>NC_083560.1:88385142-89018924 GCF_019925205.1 Metopolophium dirhodum | reverse complement strand
TTTACAAACAAATGTATTTCCCTATACCTACACATTAGCCATTACCTAACTAAACAGTCAAATAAAAGCGGCCGTGTTATATTGAGGGCAGTAATCAGTTCAAAACTCAAAATATACTTACGGCTGAAAGCAAAAATTTAAAAATGAATTCATACAAATAACTGTCAGGCCTCTGGTCTATTATATTGCACCCATGTATTTATGTGCAATTTACTGTCAACTTAAAAACTAATAAATATAGGTAATACACTCTTTACTCGATTATATAATACCTATACATACTAAGTTAGTTCAAATCTGAAATCGAGTGAAAGCGGATGAAATCGAGCCGTTGACCGCCGACCGGTTGGCGTAGACCGTTCTCCAACTACAATGTCTACAGAATATAACTAGAAAATCGGCGGAATCAATACAATCATCGTTTTGCAAAATATCACTATCAGATTCGTTTTTTGTCGTATCGTTTACACTGAAAAGAACTTCATGAAAAAAAAACCAAGGAATGCGTTTGTTTACACGTTCGCTTGACGTTGACTGAAATAATACATAAATAAATAAAAGCGGAGCACGAATAAGATGTTTGAACAAGGGATTTGAAGGAATCATTCCTTAGGAATGAAATAGCTGAAGCATACTTGTATATTCAGAGTTCACACACTCCCGAATTGATACCGACTCGTTTCAGTTAATGTGGATTCCAAGCCGATTGCCTATATAGGTACACGTTTAGCGGTTACCTACTTACCTATAATACATTTGTTTGACACAATTATTATTGTTATTTTTTGATTTGTTTGTATACAAACAGGTATATTATGTATAGGTTACAATATATAATGTTCATTTTTAAGATCAGATAGATATCTATATAGCCATTTGATTATCTGTCTTCACTTATCGTGAGTTGGTATTTTTATATCTAACGTTACCCAATTAAAACTATATAGTTTATGCTTTTTCAATTCGTAAAAAAATCATTTGTCAGATAAAATATTATAGAATGCAATCCATATCCTAACCGACGAGAAAACCACTTTGAAATTGATAAAATATGGATGGATGATAGATACGTAAATTCGTCATGTAGGTTGGGTACTCATGTTACAGATAAATTCAGACACCAAAGTTCATATTTTATATTAATCTGCTATTATAATCAATTGTTAGTTTATTAAAAATAGACAGTTCGATTAAAACCATCATCCATAGATATCTGTAATACAACAGTTGTAGGTGTAATGATAAATTATTAAAATGTGATACAATATGTATTTAGAATTGTCCGATTTAATTCAATACTTATTATATAAACAGAAAAAACCATCAATACAGATAATACGCATTGACGTGAGTGGGTCCACAGTATTTGAAAATTATGTGTATCTACGGTTTTGGATTTAAAACAAAACATACTAATTCTATGGATAATCTAAATATTATTACCAGCTTATAGCGATTTTCATAATTGCATAGTATGTAACCTATATCTAGTCAATTTCGATGTCTTGATGTAGGTATTTCTCTATTTGTATAGGTATTCAGCTTTATATAGGTAAGGTTAGCATATATTTTCATAAATTCAACAAAAGTTCAGTCTTTCATACTAATTATTAATTTTGTTAGCTTTTAGCCAAAAGTTGTTAAGCAGTATTTCATATATTAATAAAAATAAAAATAAAAACAAGTGTGTTTGAAATACCTGTTTTCAAATTATTCGATATTGCAGATAAATAGGTAAATAAAGTAAATAATTTTCCTATTTCTGTGACAAATTAACTTAACTGAACTCGTTTAATTTTGTCCATACACATTAAGATAGAACGTTTTGTCTATTTTGGATCAAGTGTCTACAACTTCAAATTACATTGGTGAATCAAATTTAGATTTAAAAAACGATGAGTATCACTATATCAGGAATATTTAGTATTTTCAATGGATTTGATTTGATGACAGTTATTATAGTTTTAACATAAAAGTATTGTATTGATATTTAAAAACGTAAAACATTATAGGTAAGATGAAACATAATAATAAGTTAATTTAGATTATATTTTTTGATAATAAGTATATTTTTTTCCAATTAGTTACTTACTTTTATGAGATAATTTTATATTTATAAACTCAAAGTAAAATATATTATTTTTTTTAACGGGAAGTTTTATTCTAAAACTTTATTACCATTATTAATGATAAAATTGTAGGTAATAGTACGACTATTAACAATTATTTAGAGATATATATTATATAATATTATGATAAACCTTAAACTTAATCCTTTTTGATTTGAGCTAAGAAAAATAAATTTACTAAAATAACGATAATAACTGACTTCTATTGGTAGATTAGACATTAAAGTTCCACCTTCCACGGAGTTGGAAAAAGTATGTCTACCTATATTAATGTAGTTTTGTTAAATATAACTTAAATAATGATGTATAATATATTAAAACATAAACAATTGTAATAACTACATTTTTAAATTAAACCTTTACAAAATGTAGATGTAATTACAAACAAATCGATATTAAATAATAGAGAACCTAACTGTTAGAAAATTGTTTAGACATTTTAGATGCTAAAAACCAAATAGCCCTAGATTGTAAAGATATCTTATTAAATATTTAAAATAATACATTTTCTATTTTTGACATATAGGCATTTTAAATATTTTATTTTTTAAACTCGATTCATCTTTATTTCACGTAAAAATAATAATACCTACCTACATTTCAGTATCATTTTGGTAATTTAACTTATTTAAATAACGTAAAAATTGCATTTTTTGTTATAGCGAAAAACATAACTTAAAAAATTATTTTACCTGTCAAATCGTGCAATCTAGGTCCAGCGTAAAACATTCCTGCTCTAGCAAACCACTCGAGTTGCATCTGTTGTAATTGGCCGGCAGATACATTTGAGCGATTGGGATTTGCAGTTGTGGCCGAAACTGTTGCGATTGTTGAGCTTGGAGAATTATTGGTGTTCGTATCTATACGGGGCAATGGCTGAAATGCTGAAGATCCGTGAATAAATCCAAAGCCACCATTCCGTCTATGGTCGCGGGTTAAAAGGTCGGTAGCAGAGGAAGTGATTGGAAAGTCTGACTTCAAGTAGTTGGAATTGTAAGTCAATGATCGCATTGTTGTGGTCGAAATTCCATCGTTCTCGTCGCTGTGTTTACCTTCGTATCCGAATTGCTGTTCCGGCCCAGGAGATATCGAAGCACTACGGCTTGAACAAGGAGTAGACGAACAGTCCGATGACGCGGTCAATGATGTCTTGCGTGAAACTTCACGGTGGCCTAGCAACGCTTCTATACAAAACGAAGTTTTCTTCGACTTTGATGGAGAGTCACTTATGGGTTTCTGTTTCAAATCTAATGGGCTCGCCGAATACCGTACTCTGGGACACGAATCTTCTTCAATATCAGACCGTGACATAATTGAATGTTTCGCGTTTTCAGTAACTAATATTATATAAATAATTAATATGATTAATTAATTTGATTGGTTTTATGCGAAATAACACTATGCTGCAGTATCAATTGATGTGTTTCTACAGCGCACATGTGGTCGACTGTTACGAGACGGAGTTGATCATACAGAGAACGATTGTAAAAACCATTCGGCTACTTAACAGGGGGACGAGGGTTGGCGATACAGCTACCAGTACATGGGGTGAGAAAAGGGAAGCGAACGGAACGACCTTATTGGTTGCCGTTTTGTATAGAGGGCCACGCCTCTATCTCTTATTCTTTAGTAGTTGGCATATATGCGGGGTTACGGGCTTTTAACAACTTGTTAGTATCTTTACCAAACGCACTGGTCGTATTATTTGGCTTATTCATTTCTGTTCACGAGAACGATGTGATTTTATATCGCATTATTTATATGTTTTTTCTTTTTTTTTTTGTCACGCTTATAAATCTAACAAACAATATTCGAGTAGCCAAAAATATGAGTAACCAAATTACGAATAACACTGCTCTCGTTTTTAGGATGTTTTTATACAAGCTTTAAGAAATAACCATAATTTATACAAATATCATACGTCGGTGTTATACCTACAGTCTATACACTTGTACAATATATTATTTCAATAGATAGGTAATTGTTATTAATTAATAGACATTAAATATTTTAAACCGAGTTGGTTTATAATAAATTACTGGTGTGTACAGGACTATACCTTTTATATAATACTGTGATCGCTCCTATATTACAATTAAAATACACATTTATCTTTTTAATTTACACATTTTTTTTTATAATTTCCCGTTGTATTGCCATTTTATTCCGCATTTTAATTTGAATGCATTTACGCTTCGTATTACTGATTAAAAATATTGTTATGCGTGTACCTACGTAATATTATAAATAAACTTTTATTGATCCGCGTAAACGCGGCTTTTTGGTCCAAATAAAAGCTGTGACGCTTATTTTTATCTTCATATTCTCAGTTATTGTATGGTAACTATTCTACTAAATTTACAAAACAAAACAAAATTACAACTTTATTGGTATTGTACTTGTAGCAAAATGTAGATACCTATAATATAATAGTTAGGTTGTGCCTACTGGCTATAGGCATTAATATTATAGTATATAATGTACTATGTTGATTTGAAATTAAATTTTCTTTTATTGCACCATAATGGTCGGTTGACGTTTATTATTATATGTTTTAAAAGACGAATGTTGTTCCGTTATTGGATACCTACCCACTTTTGAAGCTTACGTTCTGTTTTTTTACTTTACGAAACTATATGTTGAGTAAATAAGTGTATTTGTGCCTTGTTGGCGAACATCAAGCTCTAATATACCCTGCAGGGACTACGGGTAATAAGCGGCGGATCTGATCTAATCAGAGTCCGCACGGTCTGCCGAAAAACAAACATAGTTCTCGTAATTCCAGTCACGTACGAATGGGAAGGCTGGCGTGCGAGTATTAAGCTATTTATCGTTTTCCACGACGACTTATAGTTAAGTTTTGCGTCGTTTGCGCATGATAATGTATACGAATTCTCCATTGTGATCGTTCGAATGAAATATTACAACTGTTTGAACTGAATAAGTTGTTCCATTCGAGACTAATATAAACGGCTGTTTTGAAATCGACAATAATTTTCTTTTTTTGAATTCAATTTCAATGGTATCGCTTAACAGCGTGTAATTGAATTGTTGCATTATGGTTAGCGTTAATATACAGATACACGTAGGTATTGACGCGTATATTGATTGCTATAGTATACCTACCTATACAGCTGACGGTTAAATTGTAGTTTGATAAGTTTGATTGTTAATATGCTTGAATAAACGAAACATTTTACTTATGAAAAAATGCAACAATAATAGATTATGAGAAAAAAAAAGGCGTGATCATTGAAAAATATTAAAATATATATTGTATTATACGCGTATATCATAATATGGTGCCGGTGGTAGGTCACTGCAGTTGTGTATAGGTCATTATAATATCGTGTGTAAATTAGGTATACATACCCTTATTAAGATTATAATTTATGTTATTATATATTATCACATTAAATACAAATACAATTCACAACAGATGCAATAAATTGTAAAACAATACAAAGGTTTAGAAACATAATCATTTTAAATGAGGAATTGACACTGCAGATATTTTTTGTTCTTATAATTATTTCTCGATGGACATTGGTGTCATAAACTTATTTTTAAATTCAAAGATATGATGAGCCAACATATTCAACAATTTAAAAATTACTTTAAGAATACCTAATAAATGTATAATTTTAGTAGGTGTATGTAATATTTTTTTTAATGTATTAAAATATATTTTGTTAAAATATAGATATTATTTTACAAAAAATTGTCCCCTAAATGTTTATTTATTAAAATTAAGCCTTAAAAACGAAAACGTTAATGTTTTCTAAACATAATTTAGGTATAGGTACGTTACCTGTCATTATTATTGTTAAATTAATAAGTTTGTCGTAATTTCTATACATGTAGTACATATTAATTCAAAATAAAATATTGAATTATTTTGTATTTAAATATTATATAATATATTAAAATACAACTATTTTTTTTTTTAATATTAAGTTTAATTATATCTTAACCTTATATATAAATATAAGCTAGGTACTTGAAGCTACAAATTCCATTAAAATTTTAATTATAATTAACTATATAGGTATCTAGTACCCATATATTTTATAAATATTATTAATTAGCATTGTAAATGTTCATAATTAAACGCATATATCAAAGATTTCTCAAACTAAGGATATAAATTAAACATAATAATATTATATAATATGTACAACACTGCATGATTAATTTTAAAACCCGTGCCATTATATACTGACATTTATAGGAAGTGATTCCATCAAATCCAAATGATTTACTAGGAAATGTAGTTTTAAAACATTGTATTATGCTATTTATGCCATAAAATACGGACAAATAATAATGTTAAGAATTTCAAAATAAAATCCTTTATTAGGCGTTAGTAGCGAGCCTATTCAAATGAGCTAAATAGATGTGAACGTTTTATTTATGTTAGTGTAGGTACTGAATAATTATGTCATTAATTTAAGGTGTATGGACTTAGCATTTAGCCCCACCTTAAGCAATCAGATCCATATAATAGTACCTATATAGGAACCGTACTAATGATGTAATAATACAAATAATAAATAAATATAAAACTAATATTATTTTGTCCTTCCCCTTGGAATTTATATGCTATACATGGGCGAACATTGTACGCACAATATTAGCAGCCACTCGTTTTGATTAGACAATATTTGGTATCACTTGTATCTTAGACAATAATATAATGACTAAAAATGGTCATAATATAAACATTGTAGATTCTGAGCGGAGTGATGAATGTATTGATTTTACAATGACGAGTGTGTTTTTTTTTCATTTAACTTTTTTTTGTGTCTGTCATCGCTGTTTGGGGCAGTACAATTGCTACGATTTTCTTCAGGTCAAAACTTAAAATTCCTAGTAGTTTTTAAGAGAACGTGATACCCGTATGCGTTGTTTCTGTCTTACAAATGTACAACATAGTAAAAAACTGTTTTGCATGGGATAAAACCACTCCTTTTTTTTATAGTAGGATTACCAAAATTCCACAACGCATAGGGAACAACTTTATCTGTGTCGTAGCGTTTTTATTTTTTTTTAATGCATTTACCAATAGATTCTAATAATTAAATGAAAAAAAAACAAAAAAAATCATAACGTTCTCAAACTTTAATTTTATTTATGTTATCCAAATGATAAAAACGCTACGACATAGATAAAGTTGTTTCCTATGCGTTGTGGAAGTTTTTGGAGTGGTTCTATCACGCGCAAAACTGTTTTTTGCTATGAGTACATTTGTAAGACGGAGACAACGCATGCGGGTATCACGTCCTCTTAAAAGCGGCGGGAAAAACAAAAATAAATTAAAGAAAAAAAGAAATTTTTACCGCAAAACCGGTTTTTGACAAAATGTTGGTGTATCTCTAAAACAAATGACCGTACATACATGATGTTTTCACTGAATAATTATATTATAATATTATATTAGCACTTTATATACACCATAAATCAAAATATTTTGAGCTGTTTAAGGACATTTTCAGTTACCAATTTTTTTAAGTTTTTATTTTATAAATGTCTATAGAATTTTATTCGTTGAGTCAATAAGCTTGACAATTTAATACATGGTTCCTAATATCTGAGCGCACGGCAGTATGTCAGGCCAAGTTCCAGCAATGCCAGTGTATCTTTACACGAACCAATTCGCCCAGTTTTTCTAACCCATATATTTCTGTTTCCTCTTAAGATAAACTTTTGAAATTTATAACACAGATTAATGTAGAGTAGCTTAGGACGCTGTAAAAAAATAAACCTTTAATATTGTACCATTCCAAAATGGGAGGATTTCAAAATTTGCAATATTGTTACTGACTCACTGACTCACTGATCATCAAAATTATTAGACACTTCCCGTATAGGTAAAAGCGTGAAATTTTAGGGGAAAGCCAAGGATAGTACCATTGTTGAATATAACCGTCTAAGAACTTTGTATAGGCCAGACTTAACAAATATTCTATATAAAAAGTCTCGACGACAAAAACTCGAAAACTACGAAATTTAAAAAAAAAAATTACACGTCGTCCACAATGCTGAAGCCCGCAAAAATAAATTATATCCCCAACAAAAACCTAACAGTGAAAAAAGGCCAAGTTCTCCCTCCCAAAAAAGTCGGCCTATCAAACTAGTGAAATCTAGATTGTGGCCAAGTCTGTTATTTTTTAATTCATAACCTCACTGCACTCCTACATTAAAGAACAACACTCCTCTTTTATTTGTATTGTTGGCCAGTTTCTGAATGAAGCATAGAACATCATTACCGAATGTACTCACTTATGACTTACGTGGGTGATGGGGAGAAGAGAACTCAGAAAAAAGAAAAAGGTTTAGATTTCTTCTCAAAAAAGACAGCGAATCATAGTAGTGGTATATACATTGCGGTTAAGTCTAGTTTATGCCTCATTCAGAAACTGGACAAGTGTTAAACAATACAAATACAATAGGAGTGTTGCTCTTTAATGTAGGAGTGCAGTGAGGTTATGAATTAAAAAATAGCAGACTTGGCCACAATGTAGATTTCACTATTTTGATAGGCCGACTTTTTTGGGGGAGTTTAAAACTTGGCCTTTTTTCACCGTTAGGTTTTTGTTGGGGATATAATTTATAATTGTTTCAATAGCAGTTGAAAAATATTAAAAATACATAGTCACAATTATTTTTTATAATAATATTATTTAAAGTTTGAATTTTGACATAATACGTAAAAATCACTAATTTGTGCAAATTATTTTGAGTTAGAAATTCATAAAATTTTTCTTTTTAAATCTAAGATTTTAAAATTTAATAGAAGATTCTTCATAAGTATGTCTACCTTTATCAAAAAAAAATATTAACTGGAAAGTTAAATTAAAATTATATTAGCTTTAAGTTTAAATTTTTACAACATTGGATCTTCTTACGGTTTCTCGTGTAGCGGTTTTCTTATTTGGCTGTAATTAAAAACGAATAACTGTAGATAGGTACTTGAAATTTGCACTATATATTTATTTTATTAACATTTAAAGTTCAATTTTTGACAACATTTATGAAATTTAAAATTTAAAAATGTTTTGTAGTTAAAAATGTATAAAATATTCAACTTGTATAGCTAAGGATTTCAAATTTTAAACAACGTTCCACGTAAGTAGGTTATTCTTTAACCAAAAAATCTAAAAATCTATAAACATAGTTTTTTTTTATAGTTATGTATTTTAAGTTCAAATTTTGACGAAATTATATATTATAACTTATAAGTAACCAAGAATAACGATTTTTGTTATTTGTTGTAATTTAAAAATATTATTCGTGGGTACTTTTAGTACTTTTAGTTTTAGATAGTTATAAAGTATTGGGGTAAAAAAAAATCCTATTAACTAATATATTATTTTACAATTTGTAAATATTTTAAGGTTTTTACTCATTACTCATTAGAGCACATTAATGCGTTGTATAGCGTTTTATAGTGCTTTTTCTTTAACTACCTATACTTATAGTGAAAAAAAAAAACATTCGTAAAAAATATAGTTTAAAAATTAATAAGTTTATACCTACCAATTTTATCAAGCTTTGCACACATGCCGTCGATATAATAGTAGACTTATAATTTTGTCTTTATTAAAGGACCGGATGATGTTGATATAAAAATACAAAAATAGAATAATAATAAATAATAATACATATAAATAAAAAGTACAAATTTTAATAATTCACCAATGTTTTGTTTTAGACTTCAAAATAAAAAATCTCTAAACATATTTGGTATTTTTAGTGAAACATTTATTCATTTTTTGGTTCATGTGATCATGTCTGTATGCATATTTGTATGTTTTATAGAGCATATAAGTCCTTAAGCCTAATGATCACATATGATATAACTTTATTTAAGTTAGTACAATATAGTAAAAATGTTAAGTATGATTTACTATAATAATATGAATTTATAATATGTGTAATAGTAGGTATTAAATTACTTATCTCAAAATTGTTTTAGAATAGTAGGAATAATATATGTATATAATGTACATTATGATAATATGTTATACCTATATAATTATATATAAACTATACTAAAATTACAGCATATTTTTCGTTTGTATATATATTATATTATATTAAAGGCTTTGAGACATTATTAAGACACCTATTGTATTGTTCACAACCGTATTGTAATATACGTAAGCATATGTAGGTACCTAATATACATTTTTATAAAGTACCTATATTGATTTAAGAATATTATCGAATAAAAACAATATTAACCATTCAATTTTGATAGAAATATTTATCAACTGCGTTACCTACATTTCCATTTGATCGATAACATGCTTAAACTTGAAATAACTTTTACTAACACAACATTATTTTTTCAATAACATAATAAAACCATAACTGTTTTACAATCTTTAAAGATCCAATAAGAAATATTAGCTCTATAACGGGTTATTTATAAATGAAGGCGTGATACTATAATATTCGCTTGATGTATATAAAACAATTCAATATAAAAACGATTCGTGATCGGTAGAAAAAAGAAGTCTCATTACGAAGCCGCCATTTTGGAATGATGATACGCAACTTGGCACTGAGCTCAAGAAACAAAATAAAATCTAACGAAGCGTTACATAATTTGATTTTAACCTACGCCTCCCTTGCTTTGTGTAACTAGAGGGAAAAACAATTTTCCCACCACACTATAATATATACGTATACGTATAAGCTTACTACTCATATTTTCATTTACGCTACAGTTATTTTCAATAGTGTGGTCGCATAGATGTTCAGAATTTTTTTGTGTGGGTTCAAATATTCCTATTCACCCTCTTCTAAATACTGATATTTACATAATATTTAAACATTTATTTTATTTTGAGTTGATTGTATAACCTTATATTATAAAAAGAATAAGTTAATAATATTAACTATTTTATATATTATATAATCCTTTAAACCAAGTTTGTACGGTGGCTGGGAGGCTGAATTCACACGGTTTAGTTTATATTATTATTATATGTTATTGTTATGTTTATTTGTAAGTGGCTACTATAGTTATTGAACAACAAATAGAAATACAAAAATAGTTATAATTATTATGATAACTTATTATTATTATTCATTAAAAAAATAAAAATAATAAGTCGATTTAAAAAGGAATAGACATGACGAAGTAACAAGGTATGATCACAACAATCTGAATTTCGTTCAGTCGATGCAGAATAGGGTGGGAGTCATCCTCGTAATTTGATTAGCTTATATTTAACGCGCATATTATGAGTTAATAATATATAATATATATAATAATATCAAGGATCAATCAAGACTCCCTCCCACTCCTATTTCTGATAATAGAGATATAATACGTATCACAAAATTGTGATCAATGATCATACCTTGTTATTTTGTCATGGGAATAGGTCAAGTAGTCGTACAGTTGTAGGTGTTGAGTGACGAGTGCACTTCATTATTGAGGAATAAGTCCGAGTAAGTCGCTGTAATGTATAGTTTAATTCAATTAAAACCAATCGTTGCATACGAAAAACGATTCTGAGCGATGGCGGTACGTCATTCTACATTAAAAAGTATGTTTAATGATAATTTTGGATTCTGAGTATCTGACCTATGTATGTATTGTTTTAAAATTAAATGTACTCGTTTTTATATACAAACATGATTTATAGTAGAAAAAATGCTTTTATTTTCCACTTTAATATCTTTCCTAGTAAAAAAATAAATCTAGTTGGTAGGTACTTTTGGCAGGTAAAAAATTTAAAAGTATCCAGTACTTATCTCAATAACTGGGAAAAACAAAAAAATAAGTAGGCAAGTACCTACCTAACCACTCAGCTCTACAGTTGTAGGTGTCGACTGGGTCGAGTGTATCTCGTCATTGAGCAGTAAATCATTGTACACTGAAACCTCTGAATACAGTGAAAACTCTCCTAACAGACACCTCTAAGACTCTAAATAGACATCCAAATATCGGGCCTTTTTATTGGAAACCAACCACAAGCTTTCTACAAACTGAACCCTCTGATTAGCAAACACCTCCGTATAGTGGACAAAATGACAGCGGCCGAGAGTGTCCGATATGTAATATATGTGTTAAATTTGAATTCAATGATAAATTATTGCAATATTGCATATGAAAAATATTCTGAGCGAAGATTGTCCATAGTCAGTCTATATCAGATATACTTAAGATATATTTTATGATAGTATATTAATATTAAAATAATTAATTTTAATATTAGTAATACACTAATACGGTGGGTTGAATTATATAATGCAAAAAAAATTGTATTTGAGAATTTCATTATGTGTATAATATACTATAAATTCAATATGTTAGAAGTTTCAAGTAGGTTGAAGCATAGTTCTAATAAGTATAAAGCTTAACATTGTATTATTTTTGAGGACATATATAAAGTTGGAGATAAAAATATTGAAAAACAGAGTTCAAACCTAACTTTGTGCTTTAAACGATAGTCATGACAAAAAATTACGTGTAAAGCGACAAAATTTAATCTTCTTATAAATTGAGTTATAGTATAGTAAGCGACGCAATGATTGTCGTGTTAAACGCCATAATATTTTAGATTCTAAACGGAGCATCGAAATGTATTGATTTTACAATGATGTGTGTGTTTTTTTTAATTTTTAATTTTTGTATCTCTCACCACCGTTTGGGGCAGTAAAACTTCTTAGATTTTCTTCAACAGTATCTTATTTTATGGGAAAGTGAATCTAGTTGGTGAATTCGGGAGGCCCCAATATTTTTTAAAAGCACCGGGAAAAACAACATAAAAGTTAAGGAAAAACAGGAATTTTTACGCAAAATTGGTTTTTGACAAATTTGATTTTCGTTTTTGGCGTAACTCTTAAGCAAATGACCGTAGATACATGAAATTTTTACTGAACATTTATATTACCATTTGCACACCATAAAATATTCAAAATATTTTGACTTGTTTTGAACTGTTTACGGACATTATTAATTTTCATTTTTTAAAGGTTTTTTAATTCTATGAATGCCAATAAAACTTTATTTGTTAGGTAAAAAAGTTTGGAAATTTAATACAAGGCTCTTAATATATTTTTATAATGACATTTGAAAAATATTAAAAATCCATTGTCACAATTGTTTTTATAAGCATTTAAAGTTCGAATTTTGAAAAAAATACTGAATCACGAATCACGAATATTAGCAAATTATTTTGAGTTGAGAATTCATAAAAATTTTTCTTTTTAAATCTAAGATTTTAAAATGTAATACAAGTTTGCTCATAAGTTTGTCTACCCTTATCAAAAAAATAAAATTGTCTACAAGCAAATCAAATTAAATTTTTATGAGCGTTTGAAGTTTATATTTTTACAAGATAGGATATTCACTCGATTTTTCATGTAGCGATTTTGTTATTTTGTTGTAATTCAAAAACAAATAACTGTAGATATATGAACATTTTACTGAATATTTATATTTTCATTTTCTATACACCATATAATTTTGAATATATTCTGATTCTTTTTGAGCTGTTTACGGACATTGTCAGTTTTCAATTTTTGTAGTTTTTATTTCTATAAATATCAATACAATTTTATTTGTTGGGTAATTTTATACAATGCTCCTGATATATTGTAACAATAGCAGTTGAAAAATATTAAAAACACATAGGCACAATTTTTTTTTTATAAGCATTTAAAGTTTGAATTTTGACAAAATGTATTAAATTTAAAATTTAATAGTTATTTTGTAGATAAAAATTTATAAAATGTTCAACTTTTATAGCTAAGGATTGAAAATTTAAAACAAGTTTTGTTGAAAATCGTTTTTGAACCAGAGTGCAGTTCGACCATTACCTTTTCAAACCCAAGTGCGATTCTACTATTTAATTTAGGAAAAAAGTGCAATCCGATTATCCCGTATCTGTTCATATTATCAATGTTTATTCATTAATGTTAAAGTTAACTTTAATTTACTAATGGCAATTATAAATATTTAAATACCTTTAATTTATTTTGAAATATGTATGTTATAGTTCAATACCTAGGTTAAAAATTGTGGTTCGGGTAAGCTGTCCATTTCAATCTGAGTAACATGTCGGAGGTACCGGTACGAAACATTTTATCTTGCTAATTGTGGGTATCATAGAACATTTTATGAATCATAATTATGTTATTTGTTCCATTATAAAAATAAAAATAAATATTATATGATTATTACCTATATATTATAAAGTACATTTTTTTTATCAAACATCAAAATTGATTTTTGAATTTGTCGGTTTAACTCATTTTGACAAGTTTAGTTGTTTTTAAATAAACCAAAAAAATATATCATTTACGGTTAATATTATTTAACAGAAAATATTTTTTTTTATTATTTAAATTAAATTAAATTTTTGACAATTGTGTCACCTTATTATTATTATTAGTACCTATCTGTTACAGGCACGCAGTTTAGGGGTGGCCTGGGGTGACCCGGCCACCCAAAATATTTACAGGCCACCCTAATACATTGTTAAAATTGTCACCCCATTATATTGTTAAAATACCCAAGGCTCAAATAATTAATTAAAAAGAGTTAAACTATTTTCAAAAATGATATTTGTTATTATTCACTAATTATCATTAACGCTGTGTTTTCACAACGATTACAAATTTTGAACATAATAGCTTGTAATTTATCGCATCAGAAGCAATTTGATTTTCGAACAGCATGGGCTTCAGCCCCCCCCCCCCCCCCCCCCCCGAAATCTAGGAATTGTTTATTAAGTCTACTTATTATGTTCTACTAGATGATAAAGAATTATTATTAACAACGAACAAGTTATTCATATTATAATGTGTCAATGACGATTTTGATCGTAACGATTATATCTTTGAGTTCGGTACATAATGCTTAATTTTGACGTGCGGTACTGCTGCATTATCGTAATTTTATTTGATTTACTGATATTATACACGCGTTGTCGCGTTTCAATCACCGTACAATAATTATACGAGCATTACGAGCCTGTATGAGCTAAAAATATTTCCGAGAAGTTGTGACGACGACGGCCGGCTGTTATATTATAGTCGCTATTATAGATAAATATTTTGTTGTCTGATATATACGACGTTTAGTATCGCACGTAGTACGTACCTACTAACTACTAAAGCAGTGGATTGTGACGAGTGTTTTTATTTGTTGGTTAAATAAAATAATAATAATACACCTAAGCATAATGAAAAGAACTCAACAATCATTATGTATTTAATCGTTAAAAGAACATTTGGAAACTAGTGGTTGTAAATCTATGTATACAAGTCCACTTATACAAAACGAAATAATAAATTTGTTTGGTGATTTAATTCAGTCAAAAATTCTTGAAAGAGTTTCAAAAACTAATTTTTATACAATACTTGCAGACGAAACAACTGATATTTCTCAAATTGAACAGTTCTCATTATGTATCCGTTATGTTGACGAGCAGGTTTTTTCAATTCGAGAAGATTTTCTTACATTCGTTCCGGTATATGATATATCTGGTGAAGGTTTGGCTAACACGATTAAAGAAACATTAAAAAAAATTGGTTTTGATTTGAATAAAATGCGAGGTCAGGGTTACGACGGGGCTGCAGCAATGCGTGGTCGTTTTAGAGGTGTTCAGGCAATTATTAAAGATATGTACCCAAAAGTATTATACACACATTGTGTATCACACTCACTAAATCTTTGTTTATCGGATGCTACAAAATCTCAAGATATTCGAAATGCTTTTGGTGTAATAAGTGAATGCTGTTTTTTTTTAACAGTTCGGCAAAACGAACTACAGTCCTCAAAAATAAAATAAAAGAAATTAAACCAAATTCACAATCTACAAAATTGAAATCTTTATGTGAAACTCGCTGGGTGTTACGCCATGAAGCAGTTATGCTTTTTAAAGAATTTGTAGAACCCGTTGTAGCTGCATTAGAAAAAGTGCAAAGTGAATGTTCTGGGACCGATTCTTCAAAAAGAGGTAATAGCCTTTTACATTGTATTTGCAACTTTAATTTTTTAATATCTATTTGTGTGTCTAGTAAATTATTAAGTTATACTTATAATTTATCGAAATATTTACAAAGCAAAAATATTGATTTATTTAATGCTCTTAATCAAGTTTCTGGTGTAATTTCTGTGTTTGAATCCATAAGAGAAAACGTTGATTTAAAATTTAACAATATTTATAAAGAAGCCAAAGATGTTGCTGAAAAGATAAATATTGAGCCAAAAATGCCTCGTATTTGTAGCAGTCAAAGAAATAGAAGCAATGTACCATCTAACAACATTGAAGAATATTACAAAAAATCTATTTTTATACCGTACTTGGACGATTTGATGATGGCATTAAATGAAAGATTTATACCTCACAATGAAACTATAACTTAATTACAATATGTCTTACCAAGTATTGTAGTTGAAAAACCATTTTCTTATTTAAAAAAAGCTGTTGAATTTTATGAAAATGATTTACCGGGGCTAAATGACGTTATAGAAGCAGAGTACGAAATTTGGCAAGCTAAGTGGAAGAATATTGAAGACAACTTAAGGCCCACAACTGCTATAGAGGCTTTGAGTGTCTGTGATAATTTAATGTATCCAAACATGTATGAATTACTAAAAATACTAGCTATAATACCAGTGTCCACCGCTACAGCTGAGCGTAGCTTTTCGACGTTGAGAAGACTCAAAACGTATTTAAGAAATACAACTTCAGAATCTAGACTAGTGGGACTTGCCCTTTTAGCTATTCATAGAGACATTGACATACCAGATGACATTTTATTAGATACATTTGCTAACAGTGGCAAAGAAATTTAAATTTGATTTGATTTGTTATATTAATATCGTATTATTATTATTATTATTATTATATATTATTTCATTATTAATTTTTTGAAAACATTAAAAATCATGACAAAAATTAAAATTGTGTACTAATTTCCTAACTCTTATTTTTAATAGGCTGAATTAGGGAATTTTAGTTAGAGAAAATACCACAGCCCCCCCCCCCCAAAAAAAATATCTAAATACGCCCCTGTGGGACACAATGCATCTATATTATGAACATGCATTGCTATAATGGTATATCATTAATTCAGCACTTCCCATCATTGCTTGGTTAGCGATGGTTAGCTTGATACCACGATAATTATTATGCGCATTATGCGCAATAATATACTTAGTAGGTACCTATTTATAATACTAACTATTATTAGTTATTACTACCAGCCCCCATTTTTCAAAATATAACGTATTACACATTTTATTTACAATGATATTAAGATACTGTAGTGATAAAGAGGACCAAGAAATTAAACTTATATTAATATATTATGTAGTAAAAATATAGCCCATAACTTTTTATAAATTTAAGAGAATTAAAATCATACCACACTACCACAGAAACAATTAAAAGTACCTATCAATCGATTAATCTATTTTCATAATAATTCAATAGCATTTTTAAAACTTATTTTATCTTTCAAATGTGGGATACAGCATGCTTTTTTATATAATGATACGAAGTGGATTGGTTCAAATTCTAAATATACCTTTACATATCTTATTGTGATCACACATTATTATTATTCGTCAGTAATTTCATCATTTTCAGTTATTACTTATATAATCGGTCTAATTAGTTAATAATATTATACTATTTTGTATACCTACATATCATGTACCTTGGTAATGTAAATTATACATTTGTACATTGATTACATTTTTAGAAAAAAAATATAACAAAAAGTCTCCTTCACGATAGTTGTAGGTATCTATCGACTATACCCAGCGTGTTCACTATTCACAATTAAAAGTAGAGAAGTAAAGATCAATTTGGTAAAATGTTACTGAAAACAATTTATTTTTGGTACCTATCATAAAAGATTTTCATTTTTAAAAAATTCAAAAATGTTTAATTTTATTGTTGTCTACACTTCTCAAATCCGTAGTGCACACTTTCAATTTCGGACTACACACTTTGTGTCGGGGTTCGCTAAAAAATAGGGGCTGATTACTACTAATACTATTATAATATTTAAAACAAATATAAATATAATCGCCGAATTCCTACTATAAACAACTTGGTATAAAAAATAAAGCTACGATAATAGCATGGTATATAGCCATATAGGTACCAATACCTATTGTACTTTTGTTACTATAGTAGTATATTTAAAAGAGAAACACTTATAAATTAAATTAGTGCCTGGGGGGGGGGGGGGATTAAATGTTAGCCAATAAACATTTGTCTGATTAGGCCAACCTAATTATGTAATCCTACCTACGTGCCTGATCTACTATAGTAGGTAGGTACCACATTATTGTGTTTCAAATTCTTGAGACATATATTATAAGTTCTAGGATTTTTAAAATATCAGAATAAAATTGTATGGCGGTCCGCGTATACGTAATTTATACTCCGACTTACGATCAGTCAATAGTTTAACGTATCGTGTAAAAATAATAAAATAAAATAATGCCAACAAATCTTCAAACACCAAAATCTGATTGAAATAAATACAGATCTAGGTAGGTAGGTATATAGACTATAGGTACAATCATATAATGTTAACAAGAAATAATAAATATATATATCGATGTATATATATATATAATATACACACTCACAAATTGTATCATTTTATCTAACACTAACAGTATAAGGTTTGCCAAACAACAATTTCCCATATGTGACTTTTGTATTCGCACGTGATTAGATTACGGTGATTGGTAACTGCTGTTTGGCTCCTCACATTCTCGCCACGCACAATAAAACTATCACTCAGTCTGTTCGCACACAACTCCTAACGAGATTACATTTTGTTTGGAAACATCATATGTTGTAGTATCAGTTAATATACCAACGACCCACCGTAAAAAATCATTGAATACATATACAATTGTATTATAATATTCACATGCCAGAAAAAAAAAAGTAAAATATATTTACCAACATAAAACCGAATTGCAATCATTATTAAATACCTGCCTGTCATACCCACTATTTAGTACTTTACCTTAGTTAGATATATATTGTGTGTGGATAATTTCTTGAATTGTAATAATCATAAGTGTCTATAATTTCATATGTAGGTTTATAGCAAATTAAACATCGTATAGTGAATTATCGGAAATTGTTATTTTGTTCATTGTTAATGCTGATTTTACCTATTACTCTTTATTACCTATTACCCCTTATTTTACATTTAAAAATGCAATAGTTGAAGTTTAATTATCCTTATTCCTTACAACTTTTTATATAATAATTATTCACTATACCTATACTGTTAAAAAAAATTAATATGACTTTCAGTAAACTTTTTTTTTGTTGTTTAAGTTAAAACAAATTGTGGGGAGTCTTCTATCAACATTTCTAATGTTAATTATAAAAAGAAAAATGTTTATGAATTTCTAACTGAAAAATAGTTTGAAAATGTTTGACATTTTGAGGAATTTTGTCAAAATTTGAACTTAAAATGCATTAAAAAATAATCGTGACTTTTAATTTCTGATATTTTTTTGTACTTACATAATTGAAACTAATAAGGAACCTTGTATTGAATTTCCAAGCTTTTACTTAGTAAAAAAGTTTTTACCGAGAATAACTTTAAACAAATTTACAAATTTCTAAATATTTCTAAAGGCTATAACCTGCTCAAAAAAAGTCAAAATATTTCGAAATTATTGTTACCACTCGTTGAAAATGCTAATATAAATATTATGTGAAAATGTCAATGATCTGCGGTTATTAGTTTGTTAAATTAGTGAGTTAAATTAAAAAAAAAATCGATTTAGCATGAAAGTTACCTATCACTTTTTTCACTTTATTTTTGTTTTTCTTGACACTTTCTAAAACCATTTTGAACTATCAAAATTACCAATTAGATTCACTTTTCTAGATTTCCGTTTGCTGATGCAACATTTTAAGAAATAGCAATGAAGAGGACTGGAGTGTTGCATGTTTTAAGCAGTAATATTTAGACAGTTCATATGACGTCATGTACATTTGGGATGTCTCAATGCGAGTAGTAAATGTAAAATGAAGATTAGTGTATGTAGTCGGTTCGCTTTTAACTCCCGCACACGCTGACACAAACGCACCTGTCAACTACTCACGGAAAATTAAACAGGTACTTATATTTTTATTTGCATAGCTATAAAAATTACTAAAAGCTGTAGTAAATTAAACAAATATAAGTATACATTAATATACTGTTATATTACTATATAACATACAAGTATATACAATGCCGTCTTAAGCCTGGAGCCCCGAAATTTTAAGGGCCACAAATTCACATTGATTACATTATTTACTAAATAATTTACATTTTGTTTTAAATGTTTCTAATATAAATCTCGAAAGAAAAAATATTAAAATTATGAAACTGCCGCTAGAGAAAAATTTCCAGATTCTGGCTTTAAAGATGTACACCAATGAACTAAGAAGAAGAGTATTCATTTAACATTCCCCGGGGTGAACAGACTAACGAAAGTACATCGTTTACAAGTTGTGAAAAATTCAAAATAGAAACTTACTTCCCAATAATAGATTCATTAATAACTCAGTAAAAATTCGTGGTAAATTATACAAATCAATAAATACACTGTTTGGATTTTTCTCTAATTTACAAAATTTAGAGACAAAAGAAATACATTGTATTATCCATTGTAAAACATTAGCGGAATTTTATCACATAGACATTAATGAAACTGAATTAATTTTTGAACATATACACTTAAAAGCGTATCTATCAGAACTTGATATTTCTGAATTCAGTATTTCTAGTACATACAAATGTTTAAAATCAAATAGACTAGAAAAAACATTTCCAAACATAATAATATCTTTCCTATTTTTTTTTATCAATGATGATTATCAACTGTAGTGGGGAACGTTCATTTTCTAAGTTAAATTTAGTTAAAGAAGAGCTTAGAAGTACCATGAGCCAGAAACGGTTAAACTCCTTATTTTTAATGAGTATTGAACATGAACTACTATTAAGTTAAGATTATGGAAATGTTATAGAAGACATTGCGAATGAAAAAGCTAGGAAGAAACCATTAAAGAGTACCTACTTAATAATTGACAAATCTATATCAATATACATATAATGTTTTTTATGACAATTATATTAGTTTTTGTTTAATGAATTACATTTATTTTTAACTATAGAACATATTGATGTATGAATAATTAATATATTGACGATTTAATTAATAGGAAAGAATTTTTTGACCGTGTATTTTGAAATTATAATTAACAATAAAGTAACAGAGATTTAAACAAAAATGCACTTTTTACTAATAAAGTATAATATTTAATAAATAATAATACATTATGTGTTAAAAATGTATATATTATAATTTAGTATTATAGGGCCCCCGAAATATGTTTGGCCCGGGGCTCAATAAAACCTTAAGACGGCTCTCAGCATAATATACTGTTATACTTACTGAAATTCGATTGTAATTTCGAAAAAAGTTTTGAACACATACGTTTTTAGACTAGATTTAGGCTATTTTACGAATTATTTTAGATTCTGAGCGGGGCGATAAATGTATTGATTTTACGATTATATTGTTTTTTTATTTTTGTGTCTGTTGCCACCTTTTGGGACAATAAAGCTGCTTCGATATTCTTCAACAGTATCTTGTTCAATGGGAAAGTGAATTTAATTGATGCATTCGGGAGGTCAAAATTTAGAATTCCCAATAGTTTTCAAAAGCGCTGGGAAAAAGAACATACAAATTAAGGGAAAACGGGAATTTTTACGCAAAATCGGTTTTTGACAAAATCGATTTTAGTTTTTGGTGTAACTCTATAAAAAATGCATGAAATTTTCACTGGTTGTTTATATTTGATAAAATTTTCAAACAATTTTGATTTGTTTTGAAATGTTTAGGGACATTTTCAGTTTCTAATTTTATTAGTCTTTTTTCCTATGAATGTCAATAAAAAATGTATTTGTTGGGTAAAAATGCTTGAAAATTTAATACAAGGCTCCTAATATATTGTTACAGTGACAGTTGAAAATCATTAAAAATCCTAAGTCACAGTTTTTTTTTATAAGCATTTAAAGTTCAAATCTTGACAAAATACGGAAAAATCACGAAAATTACCAAATTATTTTGAGACAAGAATACATGAAAAATTTTCTTTTTAAATCTTAGATTTGAAAATGTAATACAAGTTTGTCTACTTTTATCAAAAAAAATGTATTTTTAAATTAAAAACAAATGTAATGCAATTTTTTCCCAGAATTCTAAATATGATATCTTGATTGGTTCTTCACAATTGAAAGTAGGAAATTGACATTAGATAGATTTTGTCAAATAGTTCATACCCACATACATTAAAATTAAAATCAGAAATATTAAATTGTGAAGTGTGTTTATCTTACAACCACTATTGTACCACTAGACTTATTAATCTAAATTTTAAAACGTATGAAAAATACGTGTGCTGCGATCACCTTAATGACTGGCATTATTATATAAACAGAACGAAATTCCTGTGTCAGGTCATCTTTAAAATACCAATTTTATAAAATCCTTCTTATTGCACATCTAGAGCATTTTAGAAACTAATATTCAACATTTCAAGTGCATACGTTTTTCTCTTTTTGAAAAATAGTGACTAATGGATTTGGATTTTAATAGTTCTATAGAATAAGGATTGTCTATAGTCTATATAGGTGTATTATATAATATATTATTAATACGTGAAAATTTTTTTGTCGTACCAACTACTCCACTTCTATAATAATATTATATATTAGGGGAAAATAGTATTGTGGAGTTGGTTTACACAAAAATATAAATTGTAAATCATATTATGAAGTCGTTGGGCGGCTATAATACGTAAATGGGAATACCAGTGGCGCCATCTTTCCAGTACTTAACATAACATTTAAAAGAAAATGACCATGGTGAAGAAAGGTAATGTGAAATATAAAAGTAGATAGTAATCTAACCACACAGAAAAATTATATTTTGAAAATATTTTAATGATGCTACAAAAAAAATTTAAATATTGTTACAAAATGTTGAAATTGTGATTAGGAAGTATTAGATAATTGTCACATGTTTTGGAATCAAAAATGTTTGCAGTGATAATATTGTTGGCACATTTATAGTAAAACTTGGCCACAATATTAGAGTATATACTGGGGTGTATTTAGGCCGGGGCCGCCGAGGCCTAGGCCCGGGGCCCCCTAGGTGTGTCGAAGACGGGGGCCACAGGACCTTTATTATTACAATAGTCAATATTACATAAAAAAAAATACTGAACATTTTTTTTAAAAATTATATTTACGTCGAAAAAAATTTGATCTAAAATACGAAATGAAAAAATATGTACGCGGCGGTAACGTTCATTATCTTGACATCTTGTATATTAATATTACTATCTAATAATAAACGGGGCTAACACCATAGCCACGAAAAGTGATTACTCCGAATATAGTACTACTCCGAATAAATTACTACGAATATCAGTTACTCCGAATATGGCTGCTGAAAATGATGATACCACGAACAATCATAATTCCGATAATGATATTACTCCGAAAATATTGCTACGAATATCAGTTGTTCCGAAAATATACAACTACGAAATAATAACCACGGTTTTAGATATGCACATAGGCGCAATTTGGGGGGTGACTTGGAGGGCCTTAGCCTCTCCAAAACTTGTATTTGAATTGATTATTGAAGTATTAAATCCTTCATTAGTTAGGTATCTAATCTGCATAATCCAAAAAACGATTTTTTAGAAATTATTTTCTTAAGTTAAAACAATGATTCATTATTCACGTGATTAGATATCGGATTCACTCACAGGCCACCAAGCATAAAGTAGGTTTAATAATAGTAATATAGTTTTACAAATTATGAATTGCCTACTAATCACAATACATTAGGTAACCAGGTAACCTACTGGCTACTGATAATATTTAAATTTTTTTACAATAATATAGCCAATACACAATAGTGATTTTTTTATAAATTTGCAGTTCGACGGTTACAATTCTAATATAAATAATATAATATAATAACAATAATATGTACCATACCTACCTGAATGTTATTTTTTTAGCAATACGAGCGGTATTAATTTTTTGTAGGAGTTAACACTGTATTTTGTAGTAGTTAACACTATCTTTTGTAGGAGTTAACACTACATTTGTAGGAGTTTACCATTCCCCATTTGAACAGCGACAGAGCCCCCCCCCCCCCCCCCCCCAATGGTCTGATTCATTTAAATATGTAAAGCACCTCAAAGTCAAAAAAAGAAATGGCACCTATGGATATACAATATACATCCATGATAATAATATATATTATCAATTTTCATACGCATAACGTCATAACCTATTTACATAATATATTTTAAGTGTTTTCTTGTTTCTTCTAAAATAGCCATAAGTACCTACTTTACTGTTTATTTTAAATTTGATTATTTTTTTATTCTTGAACATATAGGTACTTACGTTATATTAACATTAAATTTATTGACTATTAACATATTTTATTATTTAGCAGTTTAGTACCTACCTAAGTTTAGTTGCTCTTAAGTCCTAAGAATATGCAATTTTAAATAAACATAATATGTTAATTATTGAAGTTAACCTGTATTAGGTGAATAAATAAATAATTGGTATGTAACGTACCTATGGCCTAGAATAAATCTTAGATTATATTATTATTATTTATAAAATTATTATTGATTATTTATTTACGGGCTATGTAAGCCCAATATTATTTGGCGGTGGTCGTTTGGGCGAAGGTAATTATTTTGATAAAAAAAAAAAAAAAATAGTCTGTGTGGGTAATTATCATTTAAACCGTTTAGTCGAATAAAATTATTTTTATAGGTAAGATAAAAACCTGGTGACTTTGATTTAGGACTATATTATTATCCTCAGTACAAATATTTTAATAACCACTCAGAAACTACTCATTCGAATTTTTAATTTGGTATAGGTACCTAAAAAAAATATCCACTAAATAATTTACAGTAAAAGGGGGGGGGTTTACACAGTTTTCATTTTAAAAACAGAAGTCTGTATTACCACAGGACATTTCTTAAATAGTATCATTGATTATAAATACTAGTTTAAATACTAATTTATAATCAATGATAGTATTACTTGATACAATTACTTGAATCAGTGGCACCGAACTCATATATCATGTGAAGCGATCGCTTCAATTCTTAATGGGTGGGTATAAGTGAGAATCATGTAGAAACTCAAATAAAATAATATTAACAAAAAAAGTTGTGTGTGTTTTTAAACCATATTCGATGGCTGTAAAGTTTTGGTGGGTGGGTGGATAAAAATTCTAGATTTCACTTCACGATAGGTATAGTGTATACACTAGTTACCTATATATACCTACGTGACGTGTTACATATGTTTGAATTTCTATGCATGAAACAACAATACAACATTTGTGTATTATTTAACTGTTTAGCTTAAACTATAATAATTTGTATTAAATCCTTATTATATAACCCTTTTGGCCTTTTGTTATTAATATTAATTTTTATACCTATATAGGCACCTATTATCATTGTTTAAAACAATTAGTTTTATATTTTTATATTTTTTTGTTTAACTGTATTTTACTTCTGATCAGGTGGCCCTGCTGGGAGCCTTCCTATTCCGTAATTAATGTTATTTTATGTCACCCCACGTACGTATGTATAGATTGTAAGTAAAAAAAGTTTAAAAAAAAAACTGTACTTACAAATGTACAGAATATAATATATGGAAATCATTGAAATAAATTATGTTTAATAAAAGTAAAAATTAAATAGTTTTGTGTTAATATAATTGAAGTGAAGAAGTCAATATTCTATTAATATTTATATGTTATGTTGTAGAATAGTTTGAAGAAGTTTAACTAAAATTTAAAAATGTACTCTCCCGTACAGCTCACGATTTTTTATTTTTTATAAAACGATTTGTTTTTATGCTTAAAACGATGGTATGAAAACCGTTTTACAGAAACCATTATTTTAGAACTAATAGCCGTTTCAAATTTGTGGTTATATATAGTATAGGGCCCAGCGGTTCCCAACCTTTGGGCCGCGGCCCACAAGCGGGCCGTGAAAAATATAATATTAAATATTATATATATTTAAAATAATATTATTATATATTTGTATTATATACCTAATAATATTTCTGGTTATATTGGTTATAATAATATTTAATTATTATTAACTACACTACTACAGTGTACAATTATAGTATACTATTAACGCTATCGAACGTTTGAATAAATAAGCACCTATACTACCATTTGAACTTGTTAGTTCCTACACATGTTTAAAAATCGTCAATGTATATAAAAAAAAAAGGCGGGTAAGTGGATGTCGCTCTGCTGTACAGTAGGTTACAAGTGAGTCAATGTAATGGATTGTGTTAAATTTGAATCCAATGATATAATATCATTGAATAAGAAAAACGATTCTGAGCGAAGACGGTCAGTCAGTCTATAATATCTTATTAAATGTATTTGATGATATTATTGTGAATAAAGTAATTAATTTTAGTATTAGTCATTAGTATTTACTATAAATTGGTTAATTTCAGGGGCGCCGGAACGATTTTTTTGCTGTGGGGGCAAAATATTTCAAACTTTATTCTAGAGGGTATAGGAGCAAAAATAGTGGTGTTTAATATAAATTTATTAACAATACAAATTACAGTTGTAATTAACTTTTTCACATACACAGTTTCTTTGTTGTACAATCTTTAATCAAAAATCCCATAACTATATTTTATTATACAATAATAATAAATAAAATATACAGTTCAAATTTTAATGAATAATTTACATTTTACCAAATACACTTTTTCTCTCTGCTGTACGGCTAATGAACTCTTTTAGGATATCATCCAAGGAAATTTCATACAAAATAGTTTGGTTTAAGTGTAGTAGTAACAAATGAGTCAAACGCTTTTGACTCATAGTTGAACGTGTATAGGTTTTTAAACGCTTGAGCCCACTAAATGACCTTTCTGGTGTGGCTGATGCTGCAGGTATTGTGTATAATGCAGGTATTGTACTATTGTGGGCTAAATGTAAATATAATTAGGCCATGAAGTCGTGGGGGCCTTGCCCCCACAGTATTTATCTTGTGGGGGCAATTGCCCCCACTGCCCCCATTGTTCCGGCGCCCCTGGTTAATTTCATTTTTCCCAAAAAAATTACATTTTAAAATGACATTGCGTGCATATACAATTAAAACAATATACTCTAAAAGTTTCATATACCAACAAATAATATTTTTAAATTATAACAAAATAACTAAAATCATTATTCTTGGTTTAAATATGAAAATTTGTCTAAATTTGAAATTAAAATGTCTGTAAAAAATAAATGTGTTGATATATTTTTTAGATTTTTTGGTTACAGTATGAATTATTTATGAGAATCTTTGTTTTAAATTTTCAACCCTTAGTTATAAAAACTGAACATTTTATAGTTTTTTAATTCCAATGATTGATAATTTTCGAGATGTTGACAAATTTTGTCAAAATTCGAACTTTAAATGTTTATAAAAAAAAATCGTGCCTATGTATTTTTAAAATTTTTCAACTGATATTGTAACAATATATTAGAAAGCTTGTATTAAATTTTCAGACTTTTTGGCCGACCAAATTAAGTTTTATTGACAATTATAAAAATAAAAACTAAAAAAATTGAAAACTGAAAATGTCTGTAAACAGCTCAAAACCTATCAAAATATTTTCAAAATTGTATGGTGTATAGAAAATGAAAATATAAACATCCAGTGAAATTTTCATGCATCTAAAATTATTCGTTTTTGAATTACAACCAAATAAGAAAAACGCTACATGAGAAATTGAGTGAATATCCAATTATGTAACATTATGAACTTAAAACGCTCATAAAAATTTATTTTTACTTGCTTTTAGATATTTTATTTTTGATAAAAGTAGAAAAACTTATGTTAAATCTCGTGTTACATTTTAAACTCTTAGATTTAAAAAGAAAAATTTTTATGAATTTCTAACTCAAAATAATTTGCAAATTTTCGTCATTTTTACGTATTTTATCAAAATTTAAACTTTAAATGCTTAGAAAAAAAACAGATTTTTCATCTGCCTCTGAAACAATATATTATGAGCATTCTATTAAATTTTCAAGAATTTTTAAACAGTAGATAAAATTTTATTGATATTTATAGACAAAAAAACTAAAAATATTGGTAATTGAAAATGTCTGTAAACAGCTCAAAATATTTTGAAAACGGGATGGTGTATAGAAACTGCTTATATGAACATTCAGTCAAAATTTCATGTATTTATTTTTTTTTAGAGTTACACCAAAAACCAAAATCGATTTTGTCAAAAATCAATGTTGCGTAAAAATTCCCGTTTTTTCCTTAATTTTCCATTTGTTTTTCACGGTACTTTTGAAAACTACTGGAAAATGTTTACTTTTGACCCCCCAAAGTACCAACTAGATTCACTTTCCTATCAGAAAAGGTACTATTGAAGTAAATCTAAGCACTTTTACTGTCCTAAAACGTGATGACAGACACAAAAAAATCGCTTCGCTCAGAATCTAAAAGTAAAACTTAGGTATTGGAGACTTGCGGACATTTGAGTAGGTACTCAAAAATGTAGGTAGAAAATCGAAACAGGTATTATTCTTATACGCACTTCTAAAATGTGTACATTTACTGGTTATAAAAGTATAGGTAATTCTTGATATATAAGTAGATAAGTTTTCCGATGAATATCTATAACGTTTCAGGAGATTTTAAGGAGTCATTCGATAAGTACCCGCATTAGCAATGAGCCAAATTATTCTGTGAACTTAATAACGGGTTAGGTAATTCGATAACAATTTTAGCAGTATTTTGAACAGCCAATCAAGATCAACAATTAAGTTTGCACAAGGAAATTATCTTAGTTATATTGTAAGACGTTAAACCATATTGTTTAGTCTTAGACGGTTAGTGTTAGCGTTGCTAGAGTTATACTTAATTTGTAAAATATCAAAGTTTAAGTACCTAGGTACTGACACGTACAGTATTTTCTTAAAATATTATTTCGATCCAAATTGTACAGCATGGACCAATTTGATGGTAAGTAAAAAAATATTTACATACCTTATATTATAACAATATTTTTTATTTAATGCTCGTTTTTTAAATTTATCATAATATTATGCGTACAGCTATTTTTAAGGAGCAAAACATTTATATATTACCTACCTATATAAAAGTCAACATTTTGTTAATTACAAGTACTTTTCAGGAAAACTTCTTCCACGACTTAGATATTATATTAAAATGTTGAGTGTAGAGATAAATATTTTTTTGTAAAAACACAGCAAGGACTGCCAAGGAGAGTAATATTTTAGCGAGTTACATAATAATATTATTATGCTTTCGAAAAATCTCTAAACACCGCTGTATAGTGTGCCTACAAAGTCGTTTTTTAAACAAATAAACAGCATATTCTATCACACATTCAGACTGAGCAAGGCGACCGTAGGGAGGCAGTAAGGACAGTTCCCCACCTTGGCTTTTTCTGGATCAATTATCATAATGCTTATTAGGGCGGGGATTTGAATACACTGAAAAAACTGTGAATATATTCTGAATAATTCACTATATTATTTTGATTTTTATAATATCGATATAAATTCTAATATAAATTTGGTATAAATAATAATATGCATTTTAAACTTTTAAAGAATTGTAATAAGTTTTTCAGATAGAACTGATTGTTTTAAACTCTCAAATCTTAAAAATTAATTATTTCTTTTTTTTTTTATAAGTTTAGATCATATAATATTTATTTATCTGTATATAGGTATTGTTAATTAAATTTAACATGTACCTAAAATTTACGTGTAAAAAATCATGTAAAAGCGTTTACAAGTTGTAAAATAAAATTTAAAATTCAAATTTAAGAAAAACTTCAAAATCCCCCAAAAATACTAAAATTACCTTAAAATTTAAAATAGTCAAAAAACGCAAAATGAAACACTTCTTATTCTATTTGTGTATGTTATAAAATTAGTATCGTGTAGCACAGTAGCTAGATTTGGAAAACAATGCAAAGTGTATTGTGTATACAATGTGCATACAATAGTTTCAACTTTTTAAGTGTTTTTGGAACCAATGACTGAATAAGCTGGAAACATTTGATTTTATAAATTACCTAAAATAACGGTTACATTTTATTTATTAAAAAATACATTAGCTAATTTAAAATTACATAACAATCAATTACAATTATTAAAATACAAAATCAGCCTCCAATATAAAAGGCATTTTAGAATGTTTTTTTATTCATTTAGATGATCATCGTGAACGAAGGTCTCGATCTAGATCTCCATTAGTTGGAAATATTTTAGATGTTGTAGGAGGCAATGAGAACAATCCGTCAAGAAGAGTGCCTGGTATTCGAGGAAATTTAGTATATTTAGCTGCTAACGGTTATACATACGTTCAAAACCATACCTCCACCAATAGAAGGTTAGAAATAGTGTTTTGTAAATGATCTGAATTCTAAGTCATTTTTTTTTTATTCTTAATTAATTAGTGTAATACTAAAATTGTTTAGACAGCTAAGATGCACAAGGTACGAACGGGGTTGCCGTGCAACAGCCTCGATGGATCTGGAGCCAGAAAATGCACCAATTGATATGTATAGTATGCATACCCATAGGCCCGGGCATGATGTTGAGATTGGAAAATTTTTGGCAGCTCTAAGAAGCAGAGTTTCGGCTGAGAGCACATCACCCAGAGTGATATATGAGGAAGAATCTAGAAGGTAAGATAACATACTAAAAGTATTATAAAAATTTCAACATAATTTTACTGCTTATAATGAAATACTTAATACAACTAACCTTTTCAATAATATTGGCAGATACCCAAATGCAGCAATGCTCACTACCGTGGATTCTGCATTAAATATGATGCGGAGTATCCGAAAAAGATACAACCCCCCAGTACCAGCTTCATTAGCAGTAATGGGCGATACGATTGTATCTCAGAGATGGCGGGGTTTAATGTCACTATTTGATGACAACATGACCAGTCCATTCTATCAAGGCCCTCTAGAGTACCTAGTTGGTGAAGAAACTGTGTTTGGTGGATTGGTTTTTGCCAATATTGTATTTTTACAAAATTATTCACCATACATGAGGCGATCATCAGTAATAGCTATTGATGGAACATTTGCTGTGCTTCCAAGAATTCCAGGAGACATGGAACAATTGGTTACCATTCATGTACTTCTAGACAACATAGTAAATATTAATTTAAAACCATAAAATCTGAGTTAAATATTTAAATTATATAATAGTTAAATCAGTATAAAATATTAGCTTTCTCAGTTTTGAAAATCAAACTTAAAACAATTGTTTTATTTTCATCATTAAACATATTAATGAAGTTAAATAATTTCCAAAATATTATGATCAAAATAGAAAATGAAAATAATAATTTATTGTTTTTTGTAAGTCTATTCCAGTAGTATATGCAATACTGAACCAAAGGACTGAACTTGTATATTCAAGATTGTGGCAATTTCTAAGATATGACCTTTCTTTTGATTTATTAAATTGGCATGGGCTACAGGTCATAACAGACTACGAGACTGCTCTTAGAAATGCAACAAGAAGAGTTTTACCCGAAAGTCAGTTGATAGGGTGCTGCTTTCATTTTAATCAGGTCAGCTAACTTACATTCATATTTATGTTGATAACTACTCCTGCAGTGACTGTCTTCCTTACAATAGCTTTTTTTTTTTTTGATTTTACTCAAAATATTAAAATAATACAATATTGTTATACTCAAAGTGAGGTCAGAATGAATTCTGTTATAAATTCCTATAATAAAACTATATAAAATGATGCATACCTACCTAATATAAATATTTAATACAGCGCATTATAATACATTTAATAATATTTTAAATTTTAATTCTGATACTTCTTTGTTAGAACAAAATATAACTGTAATTTATTTTAAATATATCAAGAAGTAAACATTAAAATACCTATGATAGATTCACTGAATATTATGTAATTTATTAATCATTACCGTAAAATGTATTGACATCTTAACCCTAATAATAGCACCAGTTATATTTGAACTGAGTTTAAATTAATTTTTCTTTTACAAGATCATTGCATTTTAATTAAATCACTAAGTTAAACATTTAACATTAGCAGAAATTATTTTTGTTCTAAGCCATGTGTACATTAAAGGTTAAACTAAATATGATGATTGATGACTATTCTAAATTATCATCATTAAATATTATTTTTTATTTTAGTGCATAGTGCGATTTATTCAAACGCACAACTTGATGGTATTAGTGCGCAATAACCCACACATAGCAACTATAGTCAGAATGGTAATGTTAATTGACTAATTTGAAAAATTTATCATTGTGCTAAAAATTAAATTTATTACCAATAGATCATGGCATTGCCACACCTGCCACCAGAGAGAATTGAAGATTACCCCGAAAATTTCCATATTCTTGGTGGGTTCTTGGAAGTACAAAGGTTAGCCAGGGACATGAATGTAGCTGAAAATATCACAGAGCTTTTCCACTACTTCCAGAATTATTGGATGAATACAATTGGACCACATGGTTTCTCTGTATATGGTGTCAATATCAGAACCAATAATTATATTGAAAGCTTCCATAGCACCATTCAGACAACAATTGGCAGACATCCACCGATTTGGACCTTCTATGGTACTCAAACTAGAAATTGCAACATAATTAGTTAATTAATTTATGTATAAAATATTAGGTTAACAATTCTGAATTCATTACTTATAGATCGATTACGATTGGTAGAAAGGAGAGTAAGGAGAGAAACACAGCAGATTATAAATGGCCACCAGGTAAATATAAATATAAACACTAGGTAATAAATATTTAATATACCTACATAAAAGATGCATTTTTTCTGTCAAATTACATAACAGATTTTAATTTACGTCATTAAAAAAATAGGAACTATTTCCATATTTTTTTTCCAAATTATTATATTATAATGAAAATTAAGTATATTTTTTATTATTTAATAAAGTGTATAAAGCAAAATAAAAGAATTTAAAATGATTATTTTACTCAATGGAAAATTTAAAAAAGGAACATCTTTAAGCAAATATTATGTATTTATAATATATATAGTTGTTGTGCTTTATAAATTATATTTGATTATAATATAAAATATAAATTGATGTTTATTTTTTTACTCAATAAAATAACAAAAGTTACATCATAACTAAGTAGATATAAATCTATTTAGTCATAAGATGGATGTTATTTTAATAAATAATTACAATTTGCATTCTTGCTGCTATTTTTAAAGTATAATTGCACACACAATACATACCAAAATTATATTATAATTATTATAGTTTTAAAAATAATAATAATATTGTTTATTTATGATAAAATATCTAATATACTATACGTTAAGTTACTTTTGTTTATATTGAAAAGAATAAAAACAAAACTTAATTCTTAGTTGTTTTAAGCATTATAGTTCTTTAGGATACTACTTACTAAGACTACCAATGTAGTTATTTCCAATGTTATTGTAGGTTCGGAGAGCAATATTAACAAGTAGAGACACCAATAACCAATTACTAACTGCTGCACTTCAAAATGTCAGAAATGGCCGATACGACATTTCAGCATTCCTTCGACGAGTTGCTCACTCTGCAAGTGGTTACTGGGATCAACAAATTGGCCATTTACCAACGGGTAAATTTATCTTGTTTTTATTAATTTAATTTTTACTAAACAATTATAAATAATAAAAAATAGATGAGCAATTAAATGATCAACCACCAAATGCATTGGTACTTAGACCTCTTCAACCACCAAATGCATTGGTACTTAGACCTCTTCAACCACCACAATGCCAGTCAGGACGTATAATGCGTGGTGCTGGAAGGGGCAAACATCAAGCCCGGGTACAATCTGCTGTTCGACCCCCTGTTTTACATGCAGCAAGAGGCCAGAGACGCCGAGGACGTCCCAATACTAGCAGAAGGCTCCCTCCTCATCAGAGATTAAATGAAGAAGCAATGGAAGGTTTGTATGGCTGAAATTTTAAGATAAATTAAACAATTTTATAGATATGTTTAAAATGTTAAATTTGTTTATAGACAACATAATGGAAGTTCTACCGGAACCAGAAATCGAAGGTACAAATTATATTAATGTTTACAAATAATATAAATTATAATGAAGCAGATTTAATATTTATCTTTTTCTGTAGTTGTGCATTTTGAAGTAGTTGAAGCACTTACAGCTGAAAATGAACATTTAGGTAAGACAAAATATTTATTGTTTAAATCAATATTAATATGAAAATACTTGTATTCTAAGAGGATGAAAATTTTGAGATCGTGGTGGTTGGAACAGATGCTGAAGAATTGAACATCATCAATTTGGAGGATCAGACATTACCACAAATACTAGGTTACACGTCTTATGTACATTATATTCCTAATGTAAAAATTGTTATTAGTTTAAACAAAATATTATTAACTATTATTAATACTAATTAAGTAATAATATAAAAAATAAAAATATTACATTAACTATAACTTATTTTATACTTAAGCAGGCGAGGAATATGATCGTTGTTTTGTTTGTTGGCAACGCAGAGCTGTCGTTGTAGGTATAAATATTGTTCTGCCATGTGGACACGGGTGGTGTTGTGATGTGTGTGCTCGGCGATTGTCCAAATGTCCCGTCTGCAGGGCAGAATATCCAAGAACCCTAAATATAAATATTATGTTGACAAGTTTTAATAACGGTATATATTGGTATGTTTTGACTTTTAACGGTTAATATAAAAATATATTTACTTTTTGCAATAGACTCATGGATACGCAACATTAACAGCCTTTTAGACCCGACAGGCAGTAACTGCATTTGTTGTGGGAGGGCTTATAGGGACGCCCAAAATGGCTCAAGGTATGTGTACCTATATTGTGGACATGGATGGAGGTGCATGGATTGTACAATCTCACTTCCATACAATTGTGAAGTATGTGATGATACTGTGGATGGTGTTGCACAAATGTTCATAAGCTGATTGCTGATCAATTTATAATAATATATAAGTTTGTATTTTTTTTCGACTTCATTGAGCCATTTACCTATTAGTAGTTTTTTTTTTTTTTTTATAATAAACATTATTCTCTAACTAAAATCATTACTTTTCGTTTACTATTTTAAAATACCTATATTTATTAGTGTGATGGTAATTTGGTCAACAATATAAAAATAAGTAGGTATAATATAATATTTAGTATTAGTATATATAAGTATTATATAAGTATTCAATATTTAAGTATTATAAAATAAAATAAGTATATGAATAAATATAAAAATGTAGAAAAAATTTACGATCAAATAAAACTGGAATATTACAATTTTAGTTTATTAATTTTAAGACAGATTTCCTGACAAAAACCTATTTATGAATAATTATATTTTTTATAATTTATCATTAACTTTTCTTTAATACAGAAATTTAGCAAATTATACTTATCTTAGTAGGTAGATATTTTATTTATGCTTAGTACATAGATGACTAATAATTTCAACACCATTTTTTAATAGAAAATGGACATAATGATTAATGATTTATCAGTAGTTCTGGTAGTTCATCATCTTAAACATATTAGGCAGTTTTGAACTTACAAAGAAACCTCATACCAGAGGTTCAAAAACATATTAAATATAATACATACCTAAAATACTAATTATTTAGTCGTTAATTTAATAAAATTCTTGTGTCAATGTTTTTGTTTGAGAAAATGTAAAAAAAATTCATTTTTTTTTATTCATTCAAAGGTTTTTGTTTTGTAGGTACTTATGTAAAAACCAACAATTAATTTTAACTCTAAATAAGCATTTACAAAGTAAAATCTCAAAAAAATAAAAATAAATAGACAATCATAAAAATATTGTTACATTATGCAAATCAATGTTTACTAGTTTTAATAAATTAAGATTTATGGTTAGGTAATAGGTATACCGTTTACCTATTACAAAATCGGCTCACCGTGAAATATTCTAGAACTGTGGTTGGTTGAACCACAGAATAGATTAAATTTTATATTAAAATTAAATTTAAATTTATATTAAATTTCATATATTCTGTGGTTGAACCATGTAGTTAACTAATGGTTAACCATTAGTTATTCCTTATTTATACCGCGGATACCACATAGTTGAGTTCAATTGGTTCAATCTCAATCCTAGTTCCTACCATGACTAACTAAATTTATTTAGTCATGGTTCCTACTACCCCCTGGGCCATGAGCGTGTATAGTGTGTACTGTGTTCAGTATGTTCATACTTCATAGTAGCCAGTAGGTTACTGTTAGTGGTTCAAATTGAATTTAGTTCCTACCGAAAAAAAAAGACGAAAAGACAAATTATAAATTATCACGTTTCACGCCTTCACGATGAGGTGTGAATGGTTTATTAATTTGGACATTGGACTCCACAAATTCCTCTTTACATGTTAATAACGTCTAAAAGGAATTATTTTACTGAACTTGTGGATACTTGATTGAGATGTTATAAGCCTACATTATTCATGATCTTGAAGTTGGTAAGTTTAAAATCGTAGCCTCCAAAATAAATTCCAAAATAATGATTTCCGCAAATTTGTTTTTGCACTATCGTTTTTAACTTGTTGAAATACATGTTTTAAATAAAAAATGTAAAAAAAAAAGCTTGGTAGCTAAAGTGAATTTGTTCACGTAGTAAAATGATATAGTGGTATTCACATATCGTGGTAATAGTTCATAAATTTCATTATTTTATAAATTCGATGTAACATTAAATCGTGGAATGTGTTTATTCGTAGCAGCTGATATTCGTAATAATTGTATGATAATAGAAATTCGGTGTAGCAGAAGGTCGTAACTTTTAATGTTCGAAGTAAACACGGCAACCCTAATAAACGTCACTGGTTTTTCAAACGGACGGTTAGTTATATAGATAAGCTATTCTAAGAATATTATTTCTAAAGCAGCCACCATCATGTAGGCTTCGCAGTTGGCAGTTCTATTATCTGTTTGTTTAATCTATTATGATTTGTATTTTGTACGACACGTTCGTTGTCACCTGTCGGGTTGTCTACTATATTATACAAATTATATTAAGTTATTATTTATATTTACATTTTATATTTACTTGATACTAATTATTTAAATATATATTTTCAATTATTTTTACAATTTTATTTATTAATAATGTCTAAACGTGTATATTTGAGTGGAAGTTTAAAAAGAAAATTAAAAAAACAGCGCATTGAAAAAGAAAAACTACTCCCGCGAATAAATGATTTTTTGAATAGAGATGATCTTGGAAATAATTCATGTATAAGTACGACTGTGAAATCTACGCCTGCGGAAACAACTGATATTGTAAGTAGTTTAATGTTGCCATTCTATAATAGTTTAATAAAAAATTCAATCTTTTATTTTGATACATTTTGAAGGGAATTTGACAAACAAAAATATGTGGTTCGTTATGAACTATTTTAATATTATATAAAGTCCTAAACTAATTAAGAAAGAAAATAAATTTAGTTTTAAAATAATGTACTTATTATTCTATTATATTTTTAATTATTTATAAAACTGTTATTCTTATAGCACCACTAGTATCGAATGTAACAAACAAAATATATAGTTATAACTATTGAATTATTGTGACCGAATTTGTGTATATTTAGATATTAATATATTACAATGATGTTTTTTTAAAAATATATATTAATACGTTGGATCTTAAATGTCCATGCACATTTATTTTAAAATATATTATTATTTATCAATTGAATTTTAATCATTTTTCATTTAATCATCGTCGAAAAAACAAGGAAGATAAAATATACAGTGAAATAGTAATATTATCATAAACATTTTAAAGTACATTTATTATTTTCTATTTTCTATTTTAAAAATTATTATTATTTGCTTTTATTTTTATTTTTAAATTAAAATTATGTTTACAGTAGGTAATTTATAGGTTACACAGAAGCTACAAATCTTTCGAAAACATGGGGCATAACACCAACATTTAAAAACCAAATGTATAGCAAAAAAAAATGTTTTTTGATGAGCTTTGTGAAGACCAAAGATTAAAATCACCTGGAAAAAAATTTGAAGTTGAAATTTTTAATATAACACTTGATCGTAGTATCAACGAAATGGAACGTAGATTTTAAAGTTTTAATTACGTTTCTCACTTTTTTAAATGCTTACAACCTATATCATTATCAGAACTAAACGACGAGGAACTACACAAGGAAGCAGAAATACTACAAAAAAATATAACCACGATATTTCTCCAGACTTTCTTCATCAGATTCTATCTTTTCGATCATGTTTCAAGGATATAATATTAAAAAAAAAGGTGGATAAGTGGATGTCGCTCTGCTGTACAGTAAGTTACAAGTGGGTCACTGTAATGGATGGTGTTAAATTTGAATTCAATGATATAATATCATTATATAAGAAAAACAATTCTGAGCGAAAACAGTCAGTCAGCCTATGATTTTACCAAGTATATTTGATGATATTATTGTGAATAAAGTAATTTATATATAACATATTTACGTGGAGCCTTGTTTTAAATTTTCAATCCTTAGCCATAAAAGTTAAAAATTTATAAATTTTTTACAAAATAATTAATAAATTATAAATTTGATAAATGTTGTCAAAATTTGAACTTTAAGTGCTTATAAAAAAAAATTGTGCCTATGTATTTTTAATATTTTTCAACTGCTATTAGAACGATATATCAGGAGCCTTATATTAAATTTTCACGCTTTTTTACCCAACAAATAAAAATGTATTGATATTTATAGAAAAAAAAACTAAAAAAATTGAAAACTGACAATGTCCGTAAACAGCTCAAAAAGAGTCAAAATATTTTCAACATTTTATGGTGTATAGAAAATGCTAATATAAACATTCAGTGAAATTTTCAAGTATCTACAGTCATTCGTTTTTTAATTACAATAGAATAAGAAAATTGTTACATGAGAAATCGAGTAAATATCAAATGTTGTAAAAATATAAATTTATATAAATAATCTTATATTACATTTTCAAATCTTAGATTTAAAAAGAAAAAATTTTATGAATTCTCAACTCAAAATAATTTGCTAATTTTCGTGATTTTTCAATATTTTGTCAAAATTTGAACTTCAAATGCTTATAAATAAAAACTGTGACTAAGGATTTTTAATTTTTTTCATCTGCCTTTGAAACAATAACCTAGGAGCCTTCTATTAAATTTTCAAGCTTTTTTACTCAACAGATAAAATTTTATTGATATTTATAGAAAAAAAAACTAAAAAAATTGAAAACTGACAATGGCCGTAAACAGCTCAAAAAGAGTCAAAATATTTTGTAAATTTTATGGTGTATAGAAAATGCTAATATAAACATTCAGTTAAAATTTCATGTCCCTACAATCATTTGTTTTAGAGTTACACCAAAAACCAAAATCGATTTTCTCGAAAACAGATTTTGCGTAAAAATTCCCGTTTTTCCTTAATTTTTCTTTTGTTTTTCACGTCGCTTGTGAAAACTACTGGGAATTTTACTGTCCTAAAAGGTGATGACAGACACAAAAATAAAAAAAAAAAATAAAAAAAAACACACATCATTGTAAAATCAATACATTCATCGCTTCGCTCAGAATCTAAAACAAAATTAGCTACTCGTATTTTGTTGAATTAAAAATAATAATATTCATAGGTAGGGACTTGAAACTTTTCGTTGGAATTCTAATTAGACAATTAGTAGTTATATTAGATTATTATAAAACTTATAATTTCTATTATTTTGACCTGTCGGGTGGTACTACTGAGAATCTTCCCTGCACTCTGCTATATTCACCGTTATTTCTTTCAAAAAAAAAATTAGTTATGGTACAAAACTATGTATAGACTATAGATTGGAATTATTCTTTTAATAAATAAATAAAAATATATTATAACTAAAATGGCCGTACGTTTATTTTACGAAAATTAATTATAACCGAAAATTATATTATAATAACGATCACGCCATCACCGCATCAATTGACTACCTGAGTAGTTACTGAATAGCCGATAGGTATTATAAGAATATTAAAAGAAGTTTAACAATAATACAATAACTTGAGGAATATGTGCGTGAAAGTGTGGGCTTTATTTTTTACAATTTTCGAGACATCGATGGTAGGCATATTTTTGATGAGCCGCAAATACTAAATAGCAAGGTTTGGCATTGACGAGTTAAAAAGTTAAAGTTAAGTTAAAAAGTTAATTTAATTTAAACTTTTTAACTTAACTAGTTACTTTTGGCTTCTCATTAACTTAACTGTTAACTTACTAAATTTCTTTCTTAATTAACGTGAAATTAACTAGTTAATTTTTCATTTGAAGAAGTAAGTTAAGTTAATTTATTTTGTTTTTAATTTTATAATATTTCACTATTTCAGTTTATTTCGTTTTAATGTCAAAAATATGTATCGTAAATTCTTTAAAGTTAAAAATGTATATCATTCGAATCTAACTTATATGGATATACTGTATGAAGTATTAACACTATATCCTATAATTTAGTTTTGAGTTTGAAAAAAATTAAGTACGCTAGCATTGTATAAACAAATTAACTTTTTTTTAACTTAATAAAAAGTTAACAAAAAGTGTTTATTAACTTTTAACTTAACTGAGTTAACCTATAATTAAGTTAACTTTTAACTTTTTGTTATTGGTGCATATTAACTTAACTTAACTGAGTTCAAAAAAATCATTAACTTGCCCAGCCTTGCTAAATAGCTATTACCTAGGTGCGGTGGCAATTAAATGAAACATTAAATGATTATTAGTTATTCGTTTATTACTATATTTTATTATATCGTCGTGGTGACGTGTTGGCGTGTTGCACTGAATTGTGTCTACAGGCTGCAACCAACAGTGGCAGAACTAAAATTTGTTTTCAATTGGTAAGGTATAAATGGTAGGTAGACTCGAAAACACATTTTACTTATAAATCATACTACATACAAGTTATTAATACAATATCGTTTGAAATGTATATTTTTTAACATAAACAAGTGATAGTTATAAACTTATAACCGTTGTAGTTTTGGTATGGGTTACAAAAACACGTACCTTCTTGTAAAATATAGCAATGTTTTATTATTTTTAAGTTAAATTTAATGGAAAATAATTGTACTAACTCGATGTAAACACTCTGTTCACACAATATAGGAGCGATAATATTATAATAGCTATGTTATAAATTATAATCTGCATAATCATAGATAAGATAATAGCATTAATTTATTGTTTATATTATATAATTAAGGAATAAGTGAACTATTATTCGTAACACTATTCGAGTATTAATATGGGATTAGCTAGGTATTCATTTTTATTAATATAACATTAATGTTATAGATTTTTGAAAGAAAAAATGGGTTACAATAATTACAGGCAGCAATTATTGTATAATATATTAATATAGTCATAATAAATACAATAATGATTAATGAAAAATAAATTACTTGGACAAACTTCAATAGAATAAAATATGTTTTATCCCAATTTCTTTAAGAGGACAGATGTCAAGGATTATCGGTTCTAAAATTCAAATAGACTAGAAAATAACTACGATATCTCTTTCGTAATTAATATTCATAAATTTATTAACAATCCGGTCAATTATTACAATCTAGTTCATGTTTTATTTACACTTCTCTAATTTTATAATAACATTACCATTATAGGAATTCTAACCATTAATATTGTAGGTTATGTCAAAACAAAATAATAGTATTTAGCAAAGATATTTCAATAAAAGCAAATAAAAAAAATGAATTAATAGATACGTATAATAAATTAATGAAAATTAAAAATTAAGAATATGTATTTCAATAATATATTAGCATAATATGCGAATGAAAAAAATATCATTCTTTTTATTTTAATTATATAAAATAAACTGTTAAACTATATTAATAAGTTTTCCATTTTGATGTAAGACTGAAAATGACCGAATTCTATACAATTCTTAAGTATTTTAAATGTTTTAAAAATTGAACAAAGAAATTTCATTTAAAACAAATTAAAAATGATAAAAATGAATAAATATTAAACATAAATATATAAATTAATAAATAAAAAAAATGCCAACGGCACGTAGTGTTCCCAAGCGGTCACCCATCCAAGTACTAACTACGCCCGACGTTGCTTAACTTCAGTGATCGGACGAGAACTGGTGTATTCAACGTGGTATGGTCGTTGGCGACAATCTGGGTTTATCCGAGTATATATAGGTAAAGCTGTTAAGGTTAGTAATTAATACCGTGTACCAGCTATGCTTGGTTGTTATATTTTTATAAATATAATAACTTTCAAATTGAATTTATTTAATATTTTTGTAATGTACAAGATGAATGCAATGGAACTATTCAATTTTATTATTCAAAATTAAGAAAATTAAAATGAAAACTTCGTATTATATTCACGACCAAATGTTATGGAGAACTGAACCAATTATTTTGTGTGGTGGTACCGTGTACAACAGCGAAATCCCAAACATTAGTAATTTAAAATTAAATTATACGATACGGCATAATGGCGACTAGTTTCTTAATTATAAATGATTACTTAATATAACTTATGATTTATGAATAAGTGCGAAGTACAAGTAAAACCGCTTAACCGCCATACATAAATAATTAAGATATAGGTAGGTACAGCAATATTTCTTAGCAAATTGTGATCGCTGCGTTTTTGTTAAACATCAAATATATTCAATTCCAATTGCATCAATATCGTTTTCTTCCGAGGACAAGTTGTTAGAGAAAAAATATAGTTATGACTTATGGCATTTTTTGTTTCAATTTCACTATAAACTGATGGTGATAAAGTATTGTTTGTGACATGTTTCCTATCATATAGTTAGGGAATGTTAAAAAAAAATCGACCGACTCCATGCGAGCAACGTTCATCATTTCATATTATTTCATATTTGGTTCTAATTTTAAGATGACTGTGACGTCCTCTTAAATAGCTAAAAAAAGGTCATCACAATTTTTTGAAAACGTTGTCATATTGATTGTTGAAAACAGCAAATGCTATTATAAATATATGATGAAATATTAATTTATCTGCGTTTATTCGTTTTTGAGTTGGGTACACAAAAAAAAAAAGGTGGATAAGTGGATGTCGCTCTGCTGTACAGTAGGTTACAAGTGGGTCACTGTAATGGATGGTGTTAAATTTGAATTCAATGATATAATATCATTGTATAAGAAAAACGATTCTGAGCGAAAACGGTCAGTCAGCCTATGATTTTTCCAAGTATATTTGATGATATTATTGTGAATAAAGTAATTTATATATAACCTATTTACGTGGAGCCTTGTTTTAAATTTTCAATCCTTAGCCATAAAAGTTAAAAAATTTATAAAATTTATAAATTTTTAACCACAAAATAATTAATAAATTATAAATTTGATAAATGTTGTCAAAATTTGAACTTTAAATGCTTATAAAAAAAATTGTGCTTATGTATTTTTAATATTTTTCAACTGCTATTAGAACGATATATCACGAGCCTTATATTAAATTTTCACGCTTTTTTACCCAACAAATAACATTTTATTGATATTTATAGAAAAAAAAACTAAAAAAATTGAAAACTGACAATGTCCGTAAACAGCTCAAAAAGAGTCAAAATATTTTCAACATTTTATGATGTATAGAAAATGCTAATATAAACATTCAGTGTAATTTTCAAGTATCTACAGTCATTCGTTTTTTAATTACAATAAAATAAGAAAATTGTTACATGAGAAATCGAGTAAATATCAAATGTTGTAAAAATATAAATTTCGAAGCTCATAAAAATTTAATTTAAGTTTCTTCTAGACATTTTTTTTTTTGATAAAGGTAGACAAACTTATGAGTAATCTTATATTACATTTTCAAATCTTAGATTTAAAAAGAAAAATTTTTATGAATTCTCAACTCAAAATAATTTGCTATTTTTCGTGATTTTTCCGTATTTTGTCAAAATTTGAACTTTAAATGCTTATAAATAAAAACTGTGACTAAGGATTTTTAATTTTTTTCATCTGCCTTTGAAACAATAACCTAGGAGCCTTCTATTAAATTTTCAAGCTTTTTTACTAAACAGATAACATTTTATTGATATTTATAGAAAAAAAACTAAAAAAATTGAAAACTGACAATGGCCGTAATTAACAGCTCAAAAAGAGTCAAAATATTTTGTAAATTTTATGGTGTATAGAAAATGCTAATATAAACAATCAGTCAAAATTTCATGTCCCTACGGTCATTTGTTTTAGAGTTACACCAAAAACCAAAATCGATTTTCTCGAAAACAGATTTTGCGTAAAAATTCCCGTTTTTCCTTAATTTTTCTTTTGTTTTTCACGTCACTTGTGAAAACTACTGGGAAATTTTTATTTTTGACCCCCCAAAGTACCAACTAGATTCACTTTCCTATCAGAAAAGTTACTATTGAAGAAAATCCAAGCACTTTTACTGTCCTAAAAGGTGATGACAGACACAAAAATAAAAAAAAAAACACACATCATTGTAAAATCAATACATTCATCGCTTCGCTCAGAATCTAAAATTCAAAAACAACAAAAGAAATTGCAGAAATGTTATTAATTGAACATTCTCCTCTTACAACAACATACCCTGATGTATGCACTGCTTTTATTTTGTATTTGACGTTACCCATTACAGTTGCAGCAGCAGAGCGATCGTTCTCAAAACTAAAAATAATAAAAAAGGAACGACTGAGTGGTTTGGCAAATATTTCCATTGAGAATAGGCGGGCACGGCAATTGAATTTAGAAGATGTAATTGACAAGTTTGCTCAAATGAAGGCTCGATAAGTTAATTTTTTAAGTATAATACTAAAACATATTATATGTTTTTATTAATAAAATATGCAATAAATAATAAAATAAAAAATATATTTTATAATTATTATTAACTCATGAATCATTATTGAATAATTTATATTTGTATTATTATTAAATGTCTGTGTTAAAGGGGGCCTCTGTCTCTTATGGCCCTAGGGCCACCAAGTTCCTCACTACGCCACTGAGTATATTATAATATATATATATTATTTTCAATATATTTTATGAAATTGTTATTTGTTTGTGACTGGGTTGTTCTGATTAAAACATAAAAAAACATAAAAAAACATATTATTTTGTTTTAAACGTATAAAACACAATAAAAAAGTGTGTTTAAGCAATATTTTGGTACATTTTAAATTAAAAAAATCTATGAAATTTTACTACTCTGTGGTATACTTTTTTTAATGATAAATCAACAATTTAAATGATTTAAAAATGAATTTTGGGCCAATTGTTTTAGACAAAACTTTATAATTGAAAATAAGCACGACTTCTGTAATTTAAATACGTTATAAAGTACTTTAAACAGCTTGATAATAAATGCAAAAAGTCTTATGAATAGAGTTCCCACACATGCTGCAGTGTTTGGAATACGATAATATATGAATGTTTTAAAGTGATTGAATAATGAATATTTAACTAATATTTTTTAAATATTTTCTTCTCATGATAACAAAATATTGTACTATATAATTGCATAAAAATGTTGACTTAATATTTTTATAAAGTTTCCGTAAACATATTTTTTTCAAAAAATTATGATTAAAATATTTTGTAAATGTTTTTTTACAAAATATATTCAAACATATGAACTTCTTGGCCAAAAAATATAACTTAAATATTTTCTAATTATTTACGCAACTTTTGACAACTTTATTATTTTTGTGAAAATATTTTTACCATAGTTCGGAAATATTTTTATGTTGTGTGGGTTAGGATTTTGTAGCTCTATATACCTAATTATAACAACTAAGCACTACAAATCTAAAATAACCACCTAAATTATTTTTAAAAAACTACAATTGTATATTAGACGCATATTAATTTTGTTAAATTAGGTATATCTACTTATTATTTAACATATTATGAGGATATAAATATACCTACCTATAACATGTTACAGTTATTTTAATCATAGACATATTAATATATAGGTATAGATGATATAAATTTTAAATAAATACACTAAACTAAACTAAAATTAAAATTAAAAATAAATGTGATAAAAATTTAACGATGATGGCTAGTTGACGGCTTGACTACGTATTTAATATTAATCTAATAGGCTAAAAGATAGAATATTTATAATTTATATTATTATAAGTTAAAATCAACCACATTCTTCAGAACTCAGACATCCACCATGGTACGAACACCACCCGAAACCCACTCATTAAAAGGTGGTTTAGGCCCTACTGATTCTGTGACAATGCTTCCATACAAAATATATGCAATCGTACTTTCATACCACAATAAATAATCCACCTAGTCATGGGTTTATGACTAATGTTTAAATAATATGAAACAAAAACATCATACCTGGCTCCTACGTTTCAGTAGATTAGAATACATTATAATTTGATAAAAATTATATTCTATTTAGAAAATATATATATACAAATATTTTATGCACATATTATAAAGTTTTTAAACTTGAATAAAAAATATTCGAATATTATATAAAACTGTACATAAGACAGTGAAAATCAGTTGTAAAATTCTTAGGGGAATATTAATTTGTTTATTGTAATTAATTATTTATGTACTTCCTATATTTTCTATACATACATATTATTATATAAAATTGATATTTTTATTGTTTAATTACATATTATAACATATTGTATAATTAAAACATTTTTTGAAAACAGTAATGGCAAAAAAAAAACGGATTTTATTATAACCAATTAACACTGTTTACGTAAATTTAAAGGGTAGAACAAATGTTCTTTCCTTTGAAGCCTATGTAAGAAAACTTTGTTAAGAAGTTATCAGTAAACACTAAACAAAGCATGCATATTTTTTTGAATCGTTTTTGATAAGTTTTGTCTTCTTAAACGAGCTTGTTCTTTAATTGATATTCTATGAAAAACAATTAATAGGTTAAAATAATAGTTGCAGTGAAACTAAATACTAAAAACTGTATTATTACCACTTATTTTTTATTCTTCATAATAAATATTATCTTCAACTAAACTCTTTTCCATTTAATTTAAGTACTTGTTTATACATTTTAAAGCATTCTTGAATTCATTAGTCATTAGTATCGATGGATGTTATATGATTGGATAATTATTTGTACATTTTTTCTCACATCATTAGGATGTCAAGGCGATCCTGTTTATTTTTTATCTCAAGTTTTTGAACAGTAAGCTGCCTATTAACTGATTATTGAAAATCTGTAGAGCATACAACTTAATTTATATACATATAAAATTAATTGTTATTTGAGAAATTATTTATTTTAAATATTTTCTATTTTATCATGTTGGTTTTGTTTTTTAATAACTACAATTTTAAATTGTATATGAATCAAAAAAATCCATTAAATGAACATTATATAATATATTTATATACCTTAAAGATATTTTTCTAAAAGATTTTTAGCATGACAAATTAGATAGGTAGTTCACAGGTCATAATTGTTTTAACATGATACAACATTTCTGAACATAATAATATGTGGAGTTGGTGCTTTATTTTAAATATATTTAACACAATTGTGTGAGATGATAAGTAAGAAATGTCTTGCGATCTTTTTAGATTTTGCTCAATCTACATCAATTGATATAACTGATATCCTAAAATAAAATAAACAAAAAAAAAATATATTAATACAAACATAACTAAAATACATTGTTAACATTATAATTTAGACTTTAAAATATTAGTAAGCAACAGGCGTGCTTTAGACATAATTATACGGTTTCTAATGTTTTTGTAGAGACTATTTCTGGATTAATTCTTTTTTTAATAAAACTATGAATATTGGAATATTATATTGAACAAGCACAATAATTGTTTTTCACCCAAATGTTAGGATGAAATTTACAGAGTTTTCATCCACAAAACAAATAATACTTCAGATACTTCAATGTTTAAAAATAAATTTATTTTTAAATTAACCAATATAATATATCTGTTAATTAGTTGTGTACAAAACGCCTATTGAACCAGAAGTTACTGATATGCTAAAGCAGGCCAAATATAGATTACAATACAATTAGTTATTCTTATTAATCTTAAAAATAATTTAAGATTATTGATCTTAAAAAATAATATAAGATTTTAATGGGAATAATCAAAACTAAAAATGACGATAAATTAATATTAGCATGTAATCCAGAATCAAGTATAAGTAATATTAAAGGTTTTTCGTCCAGATGATGTAAATAATGAAAAACTAATATCATACAAAGTTTACAACAACAATATTACTATAAAACGAACAATAATTATTAATTATTAAGTGAAATATTAAATAGATTAATTTCAAAACTAAACATATATAAAAGTTGTTCTATTAATAATTTTAAAATAGATTGAAAACAAAAATCATCAACTTCAATAAATTGACTACGAAGACTTAGAATAAAATTTCACCTTATTTTCAAGAAGACCTCCTCACTCAAGGCTTTCCAAAACAACACCAATTGTAATAAAATATTTGATGGGTATTTTTATTTGTTAATAAGCTTGCTATTGTATTATTTAACTTTTAGTGATTGTTGAACCGGTATACAAACAAATCCAGACACTATGCAATGGGATCTCAAACATTTCTTTAAAAACAACGATTGTATTAATATATCTGGTGGGTTTTGATTTGATGACAAACCTTAGAACAAAAATATAGAAACAAAAGTTATTAGTATAATTAAATATTATTATTAAATAAGCAACAAGTGGAAAATACATTGTCTATACCTGTATTTCAGTTGGTACATGTAAATTAATTTATTTTTGAAGAAACAGACATAATATATCCGTTAACTACTTGTATATTGAGAACCATCGCAAGAGAATGTTTTTAATATGCTGAAACATTTTGACCTATATTATAAAATAATATTTGAATAGGAATAATCAAAAATAAAAATAATCATAAAATTTAAGGTTTAAGATGTTTCATTCAGTTGATATAAATAATGAATATACTAATAAAATATTTAAAACAACAATATTATTATGATGTGAAAGAGCATTAATTAATTAGTATTTCGAAAATGATAAATAAACTTTGACATAGAATGTAAATAATGAGTTAAAAAAAACGTTTCTGTTTATTTAAACTTACATTTGTCTATTATAATTTAAACTATTCTATAATAACTTTCTGTTAAAAGCTATTAAAATAAAAAACCTAAATTATTCAGTTAAAATGATTAGTTAACTTTGCAGGCTCTCATCAAATTATGATAAAAAGAAAATATAAATAAATTATCTAAGTAAATACTTGAATTTAGAAAACTCGATATTCTTCTCATGATCATATAGTTTAGTCAATAGTTAATTGTTTTCAATAAACAATAAGCATTAAGCATTAAGCATTACGCATTAAGCATTAAGTTAAATTGTTTTTCTTTCAGATGATGTTAAAAATCACAACATTATATTATAAAAAGTATAATACAAAGATATGACTATGAAGTGGATAATAATTATGAAGTAGAATACTTAACAAAATCAACAGTTATATGAACATTTTTTTTTTTTTGAAAAATTTTAAGAGAAAAAAGAGTTAATCTGCAATTGATTGATTTAAAAACTGAACTTATATACAAGTTGTTTTACTAATCACTTAAGCATGGATACAACACAAAAAACATAAACTTAAACATATTTAATAATCTGCTAACAGCTATTCATCTTATTTTCAAAAAGATCCCAACACTTACCAAAAAAAAAAAAAAAACACTGAATTTTAATAAAATATATGGCTGGTATTGATTTGTTCATCGCTCACTATTATATTATTAAACAATTAGTGATTGTTCATGTAACTCGGCAGTTGGCATACAAATAAATGCAAGTAATATGCAATAATATCTCAATGCTTTCCTAAATAAACACCAATACAATTTGAGAACAAACTCTGAAACAAAAATATAGAAACAAAAGTTATTAGTATAGATTCAATATTCCAAAGCAACAAATAGAAAATAAATTACTATAGCTGTATTTAAATACATGAAAATAAATTTATTTTTGTATAAATTGACATATTAGGTCTGTTAACTAGATGTGTGCCTGTGTATTACACCCATAGCACCAGAACATTTTTAATAAGTTATAACTTATAACAGACCTCTTAGAAAATAATAACATTAATTTTATTATTCTTATTGATCTCAGAAAAATAGTATAATATTTTAAAATGAATAATTAAAAATAAAAATAACTTTAAAATGTAAGCATAAAATCCAGAATTAAAAAATAATGTTAAAGATATTTTATTTAGAGGATCTTAACAATGAAAAACTAATATCATAAAAATGTTAACAATAATATTACTATCAATTATAACTAATCCAGCAGTTCATAAAATTGGTATTTTGAAAGCGATTAATATGATTTGACATAGAATGCAAATAATCAGTTAAAAAAAGAAAAGGTAAATGATTATTTTAAATGAAATAACTATAAACTTAACATACATTGTCTATTATAAATTAAATGATTTGGTTAAAAAGATTAGATAACTTACCCAGTCTTGCATTAATACTATGATTCAAAGGCAATATGGATAATTAAATAAGTAAATGCTTAATAAAACTTGATTTCCTTCTTATGATCATTTAGTTTAACTAAAAGTTAATTGGTTTCAACAAAGAACAACATTATGTCAGCTTGTTTTCATTGAGATAATGTAAAATTTGTCGTTAATTGATTTTAAAACTTAACTATATAATAGCTGTTCTACTAATAATGTTGGTATAAATTGGACATCAAAAACATAACTTAATTTAATATACTGCTAATAACATTTAATCTTATATTCATTTAATTTTATGATACTTATATGATATTAATAATGTAGTTTATAAATGCTTTTAAAAACATGATTGAATTTTAAACTTGATTTATTGGTCAATGGTCATGTTGTAATAAATATATTCAACTTTCAATGGTAATGGATGAGAAATATTAAATCAATGACATTAATCTATGATACAACATATTACACAGCTTATTTTAATTACGTGAGCATTAATAATGAAGTGAATGAAGTTAAGTATTCTATCAGTTTTATAAATTAAGTTTTATTTTATAATAACAACATAAATTATTAAGGTGTTTACCATTGAATATATTTAAATTCATGTTCAAATTAAAATTGTTTTGATAGTTTTATAAGATTTAACTAATGATTTATATTTACCTTCATCTTTTCCACAAATAAAGCAATAGTTTTTCATAGACTTTTAACTTGCTAGTATCACGTACTGCAAGTTTGTGTAACAACTGTTTGAATTTAAAAACATTTGATTATTTATTATTTTATTGCTCATTAATTGATATGTAAAATACATACGGTATACTATGATAGTGTAAGGCGTATACAGAAGTCATGTCTATAGCTATTAGCTTATAATTATTGTGGTTGAGGATGATGAGGAACCTCTGATACCCCATGCCATCATAGTGTTCGACGTTCATACTAGTTAGTATCATGACTAAGAAAATATACCTGGTATATTGTACTATTCCATTATGGTCAAAGCTGAAATTGTTTTCATAACTAATAGATGTCTTCCTGAAATGATATTATTTTATAATAATTAAAAAATATTACCTAATTAATAATAATTAAATATGAACTCACTAGGGGTATGACACTGTGCGAATTGGCCGGCAGTAGCAAATACTACAAACCATAAACGAGACACGAGTAGAAGTAGTAGTATTAAAGACTAAAGTATTTTGTAGTTTTCGTTGTATGCATAGATAATAAAGAAACGGATAGGACGATGCCTCAAATTCATTATAGTTTAGAGGTCCAACATACATAAGAAATTGAGGCCGTTTGTTTACATTTTTGTATAATATGATTATTGATTATACCGATGGAGGCAGTGTGGAGATGGGGGCAGATCTTCCAAAAACATAATGTGTGATAGTGGAATTAATCTCAACATTTTTTTTTTTATCAAGGATGTATATTATGATCACAATATCATATTATGATCATATATGAACACTTTTCAATTCATGAATTATATACAATGCGCCTGCCGGTTAGGTTAGGTAATGTATAGAGTTCAGTGCGTGATTCTATCAAAAAGTATACAATTTAGCCGGTATTCGAAAAAAAGCCCGAGAAAAAAATGACTTGAAATAAAATCCCCGGAAAAATTTGATCTTTAATTAGATAAATTTAATTATAATCTTTATGTACATATCAATATTATATTAAGTCATGCCTATACAATTTTATTGTCCTAAAACTAACGTATAACCCTTGTTATATACATAGCAAATAGTAGCAATTAATACTTAGATATTTTATTGTGTGACTTTATAATAAAATATAATAAAATATTAAAGAAATGTTGATAATTCAGTGAAATTCTAATTTAGCTGATTTAGGTGAGATAAATATTTAAGAATTATTACACAATTAATTTAAAAACCTTTATTTGTTTTATTAGGAACAGACGTACGGCATAATAATTTTGAATGAAGAATGAGATCTGCATTGGCTGAATTAAATTAAGTGTTTAAAGAAATACATAATTTTTTAGCGAATGAAAGTCCTTGCCCTCAATTAATGCTACTTACAATTACATAAATATATAATATGATATGATATATTAATATATAACCTATTAAAAAATATATATTAAAATGTAAAAGTGGGAATAATGATATAAGTGAAAAAACAAAAAGCAAAACCCGCACTTACATAATATAAGTACTGCAAAAAATAAACAAACCTTACCAATTTTGAAAAATGGTTCAATGTTTGCTGAATTAAAAAGCTCCAAATCAGGAGAAGGAAAATTAATTTTGAGCAATACTTGTGCTTTTGATGCATTAACGGCGTTATTGATAGTTTGTTTTTCATTATTGATAAATATAAAATATAATATTAATTAGTCTATAAATTGTAATATTATAATATACTCTATTCTATATAGGGAATATAATACACAAGGTATAAAGATAATTTGATTTACAAAGGATTAATTACATTAAGTTTTTTATTATATTGAAATAAGAACTTCAAAAATTAAAGTTATTTGTGTAGATAATACAACATTTATTTTAATCTATTAAGTGAGCACAAATTAATATTTTGTTGAAAAAATACAATATTTTTTAAAAAAAGAACATTATATAATATTATGTTCAAGTAATATAAAAACATAAAACTAAATATATAAGTTCATCTTTCAGTTTTAGAATTTGTATGGTAACATTTTTTAATTATTTAAGGGAAATTTAAAAAATTTTAAAGTAAAAAACTCAAAAAAAGTAAAAAATTCAAATATCTACAAATAACATAATATTTGGTTATATAAAAAATATACTCCTCCCTTTTCACTAAGGGTCAGGCCACACATAGCGGTTGAGCCGCAGCGGTTGAACCATCCAACAAATTCAAATTGTTTGATTTTAAATGCAACCGCCTGATATGCGTTCACACTTATGCGGTTCAGCCGCGGAAACCGCCGCGGTCGAAAAATCGACCGCAACATGTTGCGGTTGACGGTTGACGGCGAAGTTCCAACATCAATGTAAATAAAACTCAAATTGGCATCAACTACGGCCATTAAAATAATTGAAAAATATTTTTTGTAGTTAAAAAAGAGTGAGTCCATGTTTTTTGGATTTTGTATACGAATGTGTTTCCCATCTACAGCACCAAGACAGTTGGGAAAATTGGTTTTTGAATAAAATGTATTTGATATTTCCAACCAATGTTCAGTTGTGGGCTCAGGCATTTCTTCCTTTTGCAACATGTTCCATATTGCAATACAAGTTTCTCGTACTATTTCACCAACAGTACTTTTGCCTATTTTAAATTCAAAATGTAACGCAGTAAACGTCATTCCAGTTGATAGATACCTATAGTATAAAAATAATTAAATTACACATAGTTATAACAATAAGGGCTACGGGGAAAAACGATAATAGTCAAAAAAAAATAATAATCAGATAATATAATATCTTGTTTGTTGGTTTTTGAACGAATTGTAACGTGAATCGAGTTAGGGAAAAAATATCACGGTCAATGATATTATACAGGTTTAAATATTACCATGACGGCAAAAAAAGATCAGAGTCCGAGCGGAAACGTGAAAAAATGATCAAAGTCAAGTGTATGGTTTTTATTTTTAGTACGTAATTTTGAAGTTATTTATAAGATCGATAACGACCGTTGTTATGTTATTTGATTGTTGCGTTTTGATATTATTATATTATTATTTGTAGTACGTGCGACGATTTCATAGTGAAATGGCGTAATAACAGTATAGTTTGATCGTATTTTACGTATCACGTGTTGAAGTGTTAATTTTTCATTAATACAGACCTGAGCTAAGTTTTTTTTTAAATGGACACCAGCTTTAGTGATTCTAGTGCTGAATTTGAAGAGAACAATGCTAATCATGTCAAAAAAAGAAAAAAAACCGGAAGATTGAGTGAAGTAATGAAAAAACTTCGTGCAACGTCAAACGAGGTAGGGAGCGACTGTCGTTGTAAGAGGCATAAATGTTTCGATGTTATTTCTCCTGAAGAAAGAAATAGAATCATTAAAGATTTCAACAATTTAGGTGAGTACAACCGCCAAAATGAGTATCTTGGGGGATTGATTACGATTTTACCTGTTGTACAACGTAGAAGTAGGAAGGATCCGAACGAGGCAAAATTTAATGATTCCTCTTATAGTTATCGTTTGCGTAGTTATATCAATGGTGCATTGCAAGATATTGTTGTTTGTTATAAAGCTTTTTTAAGTATTCATGGTATTTCTAATCGCCGTGGTCAAACAATAAAAAAAAAATTGCTTATTTCTGGTGTCTGTGTATAGTCGGCACTGATAATCGTGGAAAACATTCCAACCGACCGCATAAGTTATCTGACGAGACCAAAACAAAAGTTTTTTATTTCATTAAATCTTTGAAAGGAAGAAAATCCCATTACTCACCCAAGGATAGTGAAAAAATATATCTCCCGGAAGAATTAAACATAAAAAAACTTCACACGTTTTATAAGGACAAACATCCTGAAAATGTAGTAGGTTATACAACTTTCCGCGATATATTTGAACAAAAATTTAACATATAATTTGGGTACCCACGTAAAGATACTTGCAGTGTATGCGATGTTTACAAATCAGAAGTCAAACTAATAGAAAACCAAATCAATACTTGCGCAGATAATGAAACAAAAAATAGTTTAAACAAAACATTAAAACAAAAGTCAATAGAGCATGAGCTACACAAAAAAAAGGGTGATAAGTTCTACGAACTGAAAAAGAAGTATAGGAGGGCAGCAAAGAAGACTCCCGATTTAGAAGCTATAGTTATGGACTACCAGCGAAATCTTCCAACACCCAATATAACTACCAACGATGTGTATTATCGTCGACAGTTAAACTTTATTTCCTTTAACGTACACGTTTTGTCAGATGAATCTTCAATATTCTACACGTATGATGAAACTGTCGCACGAAAAGGAGCAGATGACGTATGTTCAATGCTTGAACATTATTTTTTCAAAATTTTGGATCCGAAAGTCAGACAATTAATTATTTTTTGCGATTCGTGTGCAGGTCAGAACAAAAACTATACGACAATAAGATTTTTTCATTACATGGTCTGTATAAAAAAACATTTCGATAGCATAAAAATGGTGTTCCCAATTCGTGGTCACTCGTATTTAGAATGCGATAGAGACATGGGAAAAATAAATTCTAAATCTTATACCGAACTACCTGATGACTGGAGGAATATCTTTTTACAGAGCCGTCAAAAACCAACACCTTTTAATGTTATTGACTGTGCCATTGAAGTCGAGTTCAAGACGTGGACAGATTATTTTTCAGATTTATACCCAACGAAAAACCCGATTCCAACGAGACCCATTCGAGTGCTACTTATTGAGGAAAGTAAACCTCGATTTATAAACCATAAGTCCACATATCATGGGCCTTACTTATCAGCTGTCATCACTCGCGCCACTAATAAAAGGAATCGAAAAAATAAAATAAATAAGAATACTACTCTTTGTCCTTTATATGATGGTCCCCTACCAATAAAAAAACCAAAACTTAATGACCTAAAGCAATTTTTAACCAACTCGGATGCACAACAATTCTATGCTGCACTCAAGTCAGATGAAACAGATAGAGATGACGTAGATGTAGAGTATGCAGATAATATACCAATCGACGAAAATGAAGATGCATAACAGGAAGAAAAGATCAATGTCAATATTTTTATTTTTATTTTTTTTTTCTAAAATTTAAAAAGTAAATTTAATATTTTTTTTATTCGTTATATGACGTAAAATTAGTTTTGTAACTACAATAAATATTTTTGAAATATTTCGTTCTTTATTTCTTTGGTTTTTGAGTTCTGAAACTTTAAAATTGCAATACTGAACATTTTAGTAATATTGACTATTATCGTTTTTCCCCGTAGCCCTATAATAATAATAATTACTAATTACTATAATTTAACTAGGTATATGTAAATTATTTACTTTAATAGGTTCATGTTTCATGTTTCATTATAATACATAGATACTTGTTTTATATCGTTTAAAAAAAAAAAAAAATAACGTATACATTCGCACTAAAATCACTGTAGGACGTAGGTACTTCTCAGAATATTTGGAATTTGGAATTTATTCCGTTAATAAAGAATTATTATTATTATTATTATTATTATGATATATTGTATTATTATATAGTAGTGTGTAATATAAAATAATTTAAAACATAACGTAATAAAATTACCAGTTTATTTTGTTGAAATATCTAATTTTGTCCAAATTTGAACCTGGAATACCGTCTATAAAAATCCAATTTCGAAAAAATGTGCTCTTAAAAACGCTTACTCATAAAACAATATTGTAACTATGTTTTTTTAATATTTTTGATATGATATATAAACAACTTGGTAGGGTCTTAGTACTTATTAGATTTTCAATGTTTTTGACCGTGTACATTTTTTTTTTAACTTTCCGTGAATAAAAACACAAAAAAACACATTTTTGTAAAATCAATATAAGTTAGGTATACAATACACATTTATCAATCTCAAATACTTTTAGGGCTACATTTGGACATTTATAAATTATAAATTAATTATATTTTTATTGTTCGTTTTCAATTAATTTATTTAATTTCAGTCAAAGAACTTCGAGATAAGAAATGGAAGAATATAAAAGATAATTATAAAAAAAGTATAAGCGAAGAAAAAAATGTGAGAAGTGAATCTGCAGCACAGAAAAAAAAACCATATGCTTTTATTGCGGCATTGCCGTTTTTACAGAATTGTTCAAATAAAAGAAAGTACGTATCTAACATTATATATGAATCAATATTTTACTTGTATTAGTTTTATAAAATTATAACATATTTTTATATAATATCAGCCTGGTTGTCCACGATACTATTTGTGGATTGAGTGGTTATATTATATTATATTTATTTAAGTTTATATTTTTGAAAGGTATAATTTTATTTTATTTATAGGACAACCAGTAGTATGCAAGAAGACGAAATAGACGTATGCAACGATTCTTTGGCTAATAATAGTTGTGTTGACCTTGCTGATACATAATGTGAGCCATCAACTTCGTCAACTCTAAAACAACCATCGGAAAAATCGAAGCAAAACAAGAAAAAAAAATCGAATGAAAACAATAGTTCTTTTCAACAAGAACTGCTCCAGTTTTTGCATAGAACAGAAAATGCAGATCCAGATAAAATTATGCTCAATTCTTTTTTACCATACGTAAAAAATTTAAATAATGCACAGAAAATAGATTTTCAATTATATGTTTTGCAGTATTTTAAAAATCTCGATTTGAACAGTAATATTCAGGTTTCATCTCAAACTAATCAAACTAATCCTATAATAACAAATCCATATAATTCTCTTGCTCATTATTATACTTCTCCTGCAGTCACACAATCTTTGTATCCTTCACAAAGTACTCCTACTGATCTTAATACACCACAATTAACTTTTCCACAGACAAAGTATGATTATTTAAATTACCCTCATAGTCAAAATTAAATTATGTTTTAATTATAGTTTTAGTACCTATAGAAGTTCAACATTTTTTTTTTGTATTTTAACTTACATTTTTACTTAACAGTACCATGATATTATTATTATTATATTGGATTTATATATTTTGGATTTTTAGTTGGAATACGACTATGTTATTTTTATATTTATTCATATTTCATTTAATTAATACTTATAATAAATTTTTATAATAATACATGTATCTAATTTATAAAAGTGATTTACCTGAGTGTAATGGTTAATCTTTCCTCTGCACTCAAAGGATTCAGCCAAGGTGTATATCTCTTTGATATATGGTCACGTACTTTTTTAAGTAATTCGTCAAATGGTTTGATTGACATCCGATAATATAAGAAAAACTTTTCTGGATATAATCTTATATCGTTATAAAACTTAAAAAATCGTCCGCTTGTTTCCCTATCATGATTCATTGGGTGAACCCAGTGTTGTCTACGTGGCCTTTGCACAGGATCTTGTAGCATACCAAGTGCTTCTGCTACACACAAAACCTGAACTAGTCGTTCGTGATTTATTTCCATTTTGTGCAGATAGCTAATATTACAATTTACAATACTGTACAAACAACCTTACGTGTTAAAGACACTGAGATTACTAAGTTTTAAAATATAATAATTTTTCCATCACCCAATATTTTAATATAACCGCGCATATGTGAACGATAATCTAGCGGTTGAACCGCTGCGGCTCGACCGCTATGTGTGGCTCGGCCCTAATTGTATTTCACTTTTAAGCCTATCTTATTGTGATAGCTACAAATTTGCAACAATGCATAATAATATGTATAAACATATAGAGTTATTGAATTTCATTTCAGAGTATCAAAATCTACATATTTTAAAAGAGCAGATATCATAATGACATTAATGAGTCCTGATGTTCAACCATTGGAATATGGTAACTCCTTAATGACATGTGATGCGACGATAAGTCATGTTATAAATGCCTTACTTAGTGGCATTCCATTGGCCAAAGAGGTAACTGAGTGTATATCCTCAACATGTGATAAATTTGAGAGAAATATTATGTACCTAACATACCAAATGCGTAGGGAAGGCCGTCTGGATGAATTACAAACGTTTTTGGATGAACATATTGAAACAGACTTCATAAATTGTGCACAAATTGGCTGTGAAAATCTGAAGTCTGTAAAAACCAATATTTTAAAAATGAATTTATTTATTGACGTCCTTCATTGGGCAGGTAATTATATTAAATTAATGTATATTACTTTTATTATACATTCAAATATTGTATTATTTCTAGGAGACAATGATCAGTGTAGTAGTGAAGCAGGTACGACTATGTGATATTTCTCCTATTTCATATGTGATACAACAACTTACGAACTTCGTGGCGTGATAGCATTTCGTCAGGGAAAATCGAAATTGAGACATTCAATTGGTCATTAATCATTATACAACATACGCAAAACGTGATACAAAAAACTGGGAGTTGTATATGATGACCTTAAAACTAAACCTGTACCAATTAAGGACACAACGATAGTGCCATGTGAATTTTTATCGTATACAATTTAAACCTAAGTCTTTATAAAATAAACTTTTTTAATAGTATGTTTAACTTATGTTAAGTATTAAAAACATTCTTCAATTTTATTTCATTGAAAATAGTTCATTTAAAGATATAAATTATTTGTAAAATCAAGATTTTGGTAATTTGAAATATTTATTCTATATTATTTTTATAATTACCATGCCTACCTATTTAATATAATATACCTAATATTATAATACCTATTAGTTCAATATAAAATATTAGCATTTTCGTATCATGTACGGTTTAAAATATGCATGCTAACCATGGCAATGTTAATAAAACATTAAATCAAATGTACGTATTATATGTGTAAAAAATACTTAACACGAATTATGGTATTGGTGAAAACTGAAAATCACTCAAGTGTTGAAGTGTCGAGTTCAGCGACAGTCGTGCAAATGCTTGCTAATGACGTGCTAATGTTTGGTAAAAAAAATTGTAAAAAAGTGATTATTTCCTTTTTGTGGGGGCTGGAGTAATGCGTGAAAGTGGAAAACTGGTTTTCCCGGAAAATTCGAAAAGTTTTGGGTTCAATGACAGTCGGGCTAATGCATACTAATGATTGGTAAAACACAATTTGTAAAAATGAGATTATTTCCTTTTTGTGGGGGGCTGGGGTAATGCGTGAATGTGGAAAACTGGTTTTCCCGGGAAATTCGAAAAGTTTCGGGTTCAGTGACAGTCGTGCAAATGCATGCTAATGACGTGCTAATGTTTGGTAAAAAAATGATTTCACTTGTGGGGGAGCTGAGGTAACATTACGCCAGCCCCCCTCATTGTTTTTTTTATAAATATCTCTTAAAAAAAGGTCGTGAAAATTCTAAAAATAGTCGTGCAAATACATGCTAATGGCGTGCAAATTCGTGACCTAGTTTTTTTTGTAAAAAATTCAATGAGTGGGGCCAGGTTAATGTACGTATAATATTATCTAGTAATTGTCATAAATCATAATTTGCATATTATACAAATTAGGCGCGGTCTATCATTGTATACTAATTTAGACATTTAGAAACAATTTTAATTTTTTTTCATTTATGTAACTTTGTTTTTGCTTTTTTTGCTGTTTTTGTTTTTTTATTTTCCAAAATATGTAGAGGATCTAAAATGCCATCTACCAACAGCCTCTTTGCGTACTGTGGATTGACTATTTCTGGAAGTAAGCATTCTGTATAAAAACTGAAAGTAAAATGTTATATGTTTATATAATTACATTATTATAATTAAATTATTGTTAGTTTAAAATTTAACGTTCAAACATTTTTAATTTTTCAACCATTTTTTCAGCCAGATAGAATCATTGAAATTAATTATTTGTATTTCCATCCAATTTTCTGAATAAACGAAGAAATAACAGAAATTTCTTTTTGAAATTTGCATTCGTCCCTGAACTTGATAATAGTAACTATGGTCCACTTTTAATTATATTAATTAAATTTTGCCGTTTTCACTAAGACGACAGAAGAGTAACGGAAATCAAATATTTCAATTAGAACATTTTACATTTTACACTTGGATCGATTAATGTATTGGTTTATAATGAATTGTGTTTTTATTTTTTTGTATGTGTGTGTGTTTGTTTACACGATAAGTAATCGTAATAAATAATAAAATGCTTCGATTTTCAATTTCAGTAGCTTTTTTAGTAGAAATGGGAATCAAGTTGGCGCATCGAAGACGTCAAAACTAAAAATATAGGTAGGTATAGTTCTCAAAAACGTCGGTGAAAACAAAAAAAAGTTGAGCGTAAATTCAAAATAATAAGTTATTGATTACCTATCAGTTTTTTTAATATTTTTAAATAATAATAATATAATATATTATGCAATTACGATAAAACATTTTTAATTAATTATTTTTTGAGTTATCATATTCGCCACTGATAAAGGGTTAAAACATCTTACCGAGGCGGATACATGGATGTTCGATGGTAACTTTGCAATGGCACCTTCTATTTTTCAACAATTATACGTAATAAGAGTCAAAATTCATGATTTGTATATAACTACAGTATATTGTTTATTAGAAAAAAAAACGCAAACTACTTATGAATATATGTTACAATCGTTACTTAATGCATGTCATAATCAAAACTTGTATCCAGACCCTATTAATGTTCATATTGACTTCGAAAAGGCAGCTATAAATGCAGTCACATCTATATTAGGTGAACATGTAAAAATAAAAGTTTGTTTTTTTCATTTAACGCAAAGTACCTATAGGAAAATACAATCCCTTGGTTTAGTAAATGTATACACGGAGAATGAAAATTTTAGTTTGTTTTGTAGAAAAATTGATGCTCTAGCTTTTTTACCTGTTGATGTTCCAGCTGGAATTGACTATATTAAAAGTATTATGCCAGAAGAGGCTAGAGAACTAGTCAATTATTTTGATCAAACTTATATTTCGGGAATAAATAGACCAATTGGAATTTCACGGCCAGGTAAAAAACCAAATTTCGAAATATTCCACCAATTTTTCCACCTGTTACGTGGAATGTACACGAAACAACTCTTAAAAATTTATATCGTACTAATAATCAAACAGAAGGATTCAATCATCGATTTTCTAAACTCGTTAGCTATAATAATCCCTCTATTTGGACCCTGATTAAAAAAATTAGATTAGAGATAGATTCAGATAGCACTAAAATAGCTCAATTTGATATAGGTAATTTACGACCAAAAAAAAAAAAATGTATGAAAATATGCAAGAAAAGTTATTTTTACTGTGTACAAAATACAAGAATAATAATGATGATAATTATATCGAACACTTCTTAAACGCTGTAGCTTATTATATACGTTTTAAATAAATACATTTGTTTGATTCGATTTTTTTTAACAAACTATAAGTAATAATTATTTGTCAATTTTAATAGTAAAATGTAATATACTTATGACTTATTATAATATAATTATATACATAATATATTTAATATATTTAATTAATTAATAAAATTATTTTGATTCGATTTTTTTTAACAAACCTTGTAATGATATATACCTATAATAATAAATCAGGCACGTATACAGGGGGGGGGTTTTTGGGGTTCAAACCCCCCCCCCCCCCCCCCCCCCCCCCCGAAATAATTTCTTTAAAAATTAAGTCAAATTTATTATATTCCTATTATTATAAAATATTTTTATAATTAGCTGTTTGTGACTGGTTTTCTCTGTTTATTAGTCGGGTATGAAATACACGTTTATACCTATATTATAGTATTATAATTGAATGATCGAGGTGATTACTGAGAACTACGCTCGAACACAGAACAGTATAGTTGCGATTTGCGATATACCTAGAAAACTCATACTTTTAGGATAATCTTATCTTATCTTATTTCCGTACCTACTCGATCGAACCAAAAATTTCTATTGAAATGCTAAACTACAATAATAAAATCATTAAACGATGACGATCGTTTAGTTTTAGTCTGTGTTCGGTATTAGAACAGTAACTCTGAGTATCATAAGCTTTCAATCATTCGCTCTGAAGAATTTATTAAAGTAATGGAAAACAAAAAAAATAATATTGCAAATGAGATAGATATTTCACAAAAAATACAAGTCATTGAAAATCGATCTATTCTTCGTCCAATAATTGAAACCTTAATTTTATGTGGAAAACAAAATATTGCTTTAAGAGGTAATAATGACAGTCATGAAAAATATATGATGAAAGTATAGAAACAAATTACGGGAATTTTAGATCTTTATTAAGATTTAAATCATTGACTGATCCTATTTTAGACAAACATTTAAAAAAACGCAACTTCTTTTGCATCTTACACGAGTCCTAATGTTCAAAATGAAATCATTACTATTTGTGGCAATTTAATACTAGGTAATTGTATGTGCATATAATAATCAAATACATTTCTGTTCTGTTCATAATACATATTATTTAAAGTTTTATTTATTTTTATAACTATTATTATTCCTAATATTCCTATTTCCTAAATATACTTACTTCTGAACACTAAACAAATGACATACATAATAAAGTTTGAAAATGTACCATAATAATTAAAAAATTAAAAATAATGAGTAAGTAGGAAGACATTGTTTTATTATGTTGCTGTACAATTTGTATTGCTATATTTTGTAAGCCCCCCCCCCCCCGAAATTGTATTCTGTGTACGTGCCTGTAATAAATAATAAATACCTACCTAAAAAATAAACTAATGATAATAATTAGTTTTCGCTTTTTTTTCATATGCTTTTTTTTTCATTCGCTTTTTTTTCAATTTGCTTTTTTATCCATATGCTTTTTTTTCACTTGCTTTTTTTTACTTGCTTTTTTTTCCTTTGCTTTCTATGCACTTGCTTTTTTTTCCTAAACTCGTACCATAGGATTGTATTTATAAAAATAAAATTTATGTTTGACAAAAAACCAAGTATTATGAAATTTACTATAAAACATTTATTTTTCGCATTCTCATAGTCGAAATGTACAATAATATTCATTTTATTCAATATATGCAATAATATGCATTTCATCCAAAATATGCAAAAACATGCAAAATAAAAATACCACCATTTATCTCATCATGAGGTGATTCGTGGACATTACTGACAAAATCAAGAATCAGAAGTCGCAAAAAAAACATGCTTTTGCATATAAATCCTAGCCCTAATAATAACTCATGCGAGTTTGAAGTTAGAACTTTGATAAGTTTCTTCAAAATCTCGAATATTTGCAAATTAATTTGTAGTTAAAAACTTATAAAATATTCAATTTGTATTGCTAAGGAATGAAAATTCAAAACAAGGTTTCTCATAATTAGTAGGTACATACTGTAACCAAAAAATTTTAAAACTACATAAATTAGAAACACCTTTTTTTAAATAGATATATTAAGTTAAAATTTGGATAAAATTGAAACGGAAAATAAGTAATAACGATTTTAATTTAATTTTTTTTTTGAAATATAAAAATATTATTCGTGGGTACTTAAAACTTTTAAAATATATTATCAAATTAATGTCTTAGGACACCAGTCGCTTGGGTATAGGCAAGTCATGCATTGCTTTAGGGTAGCAAACAATTTTAATGAAATTAAAAGCAACAAAATTAAATAAATATCGGTAAAGAAGAGCAGCATTAAAATGTTTAGTTTAGCGCGGAAAATATCTAACGACGGGCCTGTACATAATAAACTCATACTTTTTTACTGTCCATACCTTCTAAAAATGTGTTCTAAAAGTGTCTTTTACTCCAAATGGACATTTAATTTCAACTATAAAATTATCATTGACAAGACCGTCTATAAATTATAAATAAACTAAATTAGTAATATTGATTTAATTGATATTTATAATTAAGCACTAAAATATATTTTACAAGGAGTAACTGCTAAATAAGGAAAATGTTCATCAATAATAAGTCCACATTGATTCACTGTACAATTTATTTATTTTTGTAATGCGACGATAGCTTGTGGTTCAGTAGCTTTACGATAATCTGTTGCTTTTGAAAAAAAGTCCTATATATTATACTATAAACCAAGGGCGTCCGCAGGAATTTGGCAATGGGAGGGCAAAATATTTTCTTTTTTACATTTTTTGTCTCACTATCCTATTAGTTATAAAGTATTTTTGTGACATATTTTCTTTCATATAGACAAGGAATGTAAAAATATTTATGAATAATACGTACGTATAGTTAGTTAAAACTTAATCTTGCAGCATTAATTGTAATTAATTGTTATGTAATTTTAAATTATCAAATACATTTTTTTTAATAGATAAAATGTTACCGTTGGTTTTATAATTTTAGGTAATATATAAAATTTAATATTTCTAGCTTATTCAGTCATTGATACTACAAACTTTGTAGCTATTGTAGGTGGTATGCCATCTATGAACTTATAATTTTTTTTATCAAAAAAGAAAAAACTTGATTGACACTGCAGTATTGGCGTATTGCACTTGGTCCCACCACTACATCTAATAATCTATAAAAGCAACGTTCTTATTTCTGACTCTGAATCGAGTGTAATAAAATTTACTCTGTAAAAAAAAAGAAAATGTTTTTATATTTAATTTAAAAATAGTTTATTTTATGATATTTTATATTAAATCGGTAATGATTGAGGTTGGGATTATAATGAACTTTGCATTGTTTTCCAAATCCACGCGATACTCGTTTTATAACATACCCACATTGAATTTTTTGACGATTTAAATTTAAGGCCATTTTTTGCATTTAAAGATTTTTAGAACATTTTGAAGTTTATTCTAAATTTAAATTTAAAATTTTATTTTTAAATTTGCACATGTTTTTATATGATTTTCTTCTTCTTCTTCTTTCTTAGTAGTAAATTTCTTATCTTTCTATTTCTTTCTTTATAGTAAATATATAATCTAAAGCTTAAACCTATAGTTACAGAAAAAAAAATTAATTTTCAGATTAAATAAGTAGTCTAAATGATAAGTTCTATCTATTAAACTTTTCTACAATCATTTAAAAGTTTGAAATGTATATAAGAATTTATATCTTTAATATTAAAAAGGTGGGTAAGTGGGTATCGCTCTGCTGTACAGTAGGTTGCAAGTGGGTCACTATAATGGATGGTATTAAATTTGAATTCAATGATATAATATCATTGTATAAGAAAAACGATTCTGAGCGAAAACGGTTAGCCGGTTTAGTCAGCCGATGATATTACCAAGTATATTTGATGATATTATTGTGTATAAAGTAATTTATAAATAACCTATTTACGTGGAGCCTTGTTTTCAATTTTCAATCCTTAACTGTAAAAGTTGAACATTTTATACATTTTTAACTACAAAATAATTATAAAATTATAAATTTGATAAATTTTGTCAAAATTTGAACTTTAAATGCTTATAAAAAAAATTTTGCCTATATATTTTTAATATTTTTCAAGTGCTATTAGATCGATATATCAGGAGCCTTATATTAAATTTTCACGCTTTTTTACCCAACAAATAAAATTTTATTGATACCTACTTATAGAAAAAAAAACTAAAAATAATGGAAACTGAAAATGTCCGTAAACAGCTCAAAAAGTGTCAAATTATTTTCAAAATTGTACCGTGTATAGAAAATGCTAATATAAACGTTTAGTCAAAATTGCATGTACCTACGGTCATTTGTTTTAGAGTTACACCAAAAACCAAAATCGATTTTCTCGTAAACAGATTTTGCGTAAAAATTCCCGTTTTTCCTTAATTTTTCTTTTGTTTTTCACGTCGCGTTTAAAAACTACTGAGAAATTTTTACTTTTGACCCCCCCCCCCCCACCCTAAAGTACCAACTAGATTCACTTTCCTATCAGAAAAGTTACTGTTTTGAAGAAAATCCAAGCATTTTTACTGTCCTAAAAAATGATAACAGACACACAAAAAAAAAAAAAAACACACATCATTGTAAAATAAATACATTCATCACTTCGCTCAGAATCTTAAATAAAAATAATTTAGTCCACTATTTAGAATTGTTAGGCCAGTTTCAGTTTTTTTAAAACATTAAAATCATCAATGATAATATGTATATCCAAATTTGCCACATGACATGGCTTAAAAAAATTTTGTATATTTATTTTGTATTTAAAAATTATAGTAGGTACCAACAAATTTGTATCAAATGTATTTATTAATATACTATATTTTATTTAGTTTGTATAAAAATGTATTTTATTTGTGACTATAAATTTTTACAGAAATTAGGTATTTAATAAATACGTAAAATATTTACATAGATAATATGTACATTGTACATATGAAATTTCATTGAATAAATGCATGTATTAAATCAGTGTTCGGACTTATCTAGATAAATTTATTTAGATGAATATCTAGGTAATTATTTGTTCATCTTTTATCTTATCTAGATAAATAGTTACAAGGTATCTAAACGTTTATCTTAGATAATTTTTTTACTAATTTAAATTAATTCATCTAGATACATTTTTTATTGATAAAAATCGCGAAATTGTACAAACGCATTTTAAATATTTATACGGATTTTCAAACCAAGTTTATAGTTTATAAATAATGTAATCATTTTTATTTATATCATTATTATTATTAAATAAATATGAGTTAAGTTATCTTTTATATCTATCTAGATACATTACAGTTGCATTATCTTTATCTTTATCTATAGATAGCAACTACTTATCAAATCCGAATACTGTATATTATACGCTACTACTAGCATTAATTAAAGTTATCAATTATAATAAATTGTCATTTATCCAAAAGTTGTGTTTCAATTAATTATTAATTATCCGTCAAATTTGTTCTGTCATTTGTATTTACCTACATAATTCAATTTTTATTTATATAGATTATATTATGAACAATAAACATGTTTAGTTTGTACTGACCAGTGTTGCCAGGTAAACATTTTTCAAATCCCATGACGAGTACTAAAAATTACCACATTTTATTATAATTTCCCACATAAAAATTTGGCGTTAGGGTTCTCTACTTCCCTATAATTGATTAACATTAATATTTTTCATATCACTCATTTTACTTTGATAATCAAGAATGTACTGTTTATAGTTTATTAATAATAAATTATTATACAACAAATAACAATGTAAAAATTCAACTTTATATTGTTTTTTTTAATTGAGATAAACATAATGTAACAAATGAAAAATAACAAAACTCAATAAATAAAAATAAAAATAAAATCTTTTGAACTAAGAGTAACTTATCACACATTTTGCATATCAGTCTTTTGATTTACAACTTAAGTATGAATATAAAAATTGTGTTTTATAATATTAGACAACATATTTTATATATTATATGTTACGGTCAATGACGAAAATGATGATATTTACGTTAAAGCCCGGCCAATGTCGAAAATGATCTTGTACAATACAAATTTACGTAAATGGCGACACATAATGGTTAATGTTGTAAACACGGGTATTATTTTATTATTCACGTCAATTCCTAACTCCTGCTGGACGTTGTTGTTAATTATACATTTAAACATTTATAACATACAGGTCACTGTTAGTTATCTATCCAGATTCCAGACAAGTTACTGCGTTAGTATGTATTATTTATATTAATATCATCGATAAATGATAATCAGCGATATAGTTACTCGAGCAAACCATAATAAAATTGATACATAGCTGATGCCTAAGTTAAATAATGCCGTGGTTATCTAATTAATTATCAAAGGTAGGTAATTTATTTTATTGGATTTTTTCCCCATAACGTATATTTTAACTATTTCAGTATCGTTGCAGACATCGTATTCGCTTGACATCGCTTTGATTCGCAGTTTATCAGTTCGAAATTTCGCAGTTCGCCCGTTCAAGTGTCATTGCATTTTTAAATATATATTTTTTATTTACGTAAAATATTAAATATGGATGTAGATACTATGCGTAGTAAATTCAACGATTCATTTAATAAGTTAATTAGTCAAAAACGGACTGACAATAATTCTTATTTTAGTTTATCGGAGTATAGTGAGCAAATTTCAAAAGTTAAAGAGTCGAAAAAAATATTAAGTACTAAGGGATTGAAAAAATCGGTAAAAGATTACAGGATGGTTCGTAAGTATGAAATATTAATGGTTAATGGAAAAGAACGCTTGATAAAACCAGCATCAGAAAATAATAATACTATGCTTTATTATGTATCAAATTAAGAGCTTTTTGATATTCTTCATACTACTCATTCGTCTATTGGACATGGTGGGAGAAATCGAATGGTTGCGGAAATAAAAAATAAGTATTGTAATATAACTAAGGAATCAATTATGCTATATTTACAACTTTGTTCACACTGTCAAAAGAAATCTACAAATAGAATAAGAGGACTGGTTTCCAAACCAATATTACACAATGCTTTTAACTCGAGAGCACAAGTAGATTTAATAGATATGCAGTCCCAACATTTTAACGATTTTCGGTTTATTTTTTGTTATCAAGACCATTTAATGAAATTCGTAATTTTAAGGCCTTTAAAAAGTAAACGTGCAAAGGAGATTGCATATAATTTACTTGACATTTACATGACCTTTGGCGCACCAGCTATTTTGCAGTCAGATAATGGCCGTGAATTCGTAAATTCGACTATAACTGAACTGCACAATATGTGGGAAGACGTCAAAATTATTCATGGTAAACCGAGGCACAGCCAGAGCCAAGGTTCTGTGAACGAGCAAATAGAGATGTAGAGGATATGTTGGCTACGTGGATGGCAGAAAACAAAAGCACGGATTGGCCCTCTGGTTTGAAATTTATTCAGTTTCAGAAAAACCGAGCTCTTCATTCAGGTAAAAAAAAGTATTTAGTATAATATTAAAATAATATAAAATAATTAGGTAATATAAAGTACGTACCAGACTACCAGCTATTACGATTCACGATATTATTATAATATATTAAATTTAAACTATTTCAGTATTATACATTTATATTTTATACTATTACCTACCTATATAGATTATTTCTTTGGTCCCAGGTAGAAAGGGCTTAAGTCAATTTTTGACAAAAATGGTTTTTTCCGTATATTTAAAGCTTGATTTTCGCTGATTTTTTTGGTCTAATTGGCATAAGTCAATGACGATTGTTACTCAAATTACTGAAGAAATAAATAGGGCGTATGTGGAGTTTTTCCACTTTAAGTTTGGTAGAAAGGGCATAACATGACTTATGCCTTTTGTAACACTTTATTGTACAGGTATAAAAGGCTTATTATGACTTACGCCTTTTGTAGCATGATTATCATATGTCTATAAATAGCATAAGTCAAGAATAAAATGTTTAGTACAAAATCATTATTAGTGATATCAACAATTCTCATAATAATTATAATAATAACAAAACCGATAATTACTATTATCACTAATTGTACAAAAATAGTATAGATAATATTATCATATTATTGTCTGTTTTTAAATAACTTAATAATATTATGTTTTGAAAATGTTCATATTATTAACCAGTAACCACGGTATTGTTGTATAACTTATGTAAAAATGCTGGTGTTTATCAAACTTTTCGCTCCAATTTAGTTTATTAATTATTATTGTTTCCTTTGTAAACAGTATAAGTACTTGCCTTGTTTTAATTTTTTAATTTACACTTAATTGTTTTTTGTAAAAAAACAATTATGAAAAGAAGAAACTATTCAAATGGTCGAAATGACCAGTTCATCAAAGCGTTCTTCACCAGGTAAATATTCCAATTAATGATAATAATAATAATATATTATTAAAATAAGTAATAAAAAATATTATATTTACTTCAATATTCTATTTAATTAACAGCCACAAAATATTATAATGAATCAAGTAATTTTAACAAGAAAAAAAAAACAAACATCATCAGATGATTCAGGTAAAGTACCTATCTATAACTAATTCAGAAATACACTTTAACTGTGGGTAACAAATTAAGTGAAATTATTTTAATTAATATTATGACCAACAGACATGTCAGATTATGTAGATGATTCAGATCTTGATAAAGACTATAAACCTGAATCAAGGGATTGTGATGCATCAGATTTATCTGGTCATGAAGATGATATTGAAAAATTGATGCAACACTCTTTTATAAAAAACATCATAAATGATAATTCTCCCACAGGTGATTAATTTATTTTTATTTTAACATTTTAAAAAGTTACTTATATTGTAACTTAATACTGAATTGCATTACTGTAATAATTACTATTGTATAGTAATTATTGAATGATAATAGTCGCTGTAATACTATTTATTAATATTAAATACACAAAATACTATTAAACTAATAAAATCATTGAGGTACCTATCTAATTATATTATATTATATTTTAATATTACTAATTCTTCAACAAGATGACATTGAAGATCCATCTGGAGGAAATCTAACAGCCTTAACTACTTTAGGTAAGAATGGTAATAGGTACAATTATACTATGAATACCATAATGCACATGAACAGAAATTCAGTGTGTACTATTTTATAATAATCATTTTTAATTATTAGATTTTGAAGAAAGTAGATAGAAATGAAGATGAACAATTTAAAATATTAAATTTAAGAAGAAGGGGAACAAGAAATGTAGAATTTGCATTAGAACAAGCATACAATGAACCATTACCTATTTCAAAAGAAAAGAAAAAAGACTTAATGGATCTCCTTCCTTTAATTCCTGATATCTACCATGATTTTTATAAAAATATAAAAAGCAATGATAGTGAAGACCCATCCTATGATCCAGATCTCAGCGAATCTGATTAAATCTAATCATTTTATGTTAAATAAAACTAAAAGGAAAACTATTTATTTTATTAATTCTTATATTAAAAAAGTTAAAATCTTTTTTTTATTATTATGTTTTAAGACTCATTTGTTATAAACTTAAATTCTTTTATCAAAATATTATATAATGTACTATTGATTAAAAATATATTCTTAAGTATTAATTTGTTTTTAAACACCTACTAGATATTATTATAATGAGTTTCTTTTTATTAAAGGTAAAATATCTAAGTTTTGATCAAAATCACATAAGTCATAATTTATTTGATCCAAAAGGCTTATGTTGTAAAAAAAAAGACTTAAGTCAGAAAGAGTGAAATCCAAAAGGCTTAACTACAGTTAAGTCTATGAATAATTATAAATTCAAGAATTTTAAGTCATAAATGTACATAGAATTTAATTAAAATACATAAATGATTTCTATAATATTCATGGTTGTAATTCTAAAACATGTAGGAATTTCCAAACTTTCAAACAGCTGTTCTGAAAAGTTGATTAAATTGACTTAAGCCCTTTCTACCTGGGACCAAAGATTTAGTATTTACAGTTTAGATTAATTAATAACAAATTTATTATATATAGTTATTATCAGTAATGAAGTCCTAAAAAAATGCATAGGTACACGCCTTAATCATTATAAAAAATAACTGTATTATATTTATTGTGCTAAAAAGTATTAGGCCACTATAATTGTTCCAGGCTCAACTATGGTTTTTTTATGGTAGTTATTAAAAATAGTTTTTACTTTTTTTAAGGCATTGGAAGATCTCCTTATGAGGCCATGTTTGGCTGTACTGCCAGAACAGGACTATTATCGATTGGTCTACCAAATGATGAAATAAATTCATTAAAAACAGAAGAAGATATAGAAGAATTGTTTAAACAAATGCAAGAAACTGGATTACACGATTCAAAACAAAATATTGAAGAAGTTATTTCACCGATTTCAGAACAGCAAGAAAATATGATAGATACAGGTAAATTAATATTATATTTAAAATTTTAAATCTTATAAAAAATAACATAGCTATTATTTAAACATATTAGATACAAACCTAAGGAAATGTGAAAGATGTTTTATTTTCTTCGGCAAAATCATTTTCACTTTTTCTTTATATTAGTATTTTCTATACAGGATAAAGTTTATAACATATACATTTACTTTTATTTTTAATAATTAATTATGATTAATGACATATTATGTTTAATGATATTTGATTTTTTCAGACAATATCACACAATACACCGAAGAAAAAATGCACCCACAGATGAAGAAACTAAAAGAACTAAACTATTGGATATGGCTTGTCAACGTCTCCAAAAACCCACCTCTTTTTCACAAGGCCAAGGCGTGGGGTATAGAGTTCGACAAAATGAAAGCGGACCAGCAATTGTACGCAAAAAAATTCATTGACGACATTATTTATGAAAGACGACTTGGCAATCTCCATAAAAACTCTATTACCATAAATCATTCACCTGCACCAATCAGTATACATTCAACAGGTCACATTCAACATCCATACTATTATTGTCCATCTTCACTGTCTTCACATTATTCAGGACCACCCTCTCCATACTTACAATCATTTACACCAAGTCCACAACAACAACCACATACATTGCAACATTCAACAGTTCCAGTCATACCTCAAGAGACATCAGAAGGATATTCAATTAATGATCTTCTTAACGATAACCAGTATCAATAAATATTCAATGTTGTATAATACTTTTATAACTATTATTATAAATAAATAAATAATAACTTAATAATACTATATATGTGATAATTTTATAACAGTGAAAAATAATATATAACCAATAACACTTACCTTGATACATCCATTCAAAACGTAAATCGAAGCTTCGCAGGTCTCAACAATTATTTTTCCAAGAGTTTGAGCTGCGATGGCAGTTTGGAATTTCAGCTCTTCAAAGGAGTCACTGCTTACAAGGTATCTCAAAGTGGACAATAGCCTTTGTTCTGCCGTAATTGGTTCCCTCACAGATGTACATTGTTTTTCAATTAAAGGTCTTATCTTTTCTAATAGCTCACTAAGCGTATCTGCATCTATTCGTAGATAGTTTCTATAATCAACAGCTGAACTTATTTTAAGCTCTGCTACTAATCGATCATGGCTAAATTGATCCCTCTTCTTCAGCCATTCCTTCATCCACACCCTCTGCTTTCTTTTTGGCTTTATTTTTTTCTTTTCCGTCAAACAAGCAATCACTATCGCAGCACAAGTATCATCGGAGTCAGACATATTCACAAATTCTTGTAGAATGTACTTTTTACTAAAAATGAAATGAAATTAATGTACTCTGACAAGGTCAAAAATTGAACTGAAGTCTACACAAGCTATTGGAACGTGTATGTCCAAAGTTTGTGCAACCATCGTATTTGCACAAACACAGAGGTTGCGCAAATTTGTTTGACGTGTATGGAGCCTTAACGCAACCGTACTAAAACCCAATGATAAAAAAAAAAACAAATTTAACACTTTTTAAATTAGCCCATCTCTTTTCCCAGAGATCTAATCAATTTAGATAGAAAAACCCGAAATGCTACAAACCAAGGTAATTACCGATCTAACCAAAGTGCACAAGAACGTGACGACCGAAATGAACGTGAAATAATTCGGATATCACAAACGCGTGAAGCGCGAGCGCGACATTCAACTAATAATCGCGCAAGTTTGAATCGAGCATTTACATCCAATTTATTCCTTCGTCTAGCATTCGAGTATGGGCCCGATATTAAATATTACGCTCATTCGAAAGTAGAGATTGATGCTATGGACAAGGAATGTCCGCATTGTAATGCGCTTAAGTTCAAAAATGAGCTAGCCGGTAGGTATGTGTTGCGCCTCAGGAAAAGTGCAATAACCGGAAATTGAAACACCACCTGAAACAACTGAAACACCACCCACGGTTTACTTATCGGTACGGATCCAGTTTCTAACCTGTTCCTGAAGTCAATTCGAACATTCAATTCATGTTTCAAAATGACATCGTTCGGAGCAAAAGAAATAGTTAAAAATAATGCTTCAAATGATCTACAATTTAATTCAACGATTCTTATGAAATTTTATATGCATATTCAGTAGGTCTGAGAATCAGCTACCATCTATTTTTCATACCCCTAAGTGATAAGGGTTGTCCAGAAAAAAATAAAAATAAAAATTATAATAGTGTATTATATATTGGTTGCTAAAAAAAAAAATAAAAATAAACTCGGTTAAATTAATTTTATGGTTGGTTCGATTGTATAAATTATTTTAGAAAAAAAGTTTGAAAATGTACTGAAATCAGAAGCGTGTCCAGCGGGTAGGCCTGGTAGACCCGAGCCTACCCTGATCACCTTAAAGTATAGCCAAACCTAACCTAGTCCATTTTAAAATTATATTTATATAAGCACACGATATATCGATCATATTTTTTTCTGTAAAAAATATAAATATTTGTATCGGCAATTCTCAAGCGTTTCTTGGAAATACCCCATATTTCTATATAGATATCACACATTTTACATTATAAACATTTTCGCAATCTTTTTGGTCTTCAGAAAATATGCCATGGCGTAAAGTTGAACTTGATTGAAATGCATAAATTGCTTCCAGTAATCCTATCGTGTCGTCAACTATTTCAACTGATTTAGCAACATCGGCTAAAACTAGATTTAACCGATGTGCGTAACAGTTTTCTTAGCAACCTATATATAATACACTATTATTATTTTTATTTTTATTTTTTTCTGGACAACCCTTATCACTTAGGGGTATGAAAATCAATTAAAGATTAATTTATGATATGATATTTAGAATATTATATTGTATTGTACTATGACACAAATAGAAAGTAGAACCTGTAAAAGTAAGACAAAAAAAACGAAAATACAAATCGTACAATTTATTATAATACCTTAAAATAGTGAAAATTAAAAGATAGTCAAAATATTACAATATATAATAATTATAAATAAAAATAATTAAGTATTATTATAATATAATATATGTAGATATAATAATTACAATTACAGTGGTCGAATGCTAAAAAATTATATAGGTACTGTAGTCGTACAGAATACAAATATATATTATAATGTATATATAGTTGGAATAAAAACAATAATAAATACTATATTTTAAATAAAATATAATTATTTAAAGGCGCAGGTATTATAGTAGGCGTATATTTATTTATATAAATTTATTTGACGAAGTGTGTATGATTGGAAAACCTATTTTTTGATCTTGGATTTTTAAAATTATATACATATTTGCATTCAATATCGTGTATACTCCAATATTTATATTCCGTGGAAAGGTCATCAACTACATAAATACCAATTTTTGTGCTATCAATGGGATTGTTATAATAAGGCTTTTTATTAGAAAACGATTTACCTACAATTACTATCCCTCCAGATTTATCATACAAATATTTTTAATTTTTACAATTTTATTTAGTTTAGTAGAAATATAATTATCTGAAGAGGTAATATTTATTTGAAAAGTTTTTAAAATTAAAATTTTATATTGTGGGCTGTGTAAATCTTGCAATAAGGGTCCATTTGTATGTTGTGTTTTTTTAATATAGTGTCAGCCGGGCTAACTGTATTGGTACATTTTTGGAATTTAAATTTTTCCTCATACCTTTTTATGCTGTAGCGGCTGAGCTGATTTTCTCATTGTTTTTTTAAGTGTTCTCATATGGTTCTCAAATGGGAAAGCACTTGCGTTGTCCAAGGGACCAAAATTATTGTAATCATCGATAAGATGTTGGAGTACATGTATATTGAGTGATGCATGTTCCGAGCCATAAATTAAACAAAATCTATTTATAAAGTATTTTATAAGTGCATCACAAAAATTAAGCATTTTAGTTAAATTTGGAGATAGTAAAATTATCATGCAAACATGTAAGCAAAGAAAATTAAAATAACATTTATCGTTAATATTGTTTTTCAACACAATAGGCCCAACATATAAAACAAATTGCCGAAACTAAAGTGCCTTGAAATTAGACACCTCGTCTAAACTCCTAGGTTTCCTTGGGAAATCAGAGGTAATACAAGATTTTATATTTAGAATGTTTGAATTTATTTCGTTCAATTTTGTTGAAGTTATTCGAAAATTTTTTGGGCCCTTAGACTCTGGGAACAGCCATAATTTTAAAAGTTTTTTGGTAACGCCTAAGCAACAGAGATGCATATAATCCAGACAAAACACATTAATTATATTAATTTTTGGTAAATTTATCAAAATTGACATTTCGGTGTTGGCTAAATGATGTTTTTCCTGCATTTTACTAATAAAAGATTCGTGGGTACGCTTTTCTTCGTCAATAGCAGGGAAACAAAGTTTATTACATTTATAAATACCTTGTGTTTCACACCTGGTACAGGAAAAAAACGATATGAATATTATGTATATATCCGTGTGGAGCGGCTTTTGACGCGCGGCACGGCGGTGCGGCATAATTTTCACTGTGTCTGGACTTTGGATGGTTATTTTATATTTTACTCAAAATAATCCTAGGACTCAATTCGTAATTATTTTCCTAACCCCGGATTCAATTAGTATGTCTCGTTTGTACCCGAGACTCAATTAGTATATTATTTTTTTCCCGTGCAGGTATAGGGACTCAATAAGTATACGGTGATCTGATCTATATAAGTTAGCGTATAACTTTCTTTAATGCACGATATATTATTTCTTTTTTAAAATGGATTTTCCTTGTGATATTTGTAATAAAACCTTTTCAACGAAATACTCATTAGAGAGACATAAAAAAATGTCCACAAGGTAGAAACTATTATTCTTAAAAAATCATATTTTTAAAAATGTAATAATTGCATTAATCTTAATTTTAAAAAGAAAACTCTATCTATTGATCATTTACATTCTGAGCATGGCATGTCGATCAATAAGGAAATTTTACACTTTAATAATATTATAGGTATTTATTTAAATTTTTTCACTACAATAATTGTTTAAGTCTGACTTTTATTCGTATTTCAAAGTATTAATCATTACAAATATTAAAAGTAACTAATGAGTTTTAGATTCTGAACGGAGCATAATTAATGTATTGATTTTACAATGTTTTTTTCTGATAGGAAAGTGAATCTAGTTAGTAGAATATCTAGTTTTTGCATAGGTACAATCATTGAATTCAAATTAAATTTAATTATATTGAATTAAAAATTATTATTTATAGAATTTTATAACTGGAAAATGATGCACGAACTAGAAGAGAAATGTAAATATGTATTTAATATAGGGGAAAAAAATTATAAAGACGGTAGTAAAAGTTATTATGAATGTTGTCGTTCAGGCGCGTATAAAGAGAAAGATAAAAAAAAAAGATCCACAAAATCTCAAGGAACTAAAAAAATAAACTATAATTGCACAAGTCATTTTATATTATTAGGGCATTTCGATAAAGAAGAGTGTATTGCAACAGTTTATAGACAACATTATGGACATACAACTAATGAGCTTCAACATTTAGATATATCAATTAACAAAAAACTGGAAATTGCTCTAAAAATACATCAAGGTGTGCCATTTGGAAAAATTTTAGACAATATCAGGGATACTAATTTAAATGATACTAATTTAAACAGAGAAGACTTGGTTACAAGAGTAGATCTTCACAATATTATACGCAATTATAATTTGGTATTACAAGATGGACACTGGACAGTTACATAAAAACGATTCTACTTGTGTTGATATCTGGGTAGAGCAAATGAAGGAATAGTGAGAAAACAATCCTGTTATCTACTATAAAAGACAAGGTAAATATTTATAATTAATTAATTTAATTTAATTTAATAATACTATTTGTCCGTCCCATTTAGGTGAAACAGATAAAAATGAAATTTTAGATATTAATGATTTCTGTTTAATCATTATGGATTCTGGACAGTAATATATGTTAAAACAATTTGGTGATAAAAAAGTAGTTTGTTTAGATGGAACACACGGACTCAATGGATACGACTTTGAATTGGTAACTTTATTAGTTATTGATGACTTTGGGTCCGGATTTCCTTATTGTTTTACATAGGCGTCACTAAGGGGTATCGAGGGGTATCTTTGCTACCCCAGACATTTTTTTGGGGTAGCAAGGGTATCGTTTTGCTACCCCAAATAAAATCTTAGATTTTAACAGTATAATCGATGTTTTTTTCAAGTGGGTACAAAAATAGACTATAATACTATATATTATTGTGATTATGTTCAAAATAATAATATTTTGTGATAAGTCCAATACGGACGATTAAATAGCGTGCACTGAGATAGATAAGAATATACTTATCTATCTCAGTGATAGCGTGTACCACGGTTAAAGATAATATAGTATATAGCTGATATATAAAGTATATCTTTAACCGTGGTGTATATAATATACGTCATATCAAAAGGTTAGCCAGTTATCATGATATTTTCTGATTGGCTATTGTCCGTGACCCGTGTGTCATATATGCTAGATCAAAAGAGCGGTTTTCATACAATACGTCTTGTTATCAATAATCTATATTCTATCTCATATGATTGCCCGAGCGTTATGCTTGAGCTGTCTCGTTTGTTGTTTCTGTATTATTGTTACAGACTTACAGTGTAAATTGTGAATTTTGGACTCGTGCTTAAAATTTCAAAAGCTTAAAGATTATTATCTATTTTTTAATTTTTGAAAAACGCTATTGTTCTGTTTAGAACAGTATGGGTAAAATAACAAAAACAAAAAAAACATTACACCAATATTTCACTAAAAAATCGACATCTCCTGGCAAAGATGAAACAAATGATACAATCGTCAGCAATGGTAAGTTGCTAAAATACTTTATACTGTTCTGTGTTATAACTAATTATACTAAAATGTATTATGTACTAATATTAAATTGTTTATGTTTAATTTGTTTATTTTGTTAGATGTACAATCAGAAACATTCATTGAACAATCCTGTCCTGATGATCTATTACATGCAAGTTCCTCAACTTCAGTTACAATAACAGCTATAGAATCTACTGGTACAATTGCAGAAACTTGTTATATTATAACTTGTTTGTCGTTTGTGTCATTGTTGTTGGTCGTTGGATATACTTACCTATCCAGGTTTTTTTTTTTGTGGACATAACTTGCTAGTTAGACATTTATGTGCAAATAGTTATTGAGGTATGAATAATAATGTAACGGGTAAGTACCCACTACTCAGTGTTAAGTAAATTATTAATAAAGTACAAATACCAGTGGACAGTGGCGTTTTTCTATAAATATGTGTAAACTGTATTACTTAATCAATTGTGTAACTTCATGTATTACCTAACTGCTTTACTAAACTAGTAGTTAATGCTTTATATATAATGTAGTTAAATATATAAACATTCAATGCATGTATATATTATGTAGTATTTTAGTTATTTATTTGTATTAAGATTATAAAAAATTGATCAGTTTTGTTGAATAACACATTTGGCGCCTATTTCTTTAACTTAAAATGATTTGTTATTTATTTATTTATTAATTTTGCTAATATTAAATTAAAATAAGTTTTTAAATTTATTTTTTAGAGCAAAGTGATACCTCTGTGGTATTGGATACAAATTTATATGATCGTGATCCTGCCAAAGGTGTTAATATTGCATATAAATTATTAAGTTTGAATACGGGACCATACCAGCCAATAAATATTGAATTTTTATCTCATAATGGTAGAAAATTTCTCCAAAGGTGGTACAACATTTATAATTGGTTAGAGTACAGTCCTTCTACTCATTCTGCTTACTGCTTTAACTGTCGTGCTTTTCCTCCAAATAATTCTGATTCAAGTTTTATTGAGGAGGCTTTTGCACTTGGTCTAAAGCCACATTTGCATTTAACAAACATGAAAAAAGTTTATCTCATAAACATTCAACTTTAAAAGTAAATAGCTACAAGGCATCATTTATCAGTGGTAGTGTAGCTGATAAAGTTGATAATCACCACCAACATGAACTAGCAGAAAATAGAATGTACTTATCAAATCTTCTTGACAGTCTACTATTTTGTGGAAGACAAGGGATTGGTATTAGAGGTCATCGTGAGGATGAATCATCATTAAATAAGGGCAATTATTTAGAATTATTAAACTTGAGAGCTAAAGATAATACCATTATAAATCGTTTCTTTATTGAAAAAGAGAAAACTTTTCGTTATGTTAGTGTTCCTTACACCAATATGTTTCTCAATTATATGGGAAAAAATATCAAGGACTCTATTATTAATGATATATAATAAAAGAAGTAATCTTATCAAATGGTTTGAGTATTAACAACATAAGAGGCCAATGTTATGATGGCGCTGCATCAATGCGTGGCTCTTACAGTGGGGTCCAGGCAAGAATTCGTGATGAAAATAAACTAGCTGTATACGTTCATTGTTACGCTCATATTCTTAACCTATGTCTTGTAGATCTTTCTAAAGTAATACCTCATGTGAGAAACACATTTGGTACTCTTCAATCATTGTATTCATTTATAGGTGCTTCATCAAAACGATACAGTATTTTTGAACAAATAATGTTAGAAACATCTTCTAATGGAAAAAATAAATTAAAATCCTTAAGTGACACACGGTGGAATTGCCGCATAGAATCAATAAAAGCAGTTATTAAAACATTGCCAGTTATACTAAAAACATTAGAAACAATTTCAGAAAATGACTCTTTACATGGATCAGATGCTAGTAGTTTATTGAATAATATTCAGACATTTCAGTTTGTATTTTGTTTGTACACTTTAAATAAAATAATGGAACAAACTAATATACTTTCAAAGTATTTACAATCTTCATCGATAAATTATGCCACAGTCAATATTATGTCACAGAAAATTATTGATGAATTAAATGAGTATCGCTCTGAAAATGCATTTAATGAAATTTGGAAGGTCACGCAAGAGATAGTCAATAGTTATGATTTCCTATCACCTAAGATGCCTCGCAAAAGAAGTTTACCAGTTAAAAAAATTGGTGGTGGTTCAATTCATCCAGAGTTTACAGATGTCAAGGATTTTTATAGAATAGAAATGTATTATTTAATTCTTGACACAATCACACAAGCAATAAAAGACAAGTTTAATGAAAATGATTTAAAGATTTTAAACTCAATAAACAACATTTTAGTTAATGAGAATCCTGATTTATCTGATATTCAGGAAGTTAGTGCAGTATATAGATTTGATGTAAATGAATTGAAGTCTGAAATAATTATTTTCAATAGAATGTTTATCAGTTTGAAAAAAGAAGTTAACTTTGAAAATAAATTAGCATATATAAAAAAAGTTGAAGTTGGGAGTGGTTTCCCTATATTAGTAGATGTATTTAAATTATTTTTGACTATACCAATGAACAGTGCATCGTGCGAAAGAAGCTTTTCGTGCTTAAGAAGATTAAAAAATTACTTAAGAACAACCATGGGCCAAACAAGATTAAGTGACTTAGGTTTATTGTATATACATAAAGATAAAGAAGTAAATAAAGATGCAGTTATCGACAAATTTTGTGCTGACAACAAACGTCGAATTAATTTAAAATAAATATTTGAGTACTGATACATTTAATATATGTTTGTATCTAATGTTTTCTAATGTATATAATTTGTTTTTAATTAATGTAACAGTTAAAAAAAATAATATAGTTCAATCAAAATTTTAAATATACATATGCATTTTTATTGTACAAAATAACGATTAAACCTATAAAAAATTATTTTTTCACTTTCTAAAAATAAACTTTGCTACCCTAGAATTTGGACTCTAGTGACGCCCATGTTGTTTTATGTTTACTAACTTAATTAAGTATATAGTATAAAGTATGTAAAAGTTTAAAAGTGAGGACTTGAATTCAATACCGGGTTAAGTTCCAAAAAAACTTATTGAATACAAAAATAAAAATTGAAGAGCCGTACAAAAGACGTATTATTATACAATGTATAAACTGCCAGGAGTACGGACACTCCAAATCATACTGTGCCCACCCTCCAAGATGCGTCAGATGTACTGCCAATCATTCTACTTCCACCTGCACAAAATTCAAAGATGAACTATCAGCTTGCGCCCTCTGTGGAGGCAATCACACGGCCAACTACCGAGGCTGCGAAGTCCACAAAAACCTTCAAAGTTTCCAATACGGTTAAAATATTCCAAATAAAAATATAATTTAAGAAATGATGTAAAATATAATTCTATTGTAAATAAGAGGGAGGACTCCGGTGTTAAAACCAACCAATATAAGAGACAAAGCTCCCCTAAATGATACTGCAAATCAATCTAAATCTAACTTAGCTAGACAACTTGCCTCTTTCATTTCTGAATTCTAATTAATAATAAATCTGCTCATATCGTTACTGACAACTGTAATAAATAAACTCATAATCAATGTCAACTAAAAAAAACCAAATTTAAAAATACTGAAAACATTTGCTAACCTAAAATATTTTCACAATGGGTTCCATCACTGGTTGGCCTCCCTCTTCATATAATTCAAGTTAAAATGATTGTACATACATTGTAAAATTTACTTATTGTGCTACCAAGCGCAGATTGTAAATATATCTAATAATAAAAAAAAAAGGTGGATAAGTGGATGTCGCTCTGCTGTACACAGGGCCGGCTCAGGCGAAAATAGTGAACCGGGCAAAATAAAAATTTTGCCGCCCTTAACAATAGAATATTATCAGTATTTTGAAAATGCCGCCCTCTTACTAAAGTGCAGCTTAAGTGCCGCCCTAGGCGTGGGCCTATGTCGCCTACCCCTTGAGCCGGGCCTGGCTGTACAGTAGGTTACAAGTGGGTCACTGTAATGTTCATGACTTTTACGACAGGAGTGAGTATCCTACATCATAATTAATACTCAATGCCGTCAAGAGCAAAATTAATTACTCGGGAAGTTTAAGGTCAATTCAAAGACTCCTTAGGAATTTAAAATTTTCTTATAAAAATGTAGCGACGGTCGTAAATTTTTGATGGAGCGTAACGATATTGTTGTACTTAGATGTACATTTTTGAGACAAATTTGTACAATGCGCCAAAATAAAGATACTCGACCAATTGTAAATCTTGATGAAACCTGGGTAAATCAAAATTATTCGCGGAGCATTGCATGGCAACATGATAGTATGGTGGGTCCGAAAATCCCTACTGGAAAATGTGGACGCCTTATTGTTGTTCATGCAGGATGTGCCAAATATGGGTTCATTCAGAATTCAAAATTGATTTTCCGCAGTTATACTGGCAATTCTACGGATTACCACATCCAAATGAATTCTGAAGTATTCAAATCTTGGTTCACCCAAATGCTGAACAGCCTTGAAGAACCGTCCGTGATAGTTATGGATAATGCATCTTATCATTCAACCCTCATCGATAACTTTCCCAAAAGTAATACGTGAAAAGCAGATGTGCAGGCTTGGTTGACCAAAAAAAATGCCGATTTTTCACCATTAGAAAATTTAGCTGAACTTAGACAGAAAGTTAAAGCGTTAATACCATTTGAAAAAAAAAATGAATTGGATGTATTGTCATTGGAAATGGGCCACGAAGTTATTCGACTTCCACCGTACCATTGCCAATACAATCCAATTGAGCTGATATGGGCCCAGGTAAAAAATCAAGTGGTGACAAAAAATAAAACATTCAAAATGGTCGATATAGAAAAGTTGACTCACGAAGCATTGGATTCGATCTAACTCAACATAATTGGGAGAAGTGCGTGAGACATGCAGAAGCATTGTATGATCAAGACAACGAAAAAGAAATTATGAGAGACAGTATGTTGGAGCCAATCATATTGACTTTATTACCTGATGACAGCGATTGGAGGGAGTCCAGTGACGATGAAGGAAATTCGGAATAAAATTCGCAATAACATATTATAATTATATTTTCACTTGTGTATTTATTTTTTTATTCTGCTATCATATTGTATGTGTTATGTTTGTTTCGTTTTTATTATCAAGTAACCAATCTATAAAAACAAACTATGTATTTGAGTAATTCAATTATTACAATATAAATAAAGTCTAAACAAGTAGGTAATTAATATTTATCTTTAAATTCCGGTTTAACTTCCCAATCCACACAATACTTGCGTTTATATTTACCATATTTTCCCATTATTATATTATTATACTAAATACTAATGACAAAATATAGTGGCTAGTAAGTTTTAGATTGATACAACACAACGACGAACAAACAAATATAATAAATTAGCTGTGAATTACGATACACATATTAGCATATTACAATACCACACATAAAATGTTCCAGTCTACACTCAACAAAACTATATAATATGTAAACATATCACAGGATAATGATTTATTATTAGTTGTCATTATTTAATATTCAACAATTAGTTATCAGTAGATAAATATCTTAACTTGTGCTATTTACTACTTATTAGTCTTAAGTCATTGTATGCATAATTACAAATAAAAATATACACAAGAATACAAGATATTTACCTACCTAAAAATAGAAACTCAAACATCATGATATATAATTATTATTATCTACCTATTAGCTATTAAAAAAATCTTAGTTAAAATATATGGTGAGTAATGTATAGTTATTAATTTATTATTAATACTAGCTCTAAGTGAAACTCGGGGTCCGTTGGATTCGCTGAGAGTGGGTACCGATTTTGGAGACACAGTCGATTTATAAAAGTCGCACTTATAATGAAGGTGATGTTGGTAGTCGAAGGTGATTTGGTGATAAGAATTTGTGATAAGACTTGGCTCTTTGGCGTTCTTGTTTCGAGGGCGGGAAAGTTTAAAAGTCGAATTTTAGTGTCTAGAAATCTCCTATAAAAATCGGCAGTACAATGATACGATCCCCCAGCGTATGTCCGGCGCTTTTTTGTATATGTAAAGAAATATAAATTTGAAAACCATGTTAGAGTGTCTAGCAAGTCAGTCACGTGAACTCTGAAGTGAAAATCGATTACCTTTCAAGTTGTCCACCTATGTGTGCTACAGAAAATCAGGTGGGCAGGTATTACAGGCATTAAGCGGCTATAAGTGAAACTCGACTACCGTCTACCTTACTTCGTCGTTATTCTACAACTGTGGTCGTAGCAGAATGATAATGATGTCGTCGAGTTGGTTATAACGATTTGTGTTATGGCCATGGCAACATTAATGAAATAGAGGGAAAGGTAAGACCTCTATAACCTCATAATATTTTCATGATAAGCACAAAATATGGCCCATCCACGGACTAAGATATAATGGACTGGAAACGACATGGTGGGTGGGTGACGGGAGACAGCCCGCAAAAGGTTCCTCTGTTATCATCAACACCCATAATTGAATGTTTTCAGCGCTACCAGTGGTTTTATTTAGCGTCACATTTTGTATCTCAGTCCGTGTTTTATACAGATGGCGCTGTAAACTCTCAATTATGATTACGACCCCCGCATTTGCCTCTTGTACATACTTTCGAGGCCACTGATAAGCTGCCTATACATTCTTTAATATCTATGTTTATGGATGTCTGATAATGATTAGTGATAGCGCTTGGTGGTTTGGCGGGAATGTTTAAATTGCTTAACTTTCGGTGTCAGTGCTGTTACCCGTCGCATGTCCGGTGCCTTTTTGTTTGTGGAACAATGTAAATTTTAAAACCGTGTTGGAGTGTCTAGCAAGTAGATGCCTCATGTGATATTCGATGTACGTTCATCGAAGTCACCTAGGTAGGCACCCCGAGTACGTCGATCGCGTACAATATTCAACGGTATATCAGGTATGTATTGCAGATAGGTACTTAAGTTTAAATGTCACAGTAATAGTTTGAATGTTACAGCCATCATCAATAAATATATGGATCGTATTAAGCGGCCCTCACACGATCAATATTACTGACAGTATTTTGGATACTGACAGTATTATTGATCGTGTGCTGTGAGTACATCAGGTACTGTCAGTATGAAAAAAACGATACTGATGACTGATGAAAAATTCGGATATCGAGGCGTCATTATTTGTTTACTGATGATTATATTGATAGTGTGAGATCGATATTGACATTTCGTTAGTATTGACATCGCAGCGATGGGTGACGCACGTGACAAACTTCCAAACGCGCGCGAATGCCCTGATCAACAATTACGTGATTTTATTTCCAAGTATAAAGATTTAAAATGTTAATGGAATATTCAATGTAAAGACTATAGTAATAGAGACAAAAAAAAAGATGCTTACAGTGAATTATTAGTTGTTTATAAGTTAATTAAGCCTGAAGCTTTTATAGATGATGTAAAAAAGAAAATTAATACTTTACGGAGTAATTTCCGTAAAGAATTAAAAAAAATTCATGAGTCTAAAAGAAGTGGCTTTGGAGCTGACGATATTTACCAACCTTCGAGTTGGTTAGTTGAAGAACTTGAGTTTTTGGCCGATTTGGAAAAACCAGTAGATAGTGTTTCATCGATCAACGACGATACAAATAATGACAAGGTAAGATAATATTGCCTCGTGACATTTTGATAATTAATTTGCATAGCCAACACATCGCGGCCCAAAAATAGAATAGTGTCTGCAAAAATGACTATTTTTAATATTTATTGTTGATTTTTAGAATGAAAGTGAACAAAATTGTACACAAGTACACGGGGAGCGGTATACAGGTGTTTAACGCCACCTGTATACTCGCGTCCCCGAGAATTAATTAATTATAACGCTTCCGGGAGGGGGGGGGGGTGTGTTATGTTCTACCACGACCACTGTTATTCGTGTTCTATTATTAATTTTTATAATTTTCTTAGCCTCCCCTACACCTCACTGCCAAGGGGGCTACCACCACCGCCGCCAAGGGGGTTACCGACGCAACCGTGGACGACCCCGACGTCGATGGCCTCGTTGGAAGTAAGTGATGTAAGTGCATTAATATACATTTCTAATAGTTGCTTGTGAAGAAACTAATCATACCAATTTTATGAATTTTAGGCGATGTCACTGAGCAGTGGAAGTTGTAAGTTTCAGTTGGACAATATCCAATGAATTTCATGTTTTGTTACGTATTTTATTTGATTTGTTTTATTTTATATTTTTCAGCTGAATAAAAACTTTTTTTCCCACATTTTTTTCTTGTTCTTTTAATATGTTAGTTTCTTGCCTGTGTCTAAGGTACAACAGATTATACACAGATACAATAACATAAAGCGTAATATATATGTACTTAAATGGTGAAGTTTTGAAATGTATACCGTCAAACGGGCCAACTTGGGTCAGTTTTGTAACATTTTTTTTTTAGTTAAGGTTTGATTTATTAATTTCCAATTATATATGTAAATAATATTAAAAAACGGTCTCGACACGAAATGCAACCATATCACTTGCTGAGCTCTGAGTGCAAAACTCGACTTACTACGACCGTCTGAAGGCGAATATTTACGATTTACCGCTAGATTGCATAACAACCATACGGTAAAACATATACTTATCTGCCGGACGGCCCTAGTAGGTAATATTCGTAAACATGACACAGCGTCGTTCGTTATAATATTGTTCATTGTCGCCGCCGCCGCGCGCCATCGTCGATAATTATTTTCTTCTCGAATTAACTATTTATTTTTGTATTGTAATCGGAAAATACGGTTGCGCGTGCCCGCAGCTGCAGATAAACAGTTACCCCGACCACCTCCTCGTCCACCTACGCGCTGCACAACGTGGTGGTTACCGAGAACGATCGCGATTGCAATTATCTTTGCCTACGGCTGTTATGCGTTCATGTACCTACTTACACGTCTCATTTTGGGCGTCGCCCGAGTGCGTCCCGAAATGACCCTTTTTTAATGTTCCTAGTGCGTCCAGAATAAGGTATCATCCGAGTGCGTCCCGAGAAAAAAGGTCATATTTTTCACATAGCCCGAATGCGTCCCAGTTCATTTAGAGTTACCCAGGGTGCACCACGAGGAGGTGAACTGGCTTACACCCCAAAAATATTTGGTTATTTGGTTATTTATTTATTATATTATATTATTATTATAAAATTAAAAGTTTATTATTATATAAATGTATTTAATTATTTAGGCTTACATACAATTTTAAAATGCTGGGTTAATATTTAAACTATTTTTTTGGTTGACTTTTTAATGCCATGATTTTCACATAATCATATCTAGAGATATCTAGAGTTTTGTATTTTTGTATATTTTCTTCAATGAATTTAATATTTTTTTCGTTGACTGATCTATTTTTTTTAGGTATTTGATTAGAAGTTTGTAATACAATTTTTGTGTCTATTTGAATTTTTTTAATATTTCTAAGAAGGAATATATGTCCGGATGTGGGGTGTAAAAGCATGAATTAAATTTAGAATGAAAGCTTTCACACGCATTTGTTGTTCGTTCACTGCTACTGCTCATTTCTGCCCATGTGTGAGGAGGGAAATCTGACTGTGGATCAATATAGTTTTCTACGAGATAATCCATAAACTGATTTAGTTTTTCATCATCAGGCTTGATAGACATAAAATCTGCAGTAAAACTTATTTCAATATCGTGTTCTTTCAGCATGGATAATCCAAATATATTCTTTAAAAATTGTCCTATTTCTGATGAAATAATGTTAGCAATAATATCGCGGACGCACACGGGGATATACCAATATAATTTGTGATAATATCGCGGACGCACACGGGATATACCAATATAATTTGTGATATTATCGCGGACGCAGTTGGGCTATTAAAAAGGTACGATATGATAAACGGGACGCACTCGGGAGTTGCCCCTCATTTTCTATCATTGTGTACGGGAAATATAGTTCGATGTGCCCGCCGCCGACCGCCGCCACCGACACACGACCCCTCCAACCCAATAATACGCGCTGTAATCCGTGGTAATGACTGTCGACGTTTCGACAATTCACTTTGCCTATGGCCTTTACTCCGGTTACACGTCTACTCGTCTACTCGTCTACTTACTACAATTATTTTTCTGTGAATACGTCAACACGAAGGTAATATAAATTATTAAATTGTACGCGCGTACACATAACTTAATTTATTTGCATTTATAAGTATCGTACACGACTTTGGCACACACGATTTACCGCAGGGTTGTAATACAATATCGCGGTAAATCGCAAGTTTTTCCGTTCAAAAATTTGCTATACAGGAGATCGACCACATGTATCGAGTTTTATTTTATTTAATTATTATAATATAGAGCCGTTATAATATTTTAGTTTTAATTTAAACTGATAAAACGATATTAAATGCATAATACTTTATGTATATTTTCAATTAATTTTTACGTTCAAGTACAAGCCTCGTGGTCTCGTCAAATGCCCGCACATACCACTTATTTATGTAGTTATTAAGTTATTTGCATTCATAACAATCCTACACGACTTTGCCACACGCGATTTACTGCAGGGCTATAATGCTATATCGTACTTTTTTGTTAAGTATTCTTTTTTCTTCAAATGTATTTTAAGAGTCACAAAATGGGTCTTGATCCAGCATTGATTCCCGAAAAAAAACCCCGTTTTGAGAAAATTAAAAAGGACCATCATTTATTCTATAAAAACGACACTGCGAAGACATTAAAAATAGTCGTCTCATTCAAATGCGCGCAAACACCGCTTAATTAATTCTTTTTTTTTTTAAATAGATATACAAGACATGTATAAGTCAATTTTACTGGCAAACATAGATGACTCTTTCACAGAAGCTTATGTGGACCCTATAATAGGTGCAAAAACCCACAAAATGGCATTAAATCTACAGAGTGAGTCGAAGACTCGGCCCATTCTCAAACGCATTACGTCCATGCACCAATCAATGTACGAGGCAGCTGTTTCAAAAGAATCAAAAGTAAAATTTGAAGTGTGCAACTACTTACCAGATCACGCACATTATAAATCTGTGATGGTGATTAGTAAGTGTTTTATTCATAAAAAGACCGTTTTATATGAACTGGGCGGACATCATTTCCCAATCGCCAACGAACACATCATAGCTGGCACGTTACATTTTTTATTATATGTTTACATTTTCAAAGTACTTAATTATTTTTACTTTTCATTATAGGTGTTAATGATTTCTCTATCATCTATTCCGGAAAGAGTAGAAACAAAGAAGTTCCTCACTTGCTGCTGGGGCCAATCGCTTATGTCAACCACAGCTGCTGTCCAAATTGTATTTTCCATCCACTCGAAAATGGTAAAATATATATAAAAGCAGTTAACAACATCCACACAGGTGAAGAGATAACAGTGCAATATAGTTCAGAATATTTTGGCGATGCTAATTCAAAATGCTTGTGCGTTGTGTGCAGTACTGTCAATGACCGTAAGAGTAGTGGTAATTATTATAATATACATATTATTGTGATTTTTTTAATATCTATAACATTTTATTTTTTTATAGTGGTTGAGGAATTGATAATGATGGTCATTGATGATGACAATAATGTTTCTCTACTACCAAGCAGTAATGATGATGATATTGAAGAATTTGATGTTCAAGGAAATGTTAATAATGGTGAGAATTATTCATTATTTTAATATTTTCACATAATTTAAATGTTATTTAATTTGTTTTTAATTTTTTGTTGATTTCTATTGGGTGAAGGTGCCAATGATGATCGGAACGCTGTTAATGCTGTACAAGTGCCAGGATCTAGTAAAGTTTCTTTACTACCCAGCGGTAATGATGATGACAGTGAAGAAGACAATGTTCAAGGAAATGTTAACAATGGTGAGAATTATTCATTATTTTAATATTTTCACATAATTTAAATGTTATTTAATTTGTTTTTAATTTTTTGTTGATTTCTATTGGGTGAAGGTTCAAATGATGATCAGAAGGACGCTGTTAATGCTGTACAAGTGCCAGGATCTAGTAAAGTTTCTTTACTACCCAGCGGTAATGATGATGACAGTGAAGAAGACAATGTTCAAGGAAATGTTAACAATGGTGAGAATTATTTTCATTATTTTAATATTTTCACATAAATTAAATGTTATTTAATTTGTTTTTAATTTTTTGTTGATTTCTATTGGGTGAAGGTTCCTATAATGATCAGAAGGACGCTGTTAATGCTGTACAAGTGCCAGGATCTAGTAAAGTTTCTTTACTACCCAGCAGTAATGATGATGACAGTGAAGAAGACGATGCTCAAGAAAATGTTAACAATGGTGAGAATTATTTTCATTATTTTAATATTTTCACATAAATTAAATGTTATTTAATTTGTTTTTAATTTTTTGTTGATTTCTATTGGGTGAAGGTTCATATGATGATCAGAAGGACGCTGTTAATGCTGTACAAGTGCCAGGATCTAGTAAAGTTTCTTTACTACCCAGCAGTAATGATGATGACAGTGAAGAAGACGATGCTCAAGAAAATGTTAACGATAGTGAAAATTATTTTCATTATTTTAATATTTTCACATAAATTAAGTGTAAATGTTAGTTCCTAAAAAATTCTTTTTTTCTGTATTTAATAGGAAAAAAAAAGAAGAAGAAAAATTCACTGCATGCACTGCCCCAAAACATTCCCGTTCAGGTGTATACCAATCGATAGATATACTATTTATAAAGGTGGTACGAGAATTGTAGTTTTTGTGACGGTCCAAAGTGGAAATACTGAACCCCTGTAAATGTGCTCAATGGTCCCCCCTTTGGAACATATCTGTTTTTCCGTTAATAGTAGATACTCGTTTTTGGCCGGTCGTAGTATGTCGAGTTTTGGACTTAGAGCTCTGCAAGTGGTATGGTTGGATTCGGGGGGACCTCAGCTATCTGGGCTTTATATTGAAAAAATTCCCAAGTGTCTAGAACGGCCGTCCGGCAGCTAAGTATGAGATTTACCGCTGGATTGCAACCAAAAAAATCATTTTTCCAGTTATAAGTCCTGGACGGCGTAATTCTAAGTTGTTAACTTTGAAACTTTTACACCGTGTAGCCGACGTGTATACCAATCGATAGATATACTATTTATAAAGGTGGTACAAGAATTCGAGTTTTGGTGACGGTTCAAAGTGAATTTACCGTCGGGTTGCCACGCAATATTGCGGTAAAATGAATATAGACGCGTTTAGACGGTCGTAATAACTCGAGTTTTGGACTTAGAGCTCTGCAAGTGTTATACAGGTTAGGTATACAGGTGTTTAACGCACCTGTATACTCGCGTCCCCGAGAATTAATTAATTATAACGCTTCCGGGAGGGGGGGGGGGGTGTGTTATGTTCTACCACGACCACTGTTATTCGTGTTCTATTATTAATTTTTATAATTTTCTTAGCCTCCCCTACACCTCACTGCCAAGGGGGCTACCACCACCGCCGCCAAGGGGGTTACCGACGCAACCGTGGACGACCCCGACGTCGATGGCCTCGTTGGAAGTAAGTGATGTAAGTGCATTAATATACATTTCTAATAGTTGCTTGTGAAGAAACTAATCATACCAATTTTATGAATTTTAGGCGATGTCACTGAGCAGTGGAAGTTGTAAGTTTCAGTTGGACAATATCCAATGAATTTCATGTTTTGTTACGTATTTTATTTGATTTGTTTTATTTTATATTTTTCAGCTGAATAAAAACTTTTTTTCCCACATTTTTTTCTTGTTCTTTTAATATGTTAGTTTCTTGCCTGTGTCTAAGGTACAACAGATTATACACAGATACAATAACATAAAGCGTAATATATATGTACTTAAATGGTGAAGTTTTGAAATGTATACCGTCAAACGGGCCAACTTGGGTCAGTTTTGTAACATTTTTTTTTTAGTTAAGGTTTGATTTATTAATTTCCAATTATATATGTAAATAATATTAAAAAACCTGGGTTTAATAACAGTGGCTCAAGTTTGACTAAACAAGTAAAACGTAATTTACAGTAATGCATGCAGGATTATAATTAATAATTTACAATATAGAGTAGTAAATTTAACAGATGTCCGAACATATTTTTTATTAAAATTCAATGATTATTAGTGTAAATTTTCGGACCTTTTCAAAACGATAGACATTAAACACAAAATTAATTAAGACCTATCTAAACCGCGCTGAAATCGGTCGGTTTTTCGCGCAGCTATCGCGATTTTCCGTTTACCGTACGTACTCGCTACTGTGTTACGCATAACTGCGATTCACCTAAAAAGTTCGCGATCGGGCCTGTGTCGTTGTTGAGTCAGCCCGAATAAAGCTCACCGTACCATCCTGAAGGGTTCGGGGCACCGCGCGTTTCTCTCGGACCCCTTGGGACCGGGAAAATCCACAGCACAAGTTCCTGTGCCGCTGAAGTACCTGCGCCAAGTTCGCGCGCGGTGGCTAAAAAGACACGGCTCGAGCAGATCTCTCCACAGACACCTCGACCGACAAAGTCCGACAATCCGTGGGTGAGTAATTTAAAAATTACTTTTCCGCCATCTGTTTGCATGGCCGCCCAAAGCCGCCCGGACGAAAACTGTTTTTCCGAAAAACAGCTGTTTCCGCGTCGGGGAACAGCTGTCGTCACGTGACCGGCAACGGGGAACAAGTTCACACGGTGTGAAGAACCGTCGCGGCACAACCGACGGCGACAAAACGTCCACGGCGGGTTTTTTTCAAAATTTCCCCCATTACAGAGGTGGACGTTTTTTGCATATAACTCCGCAAATAATCGCCGGAGAGGAGCGGGGCAACGCTTAAATTCCCCCCATCGGGAACATAAGCCCCCGACCCCCCCCAAAAAAAACAGTTTTTTGCCGATATCTTGGCCGGATTTGATCAGAGAGCTTCGGGAAAAAAAAATTGCCCCCCCTGATTGACCAGGACGTTTTCGGATATGACCCCGAAAAACCGACCCCTCTAGCCCCACCAGGAGCGGAGACATCGGAGAAACAGCCTTCGGGACGTGGATACCTACGGACGGACCCGGTGATCGACCGAGCGCTGGGGGAAAGCTTACGGTTGCTAACCACAAGGTCAGGCGGGAACTGATACCTCCGGATTCGCCCCCCCCCCTCCCTGAGCCATGGATTCCATTGCAGATGGAACAATCGGTGAGGCCCAGAAACCATGGGAACGAATATATCCGTTATTAAAGGAGCTGGGAAAATGCATAAACACCCAGCATGGAGGGCTTAAACTACTGTTCTCGAAGGCACATGCCTTGGCGGAGGTATCGGACAAAATACGTAGCGGACCCAACAAGCTGGCGGTAGACGAACTTCTAACGGTGATTGGAGGCCTAAGAACCAGCAAGGAAGATGTGTCGAAGGCATTTAACGCCACGGCTACAGGTATAAAAACCGCGGAAGCAGCCATAGAACTTAAGATGAAGACGCCACAGGAGCCAGCCACGGACCTGGCAAATGAGTTTAGCTCGCTGAAAAATGAAGTCGGTGAACTCAGCAAGGTGGTGAGACAACTAGTTGATAAAAAGCCGACGGAGGCTCCGGCATGGACGAAAGTGGTAAAGAGAAGGACAAAGGTGGTCAACGCAAGACCAGTGGATCACCCAAAGCCAGCACCTACGGCTGTAGAAGGTGCCAAGCTCCAGAGGAAAAAACCACCAGCAATCATGGTGCGGGTCAAGAATGGCGGGTACTCCGAGGGTTTGAAGAAACTCAAAGAAAGTGGCCAAGTGAAGGCGGTATCCGACGGCATTGTAGGGCTCACGAAGACGAGAGACGGAGATCTCCTTATTCGCGTAAAGCCAAACTCGGAGTCGTCTCAACTTATGGAGGCAATAGGCACAGCTATGGGTGACAGATCGGCCGTAAGGGAACTGGGTCAATACCAGAAGATCGTTGTCCAGGATCTCGACGAGGTAACAGAACCTGAGGAGATTATCGAGGCAATAAACTGCATAGTTAACGTCAAAACCGAGGAGATCAGGGTGACGTCAACCAGGGTGCAAGCAAGGGGACAAAAATGTGTTATCCTGTCCCTCCCGACTGCATTAGCAAGAAAAGTGCTATCCGCAGGGAAACTGAGAGAGAACTATGTAAATTGTCGAGTACGTCTCTGGGAAAAGAGAGGTAAGGGCAGATGCCCGAGGTGCCTGTCACATGGGCATTCCCGCGACATATGCAAAGGCCCAGATAGGACTGCATGCTGCAGGACGTGTGGAGAGTCAGGACATCAAGCGGTCAACTGCTAAGCTGCAGAGGACAAGAAGGGCGCATTCTCCGGGATCCTCGAGGAAGAGTCCCGGACAGGAACCGGGAAAAGCGAGGCGTCGTCATCTCTGCAATGATCAGCATTATGCAGATCAACGTGGATGGCGGGAGAAATGCACAGGATCTCCTAATGACTACAGCTAGCGAGCGTGGTGCTGATGTTCTGATCGTCAGCGAACCTTATCGCTGCGGGACCGAGGAGGAAGGGTGGTTTTCTGACAGCACAAGCAAAGCGGCGGTAGTCATAGCCAATCCCACGATGCGAGTGCGAGAAATCGGCCGCAGAGACAACGATGGATTCCGATGGGTTGCCTTGGACGAAGTCACAATTTATTTGTGCTACTGGTCACCAAACACAGACTATACGTTATTCGTCGACTTCCTAGACAGGCTCGAGGGTAGTGTTTGAAATGCCCAAGGTACAGTTATAGTTGCCGGCGACTTCAATGCCAAATCCCCAGTCTGGGGAGACCACAGAGAAGATCTCAAAGGCCAAGCACTGGCGGACATGGTGGCATGCAACCAAGGCAACAGTCCCACATTCTGCCGAATATACAAAGGGGGAATCTCAAGGTCGCACATAGACATCACCTTCGTCTCAGGTAGGGAACACCTCAATGTTCGAGACTGGAAGGTCCTCGAGGATTTCACAGGGTCCCTGCACAAGTACCTCGTCTATAACTTCTTGAGCACGAGACATATAGAGGAACATCCGACGGAAACAAGGTGGTCCTGGAGAAAATACGATAAGGACAAACTTATACGATACATAAACTCCAGCAACATAGAAGAGGGAACAAATCCGGTAGCCGCCTATACTGCGCTGGACAGCTACCTTGTGGGGGCGTGCGACAGCTGCATGCCCAAAAGCCAGTATAGGCGAGGCAAGAAGCCTGTCTATTGGTGGAATAGTGATATCGAAAATCTAAGGGATGACTGCAAGAAGGTAAGGCGAAGAAGCAAGAGGATGCACCACAAAGCCGTCGAGGTGCAAGAGCAGTGTCGCAGCGACCTCAAAAATGCAAAAAATGCGCTCAGAAAGGCCATCAAGAACAGCAAGGAGTCCTGCTGGAGCAAGTTGTGCGACCAAGTGGAGAAAGACCCCTGGGGTCTCCCATACAGACTGGTCACTAAGAAATTAGTTGGGAGAAGGCCTATTCCAGGACTTTCGTTGCCCAGAAGGATAGGAAAAATCATAGACGGTTTGTTCCCGAGGGAACCAGAGATAATTTGGCCAACTGGAGATAGCCGCGACCCATTTAAAGAAGTGACGTTCCAGGAGATTCGGGAACTATGCAGGAAGATTCCTTCGGGGAAATCACCAGGTCCAGATGGGGTGCCCGATGCGATAGTGAGGGAAGTCGCCAGCAGAAAACCGGAGATCTTGAGGAGTATAGTCAACAATCAGCTCAAAAACAGCCTCTTCCCCGTCCCGTGGAAGGTGGCCAACTTGGTGCTGCTGCGGAAATGCAACAAACCGTTGGAGAACCCGTCTTCCTACAGACCAATCTGTCTGCTGAACACCGTCGGCAAGCCGCTCGATAATAAAGGGGCGCATGGAGAGACATCTGAGCGACAGCGAGGATCTCAACGACAGGCAGTTTGGCTTTAGAAAAAGGCGCACCACGGTGGACGCCATCCAAAGAGTTATGAACACAGTGAACAAAGCCGGATCAGGGCCACTGTATAACAGGAAGCTGTGCGTCGTGGTGGCCTTAGATGTGCCTAATGCTTTCTTCAACTCGGCGAGATGGGACAGCATAATAACGGCCATACGCGAAAAGCAGTTTCCCCAATACCTGGTAGACATATTGCAGAGCTACCTCAGCAGCAGGGAAATTAGGTACGAAGCAAAGACATAGCCCACCACATGCGGCGTTCCACAGGGTTCAGTCCTCGGCCCGCTTTTGTGAAACCTGAAGTACGATGGGCTCTTCAAGATCGACACTGGCGGCAATGTCGAGGGCATATCATCCACGTCGCTAGTACCGTTTGCGGACGATGTGGCGGTGGTTGCGACTGGACACACCACCAGCATACTAGAAGAGGTCATCAACAACCCGCTGGCGAAGATAGCTGACTGGATGGATAGCACAGGGTTAACGCTTGCAGCCGACAAGACCGCCTCGATGATGTTGACTACAAAAAGAGGCTACGAAATGCCCGTCTTCTCCGTGAAGGGGGTAGCCGTGGAGCCGCAGGAAGACCTGAGGTACCTGGGAGTCCAACTTTCACGAAAGTTGGGCTTTAAACTACACATAGAAACGGCGGCTAAAAAGGCAGGAGCTACTGCAGAATCCCTACGGAAAATCTTTCCCAACGTGGGAGGGGCCAGACAGTGGAAACGGAAAGTAGTGGCAATGGCAGTTCAAAGTCAATTACTTTACGCAGCCCCGGTCTGGGCAGATACGCTGCACTTTGAGTGCAACGTCAAAACGCTCGTTAGACCACAACGAAGAATGGCGCTAAGGGTAGCCAAGGCGTATCGCACCGTATAGTATGTAGTATGCAATATGTAGAAAGATCGTGGAGCACGGACGGCTAAGAGTCGGAATGGTGAATTGTAGGACCAGGCAAGCCGAACAGAAGAAGAGGTGTTTCCGCTGTCTCTCGTTTGGCCATATGTCCAGTGAATGCAAAGGCCCGGACAGAAGTCGATGTTGCAGGCGCTGCGGAGTTATAGGCCACAAAGTGGCAAAATGCGAGGCTACGACTGGAGTCATGAAGGAGTTTGCCACCCAATTGGAAAACGGAGAGACAAGAGAGGCTTCAAGACTACCGGGAGTTCAGACCAAGCGTAATGATCCGCGTTCTACAGATAAACGTCGGAGTATGCAGGGCGTCGCAAGAACTCGCGCTTGCGACTGCCAATGCAAATGAAGCAGATGTGCTCATCATCTGCGAGAAATACCGCGACCGCGGCGAGGATAATGGCTGGTTTCCCGATGCGAACGGCAGAGCAGCCATCGCTGTTCTAAGCAGCATTTCGGTCGATGCAATCGGCCAGCCATCGCCTGGTTTCAGATGGCTGGAGACGAAAGGATTTAGGCTATACAGCTGTTACATTTCACCAAATGTAACTTTTTTGGAATTTGAGGCCTTTCTGGATGATCTGGAAACAAGCATCAGTGCCCCCGTGATCGTTGCAGGTGACCTAAACTCTAAATCGCCGGAGTGGGTCAGCTCAATTGAGGACCGTAGAGGGCAAGCACTAGCGGACCTACTAGCCTCTACAGGGCTATCGGTCTGCAACCAGGGGAACCAACCCACATTCGTCAGGGGTTCGTCTGAGTCACATCTGGACCTTACGCTAGTCACTCAGGCTTCCGCAAGTAATGTAACCAGCTGGACGGTGATGGAAGAGGAGTCGCTTAGTCTACATCGCTACATAAGATTTGAAGTGGCAGGCGGCAACGTCCACCACCGAAACACTATTAAAAAGCACTGGGCCTACCGGAAACTGGACTATCCAGGACTTGTTGGAAAGCTCAGGAAAGAGGCTCCTCCACCACCAGTGGATGCAGCTGCAGCATGCTTAGACGCCACGACATGGCTTTCAGAGACCTGCGATCCGTGCATGCCTCGCGCAAGCGGAAACAATAAAAGGCGGCCAGTTTACTGGTGGAACTCTGCAATCGCGGAGCAACGCAAGGCGTGCATCAAGGCCAGAAGAGCCTACCAGAAAACGTAAAAAGGCGGGCGAAGCTGGTAGCACTATGGAAGGACAAAGGTTCAAAGAGCAAAGGAAGATACTATCTGAAAAAATACTAGACTCTAGGGCTTACCCTACAAGATTGTTATGAAAAAGCTAATCCCCTGAAGAACAATAGAAGGACTGGAGCTCCCAGGTTTACTCGACACAATAATTGATACGCTATTCCCGAGTAGAAACAACATCATCAGACCACAGCTAGCAACTGACGACGAGGATGAGCAAGGCTAAACAACGATCACAGCTGCTGAAGTTAAGGCAGCAGCAACCGGCATTCCAAACGGCAAGGCACCAGGGCCAGATGGAGTACCAAACGAATGGGACATAATTTTTTTTTTTTTGTTTTTATCATAGAATCTATAATAGAAAAATTATTATCAATGATTTGGCGGGCTTGTGGCGACTCACTGGCGAGTAACGAGTACGGAGTAGTGAGTACACTCCCCACTAGTCGCCACTCGCCAGTCCTAACCTAATATATTTTCTATGGTCGCAAATCGCAATACGCAATACGAGACACGAGTATACGGAGTATACGACATACGTATTTACGATTCACATTTCACGCACCCAGACACCCAGTTACTACTTTACTAGTCCTGTTCCTCCGGCCATCGCAATCACTTACCCAAAACCCAAATTACTGGCTGCTGCAATTTATAATATAATCATGTGAATGTGTGATGGTGATTAAGGATTATCAAAAGTCATATACACTATACAGTATACTCGTGTTAAACGTCTCCATTGTTCTTGGAAGTTCGAAGTTTTAAGACCTTAAATAATTTCTAATCATATCATGGGAAAGACAGAGAAACTTAGAAAATATCGGCAATGTTGGGAATCAGAGAACTGGGCTAAAGGTAATAAATTTGTTAAATTGTAATTTTGAATTTTAATGTACTGGTACCTATGTCTGTATAAGTAAATATCTATATATATAAAAAGACTTGTCCTGGGTGATTCATCATCGCCTAGCCGGAACTGCTGAAGCTATGGATATGAAATTTTCAGTAAATGTACTTATTAGTATGTATAGGCGCACTAAGAAAGGATTTTTCGAAATTCGCATTTTAAATAGCTGCTCAAACAGGGAGATTGAGGTTCAAGATGGAAATTGGAAATTTTATTTTTATTTATTAATAGTTGCCATTGGTTACACTCTACAGTAGAAATTAGTAATTATTTATTATTGGTTGCCATTAGTAGTTTTAAAGTGTATATAAATAAAATGAATTCGTAAAATATCCTACGCATACACAAGGACAAGGTGTTTTACTTATTATTACGAATATTAATGCGTCATCGTATACGCACCCCAGTTTATGTACGGTTCTTTCTAAACATTGAAGTGTATTAAAATAAAATTTACATACTTACAAATTAATAAAAAAATAATTAATATGGTTGTCGAATTATTGAACATAAATGGCATAATGATGTCCCACACTATCATTCCAATTATTGGTGACGGAGCTTGCCTGTTTAGGGCAATATCTTTTGTGTTATATGACACTCAAGATAAGGCCCAAGAAGTACGTGAAAAGATAGTAACCCATGTGATAAATAATTGGGAAGATTATTCAATAATGTCACATGATAGTGATGGAAATAATTATCGTAGTTCTGCTGACTACTTTAGTGATATGTTAAAATTTAATACTTATGGAGGTTTATGTGAGCTGGTGGCAGCCGGACAATTATTTTTGGTATTTATTGAGGTGTACCTCAATGGTGAACTGTATGAAAAATTTGGTTCAGAAAGGAACCCCGTAAAGAGATTTCGTTTTAGTTCTATGCAAAACATATCTAATGGGCATTTTGATGTTTATTTACCATATGAAGATGAATTGACTAACTCTGTATCTGATGAGTTTGATAACATACCCAGCTCTCAGAAGCATACTAAAAAAAGACGGAAGAGATTTACAAATAATATCAGAAAAAAACAGCTTATACAATCTGCTACTAAATATCAGCTCAAAAATAAAGAAGTTCATAAAGTAGCAGCAGCCAAGTATAAAAAAAAAAATCCAGAAGTAAATAGAGTGCAAGTTCATAGATATGAACAAAATAATTCAGGAGGACGATCCGAAAGGCGAATCCATCCATGGAAAATAAAAGCTTTTTCCGGCATGAAATATGAATCGGAAATAGCTTATGAGACGGATGAAACCGTATCTTTGGGTACTATGAGTCATAAATGCGTATACTGCGATGCTCTTAAATTCAAAGAAGAGGCGCCTGGAATGTGTTGTAGTGCCGGTAAAGTACAACTTCCTTCTTTTTTACCTCTTCCTGAACCTCTTTACAGTTTGATTATGGGGTTCCATCCTGATCACAAAAATTTCATGGACCGTATTAGAAAATACAATAACTGCTTCCAAATGACATCTTTTGGATTGAAACAAATTATCGAAGATGGATTTATGCCCACATTCAAAGTGAAAGGTCAGGTGTATCATTTAATTGGTAGTTTGCAAGCTTTACCTCAACAAAACCCTCAATTTCTACAGATTTATTTCGTTGGAGATGATGAGAGAGAAACACGCTTAAGATGTAGCCACTTCGCTGATGTAAAGCAAAGCCTGGTAAAACAATTACAAGCGATGTTGCACCATAATAACCCATACATAAAGGACACACTCGAAAGAGTACCTCAAAATAGTAAAAACTTTGAAATTATAATACAAGCTGATAGAAAACCTGATAATGCTCACAGAGGACGTTATAATTCACCAACAACAAGTGAAGTATCATTGGTCATAGTTGGACAACAGTTTGAAAAACGAGATATTATGTTACAAAGTCATGATAACAAATTGCAACGGATTAGTGAATTGCACCGTTCATACGATACACTTCAGTACCCGTTACTTTTCTGTCATGGGGGGGATGGTTATTCCATTAATATCTCTCAGATTGATCCAAAAACTAAATTACCACTTCAGAAAACAGTTTCTGCATAGCAATTTTATTCTTACCACATCATGATTAGACAAACGGAAATCAACCATTTACTGTACTTTAGATCACTTTTTAATCAATATTTGATATGTACGCTAAAATTGAAACAGAGCGCTTAAATTTTATTAAAAACAATCAAATGCAACTCAGAGCTGATAATTACATACATCTCAGAGATGCTATTGGGAGACAAGATACTGATCTTACCCATCTTGGTCAGATGGTAGTTCTTCCGTCATCTTTTACTGGCTCACCACGGTATATGCATGAAAAAACTCAGGACGTCATGACATACGTTCGTCATTACGGTCGTCCTGATTTATTCATAACTTTTACATGTAATCCTCGATGGAAAGAAGTTTCAAATGCATTACTTTCTGAACAAAATTCCTACGATCGTCATGATATTATAGCTAGGATATTTCATTTAAAAGTTAAGACGTTAATGAAATTGTTAACAAAAGGGAATTTGTTTGGGGAAGTGCAATGTTTTATGTATTCGGTCGAATGGCAAAAACGTGGTTTGCCACACATACATATTTTGTTATGGCTAAAACAGCGCATTTCTCCAGATAAATTAGATTGTATCATTAGTGCGGAAATACCTGATCCTGAAAAAGATTCTCTCCTTTACGATATTATCAAAGCCAATATGATCCATGGGCCTTGTGGTAATTCAAACAATAGATCACCCTGTATGGAGTCAGGTAGCTGTAGTAAGAAGTATCCTAGACCTTTCATTCAAGAAACACAGACAGGAGACGACGGGTATCCAAAGTATAGGCGAAGAGCTCCAGAAAATGGTGGTTTTACTGTTGAAATAAATGGTAATACACTTGATAATCGTTGGGTAGTACCGTATAACCCAGTGCTTTCACGTACATTTGGTGCTCATATTAATGTAGAGTACTGTAACTCTGTAAAATCTATAAAATACATTTGTAAATATATTACAAAAGGAAGTAATCAAGCAGCATTTGGTTTTGAAAATGATAATGATGAAGTCAAGCTTTATGAAAGTGGTCGATATATCAGCAGCTCAGAGGCTGTATGGAGAATTCTGGCTTTTCCTATCCACGAGAGATTTCCAACAGTCTTCCATCTTTCCGTGCATTTAGAAAATGGCCAGCGTGTTTATTTCAACCCTAATGACTCCAGTCGTTTAACAGACATGATTAACAATCCACCAAAAACTACTCTTTTAGCATTTTTCGACTTATGTAAAACAGATGATTTTGCAAAAACACTTCTTTATGTTGATGTTCCCTCTTACTATGTATGGAAAAATAATAGATTCGAGAGAAGAAAACGTGGAATTAACGTAAATGGTTGGCCGGGAATAAAACGAGATCAAGCTCTGGGTAGAGTATATACCATTCACCCTAATAATACCGAGTGTTACTATCTTCGCCTTTTACTTCATGAAGTCCGAGGTCCTACATCTTTTTTGAAATTGAAAACTGTTAACGGCACAATTCAACCTACTTATCAGACAGCGTGTAAGGCTCTAGGCTTACTGGAAGACGAAAGGCACTGGGATACAACTATGGAAGAAGCTGTGCTTTGTGGTTCTCCATTTAAATTACGGGAACTTTTTGCAATTATGTTGATATTTTGTCAATTGTCAGATGCTTTAAGTCTTTGGGAAAAATACAAGGACAGTCTTTCAGAAGATATACGACATCGAGTGGAGTTGGATATACAACCCGAGAATGTGAATTCAATTATTAATGAAGTATACAATAAATGCTTAGTTACTCTTGAAGATACTGTTCTATCTCTGGGAGGTACATCTTTGCAACATTATGGTTTACAAGCAGAAAAGGGAGAATAGCCACGCCAGAGGGATTTCAAACCTACTTCTCGAAACGAAGTCATGTCATTGATAGGTGTTTTTTACTCGCCATCAAAAAAGGTAATCGCGCAGACATAGTTGAGCACTGGCAGTCAGATGGTACAGGATTAGTAATTCTCAGGGCCAATTTCAGCTATAGGCGATTTTTATTTTTGCTCAGATCACTCCGCTTGGATGATATAACTGATAGGAAAGATCGTGGGAAAACTGATAAACTAGCTGCAGTTCGAGAATTTCAACCAGACTTTATCAAAAATTGTCAGAATTCCTATAGTGTCGGAGAGTTTGTCACGATAGATGAATAATGCTAGTTGCATTTCGTGGAAGGTGTGGGTTCATCCAGTATATGCCACAAAAGCCGGCTAAATATGGTCTCAAATATTACGCACTTTGTGACAGTAAAACATTTTATACCTATAGCTTTGAACTGTACTGTGGTAAGCAACTGGATGAGCCATATGGTAATAATTCTAACAAACCTACTGACATTGTAAAACGGTTAGTTGAACCAATAAAGAATTCCAATCGCAACCTAGAGTAGCTTGGGGTAAAAGTGCGCATGAGGTAAGAGTCCAATTCCGCTATTATAAATTTAATTTTAAATATATGGTCAAACTGTTCATTATCAATGATTATTTTATCATTTCTCCACGTTCGTCCACACGTTTGCACATTGTTGGGACATTATTTTATTAAATATGAGGTAAGTTAAGTTATTTAATCTTCTGATGTAATATTTCAGTATTTTATAAAGTTTTTTTTGTAAACTAAGTACCACTTGTATTAGAAATAGTACTGTTAATCAAATTTAACTTGTTGTAAACTTCACATTGCATGTGTCGTATAATAGTATCGATACACAGATAAAAAGATAATAATGATTAAGTTAAAAATGTTGATGTGGGGTAAGAGTACGAAATTAATTTGGGGTAAAAGTTCGCAGTACGTACTCTTACCCCGGCCCATAAACAATTTAATTTTCTAATATCTTTCTTTTATTAAATATCTGCCCTTTATAATTTTTCATTTTAGAACTCATGTAAGAAAAACGAATCGTGTCCCAATTACTGGAGTAATATATAATGCTGCAAAAAATTTGATTGATACTGGAGTATCGATTCGTAGTGCAGCATTGCAGTTAGGGATAGGAGAGTCAGCATTAAGAAAAAGATTAAAAGTTGGGCATAGTGTTTCATCATTGGGTCGTTTTAAAAGAACATTTAATGATGAACAAGAAAAAGAGTTATCGGAACATTGTAAAGACTTAGACAATAGATTTTATGGGCTATCTTTTAAAAAATTTCAACAATTATTAGCATATCAATTTGCATTAAAAAATAATATCAAACATCGATTTAATGAAGAAAAACAACTAGCGGGATATGACTGGGCAAATTCTTTTATTGTAAGACATAATTTATCATTAAGAACTCCTCAAAAAACAAGTGTTGCGAGAATCATGGGATTTAATCGTTATCAAATAAATAGATTTTATGATAATCTAAAAACAGTGTATCAAAAATTGAATGTACCACCAAGTCGTATATTTAATATGGACGAAACAGGAATACTTACAGTGCCAAATAAAGTCCCAAAAGTAATTTCATGTAAAGGTAAAAAAATAGTGGGAAAATCTGTTGCTGCTGAACGTGGTGAATTAGTTACTGCAGTTTGTTGCTTCAGTGCGAGTGGTATTTATGTACCCCCTATTTTAGTTTTTCCGAGAAAAAGAATGAAAGACGAATATTTGAAAGGGGCACCCCCAGAAACCTTAGGTTTATTATCTGATAGTGGTTACATAAATTCAGAGTTGTTTTTAAAGTGGTTAGAACATTTTAAACATCATGTGAAACCATCTGAAGACTCCCCAGTCTTACTTATTTTGGACAATCACACCTCGCATATTAATATAAATACAATTACATACTACCGAACAAACTTTATACATTTGGTAAGTATACCACCACATTCGAGTCATCGTACTCAACCATTAGATAGATGTTTCTTCAAGCCGTTAAAAGACTACTATGCCCACCACTATGATGTATGGACAACCACACATGCTGGAAGAGTGGTCACTTTATATCAACTTGCAGAAATTTTTGGTAATGCATATGGACAAACGGCATCAATGAACAAAGCCTTAAATGCATTTCAAATGTGTGGGATTTGGCCACTCAACCCAAATATTTTTAGTGATGATGATTTTCTACCTTCTACAGTGACAGATCAAACAGTTTCTGAAGATCTTCAAAATAATCAGCCATTAGACATTATAAATATGCCAATTGAATTTGTTAATAATGAAGTCACATTAAATCAAACAGTTGAAAAGCCATCTACATCACTTATAGTTATTCCTTCTAATATATCTACAGAGTCACTAGTAAATAATGTACTTCCAGCCTCAAGTTCAAAAGTTACAAAATCCCCAGTGTCACCTGCAGATATAATACCTCTTCCTAAAATATCACTAAAAAGAAAGCGTCGCACCAAAGGTAAAAAATCTGAAATTTTGTCGTCTAGTCCTTATAAAATGCAACTTGAAACTTTAGAAAAAGATAAAGAAAATGCAAAACTAATTTCTGAAAAAAATAAAGCAGATAAACAAGCAAGAAAAAATTTATTTGAAACTAAATCAAAACCAAACAAGAAAAATGTACTTAAAAAAGCTGATACCTTTTAACAAGTGAGCACAACTATTGACTCTGAATCGGCTACAACAGTAACTTACAAAGAAAATTGTCCAGCATGTAATGAAAAATATGTAGATCCACCAACCGAGGATTGGATTATGTGTTGTAAGTGTAAAATTTGGTGGCATGAAGCATGTTCATACTATGAGGATCTCCATAAAGACTTTGTATGTGATTTATGTTCATAAAAATTATATTGTTATGACAGTTTTTTTTTAAATTTGTACCTATTTTAAGTTTTTGTTAAAATTGACAAGGTAGTCATGAAAAAGAGATTATTTATTTTATCTTTTTAATTATGTAATTTAAGCTTATAATGTTTTATTTTTATTTTTATAATTATTAATTAATATTGTAAGTGTTAAATAGTTTATTTTTCATTGAGGAATCAGGAATATATATTGTTCAAGTTTTTATTATAAGTTAAATGAAACAAATTGTCAAACTAGTCATGGTAATATGGTTATTTTTTTTTTTACTATTTTTATTATGCAATTAAGTACCTATATAATAATGTTGGACTGTAATGTAACCAAGTTCCTTATATTGTATTTTAAGGATTGTTATGAATATTGTCAAATATTAAATGTTTGACTACTAAATACTAATTAAAAATAAAGAGTTATTCTATACAACTAAGTCTATATTAATTTCCCATAAGGACTTTTACCCTGAGCTATACGGAATTTTACCCCATGCATGGGGTAAGATTCCCAATATTTATTTTTTTTAATTTTTGTAAATAATTATTTAAAGGTATATAATAAAAAAGTTTAATCTATAAATTGACATTCTTTATAAGTTCATCTTTTAAAAAAATATCACTTGATATCATATTAAAATTGTTATCACATTATAAAAACTAAATAAATAGAAAACGCGCACTTTTACCCCAAGCTACTCTAACTACTAACAACTACTACACAAGCTATCCGTTGGCTGAGCATCTGCTACAGGTAGGATTGACACTGTTGGGCACTATGAAAAGAAATAAAAGAGAAATACCTCCAGAATTCATATCGGAAAAAAACCGCCAAGTTGGATCCAGTCTGTCAGGTTTCCAAAATGACATGTCATTGACGAGCTTGTGACGAAAAAAAAAAATGTGTGATAATTTTGTCAACAATGCATGACACGGTAGACATCGACCCAGACCATTATGGACTACAATAGCACAAAAGGAGGTGTCGATTCCGTGGACCAAATGTGTTCAACATACTCAACATCCAGGAAAACTAGGCGTTGGACCATGACGGTATTTTTTAGAATCTTAGACATTGCGGGTATAAATTCCTATAAGATATATCTAGCAAATAATCTTGAAAACAATATCAGAAGAAAGGAATACTTGAAGGCTTTGGCTATATTGTTGATGCAAGAACATTGGAGAGAACGAGCTCAGATTTGGGGCCTTCCAAAAGATGTTCTCACTTTCCTTTCCGATTACAAAAATCCGACTGTTCAAATAAATAAAGATATTCGAAAAGGATATTGTTATTTATGTGGGTCACATAAAAATAATCAGACAAACACTGCTTGTGAAAAATGTCATAAGAATGTTTGTAAAAATCATCGCCAACAAAGAACTGAATGCAGTAAGTGTTTTGAAGATAAGGATTCATCATGATGACTAATTTTTCAACATATATATTTTTATTCATAAGTACGCAGGTAGCGTTTGAAAAGTTTTTGTTTATTTTAACCTAGATTATTTCTTAGTCAAAAAGTTTGTATGATCTTTTTTTTGTTATTTTTTATTTATAAGTATCTACGCAGATAGCGTTTGAAAAGTTTTTGTTATTTTTCTTGAATAAGGGTTATCAAAATAAAAAATTATATACTTTGTTTATATGTTCTATTATAATATACAGTGTGATTCCTTTTAAAGGTAACACTAAATAATTCTGTCCAGTGACATCGGATTAATATGCGGTTTTCGGGAGGGGATAGGGAATACATGATTACACATTTCTTGATGATTTTGACATTTTTAGATCTTTCCGTGTGCGCATGCGCAATACAACTTGCATTTTTTTAAATGGCAACAGGTGTTTTGAATACCAAATTCGGATAGACCGAATTTTTTTAAGTCGATTTGATCCTTTTTACCATAGCTCTAAAATCAAAATTGACCAAATGGCAACCAGTCAAAGTTTCGATTAAAATTATTGAATTTTTCAACAATCATACTAGAATTTTTTGAATTATTATACAAAATTAAGTATTTTTTTTTGTTTACGTAGGTTTACAGATATTATTAAATCATTTTAATTTAATTTTGAGGAATTAATTAACCTCAATTAGACGTAAATGTTAGAACTAAGAAAAGATTAAACAAACTGATATGATTTATTTCTCATAACTTCTATTATTAAAGTTTCTATTTAAATTATTAATTTTATCATTTATTGTTATTTTTTATGATACAAGTGGGTAATTACTTGTAAACTCTAAGATTATTTTATTTGTAGCATTTACTAAAATAAACCAAATTTATTTATGGTGTGCTAAGAATGATATTATCTTAATGTTCGTATAAATCTGACAATAATAACTTATTATAACTGATAAGTTTTAGCATTTATTTAAATGTGGTTATTAAAAGTCATTACAAGTTTTAAACTCGTATGTAACGCAAGTATTTCATTGAAATTTAAAAATGACAAGTAATAATGAAAAAGTTGATATGCTTTTAGTTTATGGTGAATGTAGACGTAATTCACGAAATGCCGCTAGACTTTATGCAGAACGATATCCCGAACGATACCACCCTCCTCACAATTACTTTGTCCGAATTGAATCGTCTTTGAGAAATAGTGGTGAGCTACCTGCAAGACAAGGTGATAATCGACGTAATCAAAGAGAGTTGATTGGACAGGCAAACGAACAGGACGAATTGCAGGTATTAGCATATGTTCAATTAAATCCTCGATCTTCGATTAGGCATTTAAGCAACAAAATTGGAATTTCTTATAAAAAAGTTCATAAAATTTTGAAAAAAAATAAAATGCACCCGTATTTATATAGCAGAAGATCTGCTGATTAAGTATTTGCTGTTCGAGAACAATTTAAAAATGTTCTTAATTCTATAGAAGGTAGTGTAGAATGGCAAAAACATACATCACTAGCAATTTAATTTGTAATTAATTTTAGAGTGTGCATTGCTATTATTTTGAAATTGCTATTGTTCAAATATTGATACTCTTATTTAAAATAGAGTAAATATAATTAACTGTTTTAAAAAATAATATTTAATTACGTATGTTTTTCTTTCTGTATTTTATATTTTTATGCACACTTTGATCCTCCTCCCTAAAAAAGATTTTTCTATTTATATTGAGAAAAGTGTATATTTATTAGGGCCTCAAGTCGTCTACAAAAAAATGCACAACATCAACGTTATCTACAATGCAAGCGATTTATAAATAAATCTATTGATTACTTATGTATTAATGTACTATTAATAGTATAATAGATTTACCAAACTTAATAACAAAAGATAACATCACATTAAATATTACATAACACGTGGTTACTAGTCATAAACTAATATAAAAAATATAAAAATACTAATATAAAAATGTGTTCTAAACTGTACAGTAAAAATATTATGTAGACACTTACCTTTGACTCCTAATGTTGTTGAGATATTAGTCCATACTCTATCTTTATACTCAGAATTTCGATATTTTTCGCTGGTTTGGTCGTAAAGGACTGGAAACTTTCGATCTTCTTCGATCAACTTTTCTACATCAACCATACTTGCTTCGTAAATAGACTAAACTATATTATAAGCTTTGTTTACTGACTGCCGAATGCTGAGCACTGACGCCGAGCCCGCACCGTCAACGTCAATTAATTAAAATATTTTATCGTGCTCGGTCCTGTCTCGGTGCGGTGACAGCGCTCGGCCGTGATACGGTGATGTCTGAACTATTGTTATTTATATCATTGCACTATTCATTCACCAAGTGACGGTCAACACTCGACCGACACACGGTGCGGGTGCGTTGTGGGCATGTGTGTCCCGACCTTTAAACGTTTCAATTCGTTTCACTACAAAATAAATTAAAATCATTAAACATTGTAATATATTACATTGCAATGCAATGCTATGCGTCTACATATCAAAAAATAAATTAAATTCACTTGAAATATATAATATAATAATAATACCGATCACAACACCAAACGGTATCATCTTATATTGAGCCAGTTAATATATTGTTAGTCATCTTTTCAATATTCCTTTATAGTTACGTCAGCCCACCAGAAGCCATCCGGCGATTGTTTTCGTACAATTTGCACGGCAAAAGTCACGTGGTCGTCAGACTTCCTGTTCACCTGGAGGGTCGTCAGAACGTGTACTTTGCACCGGGCCATGAAGAAGAAAGGCTACAGAACCAAGCTGTACGTTACACGAAACTCGCGCAGTTCTTCACGACCAACGTGGTGGCTCGACAATACTTGTACCACGACATACCGACGCATTACACCTGGCAGGTTCCACGGCCAGAAAGAAATCTCGGAAATATCAAACATTGGTGTCCGCGGCTGATTTGGATGGCAAACATTGGCTCGGATGTACATAGTGAACCCACTGGACCGGGACCGTTTCCACTTGAGATTGCTACTTCTATACCGAAGAGGCCCGCAGTCCTTTCAAGACATAAGGACGGTGGACGGGGTCGTTCACGAAACATTCACGGCGGCTGCGGTTGCGCTCGGACTCTTGGAAGACGACCGAGCGTGGTGGGATTGTTTGACGCAATCGGCGACGTTGGACACACCGCGGCAGCTGCGGTATCCGTTCGTCACTATACTGGTGTTCTGTCAGCCCTCAAAGTCGCTGGCATTGTGCGAGGCGAACGAAGCAAACCTGATGGAGGACTTCAACCGACGACTCCAAGACGTCGACCGCGTGTCTGGCAGCCATCGAGGATCTACTTCGTGCGCACGGAAAGTCGCCTGTCGACTACGGTTTGCCCCTCGCCGAGCCCCGTCAAACTGGAAACGCTGCAGGACGATGCGCTGTTCCGAGAAATAGACTCGTCGGCACGGTGGGCCCCACAAGTGGACGCCTTGAACGCCGAACAGCGAACGGTGTACGACCGCGAGATGGCGGCCGTCGACGGACTCGGGGGTACCGGAAGAACTACGCTGTACGGATGCCTGATATGGTCGCTTCGACACCGACCACAGCCGCGGGAGGTGTCGTGCGTTGCTGTTCACCGGGATCGCCGTGTCGCTCTTGAACGGTGGCATGACCACGGTTATCTACTCAGGTTGGAACACAAATCTTATCGCGTGACTAGAAACGGTGTAATGAAGAACTAACAGCGCTAGTTGTACATTCCCCTACTATAACATTGAGGTATATGTACCGTTTTCTGATTTTTTCTAATTTATATAACAATAATGCTTTTTCGGACAAATTACACACCACTAAAATTGAAGATTATGACATTTTAACGAATGTAGCACATAATAAATATATTAATAGCAACAAATAGTACATCAAAAATAATTATTAATTTAGTTAAAATATATTTGCGAACAACAAGTTTTTTTTTACACATATAATTAATAGTTTTATGTATTCTAACTAACAATTCTGTGACTACCGAAATTGTATAATTTATGTATCACATATAATTTCAATATCATAGAAGTTTAGGGTTTTTTAAATTTACTGTTGTAGTTTATTGTAGTGTATTTTCTAAGCGTACTTCCCGCATACCACTGGTTTAAAAACGCTGCTCTAATTGAATGTTGGTCAAAAAAACAAGTACATATTTTAAATGGTCCCTTATGAAATATACATCAATAAGAAAAATCCAGCTGTGTGTAATAATACTGTTATTATAATATTCAAACTGCACAACAATCGAAATGTATGCAATTTGGTAGTGCTCATAGTTTTATCAAACAATAGATCAATATTAGATTCTTGCAATCTGTTAAAATTTAAAAACTAATAATTAATAATTAGATAAACAAAATATAATTTGATTTGGTATCCTTGCAGGCTGTTTAGCAACAAAAAGCTTAATTAATAGTTAATATGCGGGGAACATACAGCTAGCGCGAAACGATATACGCCGTGTCAAAAACATTTGATATTTGAATGTCCATGGTACTACACGAAATAAAATTACTCGAATCTAGATAGCATCACACGTTCGACCAAATAATAAGCATATAGTAACATCCAGCGGTCGTAAATAACGCACACATTTATGTAAAATCATATTATCGTTTAGAACCGCACACTAGTTAATCAATTACGTGTATCTTATCTAAGTCTTATTTAATAGCTGTACGCAAACGAGTCGTCATTTTTCAGGTCAAAATTAGTATTAACCGGGTTTTCATGTTTTTCGATGTACGCAAACGAGTTGTCAGTTTACAGGTAAAAAATTGTGTACTGTGCGCAAACGAGTAATAACGAGCTCGGCAACGGCCAACTGCCCGCGTTCGACGGCGTCCCGGACACCCTGCAAATCCCGCGGGAAATGGTATGCGACGTCGCTGATTTAATCGATTTCGTGTATCCGCAGCAAATGTCGTCGGCCAACGTCGAAGAATTTGCTCGGAGAGTCGTCGTGTGTCCCACCAACGAAGAGTGCAGAGGTGTCAACGGGGACGTGCTGGAGCGCGTCGATGGTAATCCGATGACCTACAACGCCGCGTCGACACCATGATGGCGGTCGGTGCCGACGAAGTGGCCAATTTCCCCACAGAGTTCCTCAACGGTTTGGAACCGGACGGCCTGCCGCCGCTCCAGCTATCATAGGTTGCATCGTAATGTTGCTCAGAAATCTCGATCCGAGGAGACGACTGTGCAACGGTACGAGGTTGGTGGTCACCGAACTGCGGACTCACAATTTCAAGGCGAGAATTTTGGGTGGTGACGCACAGGACCAGCGCCGGCGGAAAGGCGGGGCAGAAGGGGCAGCTGCACGGGGCCCCGCCATTTTAGGGGCCCCGCGCCTAAAATGGCATATAATAATTTTTAATCCAATTCAATTAGTTTGTTTTTAATATTAAAAATATAAGTCCAGTCTGTAGTGGTGGCTCGTGGGTTTGTAATGAAGTGCACATCAAAAAAAAAAAAAATGTAACCAATATATTATATTACGAATAATTTTATGAACATTCAATTACAATTTCGATAGAAAACAGAAATGCGATTGTTGTTTTAAATTTACGATAACGATTGACGAATATTTTCAGCGTATATAAATATGTACGAGTTTATTCTAAGCATTATTATTTGGTATGATATCTTAGTAGAAGTTAATACAATAAGCAAAAGTCTTCAGAGCCCGAACATGGATTTAGATATTTCAGCTAGTATGTTAAGTGGGCTAATATCGTTTTTAAATAACTATAGAAATACTGGTTTTAAATCTGCAAAAACAACTGCTAAAGATTTGGCAGAGGATATAGGAATTTCTACTGAATGTTAAAATGTTGATATTTTTTTTAATTTTTGTGTAGGTAACTTGTATTTATTGTATCTTAATATTTGATCAGTACATATTTTATTTTAATATGAAAAATGTATCTAATAGTGCATAAGCAAAATAATATTTGTAGTTTTAAAAAATAAATCCACATTCAAAAGTGTACGTTTAATACTTTGTTTAATTGTGTACATAAAAAATAAAATATTTTTTAGGGGTTATGTAAAATAGAAAAAAAATGTATTTTTTCCCCTTAATTTTTTATAGGGCCTATGAAAAAATCTGCCCTGGGCCCCGCAAAACATCCCGCCGGCGCTGCACAGGACGAGGTGCATTTCCCTGGCACCCCCACTTCTGAATTTTGAATTCAAACCAAGGGCTTTCATTTGTGCTACGTTTGTGCTGGTTTATGCTCGAATTGTATCGTTTGAGCTGCAACCCTTCTAAAGTTATAAGGGATAATGTTTGGGGGTGCCAGCGAAACGACTGCACCACCACCTCAGAATTTTCAAATTTAAATTATGTCATTCGTTTGTGCTAGATTGTGCTCGAGTTTCGTCGTAATGCAACCCCAATTCAAAATATTGGATCTCCAAATGAACCAATCTTTAGTAGTTTGCTACTGATATCCTGTACCATTTTTTCGATTCCAGTACTCTACTACTTCCGAAGTTATCTTTATAAATTTAATTAGGGGGTTGTAAAGACGTGCTGACACCCCCCATAACGAATTGTTTGGTCCAAATCAGTCCCATTGGTTTTGACTAAGTTAGTGCTTATTTGTCCTTATTAAAACATATAACATCAATAGAGAGCTGATATGCTCAGATTCAGAATCTGAACCTGGTACTTACATATAAATATGAATTATGCTGTATAAAATGTTTTATTTTACTTCTAATTTTACTTAATTTTAGTATGTCATAATACAAATGATATGAAGTGCAATGATACAGTATCTCCTGAAGAAGTACCAGCCCTTTCTAATTTAGGTAAATATAATGAAATAGTATTAAAATATTATTTCAAAAGTATATTATACTGTATACAGTATTTTCATATTGTATTATTATAATTATTTATTTTTTACCAAAAGAAATCAATAACAGTTCCAAATCTGTAACTTTCAATGAAATTGATGATGATTGATGACAATATTATTATAATATCTCCTGAAGATATACCAGCAGTTTTTAATTTAGGTGAATACATAATAATAAACTTTTTTAAAATAGGTATATTTGTTTTCTTATGTTTTTAATTTTATTTTTACCAAAAGAGAGCAATAATGGTCCTAATATTGAGAATACCTATGAAATAGATATCCATGATGAAAATATTATAACATTGTGTAAAGAACAACCACCAGTTTCTAATTTAGGTACACAAATAAAATTTCATTAGACTAATTTAATAGTACATAATATTTAATTGTTTTCTCTAATTATTATTATTTTTTTAATTTATTGTATCACAAAAAGGCAACAATGGTCTTAATACTGAAGTTATTGATGAAAATATAAACATCCATGAACCACCAAAAAAGAAAAAAGAATTGAACAGAAATATTTGAAAAATCATGGAATGGAGCATATCAATCGCAAAGGAGTAACAATTCCTCAAATAATTTTAAAACAATTAATTAATTGCTGTCGTAGAAAATGTGACATTCTCTGTCCACCAGATAAACAAAAAGGTTTTTATAAATTAGAAAAAGATATTCAGTATCAAATTATGTCTTGTGGAATAACTTTGGCTGACAAAAAAAGCACAAGACTAGGAAGAGGTAAATATGTAATAAGTAGGGCTCGGATTTTGTAGCAAAATAAATCCTTAAAAAAGCATTTTAAGTAGCCAAAAAAGCCAAAAAAAGCATTTATTAATTTAATTCTAAAAAAGCAAATTTCAATTACACATAAAATTAAATATTACTGTTCCACATTTACGTTTAGTGCAGTGCCATTATGAATACTATTGACTTTTTGAAGTTCTGCCCATCCATTATTTTTTGGAAAAACACGATTGCACTTTTCTAAAATCAATTTCGGTACTTCGCCATTAGCTTCCTCTAACTTTTGTTTTGCTTCTAACACAATACCTATACTTTTTGCTAAGGTTTCGCCTAAAAAATAATAATATATAAATACAGCACATACTTGAAACAAAAATAAAAAACTCTTTTTTCTAATTGTGTAATTGCATGTGGTAAAAATCCAAAATTTGTTGTAATGTAGACGAGATTTGAATGTAGAGATTGATCTCTTATAAGCTCTTTTACAACATTCACACACTGGGCATTCTCGTTGAATTCTTCAACTGCACTTTTTATTTCATTTAAATATGTGCAATAATATTCGACTGCTGTAATCCATGTACCCTAGGGTGGTCCTTATTTTTGAACTTCAAAATTTTTGGTTTCTTACCTTTCCATTTTGTTCATTACCATAAGAAGTAATTGCTTTTAAATTTGGTCATTATTACTCAACCCCTTCACGTGCCACAAAGGGATTGAAAAATTCCAAAAAAGGGTTGATATGTAAATTTTTAAGTTTAATTTAAAAAATGTTATACTTATCAATGAACGCATTAAAGGTAAATTATAGATGTTTACTATTTATTTTTTCAATAAAAAATACATAAAAATACATTTATACAATTTCTTATGAATCTATTAATAGGTACCTACGTACAAATATTGAATAATTTGAGTAATAAAATTATTTCGAATGAATTTCGAAATATTGTCAATAAAAAATACATTTATACAATTTCTTTTGAATCTATTATTAATTTATAAATTATATTATTTCGATTAAATTTCGTCTGATATGATGGTTGATTTTCGAGCATCAGGGAATCTCTTTCTATGACTTTCGACGACTTGTAGAAGGAATTGTTTTTGACTTTCATTTTTCGTAAGAATCGAATTATAATTTTGAATTAGAGCCACTCCTCTTTCAGCAAAGTCATTGACAACTTTCATATTTCTAACCACACTTAGTCCTAATTGATAATCTGGCATATTTTCCCAATCTTCAGGATCAGACTTAAGGAACTCAGTTGGTATCTTCAATATATTAAAAAAATCAATTGATTTATGATTAACAAAATCAGCAACAGTTTTCTGGGTAAAATTTAAATCTACAATATCAATTTTAATTCGATTTTTATAATCTTCTGAGCTTTTGTTGCTTAATGCAGTGACCATTTTTTTTTTTAATTGGATATGAAACATTTTGATCAAAAAATGAAAAAGATACAAGCAAGTCTGATAAATACCACTGATGACGTAAAAAAGCTGTAATTCCTGCATTCGATACAGCTTTATCTGGGTACAATGACAGTTTTTTTAGTAAATTTAAATCGTTTACAGGAGCAGATATAGCACAGGGAGCTTTAAACCAATGAAATACGTAAATTTGAACAATAAATAACGAAAATCTTTTCATATAATTTATTGCATTTTTAGATGTTTTGAATTGATTTTTAAATAAACATATTTTTATGGCATAAATAGCACGTGCCATCCATCGCGCCCGATGAACTGCTCCAGGTTGAATAAATATTATACCTCTTGTAGGAACACCGCCGAGATAAATAATTATAAGTTCTAACAGCTCCCTGTAATCGTCACGCGAATGAAATGAAATTAATTGTTCTTTGCAAAATATTATGACTTCGTCTCGATTACTTATTCTTTCTTCTAAGACTTGAAATGTATTCTTATCAATATTTTTCCACTGTTGTTGAAATGTTAGAAATATTTGAATATTTGGCCCAGTTGATGGACTGTTATAACAAATATTAAAAATAGCTCCTAAAACTATTTTTAATATATGATGTCGACATGCTAGGTATAATAATTTTCTACCAATTTTTTCCTCGATTAACTTACATGCTCCGTTTATTCGTCCTGTATTGCTGGCTGTTGTGTCAAATGATAGTGATTGAACGCGGTCTGTTATACCCTAATCAAATAATGACTCTATAACAGCATTTGACATCGCTTCCCCAGTTCCAGATTCAAGCTTTGGAACACTGAGAAGCTTACTTACTCCGTCTCCGGATACTAAAATAGGAAGACGATCAACATGCCCTTTCCCGGTAATATCGGGTAATATTTTGCCATCCCAGTGCACAGTTAGAGGACAATTTGGATTAAAAGATACTTTTATGTCATCGGACACTCTTTGTCTTAAAATAATTCTATTTCTTCGAATAGTTGAGCGATTTATAGCGATGTTGTTCGCATTACAGCCAAGACTTTGAGCTGTAGCAATAAGAATATGAACTGCATTTCGATCACTTACTTTTGTACGATCTAATGCTGTTACAATTTCAGAACTCTTAATATTTTGTTTTCCCCTTTTTCGTTTATTTGTAGTTTCTAATGTAAATTCAATATCTTCTTCACTACAACCAGTGGCGTACCCAGGATTTTCGAATGGGGGGGGGCTAAACAAAGTAAATCAAAATTTGACATCATCATAACAAACAATTTTCAATAAAGTCTTATAGCAGTTAATTGTAATATTTCATTATTATATAACATAACACATACGTCATACATAATATATTAGTGATATACAAAATATGTTATACTATAAATTATAAATTATTTTATTTTATATAACTTCAAATTCAAAATAAATATTTTATTTTTTACATTATTTGCTCCAGTCTTCTAGTTGCATCCTTCTGGGTGCCTTTTTGGAAAATAATTTAATTATTTCATCCTCACTCAATTGTTCTTTTTTGTTAATATTTGTTAATGCCAATCCATTGAGTCGTTCTTCCGACATGGTTGACCGTAAATATGTTTTTAATCGTTTTAGTGTTGAAAACGTACGTTCGGGTGTGGCTGAGGTGACTGGCAATGTTGCAAACAATTGTAAGAGTATTTTAATATTTGGTACGATAGCTGTGCAATGGGGTAACGTAACAATGGCCGAATCTGGTATAATTTGCATATTTTTCCATTGGTGTCTCCAAATGCGCAACTCTGCTTTAAGAATAGAATTATCATCAGTTGAAAGATCTTGAGCATAGATAGAAGCCGCCTTCAATATAGTTTCATCGTCGTACATACTAAAATTTGATGGAATAAGTCCCTGTAAAGGTATTATATCGCTTTGTCGTTGATTAAATCGTGCATCCAATTCTTGAAGGATGAAATCAAGAAAAGGAAGAAACACTGATACTTTGAAGTATGTCTCTGGATCTTTTGAATTTATATTTATTCTTTGTGTTTGCCTACCACATATCCGAGGCATGCATATTTCTACATTCGCTAAATTTGCAATATCAGAAACATCCTTAAAAATTTGTTTAAAGTGTCCATCTGCACCTTCTCGAAGCTCTTCTAGTGCACTGCGAATAACCATTACGTCGGATAATGCTTTAGAAATATCTTGTTGTTTGCTCTGAAGAGAAATACTGAGTTGCAAAGTGTAGGCAAAACAAGTTACTGTAACTTCAAATGCAACGAGAAAATCAATTTTTGTCACTGAATTTAAATATAATGCTGCTTTGCATGAGCTTTCAGGATTAGGATCATGTGAAATATCTTCAAGAGCATGCACTACATAAACATACAATTGTTTAAATGTAATCAATGCGTCATGACGCTCAATCCAACGTGTCTCGCACAGTGTTTTCAATTTTTCTTTTTTTTGTGAATTATTGCTATCGCCTAAAATAACTGATTTCAATTTATCAGCTCTCTTAGCTGAAGCAGAAAAAAAAGCAGCAATACTTGATACAATTCCCATCATATTTTTGACCGAGGGAACATTACAGGCCTTGGATAAGCAAAGGTTCAAAGAGTGGCTAAAACAATGCGTATAGAATGCTAGTGGTTGCTCATTTAAAATTAGACTTTGGACACCATTATGTTTACCAGACATGTTTGCTCCTCCATCATAACCTTGTCCTCTAAGATTATCTATGCTAAGACCAACTTCTTTAAGTTTTATTAATATTGCATCTTTTATTGCTAAACCAGTAGTTGAAGTCATTTTTACAAATCCCAGAAAATCTTCTCTAAGTATCCAAGATGCCGTATCTACATATCGTATACATACTGTCATCTGTTCAGTAGTGCTAATGTCAGTAGTTTCATCACATAGTAATGAAAAAAATCGAAATTGTTTGACTCGTTCAACTATTTTCCCTACAATTACATCACCAATTACATCAATTATTTCATTCTGGACTTTGGGGCTGATCATTGTGCAGTTTTTAGGGGAAGTTTCAAAGTGTCTTTGAAGTTCTGTATCACTACTGTCGACACGAAAAGCCAGAAGTGCACGAAGAATACCTTGTTCACCAACTATACAATAACTTCTCACACTTTCTAATGATAAAGAACCAGCTTCTCGATGACCACGCAACGGTAAATTATTTCTAGCACAGAATAATATTGTCTTAACAATTGGTATCAGCCTTTTTTTGTTGCTTTCAATCGATTGTTGTAGATGTTTATCAAAGAGTACATCAACTGTTTTTTCAAACCCACTTTCAAAATTGATTAGGAAGTCATTTGCTCTTTGAACAGAAAGAAGATGATATTCTGTTTTTGAATGTTTGTTGAAGTCATTCTTAGCATCTTTAAACTTTAACATAGGTGCAGTTACTAATTTTCCCAAATTCTAAAATTATGTATTAAGTTTTAATTAATATGTTGTATTTTCAAAAGTAAGGTAAAAATCATTAGGTATATAGGTTTAGTATGTAAGCATAAATTTACCTGTCTGCCTATTCCACCACCAGAAAAAGCAAACAAAACGCAAAATTTACAATAGGCTCCTTTATGTATATCACTATAAGCAAGCCAAGAATATTGTGTTAAATACTTATGCTGAAATTTTCTTTTTTGTTTGCCTTCTATATTCTCTGGAAAATTAAAATCTAATGGAGGTATCCAAATGTTTTTTAAACAATCAACAATTTCAGATTTTTTCAGCGTTCGGTCCATTATGAAGCAAGCAATATCATTCTTGTAAATTTCATTTTCAGTCAAAGCAGGCATTGATAAAGACTAAGAATAAAATATACAATGTCTATGATTTAAAACTTACAAAGACAGCAAAGCAAATAATAGTTAATTTTAATTTTATCAATAATTAATATCTAATAAAAATTTGCACCTAATGAATTGTACTTAGTAATGCAACGATACACATTATATAACTATTATAAATTACAATGCTCTATTACTCTATAAATATTAAATAATTTAAAATGACTTACTGTACTTTTCAGGGTCTCATTTTTTAATAAATTAGGATTGTCAACTTCTATACCATCGGGCAAAAGGCTGTCTTTTTTTATTTCAATATTATTGCAACCATCCTAAAAAAAATATAATTATACTAATCTATTTTTTGCAACCTACCACATACAAATTTATTACTTATTAATTATTATAATATTTACTTACGACAGACTCAACTTTCTTTTTTTTAAAATTGAATACAGAAAAGTGAAAACACATTAGGTCTTTTCTCAGACATTATTCTCAAAAAACTGTACAGAAAATAGAAAAAGTAGTAGCTATATTATTTAGTAAAGACTACGGAGTAAGGACTGTGTTAGTGTTGTTTGTCCGTTTGTCGCATCACGTCATGCGCCGTCCTGTACACCACAGATAACTGTCGTACTCGTTGTCGTATCATAATGTTCGTTACTACGTTCATACCGATCAAATAATATTATATCGTTACCATATACGTAACGTTTATTTTTTGCTTAATATAATAGCTCGTTGTTACTTAAGATAATACCATAAATTATAAATACTATAGTATTACTTATAGTATTTATAATCAATGATAATACGTTGTATTCAACACTGTTTTTAGAAATATCATGGTTTGTACTTTGTCTTTTATAATATTAAATGTATTCCATAACACGGCCAATGGGGGGGGGCTGAAGCCCTCTAAGCCTCCCCCTGGTTACGCCACTGACTACAACTATCAGAAGAAAATAAATCAACTGTATCAAGTACTGATAATTCATCTTTCGTTTTTTTACTTCTGTTTTTATAATTTTGAAACGCGATTTCACGTTGATTTTTCCGCATTTCTTGTTTTTCCAATTTTCTATCTATTCCAATCATACACCCTTTTCTACCTTTCTCGCGTTGTGCTAATAAGAATTTTTTGTCTTCGTCAATTTTAATAATTTGTAGAGCATTTAAATGAGCTATATCAAATAAATCTGTTAATTGATCTTTAAATACTTCTTCTTTTTTTATTTGTGGTTGGGATCTACGTGGCTTACCTTTTTGTAAGGCACGCCAGTTCATATATACTTTTTCTATTTTAGGAGTAATATTATAGTCATTCATTGTTGGTATCCTCGCACATTTCCAAAAATATAATAATTCTTGAGTTATAACGGATGAAGACTCTTTAACTGTTTTTTTTTCATTCCGTATTAAAAATAAAAGTCTACGCATAATATCTCCATTTGAAGGAAGCTTACTACCAGTAATTCGTTCTAAAGGCTGCCCAATTAACCATATATCAGTGTTTTGCCGAGTCGTCATAACGTTTCAAAACGTATATTAAATTTAAACGTTAATTAAAATTAATAAAAAGCCAGTAAATTAATTAAATAATTAATAATAAATATACTTAATACGTATTGTACCTACTTACAGTAATATTTGGTCATCTCTTCATGAGTGCGGTTCAATAAATAAAACACTTTAGACTTTACACTAGTATTATAGCACTATAGATCAGTAAATCGCATATCAGTATAATTGTCAGTGTACAAAAATAATATATTCACATAGAGTATTTAACGCATGATCGTTAGTACCTAGGTAATTTATAGATAACAACAACGATTCGACGGGCGGCCTCATATTACGAAATATAAAAACTGATTACAATTTATCTAAATATTATATGAATTCTACTATTAAAGTAACATGGTTATTCCAATGCAATTTTGCAATTTATACTTATATACTTATTAATTTGTCAACCCTTTTGTGGCACGTGAAGGGGTTGAGTAATCATGACCAAACTTAACATAAATTATTTACTCATAGTAATGAACAAAGTTGGCGGGTAAGATATCAAAAATATTAATATTTTTTTTTTTCGTTATAAATAAGGACCACCCTAATGTACCTCAACGAGTAGTGATTGGTTTAGGTGGATTTGGAATATCTGGACATTTTTCATTTAAAATAGCGATCCGTTTTGGACATTTCAGAAATGTTTTTTTCATCTCGGCAATCAGACGATCAACTTTTGGGAAATGTGCACGCACTTCTTCACACACATTATGGAGGGCATGAGCTAAGCATGTCACATGCAAAGCTTTTGGATACAGTGTTTGAATACAGCGGCCAGCTTTTTTTATATACGGCGCGGCATCCGATACAAATAATAAAATGTCCTCATGATTAACATTATTTGGCCATAAAATATGCATAGATTTGTCAAATAATTGAAAAATAATACTATAGTTCACTTTGTCTAAATATTCTGTGTGAATAAGATAAGTTTTACCAACATCTTGTGGTTTCAAAATACCAATAATGACATTAGCTACATTACGTCGCACACTGTCAATTGTTTCATCTATGCAAACCCATATTTTTTGGCCATTCACAGCATCGCGTATTTTAGTTATCGTATTAGTGTAGCAAGAATCGAAGTATCCTTTTCGTAAAGTTGATTCATTTGGAATAGTTTTATTGCAATATTTTGAAAGAAATGACCGAAAATGTTCGTTGTTTAATTTGTTTAGGGGGATATTCGCCGCTACAAATGCGGAACATAGGTCAGTTTAGTTGATAAATGAAATGCAAATAAAAAAAAAAAATATATTTGTGAAAATTCCTTACATTATAAAATAAAAATAAATAAAAATGTTTAGTTACTCTGTATCTATACAATTAACACATTTCGATACTTGAACGCCGTGTGTTTTACAAACCGTTTTTTTTGCATACAGAACAAATATTTGAATATTTCGTATCTTTAGAACTTGGACACACGTAACACCTTCGTCGTTTGTTTGGGTTAGAAGAAATTTCTTGAGTTGCTTCGACAGTATTATCTCCTAGTATTCTTTTAATAATTTGTGGTATTTCTCTAGGTAGTCTTTCTTGTAATAGTCGTCGTTTCATATAAGGAATAATAAGCTCTTTTCCTATTATTATTCCAAACTTTCGACGTGGTATTGCTGAGTTTATATTCTTGCAACTATATAAAACACGTGAATTCACAGAAGCAATATCTAACATGGCATAAAATATAGCGAGTTGCCATCTTCGTGTACGTCGATGTGTTGAATAGACTGCACACTTTTGGTCCAAAGCGTCAACTCCTACTTTCGTTTGGTTATAAAATTCAATAATTTCTGGTTTTGAATTCTTCGGATTTATTGTATTCGTATGGTGCATAGAAGATAAAAGCAACACGTATCTATTCATTTTTTGGAACAAACAATAATAATGTTATGTCTTTGGTAAATGCAAACTTTGTTGTATTTACTTCAGTTTGTTTGTCAGGGACAATTTGTGATGGTATATCTCTTTTATTTTTACGTAACGTTCCCACGTATGTTAGGCCATGTCGTTTTAATTCAGTTATTAGTTCTATGGAAGAAAACCAGTTATCCCCAGTTATATTTCTATTTGAATTAAAAATAGGTGTTACAAGTTCTAACACATTTAATGTAGGTATTGCAAACTTTTTAGGATTTGGAACATTATTTTTTCCACAATAAATAATGCATTATACAAATAGTGGTTTTTTGCGTCACATAAACACATAACTTTGAGTCCGTATTTATTTGGTTTGCTTTTCATATACATGCGAAAAGAGCACCGCCCTCTAAAAGGAACCAGCATTTCATCAACTGTAGAATATTCAGACATTGAATAATTTGATTGACTATTTACCAAAAACATTTGAAACAACTCTGATATTGGAGCTACACGATCACCCGATTCTTTTCTATCATCTCTATCATATATATTGTCAAAACGAATAGTTGAAAGCAAAAATAAAAACCGTTTCAAACTCATTGTCGCGCGAAATATGTCTCTACCAGTACCGTCAGTACCAAAAAGTCCTTCTACATCTTCCATGCCCGATTTGAAGATACCACATAAATACAATAAACCAATAAATGCTTTAATTTCAATAATGTCTGTGTGCCCAGTAAATGTACTTGTGTTACCATATGAAATCGATAGTTCAGTTATTTTTACATTTGTGTAATCAGTAATTTTTTCAATCATCGTATTATCAAATAAAATGTTTCAAAAATCAATTGGATTACTACTATTAATTATTTTTGCAGAGCCAACTACACCAGGAAGATGTGATATTATATTATCAGATCGAGTACGTCTCTGTGGAAAAGGCTGTAAAGACCATTTGTACCTGTTTTTTCCATAAATAAAATTTTGAGAACGTATATTTTGTTCAACAGTTTCATTAGAACTATATTCTGAGCTATTGGTTTTATCTTCGGAAACTTCAGATATTTCTTGCTCGGACTCACTTTCATGATCCGATACAATACTCTCTGTATCACTAATTTCATCATCTACTTCGTCTAACCAATTAATAATAGTTTCACTACTCATTTTAAAAAAAACAACGTGGAAAAAAACAACTTGAAACTACGCGATTGCTGCACTGCACTTGGTAAGAAACGCGACTAATAATCAGAATATTATGACATAACACAATATTATCATTCGTCACAGTTATCGACACCCCTCCCAGGTTTAAATACCAACACGTAATGAAGTCCGATAATATTCGTCTCAAAATAACTATTATTTTCGTAATGGCAAAAGATAAGAAAAAACCTATACGTAACTGGTATCATCGGGTCTATTATGACCCGAAACCGCTATAAATAGCTTTTTTTGAACGAAACACGTAATAATTGTTGATAACGAAAGACGTAATATGTTGTTTGAAATATTGTGATAAAATACAATGCATTCTACAGCGAAAAAAAGAGCGATATATTGTAGAAAACTTAAAAACAAAATGTCATGGGTCTTTTTTGACCCGACGATACCAGTTAAAGGTTAATTAAAACCATAAGTTGTTTTATTTTTTACTTTTATTGTATTTTATTTAAAATTTTTAACTAATTGTTATATTGTTAAGTTTTATAAAAGGCTAATTTAATTTTTTTTTAATTATTGACTAAGAGTTAAAAGATTAATTTTATGTTTTTACATTTATTTAATGAACTTTGTTGTTTTATTCTAAAATTGTTTTGTATGCTATAATACTGTGTTTTAAAAAAGGTTACATCTTTTATAATTTTTATTTTGTTGATATGTTGCAAATTTAAAAAAAAAAATGTTGGCAAAAAATGATGTCATTATTTTCTACTTAAAAACTTTTTGAAAAAAAAATGTATGTATTATAGCTTGATATTTTAATTCATGAAAGGTTATTAATTACAATTATAAAAGAAAAAATGAATTTCATACCAAATAGTATTTTTTATTCCATTCTAAACCTTTAAACTCGTTTTTCCGAAAGTTTAAAAAATGTACATAACAGCTTCTGCCATCATACCACAGAAATATAATTTAGATGTTAATAGTTATAATGTGGCTTCGTTGATCCATTGTCTCATATGTTTGTTGTGAGGTCGGCCATCTTGATTAAATTTGTTATGGTTTTTTCTTGTCCTGGGGGTCGGTTCTTGAATCTCGTTATAGCATTGTCGTGTACAACAAATCACGTTGGTCACATGAAATATGTTTTTGTCTATTCTTCAATGTGTATACGAAAAAATTATACGAAAAAGTTTTGTGAAAAAATATCGTGGGGGTATGCGTGCCACGAATTTTTCATATCACTCGACTTTTATTACTATCATCGTTTATCTTCACCCAAATTGTTAATTAGTACATATTTTGTTGAAGTTCATGTTTAAAAATGGATAATTTCAACGATCTTGCAGCTTTATATATTTTGAATATGGTTGATGAAAAAGCGGCATATAACCCAAGACATGGGTTTACAGTTAAGTATGACCCATTTACACAATGTGATCGTTTATTATAGATTAAGCAAAGATTTAGTTCAACAACTAATAGCTTTAATTACACCTTACATTGAACCAAAAAGAAGATCGTCATCTATAAAACTCTCCGAAAAGGTAATAGTAAAAAATTGTAAATAAATGTAGGTATTAATTGAATGTAAAAAAATCTACAATGTTCACCCAAGTTAAATACATATAAAGGAACTTAATACATTAGGAACAATATGTCAACTAACAATGAATTATTATATATAATACTACTAAATTTATTTATGAAAATATTGATGATAAGCACTTGGCATTTCCATGTACTTATGTGGTATTTGAGGTAGTGTTCATAATTTTTTTAATTCATACTTAAACTGAAGATCACAAAGAAATGAAATTGATAATCACTTGAGTGACATAGCTAATATTAATTACTCACTCAGTACCACAGTATACAGTACTTAGACCGTTAATATTTATAATTTATATTAATGGCTTTCTCAACCAGTGTATTCAGGGAAAATTAATCTACTTTGCAGGCAATACGGTTATTTTAGTAAAAAATCAAAACCTAAATGATTTATATTAAATGGCAGAGAATAGTTTTGCTACAGTTAACAATTGGCTGGACAATAAACAATTAACATGGAAAAAACTAAATATATTCACTTAAATTTAAAAAAAATACTTAGCTATCGGACAAAAATATATTGTTCATTAGGCTGTCCCTTATTTAACTATAGATCATAGAACAACAGTCATAGTTATTCCACAAATTATATAAAATAATTTAATAACAATTATAATTAAAAGTTTAATATAATCTGTGGTTAGGCTCATTCACATCTCTATCACTTTCTTCTTCAATTTCTTCCTCTAATGCTAGAACTATTGCTTCAAAATTTCTTTTACAGCTTCACAGTTACGGTACCTGCAATTCCAACGTGTGTCACTTAACTTAGTGATTGCTAATTATTGTATTCCCAAATTTGTCTGTATTTCATTATATTTTTTATTAATGCTAGGTTTTGAAAAATGCACATACAGTGCCTCTAAAGTATTAAAAATACTTCTTGTTTCCGACAAATAAAAAAATATTTAATAAAGAACCATTAAATTAAAACTAAAACGTATACCTTAACAAGTTTACACATGTCTAAATTAATGACTAAATTAAAAGTGTATTAGACATCTTGATTTAAAGAATTAGCTGTTTCATCGTGACCTCGAAAACTAATTCCTTGGCGACTTAGCAACAATGGTATATCAATCAACGTTTTTATATAACTCCTATTCATTGCTACAAGCTTGCTGTGCTGTAAAGATATTTGAGTCAGAACACTTCCAGTAATTTCAGTTTTTTTTTTGTGCAGTCCATTTATCCATGCAAGTGAGATGATGTTTGGTTTCAGAATGAGCAAAGGGCTTACTTAATTTATTTCCTGTAGCACCCCTTAAACCACTTAGCTATAGTAGAAGCAATGAAGCAAATATTGACAATAAATTTCATAAATATATATTATAATAGATAAATAAATTAAAAAAAAAATAGCTTTCCTTCTTCCAGTTTCTGAAACCAGTCTGAGTAAAACTATCTATGCAATTATCATTAGAGCCACTACTATAATTACAGCAAGTAAAGCAATAAATTGCATCTTTAGAAACACTATATTCTAACCACTCATGCTGATTATAATGTGATGCATTAAAGCTTCGATTTTGTGTTCCAAATCTAGTCAAAGGATATGACTGAAATAACGAAATAACATAACAATACAATTTTTATTGTCGGCATAAGCATATATTATTTTTAAATTCGAATACCTATTGATTTTGATGTTCTATAGGTAACAAAAAGCAATACTTACCTTCAAAATTGGACGCACCGGTCCACTTAACATGTTTCCTAGATCACTGGTTTCGTTATTAACTTTTTTTAAGTTAACTAACTCGTCATTGTGATCGAGGTTTATTTCAGGATTATTTGTATTTTTTGTTTGTTCATTTTTCACAATAAAAATTTAAAAAAAATTTGCCAGGTTCAAAATTTAAAACAAAAAATCTTTCAACCGAACAGAGAACTTATATAGCAATTAGGAATTTAATTTAATTATTCGGCTTTTTTTAAAAATTGTATTTACTTGATCGTAATCACCACGAGACACGAGGCAAAGACTAAGATAATATCTTAGTAATAACCGCTAAAAGTACATAACCACAAAAACGTTGAAAACAAAACTATTATTATAATTATGTCAGCGCGGCACGCGAGCGACCGTTTCTATCGTCAGATCAGTCATGTCCACGTGAGCTAATTTTCGAAAAAAAATTAACAGATAATTATTGAAACAAATAATATCAATAATAAAATTTCGAATTAAGTTTCGATTTCGGGAGGTCTATTAAAATATTTAGGGGGCTAAGTCCCCCTAAGCCCCCCCCCCCCGATGTCCGCCTATGCTTTTAACACCATATTCTGAAACAACAACCAACGAAGGAGAAAAATACAACAAAATGCAGATGTCAACATGAAGTATAATTGAGAGGTGTAATGGTGTATTAAAGGCTCGGTTCAGGTAAGTTTATAAAGCATGTAATACATTTATGTTATTTTTAAATCGCTAGTTAATTTTATAGGTGTTTATTGAAGCATAGGTTATTACACTATACGCCAACAAAATCAGGAAAAATTGTAAATGCCTGTTATTTTATACAATATGTGCATATTGGCTAAAATTCCAGTTCCAGACATGAATGATGAAAATGTGGAAGAAATTGATTTTAGAATTATAAATAATGATTATCCTGAAGATGGCACTCGAGGGAGGAATGTGAATCCTGAATTAGTTGAAAGTAGAAGAATAAGAGACAATATAGCAAGATGTTTGTACAATAGGTAGTTTGAAACAGAAAACTTATATTTTTTATATCATTAACAACATTATAAAACTATTAAGATAAAACAAATATCATAATTACCTATTTGTAAGTAATTTTATAAAATAACATGTAACAAACACATTCAAACTTAATAAAAATTAATATCAAAAAAAAAAAATTTGATTTTTTAGGAACCTCCTTTACATAAATAATACAAACAAACTAGTATAAACTGGTAGGTAGTAATTAAAAAAATCATAAATATATTATATTTTAAATTACCTTAAAAAATCATAACTAGTATTTTAGTTACTAAATTAAACCATTTTTATAGCATACATTAAAATTTATTTTGTTTAGCAGCAGCTATATTTTCTAATGCTACTGTTTGCCTTTCTAAGAGGGTTCATAGTATTTTTCTTTTAGCTTCAGTTTTTGATCTCCAATTTCACAAATGTCTCTACCAAGAGCTAGACTATTGGTTAAACGTTTTGCAGTAGATAATGTTTCGAACTTTTTTTTATCACCTATAAGAATAATAGTAAACTTTGTTATAAAAATAAATGAAAATAATTGTTATATATTATTAAAGGTGGGTAATTTGTGATTGAGTTGATTCAATGACTTTTTTAGATCAATAATGATTGAAGTGAATCACTGTGCTATAGTACTATAGTTTAGTGACTCAATGATTCATTGATATTTTTCATGTAACTACTATCATATTTAATAGAATTAGTATACTACATATTATGTCATGTCATAAATACCATCAATGCCAGTAGGTATACACCACAATATATCTCATTGCACTACATTGTATTAAGTTAAATATCAAACTAATTGGGTAAAATTATAGTACCTAATAGTACTACCTAGTACCTAAACATTGTTGCCACACTCTATAGATTATAAGTTAATACACATAAAACAACAAAAAATAATTAAATATGTATTACAAAATTAATTTAAAAACTATCAACAGCTTCTAGGTATGACCAAAAAAAAATTTATTTATTTATTGCCCATATTATTTATATGGTACATTATATTATTTATACAGTAGACGCCGCTTATAAGACTCACGGATATAAGGTTCAGTCGCTTATTACTCAAAATCGTCTGGACGTATCCAAATACATTAAAAAAAATTCAGTTATAAGACTCAAATTTCGTAAAATAAACAGTAGAAAATAAACTTTTTTGGTTATAATTTAGAAATAAATTGGTATTGAAAAATTAAATAATATTCGTGTGGATTATTTCTAGTTTCTGTTGGTACCTTATAACGTATAATAATTTTTATCGCAGATAAAAGTTCACATTTATCGCAACGATTATCGTTATTATAGTGTACTGATTATCTGGCAGCTGCACAGTTATCGTAATTACGGGTACATAAATACACATACGTACACGTGCATAATATGTACATACGCAGTTATCATTGCAGTCAACGGTATAATTGTTGTACAATGAACGATCATTCGCTATTCGAATTTCAACGCGTGCTTTTCTTGTTGTTAACATGAGTGCTAATCTAACGCGACGTGCTCTTAGTTTGAGTGACAAACTAGACATTTTAAGAAAATATAATCAACTTCCAAAGATGGGACAACGTGATGCAGCAGTTAGGCTGAACATTTCACAATCGGTATTGGATAGAATATTGAAGAATAGGGAAGACATTGAATGTGAAGCATTACAAAATGAGTCACAGAGTCGAAAAAGGAAAAGATGTGAAAAGGATGATACTGTTTAACGTGCATTGAAAGAATGGTTCGTAAAAGTTAGTAATGAAGATAATCGCGTGTCAGGTTCTTTGCTTCGCCAAAAAGCTGAAGAATTAGCTGAAAAAATGGGGAAGGTTGACTTCAAAGCGACAGAGGGGTGGTTCCATCTATGGAAAAAAAGAGAAAACATTTGTTTCCAAAAAATGCACGGAGAACAAGGTGATGCAGATTTTACGGGTGCACATTTTTGGCTAGAAAATGAATGGCCTTCACTCATCTCCGAATTTTCACCCTCCGATGTGTTTAATGCTGATGAGACTGGCCTGTACTTTAGAGCACTACCTGAGCATACTTATGTTCTTCAAAATGACAAAGCAAAGGGAACAAAATCTTGTAAAGACGAATAACGATCTTGTGTTGTTCCAGTATGACGGGAGAAAAAAAGAAACTGATTGTTGTCGGGAAGAGTAAGCAACATCGTTGTTTCAAAGGAGTTAAAGCTTTACCTGTTGATTATACAGCGAATAAAAATGCATGGATAACTCAAGAAATCTTTAGTCAGTGGTTGATCAAATGGGATAATGAACTAGACAGAAAAATTGTACTTTTAGTAGACAACTGCACAGCTCACAATGTAAGTTTAAACTTGAAAAATATAAAACTGGCATTTTTACCGGCTAATACCACATCATTTATTCAGCCTTGTGATCAAGGAATTATTCGTACACTTAAAGCTTACTATAGATTAAAAATGAGTAAAAGAGTAATCATTCTCATTGATTTAATGTTTGAATGTGAGTCAACTTCGACTTTAAATGCTAATAGGTAAATATTAATGACCTTTCCAAGAAAATCAACATTCTCGAGGCCTTACACTTTGTCAACGAAGCGTGGAATAATATTAGTTATGTGACTATTCGAAATTGATTTCGTCACGGAGGCTTCGTCAAAACTAAGGAAGAGGAAGAAGAAGAAGATGACCCTAGTAAAGACCTCGCTAACAAAACATATGAGGATTGGATGGATATAGATCGTGATCTCCAAACTTCTGAAGAGTATTCTGAGGACCAAATGTGTCAGTTATAAATGAAATCACCAATAACAACGATGAGAAGAATGACGAAAGCGATGAAGAAGTCGACGTCGTAATTAAACCACCATCAAATAAAGAGGTTCTGGAGGCTTAAGACGTGTTAAAGAGAGCTGTCCATCACCGTGGTAATAATTTTAACCTTCGAGCGGGCGCGCGGACGGTTTTTACACCGCACATTTAAAAATAATCGCGCCCATTCGTTGTAAGTTTCATGCAGCGAACCTATCCATTAGATAATCTCTAATTTCTTATCTAGTCGTAAGATAAGGCAGTTGTTATAATTTTAGCATTTTCGGGTGCGCTGTTATTTAGTTTCAAACACGATTACTTCCAATGCATATGTAACTGCGGTGTAAATACCGTTGTGCGCCTATTGCCGTTTCTATTTCAACCTGCGCCTGACATCGCTAATATTTTAATATGTAAGTGTTATTTTATAATTTTATTATGACTATTATTATTATTATTATTTTTATTATAATTAATTATTATTTATTTTTTATTACTATTTTATAATTTTATTATTATTATTATTATTATTATGTAGGTACTATATTATTATGTTTATTGTTTGTACCTACCAGGTATCATCGACAGCATAATGAATACTATAACAGACCAGAAGACATTGAAAGGATTATTCAAGAATTGGAAGATGAGGATAATGAATATGATGTACTTGATGACTATGGCTCAGATCATGATGATGATCCTGATTTCGAGCCAGAGGTAATTGAAAACTCAGATCATGACAGTGATTCTGAAGAGGAATTAGATTCACCGTCCACTGCAGATGAAATTGAAGAAAGTGTAGGTGAGAATTTTCGTTTTTTTATTGGTAAAGATGGTGAGATTTTGTGGGCTAACGAACCAATAGCAAGTATTTCAAAAACGAAATCAAAAAATATAATCAAGATTTTTCCCGGCCCAAAAGGAGCTGCTCGTCAATGTAAAACAGAAATTGAATGTTTTTCACAATATTTTTCTCTGGATATATTCGATAAAATAGTTTCACACACAAATACTTACATTCAATAGAGAAAACATGCAAACCCTAATAGTAGGGACCGTGATTTTAGATTGACAAATCAAAAAGAAATACAAGCTTTTTTCGGGGCCTTATTTTTGATTGCCGTAAAGAGGGCTAATAGAACAAATTTGAGTGAATTGTTTACCTCAAATGGAACCGGTCTTATGATTTTACGTGCCAATTTCAGTGAGAGGCGCTTTAGATTTCTTATGAGGTGCATACGTTTCGATGATATAAGTACAAGGACAGATCGGGTAAAAAATGATAAATTGGCCCCAATACGAGACCTATTGAATTGCTTGGTAATTAACTCCCAACAGTCATATTCTCCCGGCGAATTCACCACTATTGATGAAATGTTAGTCGCTTTCCGAGGCCGCTGTGGATTCATTCAATACATGGACAAAAAACCGGCGAAATATGGACTAAAGATGTATGCACTGTGCGATGCCCGAACGTTGTATACGTATAATTTAGAAATTTACTGTGGAAAGCAAGACACGGGCCCTTTTGCGACATCGAACAAGCCCTATGATATAGTTACCAGACTAACTGAACCTATTCAAAAATCAAAGCGAAACGTTACAACCGACAACTGGTTTAGCAGTTATCCATTAGCTGAAAACTTACTAAAAAACGGATTAACTTTTATGGGCACCCTAAAAAAAAACAAAAAAGAAATACCTCCTGAATTTATTGTTCAGCATAGAAATTTGGAACCTGGTACACATCAATTCGGTGCCCAACCAGACATGACGCTAGTATCTATGGTGACGAAAAAGAAAAAAGTTGTACTTGTATTGTCTTCAATGCACGATGATAATTTCACTGATGAAGGTACAGGTAAACCAAACCAAATAATGGATTACAACGCTACTAAAGGTGGAGTAGACACGGTAGATTTGATGTGTGCCAGATGTTCCACGTCGAGAAATACTCGTAGGTGGCCAATGGTAGTATTTTTCCGCCTTCTCGATTTAGCAGCAATCAATTCCTACAAGATTTTTAAAGCCAATAATCCAGACTCCACCATTGTCCGAAGAATATACACATTCAACCTAGCGCTCAGCCTAATGAAAGAAAATCTGAATTATCGAGCCACAATTGCAAGCCTTCCTAAAGATATCAAGGTATTTTTGGAAAAATACAAACCACCTGCTGAACCTATTCCTCCATCACAAAGTCGAGCTTGCGTTTTGTGTGGTAAAAGAAAAAACAACAGAACGTCGACAACCTTCTGCCAATGTGGTAATCACGTTTGTAAAAATCATTCAACCAAAACTGTTCGATGTAACTCGTGTGTGCAACCCGAAAGTGACGACCAAGAATATTTTGAGGACGTATAACTAATTTTTTTTTCTCATTCGTATTTTTTCTTAACAAAAATTTCTCATTTTATTTGTTCACAAGAAAGTGATATTTAAAAAATTTAGTTATAGTTTAAAGTCTATTTCTCAAAAACACTTATTTTGTAATTTTGTTTTGTATCTACTTATGTTATATGAAAGTCTAATAAGATTGTTATTGTATCATTTGTTTATTTATGTTAGTATAATAATTTGCCAATGCATTATAAAGTTTTAGTAAGTTATCGTTTAATTAACTCAAAAATGTATAAAAAGGATGTTTATATAATTTATTGTGTTAAAAGAGGACGTCATAGAAAATAAAAGACTGGTTTCAACTTTATTTGTTCATAAATATATGTTTTTTTTAATATAAATGTTCATATTATTTTAATATTCTTTGCATATTAGTCAATAGTTATGTTTCTTCAACATTATTTTCACAACATTCAATTATTTTTTTATTCCAAATTAACGTACGAATTAATATTGTCTATTGAAAAAACTATAAGATTCAAATAAACAATAAACATGAACTCAAATGCGGCTCTAAATTATGCGGTGTTAATACCGTCGCGCGCCCGCGTGTGTAACTGCAAAATGCGCGCCCGCTCGAAGGTTAATATACAATACGAATACGAACAGTATATTTTCGGAATATTAGAACAAAATAAAAAACAAACTAAAATTACAAATTTTTTTCAAAAAAAATAATAAATACATTATAATATGTACATACATCCTTTATAATTTTTTATTAATGTATAATTTTTATAATATTTTTTATATGTAATATTTACCTATTATAATTTTAGTTTTTTTTATCAGGATTATTAAATTTATTAATTAATAAAGTATGTAATATGCAATATGTGTTAAAGTATTAAAATCAAAGCAAAATATGTAGTAAAATAAAATTTATAAATAGATACGTATTTTTTTTTTCCACTTCGCCTATAAGATTCATTCGGTTATAACACTCACTTTGTACTGGTCCCAAAGTGAGTCTTATAAGCGGCGTCTACTGTATTAGATAGTTTTCAATTAAACTATAATTTATATATAATTATTCTTTAAAAAAGCAAAAAAATTAAATTGGTAATATACTAATACATACATTTTTTTTCCACTCTATCAATATAGGTTATAGTTATAGGTTATAGGCCTTATACCACAGTTATTTTCCTCTACAGTCTGCATGGTAGGTATAGTATACATACTAATTTCTTCATCCGCACTTACACATTCAATTTGTACCGGTAATTCTAAAAAAAAAGTATTACAATCATTTCTATCTTTCTACATAAGTAGGCAGTTAAAGAGAATAAAAATTGACCAATTTAAATTTAAAAACACTACCTGCTTATGTCACCAAACTCAAAATTAGTAACCGGCATTGAAATTGTCTCATCTCCATCAATTGTGATGGGATTAACAAGATCAGGAATTTGGTTGTCGATTGGAGTAAGTGTTAACGATATTTGTGGTCCTCCTCCTGTACCATTTACATGTCTGTTTACCATAGCTTTTTTACTTCTAACCTTACTACGAGAATCTTGCCAAGTTTTAAGATAAAATACAATAAGAATAAGGTATAGATTATAAACTATAGTTAGATTTATGTAGAAGTAATTTAAATTATTTCTTACACTTTTCCATTGACTCCAATCTTTGACGCATGTTTAAATATGAAAGTGCTTGTAAACTTCCCAGAAATCAATTGTGAATCTTTTTTCAGAAGTTCGATGAGCATCTCTTTTTGTGTTTTCGAACAATATATTTTTTTGGAGTCTTCCATGAAAAAAAACAAATTATTGTACCTACTTTATAAACTTGTTAGTTGTACTTGTAAGTTGTAACTTTGTTTAAAAGTAAGTATAAGTTTACATCATATATATAAACTTATAAAACTATAGAATTATAAAAACTTTAGTAACCATACTATGCTTGTAACTACGAATTACGATACATCGATAACAATCAAAATACCGCCATACCGGCGGTGTTATCACAATTGTTACGTCCCAACCAACGTCGATATATACATCAACGCAGAAATGAAATACGTGATGTACTAGGTATGATGAATGTTTATTAACGTAGTACAAAATTACAATGTTATAATATATGGTGTAAAAGAGTGGTGTTACGACTCCTTTTAAGATAGAATTTAGGCGCGACGCTCACCAAAGTAACCTGGCATCTGACGTGATGCGTGACCTGGCAACATGCAAGCTAGATGCATGCGACGCACGATAAAACTCAACAAACAAATTCATGTCCGCTCACTGAACTAACATGTCATAAGTCATAACATGTGTCACTAGCTTGCTACTTTCGAATCAGAAAAGTATTGCATGCACTACTTTTTGTCACGTCACTTCACGTGAAACATTGCATTGTACAATTGTTAATTAATTAATTTACATTTGTTAATTTGAGCTGTACAATTTGTCGTACTTTTTAATTTTTTTAAGTTACTTTTTTAGAACTAAAGTACTAATTAATATTTTTTGTTATTTTGTTAATAAAGTTTATTTGTTATTTACTTGTTATCAAGCAATTATTGTCGTCACAGACAGGTAATTATGTTTTGAATTTTTAATAATTATTTGAATGATTATTTTTTTTTTAATTATTTTAATTATTCACTTGTCCATACAATTTGGACTTAGTAATTGGTCATTTTTTTTTTTTTAAATTAATTACATATTTTGTTTTAAACTCGAACAAATCATGTTTTTAATCAACTCTGCTTTAGGCCCGGCGTCCACCGGAGTAACGTGACTCGTGATATGATAAGTGACGTGACAAGCGCGATTTAGCAAGTGACATGTCATACTAGTTATTTGTCATTACATACATACAAAAATCATTCATGTCCGTACACTGATCAGACCTGTCAGATCATTTATCAGTTTTGTGTAATTTCTGAAATTTTGTTTATGACAAAAGTACTGCATGTTCTACTTTTGTCAGATGTCACCAGCACTCAATCGTGGAATAAGGTATGTACAATGTATTAATTAAAATATTAATTTTTTTTTTTAATTTTATTATTTTATTATATTAATATGTAAATTAGTAAGTAGGTATATTACCTATATTAATATGAATATTTATAGTCTTTAATAGAATAGGTAGTCATGAAGGACGATCCCGATACCAACGTATGTTTTGTACAAACTATTGAAGGGTAGGTACCCCTGTTTGTATGATCATTCGAGGGCTGATTATTACAACAAGGATACTCAAGATAAAGCTTGGGCAGACATAGGAACGAAATTCGATGCAACAGGTAAAATATTAGCATAATAATTATTTATAGTAGGTACCCATATGGTATTTAAGGTATAACTAGGTAATTATAATTTGATTAGTTAAAATAAATTATTAAATTATTCCTGTACGTTAAATAATCTTTACATTATACGCATATATAAAAAAAGGATGAGAAGTTGCTATTAATTATCATATTAATGAACATAATATTATATAACATTACATAACATAATAATATTTTAGTACGTATTAATGTATTTTTAAACTGATAATTGTTTTTCCACGGTAACGATCCATGTGGCTTAACAAAATACTGGCAGAGTCTTTCCCGTATTTCGATAGCTGAATATGATGGCCTTGTTCTATTTATTTGTATATTTTCTGCATTATTTTCGGTTATTTCAGTATTTTCTTCCTGAAATTCTTGAGGTGTTGAATATATACCATCATGAACACGAATATAGTTGTGCAGAATACATAAAGCTTTTATAATAATTTCAATTCTATCAACTTTAAAATTAATAGGTCGTTCTAAAATCTTAAATTTTGACACCAACATTCCGAACGCACATTCAACTGACTTGCGGCCTCTAGAAAGTCTAAATTAAAATTATTACTTATTAAGTTGAGAACTGTGGATTAGGTCTGGGAAAATTGTGACAATAGTTATAATAGTGATAATAGTTTCATAAAAAAGTTACCGGTAGTTAAAAATACGTCTTGTATTTGTCAACGATCGTCTTGGAAATGGTCTCATCACATTTTCGAGTAAAGGAAAAGCCTCATCCGCCACGAAGTAATACGGAAATGGCAGACTATTTTCTTCATTTGGCAAACAAGAATCATCAGGCAGGTTAAGTTTTTTTTGAAGCAATAATTGACCAAAAGCGCATTCTTTAAAGACTCTCCCGTCACTATTACGACCAAATTCTCCCACGTCTACAGTGATGAATTTTCCGTCGGCGTCTGCGGTAGCCATTAATATGATTGAAAAAAAACCTTTATAATTAAAAAATGACGATCCAGAATGTGCTGGTGCTTTAATTCGGATATGCTTGCCATCGATACTACCTACACAATTTGGCAAATTCCATAATTCATAATAACGATTAGCAATAGTTTCCCAAATTTCTCGATCTGGTATTGGCATATAAATAGGCTGTAAAATGTCCCATAGTGCTTCAGATGTATCTTCTATTATATTCCGAACGGTTGCTTCCCCTCTTAGAAAATAATAAGAAATTGATTTCATCGAAACTTCGCCCGAAAAATACCTACGTATTAAAATAAAAACGTATTGTAATACCTGATTATTTAAAAAAACAACTGACTTATTTAGCCTATGTTAAAATAACAATATCGTCGGATAAATTGTTGGATAGAAAATATTTTTCTTGATTTTGATGAATTTTTCCAAAATTTGAAATTTAAATTTAAATTTTGTAAATTATTTTTCAGTTAGAAATTCATAAAAATTTTTTTTTTCATAGCAAAGATAAGAAATTTTAATAAAAGATTCCCAACAAGTTTTTCTACCTCTATCAAAAAGAAAGAGTTCACCAGAAAGTCACGCTATTTATAGCCATATTTTCGATTTTTATAAATTTTTTTTTGTTAAATTTGATTATTTATACCAGTATGAGTGTATAGCAAAACTAGTGTTTGAAGTATGAGAAATATTTCATGAAATATTTCACGAAATATTTCATTTTTTTAAATTTCATGAAATGTTCAAACACTAGGCACAACGTCTCCGCTCAGAATCGTTGCTCGACAACTACTGTACAGCAGAGCGGTACCCACTTGTCCACCTTTTTTTAAATTTATATATTATTTACAAATATTCTAAGTTAATATTTGTTTAATATTTGATTATTTACATTTTACAAACAATAAAAAGTAGTTTGTTCTATATTCAACACGAACAGTTGTCAACTATTTAAAAAAAATACATAGTTTGATTTTTGATTTTGGGATCTGTTTTCTTAAGTTTCTCAGTGCAAAGAGAGATGGAAAAATTTAAGAGCATGCTACACAAGACACTTAAAGTTAAAACCTGCATCGGGATCGGCTACAAAATTTAAGAAGCCATATTACTTAGCGGAATATCTAAACTTTCTTGAACCTTTCACAAAATCCCGGAAACAATCAGGTTCGTAAATGTCCTGGTAAATATAGTTTACATTTTAAATTATCACTAATTTAGTATTAAAAGTTTATATTTATCTTTATTCTTATAGGTAATATGTCCAAGCTTTTACCTGAAAACAATTGTGAACAAGAATTCACAGCTGATTTGTCTAAAAATAAATACGAGGAAGACTATGAAAAAGACCAGACAGAGCAACTTAAAAAGGATTCTACTTTGAATAAACTACCAGATGCTTCAACTTCGAGTTTTATTGAACCAAGCTCAAAATTATGCACTAATTCACCAATTGTTAAAAAAAAAACGTATTGGTTTGGATGATGTAAATAAAGCAGCTCATGATTTTTTTTTACAAAAAAAAAAACATCCAGTTGTTGAAGATTCAGATTTATGCTTTTTTAAAAGTGTGCTACCAGATATGAAATGTATGACCCCTAACCAGAAAAGACGTTTCAAAGTTGGAGTCTTAAATTTATCAGATAGCATATTGAATGAGCAAAATATGTCACAGGCTGTCGGTGTTGACATTCAGAATTATCACAGCGGATTAAACACGCAATACCAGAATAAGGAAAGATCTTCAAATCCTGATGTACCTCCACCAATGTCGTCAACCTCTGGATCAACATATCCAACACCCCCATTAAACTTGGCACGACCACCTACAAGCTCTCATATCTACTCTCAAGATTGGACATATCATCAATTTAAGTAATTTTGAATTTAAATATCTTATAAAAATGTCTATATTGTACCTGAGTAAAAGTCATTCTCAATAACGAAAAACGTTTATACTTATTTTATTATAAAGTAAATAATTAAATAATTTTGAATTTAAATATTTCTGTTTAATAATCATCGCATTTAATATATTTTATAAAAATGTTTATATTGTACCTGAGTGTAATCAAGTCGTTCTCGAGGACATACAGCACGTCTGAAATTCGTATCTTTTTTTTTGTATCTTTGGTCCAACTAGTTGTATGAGTAATTCAAAAGTTTCTTTTTTCATTCGATAAAAACTTTGAAAGCGATCGTCATCTTCGAGGTCTTTAAACACAGCATACGCTCCTCGATCGTTGCAATTTTGACGCCAAAATGGGTGTACCCAATAATTGTGTACTCTTTTTTGGCCTCCTTGGGCATTTAAAATATTAACTAAATTGACCACGTGTAGTATTTCCTCATCGTCTGACGACATTTTGAGAAATTAATAGAAAAGTAAAATAATTTCAAGTAACGTAAATAATCACGTCATCTGAATTAACTACAATCATCATTTTGTCACATCACTCATCATATCACTAGTCATGAGTCATGAGTCACGTTACTCCGGTGGACACCGGGCCTTATACTATTCAATATCTTACATTTAACATCAATTATTCATATAATTCAGAGGTATTCAAACTGTGTGTCGCGGCTCACATTAATATTAATACATTATAAACAAATTTGAGAGGTTAAGTAATTTTGCACATAGAGTTTAATACGTCTATGTCGCAGTCCCAATGTTAAAAATGCCCCCCCCCCCCCCTCCAAAAAAAACTTGATTTATTTTTATTGTTCCTGACTTTACTACCCTATTTGAATGATTTTGAATGGCCATTTCCGACATTTTTGATCCACCCCTCTCCCGTAATATGCAAAAAACAATAAACTTACGAGCCCTAGATTTATAAGTATTATTATCCCATCAAAAATTATTTATATACTTTATACCTAACCTATACAGGATAGCAATTAAAAAATAAAATAATGAAAGATAATCCAGCAGTCAATATAAAACTAATAAAACTCATTGAAGAGAATAGTTGTCTGTATGATTATTGCCATAAAGATTATTCTAATAGAAATATTCAGGATTTAGCATGGGAACACATAGCAAAAACACTTTCAGAAAAAGGTAAGAAAATTTTATTTTAATTTAAGCTGTGTAATGTGTAGGTATCATACATAAAATTTATACTGTACCAGTGATTTATTTATTTTGCCAATGAAGTGCTGCATAGGGTTGTATAAAATATGAACGTAGTCTGTCTCGTAACTCAATTGCAGTATTTGTTGGTCTTGTTCTGTTCAATTGTTGATTGTTTTGCTGAAAATCGTCTTCAAAAAGGTTTCCATCTTCATCATCATTATTAAAAATTTCAGAGGGTAATGTAAATACTCCGTCGTGTAAGCGAATAAAATTATGTAAAACACAAAGAGCTTTAATCATGGTGTCAGTTTTTTCTGTCTACGGCTTAATGGTGTATTTAAAATCCTAAATTTTGATGCAAGCATTTGGTTTATTAATTTTTATATGTTTTCCGTCAATACTGCCCACGCAGCTAGGTAAATTCCAAACTTCTTCGTGTCTTTTTGCTGTTTTTTCCCAAATTTCTTTAGAAGGCATAGGCATGTATAACGGTTGTAAAATTTTCCATATAGCTTCTGATGTAGTTTCTATAATATTTCTTACTGTGGTTTCACCTCTTAAAAAGTAATATGATAATGCTCTCATAGAAGAGTCACCAGCATAATATCTGAAATTGTATATGTATAATCGGTAATTCTATAATATATACCAAAATTATTTATAATTAATTTTACAATCATGTTTCCAAAAAAATTTTTATTTTAAAAATGTATACTCAAAAAGGGGTCAAGTGGATGTCGCTCCGCTGTAAAATAGGTTACAAGTGAGTTACTGTAATGGATTGTATTAAATTTGAATCCAATGATATAGGTAGTATCATTGTATAAGATAAACGATTCTGAGCGAAGACTTGTCCACTGACCAGTCAGCCTACCTATGCTATTACTTAGTATATTTGATGATATTATTGTGAATAAAGTTATTAATATATTATAACCTATTTACGTGGAACCTTGTTTTACATTTTCAATCCTAAGCTATAGTAGTTGAACATTTGACCTTTAAATGCTTATAAAAAAAAATTGCGCATATGTATTTTCAATATTCTTTAACTGTTATATTAACAATATATCAGGAGCCTTGGATTAAATTTTCACGGTTTTTTATCCAACAAACGAAATTTTATTGATAATTATATAAATAAAAACAAAAAAAAAATGGAAACTGAAAATAAAATAGTTCAAAATATTTTGAAAATGATATGGTGTGTAGAAAATGCTAATATAAATATTCAGTCAAAGTTTCATGGATTTACTTTAAACACTCGTAAAATAACGATTTACTATCAAACGATTTTAGTCTTTAGATATAAAATAAATAAAAATAATATCCTAGACTGTCAGTGACTGTCAAATCGTCTCCGTTCAGAATCATTTTTCGTATACAAAAATATTAAAAATATTAAAAATATTAAAAATATTCAAATTTAACACATCCAATATAGTGACCTATTCTATAACCGAAGTCCACTCCACTCCTACTGTACAGCAGTGAGTTCCTGATTTTTTATTTTTGTACTGAAATTATTTTATTATTTTTTAGTCGATACTGTAAAAGAATGATGGAAAAATATAAGAGGTTGTTATACGAGGTTTTTAAAAAAAACAAGTTCCATCGGGTTCAGGGCGTAAAAAAGTAACACCATATTACTTATCAGAATATTTGCACTTTTTAGAGCCATTTACAAAATCAAGAACACAGACGGGTATAATATTTGACTGAGGTTTTTATATCAATTATTTTATTTTTATTGCTATTTTTTTTTTTTTAACTATAATATGTAATTTCTCTAAACCGAAAAAATTGGTACACCAATCATCAAGTGATATATTAACCGAATTGGAAGATGAATGCGAGAACCATGAAAGTATAGAAATACCTCATTTAATTGTTACGCCATCACTTATTTCTTCACCTGAAGTTTTGTCTCCAGAAAGAATTGAAGAGCCTTATAATGAGCCTTATAATACATCAACAACTACAAGTACAGCAAAAAAAACTTTTAAAAGGGGTAAAGATGTATCTATCGGCGATGTAAATAAAGTAGCATATGAATATTTTTCCAACAAAAGAAATGTGCACCCACGGACAATTTAGACACAAAAGATCCAGACTTAAATTTTCTGAAAAGTGTTTTACCGGATATGAAGTTAATGACAGATAGTCAAAAGAGATATTTTAAAATAAGGATTTTACAATTAAGTACTGAAATTATTCAACCACAACCATTGCCTACGTTACAGCACACAAGACAGTCAACTTTTCAACAGGATAAAAATCAAACAAATATTTATCAGGAGCCGATTTCAAGAGCAGAAAATCATTCAATACTTCAGCTTTTAACTATGTCCAAGCCTGAACATTTGTTGAATTTTAATACCATAAATACAATTAATACATCGTCACCATCTATTCCACAAACTAATCAAACATTTAATAATCAAAATTTTCATAAGTAAGACAGTTCAACTGACTCTCTAACCAACTGGTATTAAAATTAAATATTTTTAAAAACTATTTTGTTTACTTTTATTGCACCTGTTGGCTGTTTTTATTAAAATATGCTAGTTAATTAATATGTACTCAATATTGTATAAAAAAAAAATTGTTTTATTCATCGGAGATTTCTATGATATTTTCTTCAGTTTTTAATTTGTTATACAAAAGTAAAAGCCAAAAGGACATTATTTTGAAATGTTTATATATATTTTTTAAAAATCAATACAGAATAATAAAGTATGTTATAAAGTGTTTATCTCTTAAGTATCTCTAAGTGTACTGATATTTTCTTTAGTTTTTAATTTGTTATACAAAAGTAAAAGGACATTATTTTGAAATTTGTATACATTTATTTTAAAAATTGAAACAGAATGTATGTAATAAAGTGTGTATCTCTAAGTATCTCTAAGTTTACTTAAAATGAATTTTGACTTACCAAAGTGTAATTAACAATCGTTCCTCTGGTCTAACTGACTTTCTGAAGTTAGTGTCTTTCTTAATTATTATAGGTCCAATTAATTGTTATAACTTATTATATGTTTCAATTTTCATCCTATAAAATGACTGAAAATGCACCACGTGTTACACAATTTTTTTTCCAGAATTGATGTACCCAATATTTACGCTTAGCGTGATTTTCGTTTACAACACTTATAATGTTTAAAAAATCCAAATCGTCTTCATCCGAAGACATTTTGGTGGTTACTGAAATGCTACCAGTCAGTTGCTACGTCAGATCAGTGAGCGCTAGCTGGCTTTTCATTTGCCACTTGCCAGATCATACGCCATGCAACTTGTCACGTCAGATGCCACGTTAGTTTGGTGGTTGTAGTAGTGGCTAAGCTCGGTCACTAGACAGAGTTCGGGTCTCGTATTTGGTATGCTGGTCGACTCGTATCCTGCGTATGGGTGTTGGCTTTCCAGGAAAGTTACGTGTGACGACATCTTCTATAGTTTAATTGTTTTCTCTACGCTTTTGCAACGACCTCTGCATGTTATACTATACTAATTGCCTTATTAGTTATAGTGTCAAATATTATTAGAGACGTGTACATAGTTAATAAATGACTACTTAATACGTCGGTACGTAACACAATTATTATTTATTATAATCATGATAGCGTTAGTAACCAACTTGGTTCATGTGGAAAAAATTTCGTATGTGACAAAATAATTTCGTTTCCCAATCATATGTCGTGTGTAGTTCAAGAATGGGCATTTCAGATGTCGTACGACATAACAGTACGGAAAATGTCTCATGAGTGATTTTCCTAACGAGATTCAAGAATCGACCCCCTGGTCCGAGTGCGTCTTTGACTTTTGAGTGGGATGGTGTTTATGTTTGCTTTTGTTCTGGCGTTGTGGTAAATGGGGCATTCTACGAATATGTGATTTATTCAATTTATTTATTTAAAACGTTTATTGTATTGGTACAATAGGTACATATTTATTATTTTAGTAGTATCCAACGTATCCAGAGAAAATAAACAAATAGACATTATGCTTGCTGTTCACATTGCTACCCATTCATCGATTCTTGGTGAGATGTTAAAGGTATTTGGGAAAGGCTCAAAATTTGAAAATTTAAAAATGCATTCAGATATTACCAAAGTATATGGAGATTTAAAATTACTTTTGATGTCGGTAGTTAAAAGAATTATTAAGCCTATTTTTCTTCGCGAAGACGTGTGTCCAGGTGCTTTGCTTATTAAAGAAATTAAAGAAATCATATTATTGTACAAATATTATATCAATCATTTATTGTATAAATCTATCGAATTTTAGCCTTTTAGGTTGTGATTTAGTGGTTTTTAAGTACTTCATTAAAAATGCCGACTACCTGTTCAGCTCATCGCTGTACAAATAGAGCAAAATCGGGGTCAAATATAAATTCGAAAAATGAAGTTAGATGAAATCGACGATGAATAATGATGCATGTTTAAACAATACACATATTAGTAAATAAGTAAGACCACTCTGTTTTAAATTAAAAATTGTGTACCTAATTATTTTTTTTCGATGATTTAAAATTATATTTATGAATAAGATAATAATAATACTATTATTACATTTTGTGCTATTTCTAATTTTTGACTTTTTTATTTATTATAAATTATAATATAATAAAAATATTAAATAACGTTGGACTAAAAAAAGTATTATTAAAAATCCCAAAGAATGTGTTGTGTGTGGAGGGGGGGGGGGGGTATTATAGTGTCCCGACTTGTATTTTTGTATAAATGGCAACCTTATGTTGGGCGATTTGTACGTGAATTGGTGTGCTACACTTTTAACTTTGTTACAGTTGATTGTGTACAGTGTAGCCCCCAGGAAGTAAGTTTTTGTTTGTTTATTCTCGTTTTCAAATATTTATAGCCGTGTTTATTGTGTATGCAGGCGGCCAACGAGTGGTTGATGATTACGTACCGCATAGCGGGCTTGCAGTGTGGTATGGACAGCTCCGTCACCGCGGGGCTTTCGTTCAAGCTCCAACGCTTGACACGGGAGTACGGCGCCCATTTCCACGGCACATTGGAAGGCTGTCTGTGGCCGGAACCGTTCCGGCCATCGACGTGTACAGGGCCTTCGTCCAGTGCAACACTTACTAACTTGCCATTGTCAAAGGTCTTTGTTTAGACGGCAAGACTGACATGGTAAAGACTGCTTTGATAGACATCATTCTGTCCGAGGTGGAAGTCGTCCCCGTCCAGTTCATCATCCCCCGGTCGCATCGGGCCATGTATGTTATTGCGTATCTATTTCTTGTAGATTTGGAGTATTAATTTTGTTTTTTTTTTAGGTGCGATTGGACATTTGCCGGGGACCTGGAGGATAGGTCCACCAAGCTGATCCAGTTTCGGGCAGAAATATCCCAAGCCAACGTTTGGCACAGTGTGTCCCGTTCTGGTCGTTTCACATAAATAGTTTCTTTCAAATGTTTTTTTTCGGCCATTTGGTTTGGTTTTTTTGTCGTTGTTCGGTTCGTGGATTAGGCCTATAAGGGAGACCACGTTAAAAAAAACCGCATCATTGCACAATACCTCGTTTGGGTGATGTGGAAATAAGTGTATTTTTAGGTTTGGTTAGGGGTTATACTTTTTTGTTTTATTTTGTATTTGACTTTGATTTTAGTTAGGAGAGTGCTCGAAAGAGTTTTATACCCGTCGCTAGAAGTACTGGCTGACGAAGGGACGGCCTGCCGTCCAACCGTACAAATTTGATACACGGGTACACTACTCGAGAGGAAGTCGGCCGACGTGGTCTACCGGCGGGTACCGGTGTACACCGACGATGTTAGAAGGTCGCTCTCCGTAGCCGTGGCAACGCAGGCTGCCGTAAGCAGGAAGAAGGCGTTGGTGGACATTGGTGCCAGCATTCAAAAAAGGCCCCACGTATGGGAACTATTCGTGAACGCGTTAACTGGCAATGAGATAGGTGAGTTAAGTATTTCGATTTAATTTTTTTTATAATGATTGTTGTTTTGCAGATACATCGGAACAGCCTAACGCGTCACCACCACCTACACCTCACCAATCCTTGGCGGGCTTGACTGTCCCCGTCTCCCCTTTACCCGTCACTCATAACTTTGCCAGTCCTGAGAGAGGACGTGTCGACGGTTAGGTTAACGATAACAGTCGTGGGGGGCAACTGGTCAACACCCACTTGCGTTTGGGTCAATTGTCTAGTCACCGCACTATTTTTCACATACTAGTTTAATTGAAGATGTTCAGTATAAGTTTTAAAAACTATTATGCTTTAAATTAAATATACCCATAACAAGAGAATCATATAAATTACAGATTACCCAATTGGGGATCGCGTCTTGTGACTTGAGGAGAAATGTTGCGGATATTAGGTATGCTTTTATATGACTTATTAAATGGTCTAATTTATTCTCCGGAATTCTTATCTCGCATTGGTTTTAATATATAAACTCACGTATTTAGAAAATCTTATTTATTTCATGTTTCTCTTTGCAAAAATAATTATATTGGATCAAATAATAGACGATACTATTATTATAATCCGTTTCAACTTTACGTATTAGATAACATAAAAGTATATTTAAATATTAAACGAGAGGGCGAGGGGATCTCGGGATCGCATTTTGATAGGTCCTACAACCTCACCTGAACAGGTTAAGCAAATAATAACCAGATGGCCATTATTATTTTAGGCACATTATTTAAAACGCAATACGCATTTCTGAACACTTATCAAAAAGAGCCTACATTACATATATAACCATACAGTATATATATATAAACATGATATTGATTATTATATATCATATATATATAATGGTGTTATTGTTTTTTTATCGGATAATAGTTAACACTTGGTTTCTCTGTGAAAACAAAAGTTATTTATTACTTATTATTTACATTATTTACAATATTTACCTGTGAAAACAAAAGCAACAACAATTTATGTTACTATTGTCACTCTTAATGATTATTAACAATTTAATTAATTTAAAACACAATATTAAAATCAATTTGCTTGGTTAACAATCGTAAAGATATCCTTATATATTATTATTATCAATTTTACAATTTTATCACTTTATCATTTTATCAATGTTTGGTTATAATAATAATAATAATAATAATAATAATAATAGTAATATCTAAAGAAAGTATTTTCTTTACATCTCCCCCACCCACTGTGAAAATTCTTATAAGAATTTTTATTAGCTATTGTTCATTCTGGTATTAATTTTGTTATGTGGAATAGTCCTGTTTCAATTTTAAATATGGTATTTGATATTTTCTCTGTTATTTTGAAAGGTCCAATCCTGAGTTCATCTAATTTTTTTCTATTTAATTTATTTCCGTTTTCAATATATACAAAATCGCCCGTATTGAATTCATTTTCTTTTCTGTTTTTGTCAAAGAGTTTTTTATTATATTCGTGAGATTTAATAGTGTTATCTAGAGATATTTTTCTATCTTTCTTCCAATCTTCTGCATTTTTATGTTTTTTTAGTTCCTCAGGTAGCAAGTTTGTGTTAGTTCCATCTAATAGATACTTTTGTGTAAAACCTGTTACTGAGTGTTCTGTTATGTTATATTTGTCAACACATTCTCTTGCTATTGTTGTCCAAGCTTTCTTTTCTGTAGATTCATTAATTCTGCATCTTATTTTATTTATTATTGTTTCATTTAATCTTTCATTTAGGCCATTAGAAAAGGGTGCATTTAAGGCTGTATAAATAAGTCTGATATTTTGTCCTTTCAAAAATTTCTTAAATTCCTTAGAGTTGAGTCCTGGATATTGGTCTGTTAATATTGTACCTATCTTGTTTATTTCTAGTGTGTTTTGAACTATTTTTATAAAATCATTTGCAGCTTGGGTTTTTGAAGTACGTATGAATGCATATCTTGTATAGTGATCAACTAGAAGATGGAGGTATCTTTTCGTTTATCTTTGACCATCAAACCCACCGATAGTACCGGTGAGTAATGGTTTTGTTGCTGGTCCTAATTGTGACATCATTCCATATTTTGCTTGACCTCTAGATTTATTTCTCTTACAAATGTCGCATGTTTTGAATATTTTTTGTATGTTTTCTATTCATTTTTTTGAAGAATAGTATGGGCGGGCATATTCTGTTTTTCAGTTGGTTTGTGCCAATATGACACCAATTTGTATGTGTATTTCTTATTAATTCAATACTCAACTTCTCTGATAATACTATCTTCTTTTTATTCTTACTTAGTTTATAAATTATACCATGTTCGTATATTAGTTTTTTTCTAAGTTCTTTTATGCAATATATTCATCTTGATCTTTTTTTATTTCTTGAATTTTGATTGTATTTACTATCCTTAATGTTTCTTCAGTATTATCTACTGATTCCAATACTGGGTTCCTACTAAGACAGTCTGCTTCAGTATTGAGTTTACCTGGTATGTATTTAATATTGAAATCAAATTGGGATAAGTAATATGTTAGATCTCCTAACTCTTCGTCTGTTCTAGCTTTTATGTTTAGGTTTTTTTAAAGGTTTATGGTCTAAATACACTTCAAATTTACGGAGCATTTGAAAACAAATAAACATGAAATGTTAGCAGCTCGTCGAAAGGTCGAAAGTCCTCAGAATATACTCAGCAATTGTTTACTGCATCCAACAAAAAGTCGGTATTTTCTAAAGATTTGTGCAAAGCACTAATGACAGCAAATATTCCTGTGCACAATTTTTCAATTCTGTATGATCTCCCATATATCTAAGTTCTTCTGGCAAAATATACCTCTTTCCATCCTCTGTACTAATTGAGGTTATGACAATTACATTTGTTTTTGTATCTTTTGGTGAAGCTACTACCATAAATTCAAACTGTAATTTCGAAATCATAAACAAAAATTGTTGTTTTATAATGGTGTTATTGTTTTTTCATCGGATAATAGTAAACACTTGGTTTCTCTGTGAAAACAAAAGTTATTTATGACTTATTATTTACATTATTTACAATATTACAAATTTACCTGTGAAAACAAAAGCAACAACAATTTATGTTACTATTGTCACTCTTAATCATTATCAACAATTTAATTAATTTAAAACACAATATTAAAATCAATTTGCTTGGTTAACAATCTTAAAGACATCCTTATATATTATTATTATCAATTTTACAATTTTATCACTTTATCATTTTATCAATGTTTGGTTATAATAATAATAATAATAATAGTAATATCTAAAGATAGTATTTTCTTTACATATATAATAAAGTATATTAAAATATATGATAATGGGATGTGGTACTCGAATCGACTAGGCGTGGGAATTGACAGATAATAAATTGACACACGTCCTGTGTGGACCACGGATAAATCAGTAGACAGGGGGAAGGTAGGAGAGTAAGGTAGGTTCAGTGACTGTTTGTGCAGGGTATACGCGCGTCGCACGTGAACTGTGCGCGTAGCACTTTTGGTGATATTGACTTTACCGCCCGGCACTAAGAGGGATTCCCACTTTACCACCCGCTGGACGGTTGAAAAGTCGCTTTCCAACGCTTCAACTAAAAAACTTAACTTTCGGTGCAGGCGTGACAAAAAATATATATTGTGACGATCCAAAATATCGTATATTTAGCCGGTTATTTTTTGAACATTAGCCTATTTAATCTGTATTTCTTACCTAAATGTTATGAAATTGTATTTTTCTAATAGATCACGGATGTGCTGAATAGTTAAATATAATTTTTGTAATAGTACAATGCTTTTTTTTTTAATTACTACGAAAAAATATATATTGTGACTATCCAATATATCGTAATTTTAGCTGGTTATTTCGGTCATAGGGTTGATAAAAATTTTCCAACAGTGAAGCATTCTTTAGAAAACCATTTTAAACAAATAAAAAAAAATCAGGTCGATAAGTGCAATATTAAAGAAATCAGGTTTTTGTAGATTTTTGTAAAAAGCCCGGGCGCATACCCACTGTGCATTGCGAGTTACACAACATCGTCGTAGTTGACTATATGTAGTAGAAAATCTATATGTCTCAACCAAACTCTATGAATTTATATTTTTCTGATAGATATTTTTTTTTTTTTTTATTGATCTTATAAACAACCCGGCATCTGTGGCCATTAGTTACAGCTATGGTGGCACAAAAGTTAATAACAATAGGGGTTCATTATGCTATCGTATTCTAATAACTATAAACTGTGGAAAAAAAAAGAACATAATATTTAGATTGAGTTATATAAATTAGTTGATTTTAGGAAGTTTATTATCTTGTTGTTGTCCTCGGATTCTGGTCCCAGTGCGGAGCCGAGTGTCGCGTCGATTCCGATCTTTTGTCTATCTTGTTCGTACTTGAAACATTCCGTAATTATGTGTTTCACGGACAATCTTAAACCACAAGCATCACATAAAGGAGCTTCTTCCTTGGCCATTAAGTATCCGTGGGTAAGTCTAGTATGTCCGATGCGCAGGCGGTTTAATATTATTTCTTCTTTCCTTTTTAAAGAACTGTTAATCCATCGGTTGATGGAACTTTTAATTGTGTTCAGTTTGGTAGTTTGTTGCTTCCATACCCGAAGCCATTTGTCGTTGGACATCTCACTAATATGGGATTTAAAGTCATCGTATGTTAGCCCTGGTAATACTGTTACTCCCGAGTTCGAGGTGGCAATTTTAGCCTGTTGGTCTGCTAGTTCGTTACCAATGATGCCCGAATGTCCGGGAACCCACATGAGCGTGATATGTTTGTTTCTAATTGAGGCCTCGTTTAGTTTATTTTGTATTTTTATTGCGATATCTCCAGGATGGAATTGGTTTTTGATGCTGGTGAGGGTACTTAGGGAGTCACTACATATGATATGTTTTGGGTGGTCTTCGTGTAATATTATTTTTCATGCCTCGAGTATTGCAATTGCTTCAGCCGAGAAGATGGAGCATGTTCTTGGAAGTTTGAATAGTAGATTTCTGTTTTGGAATATTATTGAAAACCCTACTTTGTCATGAGACTTAGAAGCGTCAGTGTATACTTTTTGGTAGTCTTTATATTGTTCTAATATCTGATAGATAATATCACGCTGAATCGTTATATATACATAACTTACCTTAGCTTCAAATATTTATCCAGAAATCGCAATTTAAACATAAAAATTTGGCATTTTTCATAATTTTAGCTGGTTATATTGTTTTTGAACATAGCCTATTAGAATTTTATTTCTTTCCTAATTTTTACGAAAATATATTTTTCTGATAGAACAATTTGTGGTGAATATGCAGAGGCGGAACTAGGGGGGGGGGAGCAGGGGATTGATCCCCGGTCGTAAAATTTTAGTGGGCGTAATGTTTTTGTAGGTATTTATACCCCTTGTAGGTATTTTTTGGTTTTAGAAGTTAAGAAAATATTTTTATTTCACATAATAATGAAAAACAAAAATAAAATCATTCATGGTGTAAAATAATTAATCGTCATTTTATTATTAGATCACGCAGCTGCGCGATCGGCGTACGGTCGACAGTACATATAGATTGTAGAGACAGACTAATAATACAAATTAAATATAAACGTATATTATCAATAATAAATATAAATATAATAATTAATATGAACGTTATTGTCGACGCACGGTGGTCGGCGACGACGCGGACAAAAATAGAACAAAATGAATTATTACAGACCACAGTGATAAATTCTGCCATTTGCCATTTGAAAGCGCGGCTTAGCGCACGGAATAGCCAGTTAGTAGTTATAGACAATCGACATCATTTTAGTTAAAGGTAAGATTATGAATAGATTCGTATAAGTATAAGTAATAAACTAATAAGGATATACAATATACCTACTATTATTATTAAGATTCTGAGTGAAAGTGTCAAACTAGGCATTTATTGATCCTGTGTTGTCGTTAAAATGTCTGATACCTACACAATAACTTTTATAAGATTATCAATCAACGCACGATATAATATTATATCTGTTTATTAAAAATTATGTTAATATTTTATAATATTATTATACATATATTATGATATTTACCAAGATGGTTATACATTAATTGTTTATGTTTAAAAAAAAAGATTTTCTATTTTTATTATAAATTGTTAAATTGTTTAAATTAATTACATTTTTTATTGGCCTAAAATCTAAATTTGTGTACCTTTATCAGAATAAACGAATTTATATTTCACCATAAAGATCTATTATAATATTGAGGCACACACAACCAAAACAGCAAAAGTGTTTTTATATAGGACAAGGTACCTATTCAAGTTTTGATTATATTTCAACATTTTTTTTTCTTATAAAATCACTCTAAGGAAAATAATAAACTCACTTTTTAATTTTTATATATAATTTCTTGCCTTTTCTATAAAGCATTATAAAACGATTATTTTTTGTAGTTTAAGTTTTTATTGGTGCTATGAGCCTTAGTTTATAAAGTATTGTAAATTATTCAATATTTTATAATTTTAATTATATTACAGTACCTAGTCAATATAATATTAATTATAGTAATTCAACAATTTATAATTTTCAATGATACCAATATATTTTTCGAGCTTCACTCAGAACCTAAAACTGATTTTATTAAATTTTATACATTTAAGGACGAAAATGTCAAAGCGACCTCCAGGTTCGTTTTTTCGCGATAGAAAGAAGAAGATAGAAGCTGAAAAGATACAATTAGCAAAACAGTGGGAAAAACGCAGAAAAACTGGTTAAAGTGTGAAACTGTGGACAAGTCTGACGATTCTTTAGATGTTGATGTCAATGAAGTAAATATTGAACAACATGAAAATGAAAACACAATTATAAAAGAACCATTACCATTGACAAGTTGTAATAGCAATTTAAATGAAAAATTTACAAATGACGATTCTTTGGATGTTAAGATAAATGAAAAAAATATAACTGCCAATGACTTAGAACTCATAACATTTAATGTAAGTGAGAATTGTCATCAAGTTAATAATGAGAATAGTTTTGAGGTATCTTTAGAAGCTCAAAATAAGTATGAACATTTTAAAGCCACACATTTTCCTGAAATTTTATTTGACAATCCTCGTTCTTGGTCTCCTATTAATGATAAACTGCGTTGTATACTTATTCTTCATGGACCAAATCGAGGGATGACAGCACCTAAACCATTCAAAAATCATTGGTTTTTTAAACAAATGAATAACGGTGAAAAGTGTGACAGAACGTGGATGATGTATTCTGAACCTAATGAGGCGATTTTTTGTTTTTGTTGTATTTTATTTGGAACCAAATCAAGTGCATTAACAGATTCTAAACAAGGTTTTTCAAATTGGAAAAAAAATGGAACGTTTAAGGGAACATGAAAATTCTTCAGACCACGTTAAAAACTTCCTTGAATGGAAACTGTTTGAAAAAAAAATTAAAAAATGGTGGAGCTATTGATGACTGCTTACAAAATCAAATAAAATCGCAAGAAGCTAAATGGAGACACATTTTAAAAGCAATATTAAATGCAATATTGTACTGTGCCAACAATAATTTACGATTAAGGGGACATTCAGACGTACCTGGGAGTCCATCCGCAGGTCACTTTCTTAATTTGTTAAGTTTGATAAGTAAATATGATCTAATATTAAAGGAACACATTGAATCACATAAGAAAGGTTCTATAAATTACTTTTCTCATCAAATACAAGATGAGTTTATAGCTTTGTTGTCCAAAAAAGTTCGAAATGAAATTATACATCAAATTAAATCTGCTAAATATTATACAATAATGTTTGATTGCACACCAGATGTATCTAGAACAGAGCAAATGGGTCAAGTTATAAGATATGTTCGTGTCACTGGGAGTCAAGTATTTGTAGAAGAAAGTTTCTTAGGCTTTATAGAATCTCATGAAAAAACTGGTAATGGTTTGACTACTGAAATATTACATCAGATATCTCTAGATGGTTTGGATATTCAAAATTGTAGGGGCCAAGCATATGACAACGGATCAAATATGGCAGGGAAGTACAATGGGGTTCAAGCAAAAATTTTAGAAAAAAATCAATTTGCAACATTTATACCTTGTACAGCACATTGTTTGAATTTAGCAGGTGTAAATGCTGTAGGATCAAATAAACAAATGCAGCTATTGTTCGGTAAAATTCAACAACTTTTTAATTTTTTTTCTGGTTCTACCTTACGTTGGGAAGTATTGATGAAATCATTGAAAGTAACTCTTAAACCCTTTTCAGATACTAGATGGTCCTCTAAAGCGGCTGCGGTAAAGGCCCTTTATAAACAATTACCTGATGTGAAATGTGCTTTGATTAATATTATTGAAAATGGAAATCTTGAATCAAAACCAATTGCAAAAAATTTACTTAATTTAGTGGATCATGAATTTATTTGTCTATTAACGGTTTGGAATTCTATACTATCAAGTATTGATTGTGTAAATGTATTTCTTCAAAAAAAAACAATTACAGTATGTCAAGCAGCAAAAATGATTCATGGATTAATAATAGAAATAACTGACTTAAGAAATAATAGAATTCAAGTATTATTCCAAGATGCTGAACAAATAAGTGTAAAAATGAGTATTTCCCCTTCATTTCCAGAAAAAAGGAAAAAAAAGAGCAAAAAGAATGGATTTTGATGAATCTGCTGATGAATGGAACGTTTCTGCTAAAAATAATTGTATAATTAATTTGAAAAACGTCTGTGATGTTTTGCTTTCTCACCTCGGCTGGAGATTTGAAACATTGAATAATAGATTTTAGTTTTCTGACTGGATCTGAACTATTCGAAAAAGAAACGGACCAATTAGTCAAAGCAGCAGCGGATTTAGCCTTAAAATATAATAAAGACTTAAATGCTTCAGAACTAACCGAAGAAATTATACATTTTAAGCATCATGCCATAAGTGCATTGCCCAGTATCAAAAATGCAACACCATTAGAACTATAAGAATTTATTTTTGAGTATTCTATGGCTAATATTTTCCCAAATATTTGCATAGCGATTCGGCTTTATTTAACATTGCCATGCACAACAGCCACATGTGAACGGAGTTTCAGCAAACTGAAACTAATCAAAACTTATTTACGCTCGGCAGTAAATCAAACTAAACTAACTAATCTTGCGTTATTATCTATAGAAAAAGAAAAATCAAACTCCATAGATTTCGATTCAGTTATAAACGACTTCGCTGAAGTAAAAGCCAGAAGAATAAAGCTTTAAATTTATTTAAGTGTGTAAAGAAAGAGGCAGATTTGTAAATTAAAAATGTTTTAATAAAAAAGTTCTTTCATATTGAATTAAACAAGTTTATTATTAATAATTTTAATAGTTAGAAAAGATAGAGACACTCTTTCGTATACTTTAGTAGTAGTGTAAAAATCAGAATAACTCTTATTTAGTTCAATTATTGTAACATAAGTAGTAAGTAATAAGATTCTATGAGTATGAACTAGCTTGATATTTTTAACTTTGTTAGTTAACATTATTATGTGTTTAAAAGTCAATAAGTATGTATGTAAAGTATGTTTGTAATTTTAGTTCCATTTATTAGAAAACAATTGAAGGAAATGATATATTTTCAGTCTTGGTCTATGATTGGGCATTTGGGCGTAATTTTAATATTTTCCCCGGGCGTAAAAAATCTTAGATCCGCCTCTGTGAATATGTACATACAACTTTTATCATAGTACTATATGTAGCTATTCACCAGAACCCGGTCTGTCAGAAAAATACAACTTCATAAAAATTAGGAAAGAAATAAAATTTGAATAGGCTTGTTCAAAAACAAAATAAACAGCTAAAATTATGATAAGATGGCAAATTGTATATATCACCAACATATGCCCAAATTAGGGGGGGACTTGAGTGTGCTTAGCACCCCCAAATTTTTTCATGTTAATTTACATTTTAATATTCATTATGTAAAAACAGTTTTTATTATGTTATTTTTATTTATATTTATAAATAATATTATTATTTAAAAAACTAATCAAGTGATATTCTGATGAAACGTTTGTGTATGCGAGTGTAGATGGGTAATACGTAAGACGTGTAATAAAAACATAAAATCATAGTGAATATTTTAAATTGAGATTATTTGTAAATACTATAGTGGTGTCGATAACACCCGTTCGTACAGCAATTCGGCGAAAACGCATCGCTGGACACATTTGCAGTGTGACAAAATATATTACTCAAAATACTCTGTTTCTATGGACAAACCCCAATCCACTATTGCCATTGTTATAATATTATCATTGATAATGATAGTAAATAATTCTATTTATACTAGTGATTAATGTTTTCGAATTGCTATTTGCTTGTATTTATCGTCTACATAAGTGCACACTGTCACCCTGCATTCATTCACAATCAACCGCTCGAATAGACAACAGTGAACGTGTGAATTCATAAGTTTATTCGAAAGAACCATTTGGATTATTTGGTTTTATAAGTAATTTAGTCATAAACTTTTACTCATAACAAAATATTTTCAATACTTGAAAATTATAAATATAACCAAAAAACGACCAATTGTGAAGCTAATGGAGAAATATCTGTCACTACCAGTAAGTAAAAACTTATAAAATCTCTAAACTAAAATTAAAGTTTGCACTGTCATCTGTTTCAGTGGTATTAGCAAAATTATTTTACACTCTTACCAATGTTATTATTTTCACAATTCCAATCTGTTCAGATACTTGTGAAAGATCCTTTTCAGCCTTAAGAAAAATTAAAACTTGGCTTAGGGTATCAATGGGTCAACAGAGATTAGTAGATTTGTCAATATTGTATATTGAAAAAGACTTGGACCAATCAAATTGATGTAAATTAAGTATACATATTTATTATACATATTTATATACATATTTTAGCTAAAACCGAAAGGAGAATAATATTAGAGTGAAGTGTAAAATTAAATGAAATTAAAAAATAAATGTTAACATATTAGTTATTGTGTTAGTTATTTATTTTATTTTATAGTTATTTGTGAATTTATTAATTCTTAATTAAATAATATTATACTTTCCAAAACTTTATAGTCAATCCTTAATATTTTAGGTAATTGTTGAATGGGTATTGTACGATTTCAGCCTCTGACTATCTATAACCATATGATAATATGACAAAAAAGATAGAGGGGCTTCAGCACCCCCAGTTTTTTCATTGAAATTGCGCCCCTGATCACCAACAAGTCCTGAAGATCCATATCAAAACAGTAACAACTCAAAAAGTTGTTTTTTTTAGTTAAACGTATATTCGGATTGTACAAACGAAATTACATAAATCAACAAAACAGGTTTATCTTTATCTTTATTATTCTCCGAGAGATGGCAGTGTAAGTACATTTTATTGAATGAATGATAACAAGGTGCCACCAACAAAACCGTTGTGGTTGTTATCTTAGTTACTCTCCTGACATCAAGCAGAGACCATGTACGGTGATCAAACAAAAGTGTTTTATTTCGAATTATAACAGTCTTGTTGAAAAAATTTGTTTAGTTTTCAAGTTTTATTTTAAATTGATACGTTGTTGTTGACAATAATTTCATTAATCTACGATAATTCATTGCTGGATTTCGAGTTGCAACAGTTTTAGTTATTCGGGTAAGTGAAAATATTTATGTTTATTTTGACTTCTTACAGTTTTAAAGAAAAAATAGTAATATTATAAGTTACATCTGTTTTGCTGAAAAGATTTGTTTTTCTTATTAGTTCCTATTTCTTTGAAAATAATGCACTTGAAATAAAGAGAGATAATGTTTTTTAGAGTTTAAATATTGGTAGTTGAGTTCGTAATTGATTATTTTTGAGTTGGTACTCTATTGGTGGTTATCGAGAGAATATTATCGAGAATATAATAATATATTATTATTATCTATGTTTTAGAAATATGAGCAAACGTGTGCATTTATTAGTTAGTCTGGCAAGAGAAAAATATGAGGGAAAAGTCCCCCTTAATGTTTCATCGCAATGCAAGGAGTTGCAGCCAACTACATCGAGTTCTAGATTCCCTAAAGTACCTATAAAAGAAAATGAACAAACTGATTACTTTATTTCACCGATTCAAAGTAACGAAAGTGACTATGATGATTCTGATAAAGATCCTAATTTTGAGTTGCCTGCTAATAAAACAAAACTATTTTTACCTTCTATTATTCCTTCGCCCACTTCATCATCAACTAGCAGTAGCTCTAGCGCTTCGTCAACTAATGACAGCAGCAATTCTAGTTCTGATACTGAAGATGAAAATGTAGATCTTTCTCAAAATCCTGCTATGTCAGAAGTTCATGAACAAGAGCCTATCACAGAAGAAAAAAAGGGAAAGAAGAGAGTCAGAAAACCATCGATGTGGAAAACAAAAGTTGCGAAAGTATTAAGAAATTCAGGCAAAGCCTTCCACTCTTTGTCTAAATCAAAAAAACAAGTTACAGAAAGAAAAATGCGTCCGCCATGTGAAAACAATTGTCGGCTGAGTTGTAGAAACAATTTCGATGAACCTACAAGGCTTCAACTATTTAATGCATACTGGGAACTAGCTGACCTTCAAAGACAACGAGAGTTTATAGTACGACACGCGCAAGAAATAAAACCAAAATACAGATATTCCAGCACACAAAATTTGAGGGCTCTAAATACCTCGTTTTATTTTGAAATTAATAGGTCAAAAATCAGAGTTTGCAAGACATTTTTCAAATCCACTCTTGATTTGAATGATAGAGTTATTAAGACGGCCCTTTCTAAAAAAACAGAGTTAGGTGTAATAGAAGGCGAATTAAGAGGCAATCAACCAACTATTGATTCACAAATTAAACAAAGCGTTTTAGATTTTATAAATACTATTCCACGGATTGAATCACACTACCTGAGGGCTCAAACTACAAGAGAATTCATAAGTAGTGATAAATGCCTAGTGGATTTATATCGGGATCATAAATCAACACGCAAAAACAACGGTTTGCCTTTTGCCACGGTGTCAACATTTAACAGGATATTCAATACTGATTTCAATATTTCATTTTTCGTTCCAAAAAAAGATCAGTGCGACGTCTGTGAATGTTATAAAAATGCGAACGATGGAGAAAAACGAAAATTATCCCAGAACTATGAACAGCACCTCAAAGAAAAAACTTTGGCAAGGATAGAAAAAGAAAACGACAAACAAAGGACCAATGGTACCATTGTAGCAGTTTATGACTTGCAAGCTGTTATGCAGGTTCCAAAAGGACAAGTATCGCTTTTCTTTTATAAGTCAAGGATCAATTGCCTTAACTTTACTGTCAGTGACTTAAATGTGAAGAACGTTGTTTGCTACTTTTGGGATGAGACCGAAGCATCGAGGGGAGCTGTCGAAATAGGCAGCTGTATTCTCAACTATATAAAAGCTCTAATCGACGAGAATCTCGGAAAAGATATTGAAATAATTTTCTACTCGGATAATTGCGGTGGGCAACAAAAAAACAAATATTTGTTGTCTGTTTATGCTTACGCTGTTATAAACATGAGAGTCAAATCGATTACGCATAAATTTCTAATACGTGGTCACTCTCAAAATGAAGGCGATAATGTCCACAGTGTTATCGAAAAGCAAATTAAGAGACACTTAAAATCAAGCTCAATCTATACACCTCAAACTTATTCAACTTTAATTCGCACTGCCAAAAAAACAGGAAACCCATATAAAGTTATAGAAATGACGCACGAACAATTTTACGACGTCAAGGTTTTGCAAGAATCGTGGGGCAATAATTTCAGTTTAGATGAAGACAAGACACAAGTTAAATGGCATGATATCAAAATCCTCAAAGTAGAGAAGGAGCACCCCGAGGCATTTTTCTATAAAACATCATTTGAAGAAAAAACTTTTAAAAAAACGTATGTGCGCAAGAGAAGAGCGGCAAATCAATCGTTTATTTCTGTTGATTTGACTAGAGCATATTCTGGAAAAATTCCTTTATCTGACGCCAAAAAAAGGACATTCAAGAACTAATTAATAAGAATGCTATTCCAAGACAATATTACGATTCGTATTTCAAAAATGTATTAGGAGATGATAAAGAATAAAAAGATATTTTTTTTAACATTAAAAATGTACCTAAGTATTGTTTTTGTATATAATTCTGATTTTTTTACAAGAAGTTATGTTTTTATTTTATAATATTTGATCAAAAAAGGATGGAAGACTGTTTCTAAATTTACATAGACTGAATAAAAGTTAAAGATTTAAGTTTATTTGTTGAAAATATGTAAGAATTTTAAGTTTGTTTTGTACAAGGAAATACAAAATTAAAATTATATTTCTATTAACCCATATATTTTTTTTAATTTTACCACCAACAAATTTAAAAAATGTTTTTAATGTACTTTAGTTTAAGTTTTGTTTTATATTTAATTCTGATTTTTTTACAAGAAGTTATGTTTTTATTTTATAATATTTGATTAAAAAAGAATGGAAAACTGTTTCTAAATTTGCATAGACTGAATAAAAGTTAAAGATTTAAGTTTATTTGTTGAAAATATGTAAGAATTTTAAGTTTGTTTTGTACAAGATTTTATACAACATTAAAAACGTATTTCTATTAAACCATTGTCTTATAATTGAATCCATAGTTTGAAACGAAATAAGAAACTACACTATTTTTAAATAAAAAGTTATACTTTTTGAACAGATAAAAATGAATCAACTCAAAAAATATCATCAAAACAGTTTCAAGTTGAAATAATGAAAATAATATAACTAAAATATTTCATACAAAACTGCTGCAACTCAAAAATTTAATCCAAATCGGCTTGATTGAAACATTTAATGTTTTAATTATCCAACTGACATTAATATGAGTTGCCTAGTTATGAAAAAATTGTTTACTTAAATTTCATTAAAAAACTGACATGACAAACTCTTTTTTGACATTCTTGAAAAAAGCGTTTTTTTGAGTTGTTACTGTTTTGATATAGGTGTGCGATATAACTTTTGTTATAGTACTATGATTGTTATCATCGAAAATGTAACTATAGTGGTTTATATTGTTATCGGTATGATAACCTCGGTATACTCAGGTTTAATTACCTTATGTTAAATTACATTAGAATTGTATACATAACCCAGGTTTTTGTTATTCATTCATTTCACTTTCCATATTCACCTAGCACATGCACTTTTACATTGTACTTTTGTCTCTCGATGGCTCTTCATTTTAGACGCATTGTCGCTAATGTCTAGTTTGAAATATTCATCATAATTATCAAGTTTGAAAATTATTTGTTATTCAGTGTAATTATAGAAACAGTGGTTTTTCCACATGACTTTGTATTTTCGTCCACAGTTCTATCAGCTAACATTTGAGTCCGTCATGAATCATGATAATATTGTTGTAGGTACTTGTACACTTGTACAGTTTTACAACACGTCAACACGGTGACCGACGCCCGTAGCCTGTTGCCCGTATTATATTTATTTTAATAATATCTGTATAGTTACAGTCTGTGTATTATTATAGAATTATTCCAATTATTACCAATCGCATTAATAGTTACGTTACAATCATCCGATAATTCACATACATACCTGATAATGTACTGCTGCGTATCAGAATTTTTAGTAGATTCCGAGAACATAGGCCTCATAGGTTTTCATTTTCACATTTATGTATAAAGATGATACAATGATATTATTATTGAAACGTTATTAACGGAAAACGATTACGGAATAACAATTTAGTCGTGTTTTGAACATACTGCTGCTGATGATATAACAAACAATAATGGTGCCGTAGCAGTATTAGAACCAGGTAAATGAATGTACCTATTATTTTATTGAATATATTATATATATTCACACTAATATAGTCATAAGTATGTTCAAATTTAAATATATAATTTATTAATTGGAATAATTTTGTCTTTTCATTTTTAGACAAATCCACTACTGAAATGAACAGAGACATGTCATTAAGTAGCCCAAGTAAGATTAGTCATTAAACATATATAATTTTACATAATTTTAATAAAGTAGTTAACTTTATAGAATAAAACAAAACAAATGTCATTATTCATTACTAATATATTATAACCTATCTAATTTGTGTCTGCAGATACAGATCGATGGCCAAAAAATCATGTACTGGTGCTTATCGATGCCTTTGAAATAAATAAACATATGTTTTCTTCGACAACCATAAGAAAGGAAAAGGTATGGCAAGCGATTTCAAAATATTTGAAAAACACTGGTATAAATAAAACAGCTCTACAATGCGATAACAAGTGGAAAAATCTAAGAAAACTGTATCTAAAAAAACAAAGGAATAAAAAAGCCACTAGTTCTGGACAAAGTGCGTTTTATTTTGAATTTGAAGAGGAATTTGATAAAATTTACAAAAATGAACCCTCTATCAGTCCAGTGGCATTAGCAGGGAATCTTATTGTAGAAGAAAATGTAAAAGTTTTTGACAACGATAGTACCGAAGACATGCTTACAGCAAAAAAAAGAAAGACAGACTCCATAAATAGTATGCATTTGTTCATTGAGAAAAAAGAGGAAAACCGTCAAAAAAGACACATTGAAATGATGGAAGTACAAAATAAATCATTGCAGCTTCAGCAGGATGCTGTAGAAGCATATAAAAATACCATGGATTAGTTCCTAACCATTTTTAAAAATAATTCTACTAAATAATATTATAAAAGTTATGTTTGTTATAAATGTTCCTACTATTACAGTATATAATTGTTAATATATTCATATTTATTAAGTTTTTATTATAAATATATAATTTAAAATTAATTATTATTAGTATTATACATTTGTTATTAACAGATTTTTTTATTAAAGTAACAAAGGTATGTTATTACATTGTTTAAATGTTATTGTTATTGATAGACAATATTTTAGGATAGTCATAATTGCCAAAGCTCAAATACTAAATCAAAACAAATAAATATATTAAGTTAAAGAAACCATAATTTGGTCTCTTTTCATACAGCCAGACTGCGTATTTTCTATGTAACAAGTTAATTGCTCAGCAGTAATATCGTCACCAATATTAGGTTGTTGTTCGGAAATCAAATTATTCATCCATTGATTATCATCAAACTGCAAACAAATATTATGCAGGACACAACAAGCAATTATAGTTTGTGGAATCAGTTCTACTTTTTTCATATCTAAATACTTCAAACGTCTAAAACGACCTATATCATTAAAAATATAACTGTTAATTATATTTTTATTTTTAATTTTTAATTCATAATGAAATACCTTTTAACAGTGCAAAGCATCTTTCAATAGACTGTCTAGCACGTGACAATGAAACATCAAAAAACTTTTCTTGTTCAGAAAGGTTACCTCGATCAATATATGGTGGAATGCACCATTCCAGTATTGGATATGCCTTATCTGCAGCAATGAAATATTGACCTGGAGCATATCTAATTAAAATAATATTATTTATTTAATATATTATGTAGGTACAATGATGTACACTTGATTAATGTAATTAATATATTCACCTATTTTTGTTTTGAGAAATTCGTTCATAAATTATAGAGTTTGTGAATATTCTTCTATCACCTACAGATCCAGGATAACCAGCAAATGCATCAATGATTCTCAATTTATCATCACATACAGCTTGCAATGTTATTGCATGAAAACATTTTCTTGTAAGATAAGAATTAGCTGACTTCTTAGGTGCAGGTATTGGAATATAAGATCCATCAATAACACCTATTATATTATTCAGACAAGTCTTTGACATCTTACCAAAATTTTGTTGAATTTGATTAATTTGTTCAACTTCGGGCCAATTAATAATTGTTGGGGATAATCTATATAAAACAGTAGTTACACGGACAAAACTATCATGCAGGGAACTTTTACCAATATCAAATCTGTCAGAAACTGATCTAAAAATTAAATATAATTTTTTTTTATTAATCTTGTAAAAATATGGAGGATATTGCCATAAATATCAAAAATAAATTGATAATTATACAGAAGCATAATAAGGAAAATAATACTAGGATATCTTTTAGTAGGATAAAACTGTCTAATTTTATTAGGTATTTAATTCTTTAAACAAACCGAAAACTATCTGGCGTAGCCAGTAACCAAATAACTGACAATAGTTGAAGCCTTTCGTCCGAACCTTTACGTCCTTCTACACAAGTTTTCTGTAGAAGGGGAGCACAAATAAGCAAACATCTTTCAAACGAGGTTGGTGACAACCTAAAGTGCTGTTGAAATTGTTTGTGTGTAAAATTTGGAATTGCCTGAGAGATAAAATCTTGCACTCTAAAAGGTTTTACTCTATTACGCCGTAAGCGATCGATGAATTCATAATCAAATTCATCATCTGAACTATCAACGTCAATCTATAAACAAATTGTATAATAAACTATTAATTAGCACAGTTGTATTACAAATGTATGTTATTATAAATGTTTATCTTACAAGAACGATTTTTCTTCTTAATTCATTGTTCAATGAACCCATTAAATCTAACATAACAAATAGTTCTATGCTCTCGTGGCTCATCTTATACCTAATTATACTTAATCGGATGTTATGTATAACTGGTTGATAAACAATAGGACGGGGCGTAGTAATTAATTAGTTAACTGGTTTAGTATAAATGTTAAAAACTGTAAATTAAAATTGAAAATTGATTTTCTTATTTTAAAAATTATTATGATATAGCTTATCATTTATCAGTACGAAATGATTGATAACAATATATCGTTCGGTTACTCGGAGTAATATGGTTTAGAGTTCAGCTGATAAACTCTACTCTACTCTACTCTAACTCTAACTAAACGTACTCTACTCTAACTATTCATATTCGAACGCACCCCTTATGAATCGTTTTCAGAAATCTCAAGTGATAGCAGCAATTATGAACCTGTTGATAATAGTAATTTATGGGTGAACAATTATTTAGACATTCCAGACTTTGGTATTAATAGTGATTCGATAGGAATAAAATTAGAAATTAATGAAAGCGCTCGTAATAATCCAATTGAAATTTTTAAACAAATTTGGACCGACGAGATAACTGAATTATTTGTTTCTATTAATAAATATGGTAAAAATATGAGTCTCCAATGTCGTCCTCACAATAAAGGAAGTAGATCTACGCATTTTAAGCCAACAACCTCTGAAGAAGTACAACATTTTTTGGCAGTGTGTTTGCTTGGAGGTTCCATCAAATTTTTGGTTGTTAGATATATGTTCTCTAATAACCAATTATATTATCATCCTATTGCTGGTCACATTATGTCAGGACGGAGATTTGAGAAATTATGAAGATGTTTAAGCGTAGAATATGCAAATGATACAAATCCATTAGTAGGCTCCATGAAAAAACTTTATCCAGTATTTGACAAGTTAATTCAAAACTTTCAAAAGTCAAATTTTCCCGATGAAAATCTATCATTGGACGAGTCATTGTTATTACATCAAGGTAGATTGGTATGGCGACAATATATAAAAGGAAAAAAGGCTAAATATGGTATAAAATTCTACGAACTCATGATGGTTACGTTTTGAATGTCGATATGTACAAACATTGTCAGCAGTTGAGGAGGGAGTATCAAAAGTTGACAATATCATCTTAACTCTTATGAAACCGTTTTTAAATAAAGGGCACAGCCTTTACATTGACAATTTTTACAATTGTGTGATTTTATCAAATATTCTATTAGAAATAAAACCCACACAACTGGTACTCTGAGGTCCAATCGCAGAGGAAACCCAAAGGAAGTAACCACTAAACAATTGAAACGTGGTGATCATATTTGGAGACGCAACAAAAATGTTTACATATCCAAACGGAAAGACAAACGCGATGTTTTATGCTTAACTACTAAAAATCATCCAAAAATTATACCTTTAAAAAACAAATACGGCATACTCAAAAATAAACCAGCAGAAATAGTGGACTATAAAAACTGCATGAGTTGCATTGACCGCAGTGATCAAATGGTCAGCTATTACTCGTCTCTAAGAGAATCGGCTAGATGGTATAAGAAAGTATTGTACCATATGTTAGACATTACTACATGGAATTCATATTTTATTTACAAAAAACATTTTTAACACAAATTTAAGCTCTAAGCAATTTCGTGATCAGCTATTTAAAAATTTAATAGGACTTCCAATGCAAACTACAGCAACAGATCTGTTTAAAATTAAAAAAAACGAAAATTCAAGCACCTGAAAACAATCACTATGCAGAAAAAATTCCCGTACCATAAAATTATAACACACATACTTTAAAATTGCATTCAGTGTTACAAAACTAAAATACGAAAACAAACATCATTTCAATGTAAAGTCTGTAGTAAAACTCTTTATCCTGGGAGATGTTTTGAAGAATGGCACAACTATAATCAATAAGAAATAAATATTTGTTTAAATTCACTTATGATATTATTATTTATTAATTTAATTTATATTTACTAATATTATGTTTTAAATTAATTTGTATCAAGAATCAAGTCGAAATCATGCAATAAAAATGTTTTTCTCTTTATATATTTAAAGTTTGATATTGATTTTTAAAATAAAACTCAAGTTCAGTTATTTTTATATGGTATTGAATTAATTTTATACTGCTGCTGTTATAACGGTAATGACCAATTACTAAAAAAAAAAATATGCAGCAGGTCAATACTTCTATAGCAGTACTAAAATATTACTGCTATGGCAGTAATAAAAAAGTGCTTTTCTGATGTAGATACATAAATTATATCAAAACGTGAGGTGTCCGTGAACGTGTTAAAGTATTTGTGCACTTTAAATACATTTAAAAAAATACTATAATTACTTATATTCATTTTTTTTTCTTACTTCATATTTACGACGTAGTTCGCATGATATAAAATATTAAATTCAAATTTTTTTTTACTATACGCGCATACTTCTTATAGTTTCTTAAATATTGTACTTGGTAATTGTTTGTATAAAAATTGCAAACATAGTAAACAACTGTTCTGTTTTGCTTTGTAAAAGTCGGAAGCGCATTAAAAAATACTCAATTTTTCAGGCGCCGAAAAATAGTGACATTTCTTAACTGAGGTCCAAAATTGTGTCAAAGATTAACCGAAAACGTACTACAGTGAATTTTTTGTGTGATAAAATGTACAAACAACAATATTGCGTATTGTCAATAATACGAGTCGACGTCTCGAATATCGATCATCGCTGATAAATAATCAAATGACAAATTACGTATTTTTTATTAAAATATGATTAAAATTAAACCATTCATAATATGTAAACAACTATTATTATATCACACAGCTCTGGGCGAATCGCTGTGAACGGGCCACATACATGAAACAACACAGTATAGTAGATATATTATTATTATTATTATTAATATTTTTTAATATAACTGTATTATTTTTACAATTTAATACGAAATTTGTAACAAAGAACCACAAACATCTAATGAGTATTATTTCACTACCTACCTACATCGTGCTACCTACTCTACCACTATAATATAGAAACCCAATTCATCACCAGATGTCGTTAGTACTGATTAAAGGAGTAATGTAACATTGTCTGATCGGATGATGAGACTTGGTGTCCAGTCCTGTTTATCTTAGTTCATGACGCCAACCAACGTCAGTGCGGCCGATGAGAGGCTCTATACGAACCAAGATAGTATGGACTGGTGGTAGTGGTGCGGTCAGGTTTTAAAACGTAGTTTCCGTAGAGAAGGAAATCTTGCAACTGAAGCGATCGTAGTGTTATTTACGTGAACTACCAAGTATCAACTATTCAACCGAGTTCCGTTCGTTCGCTGGTCGGCGGGCGCCCGTCGCGCAGTGGGCGTGCAGTGGGCTGTATTGTTCTTTGTCATTTATTATTTTTACTTATTTTCCCTCGTCAATTCGTAAATAATTTAAATATTAAATTGTGTTTATTATTCATTATTAGTATTAGTTCATGCTAAATGCTAATACCTATACTGCTATAATACAATATAATTGTACAGTTTTACATATATATATATATTATATATAAATGATTGTAGTCTTATAAATCAAAAAAATTGAAATTTTTTTTTAACTGTTATGCGCCCAGACAGTTTTTCAGTCAGGTTGTTTTAGCCGGTGCACACTGGGCGTCTGGCGCTTGAAAGTGGCCGTGGGTACTTGATTCTTGTGCAAGCATGTAAGATTTTAACTTGTAAGATGTAACACTTTAAGAGAACGGTTAGTGAATCGTGAATGTTTTGACTGAATATATAACTATTTGATAAAAAAATATTTTAAATTTTTATACGCTAATCAGCCTAGAACTGAAGATCTGAACCCACATTTCGCTACGACAGTTATTGCTATTTCGATTTAAATTATATATTTTATGGTGTTATTCATAACAAGCTCATCAACACAGTTTTGAAAAACATTTTCAGTATCGCAATGTATTTCAAAAGAATCCTCAATTGCTGAGATGAGTTTGAAAAATCCTTGATTTGGATGTTGTAAACCTCCTCTGGATTTTATGTTGGTTAATGTTGTCTCAGGAATATTAGAAGAGTTTGCAGCTAAATATAGTACAGTTAATTTAATTAAGTAAGTTATTAATTAAATTTGTATTAAATTAATTAGTACTAACTTTTTTGAATAGCCATTTTACATGATTTAATAATTTTCGACTGACGTATCCACATATATAACAAGTAATGCAATCTTTTACTGCTGATTTATAATAACTATGATCAAAAATATCATCAGCTTCCCACACATCAGTATCTAAATTTAATGTCATGTAAATACATTTTAGAAGCTGTAGTTTCCAAAGTTCTGCAGTTTCCGGATCTTGGAGGTTTTAAAATTTATCAAGCGGATAATATTTTGTAGACTTGCCAGATGGTTGGTGTACTTGGGTGGTTATTTGGAAAAGTGGCTTCAGTTGGGAGTGGGGAGGGTTGCAGAATGTACATTTGCCCCAAATTTTTATTAAAACGCCTTTTATATATATTTTATATTTTTTCAGTATTAAAAAAAAAAATATATTGTACTAATTTTTAATTTCCAAAAATGTTTGATGTGGTTTTGTGGTCCCACAATATTATAATTGATAAAATTATAACACAAACATTGTGAAGAAGGGTATTCATAAAATGAATTTATGGTTTTATTAAGCTAGCTATATTATATTTTTTGAGTATGCAGGGAGAAAAAATGTGTGGTTAGGTTCGGCTAGGTATTTTATTATAAAGGTGTTTTATACCCATACATTTATTTATCAAGTGTAAAGACACTGTATGTATTACACTGATATCCACAATATAAAATAAATACATTAAAAGTACCTATTACCTACATAGGTAAAAATACAGTCAAAAATAGTAATGAACTAGGAAGTACTACCGTAGAACCTGCAGACCATGAATGTTATCAAGCCTCCTGAATACTGCGGAATGTTTTAGTCTATACTACGTCATACTACACTTATAAAGGTAATAATGTCAAGCCCCCGCCAACTTGACCAATTATCCGCCAATGTTGCAGAACATTTAGCCATTTAGGATATAACTAAATGTGAATTATAGAAGTTACTTACTTCTAATTTATCCTTTTTCATCTTGTAAGTCAGTACATAGTTAAATCCAATTTTTTCTAACAAATAATTTGATAGGTCCATTGTAGACTTTATTGTATCCCTAAGACCTTTAGCAGTTTGTTTTGTTAAAAAATTGTACTCATGATTTTTTTTATTTACTACATTTAACTCCCATTCATCAATAAATTTTAGAGCGTCTTCTAAAACCTAATATATAAGTAGTTCATATTTTATTTTACCAATGTGTAGATATTTAAAAACTACTATTCATTACCTTAAAATCTTTTGATTTTTTTCTTATGCCATCTGATGGAAATTTTCTGTTCAACAAATTAAAAATGTCATTAAACATTTTTGAAACATGTTTAGTTTCTTGGCAGTCTTTTAACTCTGGAACTTTTACATAATCTCTGTAATATTTTAATCCTATTGATACAGAATTACTAAACATCTGAAATATTTAAGTTTTTTTTAATAAAAGTAGTTAATAATTGTATACTTACATTAATGTTTATTAATTTTACCTGGGTGGCTAACTTAACGTTCATTTTTGAAAAACTGTCCAAAACTAGATGTCTGTTTGAAAATTTTTGGACATCTGTTTTAAGTCTTCTTGGTGTAGTTGTACATAATGTTCCCACTTTATGTAATTTTTTTCATTAGACACCTAATTATTGTTAAATAAATATTGCGTTATACTTAATAGTTAATACTGATTATTTTGTTCTATTTTATAGTTTCAATAGTAAAACTAAAAATTAATTAGTAATTACTATTTACCCTTAATGTTTTACTATTGTACAATCTGCCAAGTTTACCACATATTCCAAATTCATTCCATAGCCTCCTGTTGGTTGAATTTGCATCACTCACTACACCATCTAGATCATCTTGCTCCAGCATTCTCAAGAACGGCTTTTGCTTTAACAACCGACTAGTTGAGTACAGCTCCTAAAATATTTTAATGTTTTTTTATTACTGTGTATTTTTAAAGGTTTATTTCATTTTAGTCACCTTTGACTGATCCTTTTGATGCAAGTACTGAAATTGGCTGAGTAATATTAGAACCCAAACTTTGGAACATCGGCACTAGTCCGCGATCAGCTTTTTGACCAGAATTTAAGGAAGTGTTACCTTTACCATAATCTTCCAATCCAGTATAAGATAATGTTTTAGTGTCAACATTAACACTATCACGTAAAAAATCTCATCAAAAAGCAGTACTCCGTATTTTTCGGTATCTTTTAAAAAACTTATTTTGGTCTTAAACAATTTAAAAAAAAATTGCCATCAAAGCCACAATCTGATTTAACCATGGTTAAATATTCACGAATTGTTCGAGAGCAAGGTAAAGTCAAAATACCTTGTTCTCTTAGAAACTTGTATGTAGACGAAGACCTGTTAAATGCATATTTCATGATTAATGAGTGATTTAATTTAATATAATTGAGAATAAAAGGTTAGGTTAGGTACCTGATGTGAAATAAAATACAAAGTAATATCCAGCTCTCTGAGTATCTTATATTTTTTGGTTTTACCTTGCTACTGTTAAAAATTTCACTACCATTAACAGGTTAACTGCCATGGCTTTTTTTAATGTTTATAACATGTTGCTATGTGTACCATTTCTGGTACACGGCTGAACATTATTATCGAGCCACATGTACCATATAAGGTACATTCGATTCATTGACATTAGTTACACCGTGCGCCAAAATGGGTACACGTAAATGTGATTTTCCTATGAGTTATGTTTGTGTGGCCTCCTAGTAATGTTTTAGTAAAAATAGCGAAACAAATTTATAATTTTTTAACATTTTAATCAATATTTTTATTAATGACATGTTCTACTATAATATAACAATTAATTACAATATTTTTTTTAATTTTATTTTGTAACATAATCATTTTTTTTTAAATTTTATTTTGTAACATTTTATTTTTATTTTTTTTTGTATGCATGAATTCGAAAAAAACAATCCAAACAAAAATAGGAATCACATTTAGGACAAATCGTTGATACGCGAGAGGTTTTCTTTCTTGCCATCTGCGTTCCTGTATACAAAAATGTATTTATTTAATATAATAAAATATAACAATTATGTATAAGTATATTACCTTCTGTTCGAGAAATGTATTTGTAGCATTGATTACATCGACCTCTTTTTTTATTGTTTACCAACTTATGTTCATCATATAATTCTGGAACTTCTGGAACTTCTGGAACACTGTTTGATTGCTGAATTAATCCAATAATAATGTCGTCTTTGAACTGGGTAATTGTCTTAGAATTTCCAGTGACTCCTTTATAAATACTAAACGCATTCAATAATGATGTGTTGCAAATAATATCCATAGCAACTTTACGGTACCACTTCACACCTCTTCTTAGACAGCTACTATAAGATCCCATTTGATCAGTTAAATCGATGTATCCCTTACCACGGTTATAGTCGATAACAACTTTTGGTTTTATTTTAATTCCTCTTTTAGCCATGACTTCTTCCATCGTGTTTGAATGTTTTGTACTTATCATAAGAACATCTCTACGGTCTCTCCATTTTAGTACCATAATTTCGCGATCACTCTTTTTTGCAAATATTTCACCCCGGTTAAGTTTTTTTTGTGTTGACATCTTTAGGATTTCTTTTTCTATTTGATCTAAGAGTTCCTACTAAGTGTGTTTTCCGTTGCAATAATTTTTCCGCTAAGTCAATGGAGTTATACCAATTATCTGCATACAATGTTCTACCGAAATCGAGATATGGTTCCATTAGTTCCATTACTACTTTACATGAAACTGAATCACCCATTGTCGCTTCTTTTTCTGCATATATTTTATATTTTGACGTATAAAAGTCCCGTGTACACAGCTTAAAGATTTTGACTCCATAACGATGACGTTTATTAGAAATATACTGCCGAAACGATAATCGACCCAAGTAAGGGACCATAGACTCATCGATACAAACTGACTCTTCAGGAATTACTGCACTATTGAACTTTTCGACGAGTAAATCAATCAATATTTGGATTTTGTATAATCTATCATTAGTAGGAGCTTTGTCATTATCAGAAATGTGTAACATACTCAAAATAATTTCAAACCTGTTTCGGGACATACATTTTGGAATATTGCAAGAATATAATATAGAATTTTTCCAATAGTGAGCAATTGATGGCAGTTTCACCATGCCCATCCACATAACAATACCAAAAAAGAGTTTAATTTCCTGCTCATTTGTGTCGACCCATTTTCTAATTCTAGCATGTCGAGATAAGCCTGCTGTGTTTTTTTTAGCATTAGCATACCTGTTTGTTTCAACCACTAACATGTCAATAATTTCTTTGTCAAAAAAAAGATAAAAAAAGTCGATAGGACTGGCATCAGACATAGTTTCAATTATATCTGGATTTATTCCAGTAGTATTTACATCAGGATTAAAAATTATATGACTATTTAGCTGTCCATTAGAAAAATCGTTATTCCAATTATTACCAATCGTATTAATAGTTACGTTACAATTATCCAATAATTCACGTTCGTAAATATTTTCGTCCGGTTCACTTTCCGAGGACCAGTTTGGATCAGCGTCAGTATCGTCGTAATCTTCCGAATATGAGTCCGAATTTGATTCCAGCATAGCTTCTATTTCTTGTCTATTCATTTTCGATTTCAATATTTTATAAATATACAAAATAAACAAAAGAATTTGAAATTGATACGAGGCAACACAACGCAATGAAATACAACCGTCTACTAAGACAAACCCGTGTGGCCGTGTATAGTTTGTCGATAGCCCGTATACGACATAAATAATAATAATAATCAGAAATAATAAACAAGATATAAAGGGAAAAACCTAAAGAATAATAAAATAATTTCATGTCTAAATGAGCGATAAGATAATAGTTCCAAGACATGGACATTATGCGTACCATCTAGGAAGTACTTTACTAACATTTATTAGATTATTATTAGTCATGATGATTAAACTAATCGTGTACAGTTAATGGTGCACGTGGCTCTGCAGTATAAAATTAAGTGTAAGTTATAATGCAGAGCCGCGTGTACCATTTTTGGTACATGTTAAAATAATTAATTTTTTAGTATAAATAATTACATAATAACCATTCAAAGACTAAAAGCATAAACTAAAAATCTTATGTTATGATTATTGTGGTATAGCGTATTGGACAAACATTGTAATAAATTGTATTAATTGCTTGGCAATACAACAGTGTACCATATATGGTACTTATGGCAGTTAACCTGTTAAAATTTGTTGTGATTCATTAACATTATTGAAGGTATTGAATGAAGAGATGATGAACTTGGCGATGATAGTGGAGATGAAAATAACATTGTATTGGCTGAAGGCTGATTATTAATATTGAGTTGAAGAGTTTGGTTGCCAGATTTGTTATGAATATAGTTAATTTCTGCGGAACAAATGAGACTACTTATTTGATGTTGAAGTATTGTTTTTGTGTGTTGATCAAATAATTCCAGTTTACTGGCAATATACTCTCCGAAAACAATATTGTCGCTCTTCACTTTTGGTGCTTACTTTTTATTGGAAATTTCTTTTATTATTTGATACGTTTCTGCTATCCAAGGGTCTTCCTGAACTTTTTTTCTTTTTAATCCTGTGGTTTTTTGGGGTGAAACAAAAACTTTTTCTTTTTGAGGTTGTTTTTCATTTGTGTCACGTTCACTATCATTTTCAATTAGATCTTCCACGATTTCAATAGCTTCACTTGGTTTATTATGTTCTTTGTGTGTGGCGGTCGGCTATAACAATAAATTATAAACATTACGCAAAATTAGTTTTCGATTATTTGATTTTGTTCAACTCAAAAAAGAATAACCCTTGAAATATTAACCAAAAGTTTACTTCATCGTATTAAGCTTAAAATTTTTTTTTTTGTTCTGTAAATTAAAAATCATAAGCCACGTTATTTTTATACGCATTTAAAGATAATATTTTTATGATATCTATAAAAGTTGCAAAAATTTGTGACTTACCGATTTTTTCAATAAATGTCAATCATAAAATATTTGTTAGGTGAAAAGCTTGAAAATGTAATACAAGGTCCTCATAATTTGTTATAATAGTAATTAAAAAATATTGAAAAATCGTAAACGTAACCACGATTTTTTTATAAAAATTTATAGTTCAAATTTTTACAAAATTTATCAAAGTATCGAGAATTCGCAAATAATTTTATAATTAAAAATGTATAAAACACTCACGTTTCTAGATACCTAAGACCCAAGAAGAGTGGTTGAGCGTTGGAAAAAAGTATGAAGATTTATGGAATTTCCCCCATTACATTGGTGCAATTGATGGGAAACGTGTAAAACTACAAGCACCAATTGGTAGTGGAAGTAATTTTTTCAATTACAAATCAACTTTCAGCATTGTATTGATGGCAGTTGTTGATGCCGATTACAATTTTTTGTATGCTGATGTCGGTTGCCAGGCCCGAATTTCGGACGGCGGAGTTCTTTGAAGTACATCGTTTTTTAAACAGCTTGAAGAACAAAAGCTAGAAATTCCACCAGCAGAAAAATTAATTGGACGGGAAAAGGCCGTACCATATGTATTTGTAGCGGATGAGGCATTTCCGTTAAAAGAGAACATACTAAGACCTTACCCCGGCTCTCATGAAAATGGATCGGCCAAAAGAATTTTTAACTACCGTTTGTCTAGAGCCCAACGCGTTGTTGTAAATGTTTTTGGTATTCTATCTGCCGTATTTAGGGTATTTAGAAAAACCTATGCTACTTGAACCAAAGAAGGCCGAACTTGTAGTTATGGCCAGTCACGGCCTGGGAGAAAAATTCAGGCCGGGAAAATTTATTACCCAGGCCACATATCAATGTTTACCTTAAAGCCTATAGGCATAACTATAGTGGTGGTGGGGGGTAGGGGATGGCTGAGCTTATGTTTTACCCCCTCCCCACCAACACTACCAATTTGTTTTATAATTATTTATTTATCTAATTATATTATGTAAGAGGGCATTAAAAAAAATTGACCTTCAATCAGTATCAATATTTTAGTGAGACGAACAGTCTCAATTCAATTTCCTTGAAGCCTAAAGGCCTAGTTACACCTATTTCTATGTATTATCTTTAAACAATTGAACAAAAAGTTAAATTAGCCACTATATGCTTGAATTTTTTATAACTAATTATATTTTATAAACGCTAATTAACAAATCAAAATGAATATTCATTAAATTAAGCTTTTATAATTAATTTTATATTTTAAATCTAAATAATAAGTTATGACATTTTAAAGACATTTTGAAAGAAGCTTACTTTTTTGTGACAATAAATCAATTATTTGATCATTATCAATATTTATCAACATTTCTTTTTCAACTGACATTAACATAAAAGCTTCAGTATTTTCGTTACTAAGTTTACTTCTCAACCTATTTTTTATGAACTTTAAAGTTGAAAATGATCGTTCACAGGCAACTTGGGTAACAGGAAGACACAATAAATACTTATAAGCAACTGTTGATACTTGATAAGCGTTACTGTATAAATTGTATTTTATCAATAACTTGTAACAACACAGTGTACAGTTTCTACAACTATTACACATAACTTGACTTATTTTCTCAGAATCAACTTCCAAATCATCCTCGTCATTTTCAATCTCCCAATTCATTATTTCATTCTCATCTGCAATCGACATTTTTAAAAATTCCTAAAGATTCAGGTTGGGTAAAACGTTGAAAACACATTTGACCTCATCCAAACGTTGGCCATCTATAGGTACAAAAACAAAAATAAATATTATAAAAGTACTTAGGTACTTCTATGTGCTGTATACTGTACTAGGTTAGAATGGTTAGATTATTATATTTTGTTTAGACTCCTAAATAGAAAATAATCTACACACCGCTTACTTGGGCACTTGGCTATAGGTTTACTATTTATTTAGTTAACTGTTTAATTTGGATTAATTAAATTTAGATTAATTTGGATGACTAGATTACAAACTACCAACTAGATTACTTCCTAAATAATAAATATAATAGTTAATTAAAAAACCTGAAGTATCCATTGAAAAAAATGAATTTTATTTTACACATTTCTTACTGACTTCCAATAACTGCTTTTTCTTTTTTTCTTTTTTTCGAGCAGCTCCTCCTTTTCTTTTTACTGGTTTCATTTTAAATAAAAAGGTTATACGGTAGTGATGTCGTACGCGATCTACCCAAATAGGCGATCTACCGGTTATTCCGAATTTCCGAATTTCCAAATTATCTTGATAATTTACGACTATTTATTTATACGTTTATATGACTTCCCTTTTATAGTTCAATTAATACGATAAGATAAAATATACGATAGCCTGACGTCCAGACACATCGCCGTCACCAACTCACCACAATCGCCGTCTCTACTACGCCGAAACTATTACCCGTTTTCTACTCGTTAGACAATAGTAAATAATATTTCATTATGAGTTCAAGAATCGGACATTTTTATCGTAATATTATTTGTGACGAACAAACATGTGCGAATTATTTAAAAAGCAAACAGTTGTTACCTCAAAATGAAGAAAATCATTTAACGTGCAATAAAGTGAGAGAAGGCGTCAGCTGTGGTGGAAATCTTAAAGAAACTACCAGAACAAGTAAAAAGAGAAATTCGGATGGATCATTTAAAAGGACAGTTACATTAAGATGCACCGAAAAAGGGTGTCAAACTTTTCAATCAATACGTAAAGGTAATCAGTTCTTTTCATACACTGATCTCAATGGTAGATGTAACAGCAAATTAACATTAACGGAAATAATGGAATTGGTGTGGTATTGGATATTACCTTAACACTGTTCAAACAACGGTACTCTGTACAGGACGAAGCAACCATACTGTTGTTGATTGGTACAACTTGTGCAGAGATGTCGTAGTCGATTGTTTTTCGAAACGTCAGAAAATGGGTGGGCGAGGTTGTATTGTGGAAATCGATGAATCTCTTTTTCAAGGAAAAAGAAAATATAATCGTGGACGTTTGTTATGTTCTGATCAAAGAACGGGAAATGAAGAAAATGAGGAACCCCTAAACAATGACGAAACTGAAAAATCAGCAGAAGAAACTAATCAACAACATTATGGTTCACGGGTACAAGGACCATGGGTATTTGGTCTATGTTGGCACCACAATGACCTTCTGGAACGCCGATTTTTCATAGTTCAAAAACGTAATAGAGCAACACTTTTGCCAATTATTCAAAGAGAAGTTGAACAGGGAACGATAATTCACAGTGACCAGTGGAAGGCATACGCTACATTAAATGAACACGGGTTTACTCACAAAACAGTAAATCATAGCCTAAATTTCATTGATCCAAGTACAGGAGCACATACTCAGTCAATCGAGGGTCTTTGGCGTATTGTGAAGAAAAGATACGGTATAAAAGTAAACGGAGCTTCATCATTACTCGAAAGGCAGTTAAAAGAATAGTGGTGGCGATCACTTCATCCAGCCATGGATACAATATTTGACGATTTTCTTTCAGATATGAAAACAACATTTTTAGTTTAAGTTATTTTATAAAAACCTAAAATCATAATAATTTATATAATTATGATATTATTATTATTATTATTAAATTAAAATTGTTTTATAAATAGTTAAGTATGTAATTGGTTATGACATTATTATATTTTAAGTAAGATATAAAGAAAATACGGAAATTAAATACTATTTTTAGTGGATTTGGGTAGATCACGCACTACTTGAAAACAAGTTTGGTAGATCGCGTACGACATCACTACCGGTTATAGAAAAAGGATTGTATAATATAATATAACTTTTAAAATGAGTTTCCAACTACAGCGGACTTTATTCACGATGCAGAGCACAAAAGTATCCTATACATTATTAATACACTCCAGGTCTCCAGCTTTCGATCCATCTACCATTATACAAAAATAGTCATGTTACGAAGTAGTTGATGTGTGAATATGTTTCATTTTCATAGAATTATATTATTGTAATAATTATTATCGGTTATCGATATAGTTGGATCGGACTAAAAATAGAGTAGGTGGTATGGGCTATGAATAAAATTACTATTTAGATAGAAATCCCAGACCCGCATTCGTGTGCGTGAGCCGTGAAGTAGGTACCTACAACTCTGACGAAAAATACAAAATAATAATAATAAATAATAATGCTTTTATACATCCCAAAATACCCATATTACATGAGGAATTCTCTATTACGTCTTATTAGTAGGGTTAGGATGTTTATGATTTTGCATATTTTTTTTAGGCTGTCCAATTGCTCCATTCTTATACAGAAATATGTTTCATGATATTTATATTCAAAATATCAAAATTTTATTTTGCATATAATTGCATATTTTACCATTTTTTTAAAAAAAAGTGCATAATTTGTGTTTTTTCTGTTTTTAAGCGCATATTTGACGGTTTTCGATGCAAAATGCTGAAAAACACTCTAATTTTATATTTTACTGAATCTTATATACGTTTGATTATCTGTATTTCACATATTATCATTTATCACTTATTTATTGTTGAGAATTCAATATTATGGTTTTACCTATTCGGAGTAAATAATATAAAGGTACCTACTTAAATAGAATTTTCGATAAGCTTCGTCAATTGTCACAGTCGAAACTTATCTTAAAACTGCGAGTCATTCAAATTTTATCATATATTTTAACAGAACGTTTAAAAATGTTTCCGTCTTGTCTACGACCGATGTAGAGTACGGTATATTGCACGTTTCGTATTTTGTCGTGAACGTATTTGATTTATTAAATCACTCAGTTATGCCTAAAGTTAAAAGCTCTTGTTCTAACCGACTAAGAGGTTTTGTAAAAGAATTTGGAGAGCACGTTTTAACTACCGATGGTTCAATCCTTTATTGCCAATTATGCGAAGTTAAGGTACGAACGTCTCTCCAGCACCACCCATTCAAAAATTTTACAATTTTTTTTTACAGGAAATTAGCATGTAATTAGCATGAATTCGCATGACTATCGCTAAAATTTGCATGACAAAATATACAACTCTATGACAAAAAATGATGTGCGGTGCTGGAGAGACGTCTCACCAGCACCACCCAACGAGAAAAATAAAAAATAATAACAAACTCGATATACCAAAATGTAGCACGTGATTAGCACGAATTTGCACGATATACCTGGAAATTCGCACTTGTCTGGTTCGCGAACAACCCACGTTCGACTATTTCGCGCGTCTTGCCAGCACCGCCCAAAATGGAAATTTTGCGAAAATCAAAAAACTGTTGATGCCAATATTTAGCACGAATTTGCACGATATACCCCGAAATTAGCACGTATCTGGTTCGCGAACAAACCACGTTCGACTATTTCGCGCTTCTCGCCAGGACCGCCCAAAATGGAAATTTTGCTAAAATCAAAAAACTGTTTATGCCAATATTTAGCACGTGATTAGCACGAATTTGCACGATATACCCGGAAATTCGCACGTGTCTGGTTCGCGAACAACCCACGTTCGACTATTTCGCGCGTCTCGCCAGCACTGCCCAAAATGGACATTTTGCGAAAATCAAAAAAATGTTTATGCCAATATTTAGCACGTGATTAGCACGAATTTGCACGATATACCCCGAAATTCACACGTGTCTGGTTCGCGAACAAACCACGTTCGACTATTTCACGCGTCTCTTTTATCATTGAACACTTATTATTTCAAAAAGTATTAATGTTTTTGAAAATATTTTTTACATAGTTTCAAGTTGTTAATAAACCAATGTTTTTATTAAAAAATTATATTTTTAAATATTTTTATCCTTATAATTTTTAAGGTTTTTACTTTTTTGAATGATAACATAGAGATTTCATTACATATTCCAAAGCAGAATATTTTTCTAAGTATTTTCTTTTTTTTTTACGGACAAAAGTCCAATTCACAATATATTTGTATAAATAACAATAAGATAATATAATTTAAAATAATAAAATATAATATAATAATAGATGAAACGATTAATATATAGAATTATAGGAATAATAATAAAAATAATAATAATAATAATAATAATAATAAAATACATTTAATGTTTATTAAAATAATTTACTATTTTCCGAAGACATTAAAATATTTATGGGGTCGTATGACGTATACTTTTTAGATGAATGAGGAATATAAAATAAATGATTATTGCGAGTGTAGTGGTTTTTGACTTTGAAATTTAATTGACTTAATAAAAATGAATCATCAATCTTGTTATTTAGCAAATTGGTGAGAAAGGTGTTGTATGATAAGTGTCTACGTACATTTAAAGGTTCTAAGTTGAATAATTTTATAATATTTTCGTAACCAGAGTGAGGAGTTCTTTGAATATTACATTTATGACCTATAAATCTGAGGGCTTTATTTTGAACTTTTTCAAGTTGATCATTATGTCCTACATTGTTGTGGTCCCAAATTAATGGAGCTTATTCTAATATAGAGCGAACTAGTGAGGTATAAAGACATTTTAAAGTAACTGGATCACGAAAATCGGAATAGTTTCTTTTCATCATACCAAATACAGCTAAAGCTTTATTTTTAATCGCTGATACATGAGCATTGAATAATAGCTTGGAATCAAATAAAATCCCTAAATCTTTAAACAATGACGAACGATGTAAGTTAATGTCACATATAAGGTAATTAAAATGCAAGGGATTGTGCTTTTTGGAGTGAGTAACAATTTGGCATTTATCAATATTTAATGAAAGACTATTTGATTTATACTTTTTTTTGATTCATAAAAATTGAATTTAGAACGAGTATTTTATGAGTTAAAAGTATAGACAAGCGGAGTAGTGGACAAACATTTTGTGGGGTAACCCCGCGACCACTTCACTCCACCATCGGCACCATCTAAACTTTTTTATTTATTAAATTTTCACTTTCCATTATTTTTTAGTTTTATTTCTAGAAATGTCAATAAAATTTTATTTGTTGGTTAAAAAAGCTTGAAAATGTAAAAGAAGGCTCCTAGTATATTGTTTCAAAGGTAGAAGTAAAATATTAAAAATATTTAGTAGTTCAAAAATCACGAAAGTTAGCAAATTATTTTGAGTTGAGAATTCGTAAAAATGTTGCTTTGGAATATGTAATTAAATCTCTATGTTGTCATTCAAAAAAGTAAAAACCTTAAAAATTATACGGATAAAAAATATTTAAAAGTATAATTTTTTAATAAAAACATTGGTTTATTAACAACTTGAAACTATGTAAAAAAATATTTTCAAAAACATTAATACTTTTTGAAATAATAAGTGTTCAATGATAAAAGAATCACCCGGTATAATATATTATACTATTACATAAAACAAATATAGATTTCTATTGCCTTTTAAACTCAATTAATTATTATTTTTTTATTTTTTTATTTTTATTTTTAAGTCAAAAAAATGAGATGTCAAAATTCCTACACAGTAAAAAAAAGGTGAGTACTGGATAGTACCTATGTTAGCTTTTATAATTATAATTTAATATTTCTTTGTGAAAATACATTAAGTGCCTACCTATGCGATTTATATTAGATTTTATAACCAACATTGAACATATAATTATTTAATTATCAATGTGTAGGTATTATAATTATGTGATTTTTTTCTTGTGTGGGAACTTACATTCGCCAAAAAATCCGTATGCCACGCTATGCATATAGTGCACTGAATTTCGACATAACAATTTTTAGATTTACGGGGCTTCTGGCGAGACGCACAAAATAGTCGAACGTGGGTTGTTCGCGAACCAGACACGTGCGAATTTCGGGGTATATCGTGCAAATTCGTGCTAATCACGTGCTACATTTTGGTATATCGAGTTTGTTATTATTTTTTATTTTTCTCGTTGGGTGGTGCTGGTGAGACGTCTCTCCAGCACCGCACATCATTTTTTGTCATAGAGTTGTATATTTTGTCATGCAAATTTTAGCGATGGTCATGCAAATTCATGCTAATTACATGCTAATTTCCTGTAAAAAAAAATTGTAAAATTTTTGAATGGGTGGTGCTGGAGAGACGTTCGTAGTTAAGGTCGGTAGTGAACGTCGATTTACTGTTGAACAGCATATGAACACCGCTAAACATATTCGATTGAGTAAATTGTAAATGTAGTAAATTTAAAACGATTCTAGAGAAAAACAGTGGATTCAAAACAGTATGTCAAATTTTGAAAGTACTTAATGGAGAACTTGAAATCATTGAAGGGATCGGAGGATTTCGTTTTTTTAAGTTTTCACCAATTACGTCTGTTGAAGTGGAGAGGAGCTTTTCCAGGTGACTATTATTATTTAAATTAAATTATTATATAAATTATAATTAAATAATAATAAATCTAAATTAAATTATAATAATTTAAATAAATACAATTTTTTACATAGAGATTTTTTGTTCAATAGATTCAAAAACGTATTAGCACCAAACAGACGAAAATTTACAGCGGAACATTTAAAACAAACTTTAATTATTCAATGCAACTCTTTTTAAATATTTTATATAAATTATTTAATTTTTTTCAGTTTTTTTCAATTTGTCTAATAATAAATGTTTATTGTAATTTTTGTCCAAAAATTTCTTTATTTTTAATGCGTATTTTTCAAATTGTTCATGCATATTTAGTTGATTTTTAGTGCCTAAGTGCATGCATATTCATACATTTTTTAGTGCATAAATATCCTAACCCTACTCATTAGTAATTTTATTTATTTATTTTATTTTACAATACGGGACGAACCCTTTAATACATGAATATAAAAGTATAATAATAATAGTTTTAATAGTTTATGGAAACGTGGCTCAATATAAGAGAGAGAATGAAGGGTCAGTGTTGGCAATGCGCATAAGACAGATGATTGGTGAGTTAAGATAGTAGTTTGAGGAAGAGAAAGGTATATGAAATGGAACAGATGATCGTGTACGGCGAGAGGGGACATTAAATGAGACATGAGATAGTAATTCAGGACTGTCAATTTTAGATGAAAGGCGATTGGATAGAAATGTCAGGTTAGCTGAATGACGACGATCGGTGAGGCTTTCTAAGGAAAAGAGGTGTTGGATTGGTGTGTAATCGTGGGGTGGACAGACTATCTTTAGTTTGTATGCAGCTTGACGGAGGAATTTTCTTTGAACCCTTTCTATCATGCTACGTGCGGAAGCGGTGGACGGGTCCCAGAGGACGGAACCATATTTAAGGATGGGACGGACTAGGGAGCAGAAAAGAGTTTTTAAAGGGGAGAGCAAGTGGAAATCAGAAGAGACACGGTTTATGAAACCAAGCAGTTTAAGAGCCTTACAACATATTATCTGAATATGCATATTAGGGCACAAGTTCCGTGTGAGAGTAAATCCTAAATCCTTTACATAATTATTACAGGTTTTTAAGGCGGTATTGTTTACGGTGTAAATATGCTCGATTACAGCATTAATACGACTAAAAGTCATAACTGAACATTTAGCTATATTAAGAGCTAGCCCCAAAGATTCACCCCACGCAACTAATCGTTGAAGGTCATTTTGAAGAAGGTGACAGTCAGAGATGGATTTTATACGGAAAAAGATTTTCATATCATCAGCAAAGATAAGGAGTTTGGCATGCTGGAGGACGGAGACCGCTGAGTTTACGAATAGGGCAAACAGGAGAGGAGAAAGAACAGCACCTTGTGGTACACCTGAGGAGGGGGTAAAGCGGTCCGAAGAGGTGGAATCAACAGTTACCCATTGGATCCTATTTGAAATGTATGAGCGAAACCAGGGAAGTAATGGTTCGCCGATTCCTATGGAGTCTAGAGTCGACATAAGATGATTGTGATCAACACGGTCGAAAGCCTTGGAGAAATCTGTGTAGATTACATCTACTTGGCAATTATCGCGAAAAGAATCATATATATATATATATGAATGTAGACTAAGGTTACAAGTAAGAGTTGATCTTCCAGGACGGAAGACCATGCTGCTCATCAATTAGGATATGGTTCAAGGGAGAACGAATCGAATTAAGAACAAGCGTTTCAAATATTTTGGATAAATGTGGGAGGATAGTTATGGGACGATAGTTTGAAACATCAGTTGAATCACCAGACTTAAGTATGGGTCTAATAGAGCCAAGTTTAAGTGCAGACGGAAAAATACCCGAGTCGATAGCCTAAACAATAACCATAATGGTTCTGCAAGAACAGATCGAAGTTTGTACAAGAAATCACCCTGGATACCATCAGGACCAACAGATTTAACATTGCGAAGGGAACATAAGCATTTGTAGACGTCACTGATCGAAAAATAGGAATTTGACGGGAGCGGAAAGAGGCAGATAGGATGAGGTGTTTGGGACGGAGTCGGTGAAGGCTGGGTGAACACAGAGGAGAAGTAAGTAGCAAAAAGGTTAGCAGTGTCGGGAAGAGATGTACATTGCTTACCATGTAGTGAAACACATGAAGGTATAGATCGAGAAGAGCGGTTTTTTCTGATAAAACTCCAAAAATATTGAGGGTTGTGTAATAGGGATGATTCGGTACGAGAGACAAAATTGCGGTAGCATTGTTTGGAGATGAATTTAAATTTAGCGCGGAGAAGTGAAAAATGCTTGTAATCTGATAATAGCTGGGATGACTTAAACTTGGCATGAGCGCGAGACTTAGCAAACACAAGTTCTTTGAGCTCCTTAGTGTACCAAGAGGGGAAAGTTGAGGGACGAAAAGAGATTTTCGGAACAAAAGTTAAAATTGAATAATGGAGAGCATCAAGGAAGACAGACGTGGAATCATCAGGGGAGTATGACAGAAAGGTACTTTTCCAATTGAAATAGTTAATGAAATTGGTGATCTGCATGTAATTAGCCTTACTAAAGTTATAAAATGATTTGAGGGAAGCAGGTAGAGGAGCATGAATGGGGAGATTTATAGAGAGTAAGAGAGGTGGATGGTACGTGTCAGCAGGCATGACAGGGTCAAGAGCATGTTTAACAGTTATGGAGTTTAGGTTAGAGAATATGAGATCGAGAAGAGATTGGTGAGAATTTAGTATGTAGTTATGTTGGAAGAATCCATGAATGGTGAGTCTTTCAGGAATGGCAGTATATTCAGAGATTGTTTGCGATTGGAAACATAGGCCATGTGCATCATTTGACCATGAAATGAATGGAAGATTATAATCACCAGTGAGGATAAAACAATGGTTTGGGTAGTTTTGAACAATAAAATAAATTGTGTTTAGATGAGTGGTATAAAGCTCAATGGGTGACGAGGGTGGTATATATACACTGCTAATTATAATATTCAAGGAGTTAAGAGAGAAGCGGACAAATATTTGCTCAACATTATTATAAGGTACAATAAGGGGGGAAGAATTAATGTCTTTACGAACAGCTACTAACACACCACCACCGCGATTAAAGGAGCTGGTTTGTGGAGACCTGTCGCATCTATATATATTGTAATTATCGAGACCAAGCTCAGAAGAGTAAAAACTGTTAGTGAGCCAAGTCTCCGTAAGAACAATAAAGAAATAGTTAAAACATAAAGTATTACAATTAAAATTTACAAGTTTAGTACGAAGGCCGCGACAATTCTGGTAGAATCCATTGATGTTGTATGTAATGGGGGTGTTGGCGATGTTTATTGTTGAGGATGATGTTGAACTCGGATGTCATTTTTGAACGGGAAATTACGCACGGAGAACCGTTTTTGAACGTGATGGTTAGGTTGTTTTCGCCTGCAGCAACTCGACGGTCTAACTCAAGGTGACAGGTACGAAGTTGTTGACGTTCAAGTGAAGTTTTGTCACGTACAATGCTAGTAAGTGGTAGAAGAGACAAATTATGGATTTTAGCTTGATGATAGGACGTCAGAACAGCAGAAGCAGCTTCACAGGAGCCAAAAATAACTTTTAGAGGTCGAGTTGAAGATAGGGTTGGTTTACCAAGTCGAAACGATTTGAAATCAGAGTTTAAATCAGTAGAGAGTTTTTTTTTTTTTTTCTCATAAGTTTGAGTCTGTTGACTTGGGTTAATTGACCGTTAAGTCAGATTTCTCTTTAGAAACATTCCAATAGTCTTGTCTCTGGGGGTGGGCATTTTGGATATTAGACCTCCAAAGAGTGTTTTCATATCAAGGGGGACGGAATTGTTATTATCAATCATATTCCTAAAAACTCCTAAGGGGGACGAAGGGTCAATCTTTACATCTTCGTCTGAATTCTCTCCATCCATTTCCGATATAGCCTTGGCAGTGTTTGCCTCTGCTTGGTTTCCAAATACAAGTTGCGGTTTAGAATACTTCCTGAATGCAAATGCGGCAAATATTGCAAGGTTCATGGTTATAGCCAACCCGTTGTCATTAACGATTTTTGCATTGAATGACCTTTCACTACCCAGGAGAGCACAGAAGAAGTGAATCCAGTTGTGGAGGTTCTCATTCCCCGTAGAGGAGTAAGGGGATCTTTTTGAGAGACGAAGCTCTCGCATATATGGGAAATATGAGTCTTCCTGATTAAACTCCTCCCCAGGCCTTCCAAGCGCAATGACCTCATCCCGAATCCTGGCACTGAATATAAACTTAAAAATCTCCCCTATAGGTAAGCTGGAATCTTGTGACAGATGCCGTATTTCACTGATGGTGGAACAATCTTTGAACCTAGAATTGAGTGTACAAACACGAAGCTTGGCCGCAGAGGAGTCAGGGAATTTCGTCCAAAACATGTCACATGCAGCAATCAATGTCCTAAAGTCAGAGTTATTATACCATGACTTACACCTGGCCATCTCAGTGGGTGTTAGGTCAGATTGTAAGTTATAGGGCTCGTTTCTCAGTACTTGGTTCATCTTCCCCAACACCGTTGCTTTGTAATCTCCCTGTAGGATTTCTGATGCCAATCCGTATCGATATCCTGCCAACAGCATTGCAAACAGCCTCATCTTACCGGTATCATCTATAGTATCCCCTTCTGCGGCAGCCCAGGGTGTGGTTCCGTCTACTATATTCAGAACACTGAGGGGTGTTACGTTGTTTCCCATTGAGCAGATCTCCCTTCCATAAGATTTCCAGACGCCAGTGGAGGTAACCATGTAGTTAGTTTGGATATAGTCAGTCATGAATATTATTGCCACGCTTGGATTTACGGAATAATTTAACGCATGTCCGAGAGTCTTGTTCCACCTGGTGACTTCCCCTAACCGGATGGGAACTGTCAATTGTGGCTTACTTCCTGGATTGTTTGCAAACCATGAGGATGGATACTCCGCGACACCTCCAGACGATTCACCTGGTAATTGAACGACGTTTGATTGGAAATCATCGGAGATTATATTTACGTTAAAGGAATTCATTTTTATAGATCATCCAGTGCGTGTTATTCTTATTGAAACTTTAATGAGTCTGTAATAACTAATAACCACTAATAACTTATAATATTACAATTTACTTTACGGGAATACGGGCTACGGGTGTTCGAATCGGGATTTTTATACTGTAGTATAGTAGTTTACAAATATTAATAATATATTTTTTTAGTATGAAGAAATTACCTAATTAATTTAAAAAATAATGTGGTACGGCCGTCAGGCCAATGACAAATCTCAATAGACGCCAGGCCGTCCCTGGTTATGGCGTGTGTATACCTTCACAATTTTCTTAGAAAAGAAAAAGCATCGAGATATTTATTCACCAACCGACTTAATTGACCACGAAATAGAAGGACAGCTTGTCCGTGGAACGTGGAGAGAAGACATACAGAGTAATAGTGCATTCACTCCTATGGAAAGGGTTGGAAGAAAATCGAAATGAATTTGCCGAATATTTTTCGAGCGTTGGTGCTGTGCCATGGCAATCACAATTAGCATAGTAATCAGCAATAGTTGGAATTTAGTACATACATAGAATTTACTCGTAATATTAATATTAGTGCCTAGTGGTTAGTGGTAAGTAACTAGTAAAAGTAAAACAGCAATTGATTGTGATTATAATCGCATGAAATATTTATCAATAAAGAAATAAAGATTTTTTTTCGTTTAATTGATCATATTTTATTAAATCTATAAAAAGAAAAGTATAAAAATAGTTATTATTATTTGGGTCGCTGTAAATTGGGGCCCATTTTTAATTTTTTATGTAAATTGCGGCCCGGGCATATTTTGTACATACGTAAACTGCGGCCTGTGTATATTTTATACATACGTAAATTGCGGCCAGGGTATAATTTGTATTATCTACCCAAATATTTTTTATTTATAAGTAATAATTACGTCTAAGCCTTTTTTTGCAAAATCAATATTTTCCTTCTCATATTTCAGACTTAGGACTGTCAATATAATTGTATCAATATTGGTATGATTAAAAATATTGGTTTTGCTGTTTTTTGTTTTTACTTAAAAAATATATTAGCAATTAGTAATAATGTGTCCGTAAAAATGTGTATGATGGTTAAAAAATGTACAGCCGACCGGAAATCGGAATATCCCAGGCCACAATTTACGTACATTTCAAATATACCCGGGCCGCAATTTACGTACGTTTCAAATATACCCCGGACGCAATTTACGCATGTTTTAAAAGTACATGGGCCGCAATTTACGTAGTAAATTTACGTACTAAGGCCTTTTTTGGGGGCGCAATTTACCGACTCCGTATTATTTAGACATGTTATAAAAGAAGACGTATTTCGGGATTTTTCTTGGTAATCGTTATCTTGCCGACTACAAAAAAAAACGTGTATCAATCAACAATAAGATCCCTAGTAATCCGGGTCTATTATTCTTCGTACCAAGAAAAAGGTAAATAATTGTTTTCTGTTTAAAAAACGTATACCCAAATGAATATAAATATAATCAAGATGCTAATGTTATGTATTCAATAAAACCTATCCATATTTTTAAGTACTTAGAAGTTAGAACCAGAGCAAATTTAAACACTAAATTGCTCATTACGTTTGAATTTCTTATAATGGTAAACAGTATTATTATTTTTATATTTAAACCTTGCTCAGGAGTAGTTATAAATACATATTTTAAAATACAGTTATTCAGCTATTATGAAGCTATTTAAAATATAATGTATAAATATCAAAATTATTAATCTTTTTATTCCTTACAAACAAGGACCAATCAAGTATAAATAAAAAAAATTACTCACATCAATAGTATCTTTGATAATCCGAGGTTTAAATTTATCATTCAAGAACTTCATTTCCTCAAACGCAAACCATTTTGAATGATAAATCTCATCTGTTCCAGCTCCTGAACGTCCACTGCTGGCTTCCCGTTGCCTTTCTCTTAGGAAAGAAGCTAAAAGGCTGTCCATCTTTTTCCTTACTTCATTCACATCTAGCTCAAGTTCTTTACTTATTTCCGTCCAAAAATCTATTTTTTTCTTGCCCATTTTATACTGAGGATCAGTAGGATCCCAAAGGATCGGTCTTAATTTATATAAGTATATTAATTGTAAGCATACTTCGTCAGTCCACTCCATAATAACGAGGCAGTAAAATAATTAAAACCACAACAAATGAAATCAAAAAACAAAATTGAAAATACACACTTTTAAAAAACCGTTCGGACGGAAGTGACGAATACGCGATTCGGGCCGAATGTCGTTTAAACTGAACGGAGAGTTTCTTTGATCGTACCGCTCTTGGGGCGAACGCTTCCGAAAGCGAACGAATGCATTCGTTCGCGTTCGGCCCCAACGTTTACATTGGATCGTTCGGTAGCATTCGCTTGCGTTCGTTCGTGTTCGGGCTCAAATGTAAACGCACCACCACCCGAGCGATCGCATACGAAAGCGTTTGAAGGCATTCGTTCGGCTTCACGTGTACGTCCACACTAAAAATAGAATCCACAAATGTTTGGACCGAATCTGCATTCGTTCGCACACGTTCGCGTTCGTTCTCCAGTGTGGACGCACCTTAAAAGATATTACATTTTACAAACCAATTCAGTAAGTACTATAAACTTAAGTTGTGCCCCTAAATGTATTTTATAAGTCCCATTTGGCAAGGTTCACGCAGATCGGCCCACTGAAGGTTTTTGCAGCATAGGTCATAATCATACTTCTCAATTGCAAAGACCAGAAGCTATAAGTAATAAATTCGATATTGTTCGACCTCAAGGTATATCGATGATAACCGTTGTACCTACTCACTACAAGTACTTATTATAAGTAATTGGACCATTACTGTCACTCATCATATGACGCAAAATACCCCTACGAATACGAACAGGGCTTGAAACCGGTCATTTCCCGTAATTTTATTTTTATCAGATACCTTGCATCTGGAGATTCAATGGTTTCCATTATTTATCCCTTTCGTATTGGAAAGTCTACTATTTCCAAATTGTTATTTGAATGTTGTATAGCTTTATGGGAACTATTAACCAGCAAAGTATATTTAATATAATATTTAGTATAATTTTTGTATTGTATACTACTCAGCCGTATCTATATTAAAATATTTGTTTGTAGTTATCGGCCCTACCAGATACTAATAAATGGAAAGATCTGGCCAATGAGTTTTACAATAAGTGGCAAATGCCAAATTGCTGTGGAAGTATTGATGGAAAACATATAGTACACCAATTATGAAATATAATGTTTATAAATTATTATGCTAAATGTATAAGGATATACATTTCATATTTATATTATAATACAAACTTTAAATAATGTTTAGATAATGTTATGGCCTTAATTATTATAATATAATAAATAATGTGGTGTGGCAAAAGCATGAAAGGAAAGGGGATTTTATAATAGGGAGAACAGATGACCTGCCGCAAGACATGTATTTGTTTAATGTAATCTGTATCGTCCGAAAACGCATATTCTGTGTTTTTCTTTTTAAAGTAACAAAAAATAAATAAATAACATCTCGGCCCACGGGAAGCGGCGGACCACATTACTCGTGAACGCCATCGCAGGGTTGCCAGATGTAGTTGTGCAAAGCATCTTTTAGTAATTTATATATAAAAAGTTTAATAATAATCGCCAGTTTCGTGAAGCTTGAAAAAAGGGGAAAAGAGAAATAAAAAGGGACCCGCGTCTTGCGACGCCTTGTAATCGTGCTTTACAAGGGGGGGGGGGGGGCAAGGGAAATTGTATACGTTACGATGCCGTGATGACCGAATCTTTGAGCTGTTGTAATTGTTGGTGATGGATTACCTTGCCCGCTGAGGTTAGGTTAGGTTAGGCTAGGGCCCATCAGTGTTCCTTAGCCCATCATGGCTGTGGTAGACAATGAGTTGAAAAATAGTGAAAATGGACGACGAGTGTTGACTACGGGGCTGTAATGCAGGATTCCGTGCTGACGTAATATACCTAGTCAATATATATCCCTAATATAATATATGATTATAAATATTAAATACACCGTGTTACTGGTGGTACGTAAACTAAGGTACAATAAGATTAATTGTTGATACCGAATAATTTCGTTGAATTGAAGTAGCCTAGCAAGATTTTGGAAATTCACAAAACTATAACACATTCACGCACGCATAGGAAAATGTCAAATTGCAGTATGATCAAAATTGGCACAACGCGTTTTAAGCATCTAATTTAACCAATAAGCCAGACAAAATTAGGAGGCTTTGGGTTGATGGATTGTATTTTTGAAAACATTTGAATTTGTCATCTAGTCTTAGGTTTCGATTGAAGCAGTTTTAGATATTCAAATTAATTATTAAAATATTGATACTAAAAAGAACCATACATTTCATTTATTTTAAGACTTAAGTACGTGTTCAGTTTTTTAATATCAAAAATCGCCTCGATTGAAACCTAGAAGACTAGAATACAAATTCAAATCTGTTTTCCAAATTAAAATCCATTAAACACAAGCTTTACACTTTTGTCTGGCATTTTGGTTGTTTTACATACCTATTTTTCTCGACCTGCTTCAGCCCCCTTAATGATACAGTTATGGAAAGATTATTAGCATCAATTGAATCCATGCACTACCGGAGTTCATCTTTCTGAGTTATTTTTAAATGTTTTTAATTATCATAATCTTGATTGGAAATCAAATTTAGTGGGTCAGTCATATGATGGGGCTGCAAACATGAGTGGACAGTACAATGGGCTTCAAGCTAATATACTTGAACAAAATCCTCAAGCCCTATTTACTTGGTATTATGCTCATAATACTTGTTCAAATGCAGTGGATCTATTTGGATGTTAAAAAAAAATATTTACTTTTATCACTGGAAGTGAAGCACGATCAGATTTTTTAGAGAAAAACAATTAGAACTCTATCCAAAACAACAAATAATATCAATGAAACGTGTAAATACGCCTTTAATACCGTACTTGATGTTTACGATGCAGTTTTTCAAACTATAGAAGAAGTAAGAAATAGAGACGGAGGATCCGATTTCAAGCTTGGTGCTGATTGTAACGGACTGCTTAGCTACTTGACTACTTATAGATTTTTAATGTAAGCTCTTAGTTTTAAAAAAAACATTTGAAATACTTGAACTATTAACCCCCATACATTACAAACTCGTGATACAGATATTTTAGCAGCAATGTATTTAGTTAATAGTGCTTAAGAATCTACTGAAAAGTCCACTAATAAGTGGCACTGAGAACATTTGAAAATATTTTGATATTAGCTAAAAAATTTGATGATAAATATGAGAATGAAGAATTTGAGACATTACGGACAACAAGAAAACGTAAAGTTAGAAAAAAGGCTCGGGAATTATGTAGTGATGAAGTTGAACAAAATCCTATTCAAAAGTTTAAGGAAGATACCTATTTTATAGCATTGGATATTATTAAAACACAAATTAGTCAAAGATTTACAGATAAAACTATTGAAATAATGAAAGATTTTGCTTTATTATCAACCAAACGTATAAAAGAATTAAAGAAAAAAAGAAGCTTTAAAACTGAAGACAGTGAAAATATCGATGGTTAAGCGCACACATGTGTTATGTAAAAATGTATGCATTTTTCAAGAATGGCATTCAAAGATTTAGAAGGATGTAAAGAGAAATAATTTTAACAATTTCTTGTCAAATACATTATATTTAAAATCGTTAACTTCCTGAGAATAATAATATAACAAAATAAAATCATTAATTATAATAACCAACTTAGAATAATTGATTTCAATTAATTAAGCCATCACATACCACAAATGGCAGGGTAATTAAAGTATTTATCACATTTGTTACTACATAATAACTTATTAAACAATTACAATTCATGGTAATATTAACATAGTCAAGTCTTTTGAAAGTAAGGAACTTAAGTCTTTAAGTTATAAGTTATTAATTTATAACAATGTATTGTTACTAGATACTAAATAAAAAAAAATGTCTTCCCTTAGTTTAAATTTAACTTAAGTATTTACCTAATACTTAACTAAATATTAAAATTAATTAAAATAAAATTGAATGTCAGTAATAATTGCACTTTTAAATTAATGTAATTTTCAATCACACTTTTACTCATCATCATAATCATCATCAGATACCCTATTTGAAATATTTTTTTTTGCTGTAGGAATTTCTTCAAAGAAGTGTGTATACTCTTCTGGTATAACTTTTTTGTCAAGTAATGACATCAAATCTTTCTTTTTTTCTGCACTTATTAATAGTTTTTTCTCATAAAGCTGTTTTGGGACTATAGTCGACCAATCTAATGTGTCTTTATGTTGAAGTCTTGTTTTTTTATCTAGAGTTATATCTATTTCCAAAAATGGTGAATCGTCAAGATTATATTTGAATTGAATAATTTGAGGTTTAGATTTCTCCACTCTGATCCATTTAATTTTTATCCAATTGACCTTTTGGCTTGTAATAGTGGTTGATACATTTTTAACAGTTCTTCCAACCAAATCTTTTAAGTCATAAAAATCATTATAGCTCATAACATTTACCTGATATGGCCTTGGGTTTAGTCTTGCAGTTAAGATTAAAAGTGCCCATTCACGAGTTGTATAAATATTTTTGTGTTTACTTTTTCTCTCTATAGTGGCATGCATTGAGTCACATTCTAAATACGAGTGCCCTGATTCCATAAATTTTAGGTCTATGATGTCCAAATTTGTTTTCTTGTTTACTGCAAAAAGCAATGCGGTACATACGAATTGATTACGATTTTGCCCTCCACAAGTATCACTAAATCCTGTTAAATGAGTTACTGAGTCTGGTAAATCAAATATGTATTTTAGTAAACAACTTCCAATTTCGTTACTACCTTTTTTACCATTAGTTTCATCCCATACAAAACAAAATCCATCATTTTTGCTTGCACCCATAATGGTAAAGTTGTACACATTTAATTTACGTTTGTAATAAATTTGACTATCACTTGCAAAAGGAATACTCAATATTGCTTGTAGATCAAAAGTTACTGATCTGAAATGAAGGCCTTCATTTTCAATTGCTTTTTTTTTGTCCTCAGATTTCATATTCATTGCTTGATTTTCTCTTAACTTATGCATTTCCCACTCTTCTTGTAATGTACTTTTATTTGCTGCCATTTGGTATGAATTACATTTTGAACATTGATCCTTCTTTGGCATAAAAAATGAAAGACTTGGGTCGTAATCATGAAAAACACTGCGATATACAAAGTCAGAAACTGGAACAGTATTATTTTTTTTACAGTATTCATCACGATACAAACGGTACATTAAAGACAGATTTAAATCAGGTGCTAAATATTGCTTTTTAGTGTCTTTTCGGCAATAATGGGATTCTACTCTGGGAAATGAGTCAATATGTGTTTTAACATGGTTTTTTTTATCATCTGAAGTAGAATTATACCTTTTTAAACTTATCTCAGATCTACCATCATAGCCAACATAAACACCTGTTTTACTAACTTTTTTCATACAAATTTCAACTACCCTGTGACTTATTGAAAACGTTGCACAAAAAAACTTCAAACACACTCTAGTCTTTTCTCCAGAAGAATTAAATAGGAAAAATTCTCTAGACGTTTATCGTTTTTCATTCGATAACATTTGTCTTCTGTTAACTGGTTTATTTATAATCAATGAGCTGAGCAGCAATTTCTGATGTTTGTCATCTCCCATGTTCCAGTATTCTTTACAAAGAATAAAACGTTGTTCCTCTGATAATTTATCATTGCATTTAAACCTAAAATTCAAATATTTTTATTAATAATGTAATACTTTAGATTTAAAATACTAATTATGTCAATCAATTTATTTACCTGCATTTTGAGCAATCAACAAGTCTTGGAAGTTTTTCTGAGATTTCTTTACCACTTCTATTGGTATATTTTAAACCTTTCAATCTAAGATTTTTTAATACTGTTCTTTTCCAATTACTTTTATTAAGTTTTTTTGATCTTTTTTGCACAGTTGATTCTATTTCATTAATTCCAGACTCTAGTAGACTTTCAACTTCATCAACATGTTCTACAATACCTATATTAATATACTAATTATTAAACAATATTTTAATTTTATCATAATATTTAATTATATTACAATTTGACATGATGTTTTAGTATTAAAACTTATAATTTATAAAATACCTTCATTATTATTTGAGTTTAATGTTTGATTGTTTGAAAGTTCTACATAATTTAAGGATGTTACTGAACTATCATTTGAAAAATTATCTGTAAATATTAATTTATATTATAATAAATCTAATATGTATTTAAACTAACAAGAAACTTTATTAATATAATATTTTATTAATCAATTTAATTGTATACTAACTATTAGTTTGATATATTTTATAAATAATATTGATTGATTTAAATATCTAATATTGATTCATTGTTAATGACTAAAAGAGGTTATTCATATTATAATACAATTTTAAATTACCTTTTTCGAATAAATTATTTGGCATATTCACATCTTTATCACAAGAAGAATCTGTAATTGCCATTGATGTTGGTACATAATAGTCACTTGAGCCCGAGTCATCATAATTAACACTACCATCGTCAGAACCAAAATCAAAACAGTGTGGTGGAGACTTATTTTGAATATCTGTTTTAATTTAAGATAATTTAGTAACAATTTTTATTAAGAGCACTATTATTCATACTTGTATTTGGTGTAAGTGTTTGATTTTTGTTATTTTCTTTACACATCTGCAGTAATTTTCTAGTTCTTGAAGTCATTGTATTTAATATAGTTTAACTTTAAATATAACTATTTAATTATGTACTATAATTAATTTAACATTTTACTTCAACAGCACAATTAAGTTACCTATTGGTAAAAATACCGCATTAAAATAATAACAATTAATATTATTATCATTATATTGATAATGTAGAATGATTGTGCTGTCCAAATACAATAATACCAGGCAAAACATAATTATTTATACAAAATTCTTATAATAGAATATTGTATTATCTACTGGGAAAAATGTGTTAAATTACATAACCGTCATTGTGGCAAATGTGGTAAGTGCTTTTATCACATATGAATTATATGATATTACTAGAACAAATGTGATAAGTGCTCTTATCACATATGGGATAGATACTAGAGCAAATACAACATCTGACCATACAATTATATGACGTCACAAGAGTATTTCATATACCTCATTTGTGCACATAAAAATACACAATTTGAAATATTTATTTCATTACATAACACATTTTACACAAAATTTGTACTTAACACATGTGTGCACTTAACCATCGATATATTTGAATCTGATATTAATAATTATTTAGTTATTTTTAATAGTGTTACAGTTAGGAGAGTACACAGGTGAAATACTAGATTACATTGCAGGATATATCGTAAGAAGCATATGCAAAAAACTTGTGTGTCCTTTCTGTGTAGGTATATTATTATGTTTTCAATCAGATCATAACTATACAGCAGGTATTCAATTTACATCTTTTGTAAGTCGAGTAAAATTAAAAACTGTATCTGAGGCTGTATCTTTGATCATCAAGGAATTAGAAAAATCTTTTCACACTATAGTTGTAATAAGAAAAATATTACACAAGAATGTGAAACAAAGTATCATTATGTAAAAAAAAAAATATATCAAATAAAAATTCACTTTTTTTTTCCCAAATTCTCACCCTGTTAATGTTGATTTAGGTTCTCGATCTCATGAATAAAGTTTGTTTACAGCTATAAGTAATAGTTATATCAACATAAGAACGCGTCATTATGCAAAAGAAATTAATTCTAGGGAAGTTATTAAAAATAAATCTTCACTGAGGCAAAAATTCACTAAATTAATATTATTTAATAATTTGTAAAAAAAAATTAGATTTGTATGTTATTAAATTTATTTCAGGTAATATTAAAAATAAATGTAAGACTGGCATTTGGCAAGAAATGTTTTATAAGTTCTCACGTAACACATTATATACCTTTTGGATTTAAGTATTACATTTAAGTATAAGCACAAATATTGTTAATTTAAGTACTTATTTCATTTATATGTTATATCAAATATAAATATTAGAAAAATAATGGTTTGTTTTAATTGACTGTTTATGAATATTGGGTACCTATTTACTAGTAGTTGCTTATTATAAATGATATTTTAGTACCTTATTTCATTAAAATATAATTCTCGGACCACAATTTAGAACAATGTATTTTAAAATTAATTATTTTCAACAAAGAAATTCAAAATCGTACATTGGTAACTACAGAAAAAATAAATAAACAACGAACGTTGTGAGCACGGAGCAACGCGTATTAAAGCTTATCTGAATATGCTACGTTAGTGTTTTTGCCCTGCAATGGTGGGGGAACAAGACTACGTCGACGGCTCATTTTTCGTTGTAGTGATATCATAGGGAGTGCGCGCTCCAGTGTAGTATACATAGGCGTGCGCAGACTTTGTCCGCAGGGGGGCCTCTTCAAAATTTCTGAACCAAATATTCATGTACTGCCTATTCATGTAATGACTACTAGACACTAGTATAATAATTAAATATTATTATAAATTATTATTTATTATTACAAAATATAGTATAATAAAAAAATCACACACAATTTATACATAAGATCCTTATTTACAACTAGCTATTATATAGCAATTAGCTATTTACAACTCCATCCTTCTGTCCACGGGAGTAAGTTTTTTGAATGTATCAATTACATCATCAATTTTTATATTATAAGCAAGTTCTTGCTCAATGAATATAGTAAGCAGGCCGTCCAATCGATCCTGTGTCATGGTACTGCGTAGCTTGGTTTGCACAATACTAAGTTTAGAAAATGAACGCTCGCAAGCACAGCTCGTTACTGGTATAATCATAAATGTTTTCAATGCTTTAATAACATTACAAAATATAGTTTCCCTTCCACAGTAAGCCAATTTATCCAATCACCACATTTATTCTTCTCGCCTTTCGGTATATTATCTGTATGTTTAAGAAGATTAATTTCTGTTTTCAACATATCAGAATTTAAATCAAATGCTGTGAACAAGACTAAAATGTCGTTGCTATTTATATTTAAAACTAATAAATTTCCAATGCTTTGAATCATATTCATTGTTTCTTGGTTAAATCTAATATTAATTCCACTAATCATTTCAAAATGATGGGTTATTTCAAACCTCACTTTTTTCCAATAATAAAAACTAAATACCCCCATTTTTGTCAATAACATATATATCTAAATAGACCTTTCTGTAACCTCATGAAGTATGCCCACATAATCATTAATATTTTCGTACGTATTTAACTTTTGAAATTATCAAAATATAGGAAGAGAGGATTGGATGTAGGGAGAGAGAAATTATGAAAAAATATGTATGTATCTAATATATGTATTTTGCCATACACAAATTATAAACAATAGCTGTAACTTTCAATAACACTAACAATCTTAAACAATATTAAAAGTTTTGAACAATATTAACAGTCTTGAACAATATTATAAACAGTCTTGAACAATAACAAACTGAATACATTTAAATTTAACCAAACCTTGGTTTAAAATATTAAAACAAAAATACCTAGGTACATCTATAAAAACTTAAACAATATTAACAGTCTTAAACAATAACAGACTGAATACATTTAAACTTAACCATACCTTGGTTTAAAATATTAAAACAAAAATACCTAGGTACATCTATAAAAACTTAAACAATATTAACAGTCTTGAACAATATTATAAACAGTCTTGAACAATTACAGACTGAATACATTTAAATTTAACCAAACCTTGGTTTAAAATATTAAAACAAAAATACCTAGGTACATCTATAAAAACTTAAACAATATTAACAGTCTTGAACAATAACAGACTGAATACATTTAAACTTAACCATACCTTGGTTTAAAATATTAAAACAAAAATACCTAGGTACATCTATAAAAACTTAAACAATATTAACAGTCTTGAACAATATTATAAATAGTCTTGAACAATATAACAGACTTTGAATACATTAAAACTTAACAACAGAAACAAAACAAAAATACCTAGGTACATCTATAAAAACTTTAAATACAATATGAACTTTTTGGTAGAGAAACCTAGTTGTAATCTGCTTAAACACTACAATTCTACATTATCATTAGAGTTCTTTGACATTGACTTTAAAAGGAAACAAATTAACTACTTTTCTCTTTTTTAATAAAAAATTTGGATTCGGAAGCACCTGTAAAACTTGATCTGTACTAATTACACAGTAATCATTAACTGTTACAATAAATTCTGTAAAGGAGTTGCCAAGTTTTTTTAGTCGTTTACAGTGATAGACTTATCTTTGTTCTGTTTTTCAACACAACAAACGTAACGAAAACCTAGAGCATCTGAAGATGTCTCGGAATATTTTTCAAATTTCACCAGAAGGTGGGTTCCTGGGTCGTAGGAAGTATTTTTTAACAGTAGTCCTGATGTTGAAGATGTTGATTGTATATGTACATCACATTCAACTTCAACTGGGACATTTTCTAGGCAACCTGCTTCCTCATTAGTTGGTAAAATAATATTATGATGTCCTAAAGAAAACTTTTCATAATCATAACAATCAAAACAACTGAGTTTTCTCATAACTAATTTATTAGGAAACTCTTTCATAAATACCACTTGATGTACTTTGAAAGTACCTTTGAAAGAAGGCATTTCTGAAGGTAAAATATCTTTCATTGATTGAATGTCATGCTCATAAACCAAAATTATTTGAACTTTTCTGACGTTCTCTTATAAGACCTTAACAAAGCTTTCAAAACAATCTATGTCTTCACCTTGAGCAACAACTCGATCAGCTGTTCTCTTTAGACAACCTCCAACACCATCTGGAGCACCTTTTCCATGACCAGCTTCCATATAATTCCAGGTACATAGTGAAACTTCAATTGAATGCTGAAGGGCATTGGCTATGAGATAAAATATGGTTTTATTCCTGTATTGTGTTGTAGGACTGTCTGTTAAAAAATATACAATAGTGATTTGTGGAACAGTGAGTTTTAAAAATTCAAAAATAGGTTGAAGATGTGCCCAAAGAGCAGCAGGTCCATTGTCTAAACATTCAGACAGAGTACACATTGATTGTGATACTACTGAGGTGTACTCATCTTTTTTAAAGTATATCTGTGACGTGTGAAGAGTATATTGCTTGCGACTACCACCAAAATGAAATGCCTGTATTTCAGAAGAATATTTCTAGAATAATTTTCTGAGAAGTCACTGTGAATCAACACCTCATTTGGATTCAGTTTTGTCTTCAGCATCTTTATGGCACGGAACTGATGAATTACATTTCCTTCGTGGTATAAAAACTTAATAAACGCATCATTGAAGGTGTTAACAGCGTCCATTGTAGAAACAGTTATTTTGTCGTTCACAGTGTGTTTTACAGATCGAGTTTTATTATTTTTATCTGTAAAAATTTCACTTGCCATTTGAAGAAGGTGACTGTAGTATCTGCCTCAAATAAATTATAAGGAATTTGTAAATCCTTACAATTACCACACATTCTTTGCAAACAGGCTAAATTATCAATATTACAACATACAATATGACGAGTGAACTCTTTTATGTTAGCATTGTCAATGATGTTCTTTTTAAATAAAGCTGAAACTAAAAAGTCAATGTTTGCATGAACTTTGCACAAGCATGTGTCCCTTTCAGTAACTTTATGTTTTACAACCCAAAATGGCTTCAACTTACAAAATGATACATAGCCAACTTTGTAATTAACTTTTCCCAAGAATTTTACATGATGATTTTTCAAGGTATTAGTAAGAACTCTTTTTTGTTTCTTAATTTTAAACTTTGTTATTGTAACGTGCCCCAGTCAATAGGATTACCTGAATATAATTACCTGATAAGTAATTGAATATGGCAGTATTAATATGATTTTAAAATACAAGATCTTCCAAATTGTATAATAGATTTTGTTATGGCATATCAAACTGACATATTATGTGGAACCATTTTGGAATCATAATTATTATGTAGATGAATAATTTTATATTCACTTTTGTTTATAAGGTAAAAAGTGGATATTTCAATATAACTTTTATCACTTTAGAGTACAAGCTTTCAAATAAAGTTATATCTTTCAAATCAATATTATGCCACATTTTAACATCAAAGGAAAACAAACTTTATAATAACTAGCAGGAACATCTTAGTTGTTTTTTAATATTTCTGTGTAGTGATAAATAACTTTATTAAATAGTTAACAGGCCACATATAAGGATCCAGTAGGTACCAGTGATCCATAGGTTAGGCATACAAAGGTTTGAACAAAAATTGTACTTGTATACATGATTAATCTGAAATAAAAATTTCTTGATTTAGTATGTTTGATAAATTGTACAAATGTAATTGCCAAGTATTCAATATTTCAATTCTCCAACTTGAGGAGTACTCATATGTTTGATTAAATTATTAAAAGAAAATACATGAAATACAATATCTAGTAAATGATACTATAATATTTACAAAAACTAATATTACTACTAAACGTTTATCAATAAAATTTGAACACTTAGAACTGAAGAGTTTAAAAATTTAATATTTTATTTAATATTTTTATACGAATTACGACCACGATTCACAATTCAAATTGTTATTATCTTAAAACCTAACCGACGTCCGACAACCGTTTATCTACTCAACGTATTATCATGGTATGATCCATGGTTACCATGTAACGGGTATACTCATATCGACATTCAGTGATGTAGTCCTAAAAAAAATCATGGGTACACGCCTCAATCATTGTAAAAAATAACTTGGGGGCTACGCCTTTTATGGCTACGCCTTTTATTATGTAGATTCTATAGCTAACATCACATTACTTGATGATACTTTCTCAATTTTTCAAATCAATATTAGTAGTATTAGTGCTCATTTTAATGATCTGACTATTTTATTAAGTTCTGTGAAAAAATATTTTAATATTATTATACTGTGCGAAACATGGCTTTTATATGATTATGAATTTAAATTAAATGGTTACAAAACTATAAATTTGTTAGGAACCTTAAATAAGAGTGATGGTGTTACTGTCTTAATTAGAGAATCAATAAATATATTAAAAATTGAAAAACAGGTCTTATTAAATTGTAATTCAATACAACTCATATTTAAAATAAATGAATTAATATTTTCACTAATATGCATATATAGATCGCCAAATGATAACTTGGAATCTTTTCTTACAGGCATAGACCTTTTTTTATCACGAATAAATAAACAACATATAAGTATTATTAGTGGAGATATTATCAATATTAATATAATGAAAAATACAAATATTAATAATGATTATTTAAATATTATGGCGAGAAATGAATTTTTACCTTGTATAAAAAATTTCACTAGAGTGACTAATCACTCAAAAACTTGCATTGATCATATTTTCATTAATAACATAGATTCTAATAAAATCAATTCATATATTTTAATGTACGATATAACAGATCACTATGCTACAATGTTGACATTATCCACTATTAATAGCAACGAAAGTTATAATCATAATAGCAATTTTTCAAATAAAATAGACTTTAATCATCTAAATTTATTAATTCAAACTGAAGATTGGTATGCTCATTTGAACAGTGACAATGTAGATATTATGGTTGAAGTTTTCAATACTGTAACGTGCCCCAGTCAATAGTATTGAAGGATGATGGAATAAATGTAAATCTCGAGTGTTTAGTATAATATGTTTGATTTATTTAACTTTTTCAACTGTGATAGATTATATAAAAATTACTCTAAGTCCAAATATACGGATGAAGCTAGCGAGATGTGACAATAGTTCTGATGACTGCTCCTAAGCTCGTCGGTTGTTCGTCTGATGAACGCTTGTCCCTTAGCTCTCCTCGATGGGTCTGTCCCTGTCCCTACTTATTCTGAATAACCGTATATGGTCATCTGTGGCCTCGCCACGCGCTCGCACTCGGCAGGAAGTTGAACATATATATATATGCTATTATTGTACACGCGCGGTGCTTTATTCCATAATACTCACGATTTATATGGACATTTTATGCGAGTTATTTATATAAGTATAGGGCTGCCATTTATTAGAGATTGAAAATCGGGACATTTAATTTTGGAAACCCTTCAAACATTTGAGCTTTGTATGTAAGTACCCATTAGCTATTTTAGCTGTTTAGATTGTCGTACAATTTTATTTAATATATTTCTATATAATTTATAGTATTGTTTTAGTTTAATATCAAAAGGCCTGGATCTTATTTTAGCATATAATTTTTCTCTATTTCTAATAGAGATAACGATACCAGTTGTAATCCATTCTTTTAATTTGTGCATTTTATTTGATTTGTAATTATTATTTTTAGATATAGATGAGTATCTTATGAATTCATTCATTTTAGTATTGTAGCGAGCTGTGACTTAATATCATATTACCCAAAATATAACACTAATTTAGGCGGTGTAAATGCGTATACATAATCGTATATTATAGTACGCGCCGCGTAACATTAAATTGCTAGCATTTATTGTTGCGTGTAAACCCGGCTTTATATATACATTGAAACCTCTCCTAATAGTTACTTTCAAAAAGTGAATGTTTTTTTGGAACAATAGCTTCAAACTTTCTACAAACTGAACCCTCTGAATAGTGGACAAAATTGCAGGTACAAGATCCAGTATTTAGAGGACTCGCTTTATATATATTTTATACCTGTATATATAATATATACCATTAATAATATAAGTTAAGGTACAACTTGAAATAAACTTCTAGGAGAAGTATCAACTGTGAGTATTCAGATGTTGATAAAAATAATTAAACAACTTCTTGCAGAAGTTACTAAAAATAGTTAATCTATGTAAAGTTATGTTTGCTCACATCATATTCCTATTGAAGTTAGTAATTGATGACCTATTGAAGTTACGTTATAACCACGCACTTGTAACATTGCGCAACCAAGCGTTAGCATTGCCATGGACATCCAAAGAATGTAACTAGAACTTATTTGTAACTTCGCAGTTCGAAATGTGACCTCTCGGTGGTATACCAGTGGTGATACTTTGTACAGTGGGTTTTAAACGAAGTGTGCACGGTTTGAAATATGATAAAATTATAGGTAAAAACTTATAGTGTATATACTATACTAGCTGTCTCTCCCGGCGTTGCCCGGGCAAAAGTTACCTCAGGTGAAATAGTTGGAAATAGCCAATATTATAACTTATGTGTGTTCAAGGACTAAAAAATGTATTAATTGTATATATAGTATATATTATAGCTGATCCCGTTCACTGCGTTGTTCGTTAAAATATGTACCAACTCTATAGGATTCAAACTTTGTTCAATTCGTTTATTTAATATTCGGTGTATGATGTTCAAAACTTAAACATTTTTATCGATCATCTTGAATATATAATTACACTAGAGACACGCTTATATGTATTGTATGCGTGTATGTACACGTAGTATGTTTTCAGGTAGGTAATCCACCCGCGGTGGATTGCAGAATCCTCGAAGTGCGTATGTAATTACGAATGTTTTATTAACACGTTGATATTACGATGTGCATGTGTCGACAAATTAGTCTTGGGAATACTATTTTTACTAAGCTATATACATAGCTACAGGTCTCAAATTATATTCATTATTCAATCATGATCAATAGCAACCTTACAATAAACAAAAATATATTATTATTTAGTTTCTGTTCTTACTGGACAGATAGCACCTACATCCAAATTTCCTACTTTTCCGGTGGATTTTCTTTAAATTATCTTACTTAAGAGTTAAGAACCTTCTCCTGACAATATTACGAACACAACAAAAAAAGAATTAGCCAAATGGGTGTAGCCGTTTACGTGTGATGGAGCGTCCAAGGAAATTTTTATATATGTAGAGATTAACTTATCATAAGTAAATGCCGATATTTCACGGCGACCCCATGGAACACTTGGTTCAACTAAATTTTCGTCAATAGGAAAATCGTGAATATTGTTGATATTATCAACTATATCACTATCATTAAATGCAAAGTTGTTATCAATATTTTTATCATTAATACTACTTACACTATTGGTAATAGATATATTACTTATATTACCCATAGATAATATAAGAATAGATAGGACATGTAACGTGCCCAGTCAATAGGATTGAAGGATGATGGAATAAATGTAAATCTCGAGTGTTTAGTATAATATGTTTGATTTATTTAACTTATTCAACTGTGACTGATTATAACAAAATTATTCTAAGTCCAAAAATTAATGAATGAAGCTAGCGAGATGTGACATTAGTTTACTGGTGACTGTTCCAAAGCTCGTCGGTTGTTCGTCTGATGAACGCTTGTCCATCAGCTCTCCTCGATAGTTCTGTCCCTGTCCCTACTTTACTCTGGATGACCATACATAGTCATCTTGCGGTTAGGCCTACCGTGGGATTGTCACACGCTTGCACACGGCCGAACATATATGTGTTGTTGTTGCGCATTTGTGGTGTTTGTTTTATTCCACAAAACCACACAGATCTATACGGTCATTTTATACGAGTTATTTATATACGTAAGTATATATATATTGACGCACGACGTCCAGGGTCACGCGCTCGATATTCGCTGTACTACTACACACGCAGCGCGGACGCTATTACTATTACTATTAATGTTACGCGGCGCGTACTATAATATATGATTATATATACACTTTTACACTGCCTAAATAAGTGTTATATATTGGGTAATATGATATTAAGTCACAGCTCGCTACAGACATAAGAACTTATCACATGAAACTTTAGTGATACTATTTTTAAGGTTATATGGGGCAAATATTGATATGATAATTGATAAATAATAATTAATATTTTTAATATTTTAAATATTTAACAAAGTTTAGAGTAATTTTCCAGGCACAAGTGGCACAACAATCAAAATACAAACTGACAAATATCTAAATATAACTGACTATCATGTTATCATTATTATTTAATAAAATAGTTTTGCACATAACCTTAAAAAGCCCCATATCGTCTTTCTCTCTTTACGTTCTCTCTCCCCCAAAAAAGCACACGGCCCCATGTGGAACTGGTATAGGCATGTCCTATCCATTCTTATATTATCTATGATGTTACCATGATTTATGTTATTAATATTGTTACTATCGCTTTTAATATTGCAGTTATCTGGCAAACCATTGTTATTTTGATTTAATCTGAGTAAACGTTCGTTTTATTCTATTCGATGAACGACTTAAATTAATTTTCCTTTTCATTGTGATAAATGGCCACGCAGGTCAGAATATATGTATTGAATAAACAACGACAAAAAAATCAGCAAATTGAATCAAAAATGATGGAAGACGTAATTATAATACAGGTTATAATACAATCTTAGAATTAAAAGAAACGAAAAAAATTAAAAAATTAAAAAAATTAAATTAAATACCACTACTTATTATTATTTACTGTTTAAATGCAGTCATATTGAATATTCGACAATACATCGGTGCACAAACATTGGGCAGCGTTCCGACTTTTACGCGGCTTCACTTAAAATGTCGGTCGGTTCGTCCTTAGTAGCCGGCAGCCGCGGAATGCATTCACCACGCACAACGCCCGTTGTCGGCGGCGTCGTTGTTTTTGTTGCCGTACGGGTGGGAGAAACCAGAACATCATAAGAATAACCGTCGGCCATCGGACACGCTGGGGGGTCAGGGAGGATCGATTTAGTAGTGATTGTGGAAACCCAGAATGCTTGCCATGTTGCCAAGTCTACGTAACAGGCCATTATTTATAATAATTAATAACTCCTTTGTTTATTAAGTTAGAGAATCGACCAAATCCCATAAACCTTCTCCTCAATGAGCTCTTCAATTTAAAAAAAAATCCTAACCGATCTAACCAAAGTGCACAATAACGTGAAATAATTCGGATATCACAAACGCGTGAAGCGCGAGCGCGACATTCAACTAATAATCGAGCAAGTTTGAATCGAGCTGCTTTCAGTTACGATGTGTCAATTGACTACAATAACTACCACTGTGTTGTTATTGGTTCTATGAACTCGGTTTTCTAATATTGTAAGGCTTTCAAATACAAAAACGAAGCCAATGAATTGTGTTGCGCAAATGGTAAAGTGAAATTGATATCATTGGTATCAAGTACATAGAGCATTTACATCAAATTCATTCCTTCGTCTAGCATTCGAGTATGGGCCCGATATTAAATATTACGCTCATTCAAAAGTAGAGATTGGTGCTATGTACAAGGAATGTCCGCATTGTAATGCACTTAAGTTCAAAAATGAGGGCGGCATTTTCTTTTTCTACTTTTTTCATTAATTACTATAGAACTGTTGTCTGATGACAACTGTTGGCATTCAGATTTCGCATGCGGTTTGGCAGTATTGCCTGAGACAAATGAAGTACAGACGATAAGTACATTTGAAGGAGGAGAAGGGGCATATAGAGGAATAAGTGGTTCAAAATGTGCGTTCATTATATGACCAGTAGGTACACTTAAAACGAAATATTACCTTTTCTTCCAAGTACTCGTCCGACTGTAAAATAACATCGCCATCTCTGTATAGCACTAAATGGTACGGGTATATTTCAGAAGCAGCGTGAATTTCACAAGGGGTGGCATAAGTGGTAGGAAGGGATATGTGAGCATAATATTCGTTAATATTTCTGTAAATATTACCACACGGCATCATGCTGTACAGTTCAAACCGTTGCCAATTGTTACAAACGTATTGTACGACACTTGCCCGTAAATGAGGCGCATGTGAGACGGTGCTATACATGTGATACGAAAGTGAATAAAAGAAACATGAACCGTCTCCCTCCACATGCAGAGCACGGTGAGGTGCCATGACACCGCGAACGTCAATGAGCTCCATGTGTTTACGGGCGTTGTAAATATTTTATATGTTACGTACGTCCGAACTGCTGGTAGTGCGGAGTGCAAATGAAATGAACGTGTTTAATGTATAGACACTGTGGCAAGGCAATGGAGAGATAACTAATAAATCGAATTTGTATGTGTATTGGTTTATGTTAACGGTGTGCATTTTATCGTTCATTATAATAAAATAGGAGTATTGGTGTACGCGGGATGCATGAGATTATTTTTATCGATAAACTTCTCGGAACAATTATTCTTATCTACACAACGACAACGAACAAAAAGGGCAGGTAGCTGAATTTTAGTGGTTGAATTTCTTTTCTAAGTCAAAAAATGACCGAGTTATAGAAATTTGATTTTACGTTATTTGCACGGGTATAACAGATTATAAAATACGTAGTTGATAATAATAAATACGTGAATAATAAAAATAAAATTACAAATATTAATTTTTTTATTCATACAAGTTTTATTTATCTAACAAATTGTTCAAACTGTGCACCATGGTGCTATAAACAACATTCAACACGAATTAAAAATTCTCTGTTAATAGCAGAAATAATTTGTGCCTCTGTAATTTGATTACATGCAGCAACTATTTTGTTTTTCAATTCAAGAAGACACGTAGGTGGATTGGCATACACTACCGTTTTCAAATGACCCCATAGGAAGTAATCTAGTGGTGTAAGATCTGGTGACCTTGGTGGCCACTGGACTGCTCCATAAGTCCCTATCCACCGATTTGGAAAATATTGATTGAGGTAATTGCGAACAATATTTGCATTGTGAGCTAGAGCTCTGTCTTGTTGGAATATTAAATTCGTTCTTATGTCTAGTGCAGTGTTTCCCAACCGGTGGTCCGTGGGCCAGTCATAGGTGGTCCGCGGTACCTTTCTTCGTTTTCTATGAAAAATTATTTTTTTTTTTTTTAAAAAAATGTCCATGCGTGTTCGATTAACAGTTTGTAGCTATACTTAAGATTTTTACTACCAATTTTAATAAAAAATACATTAATTATTTTAATCTTAAATTGGTGCGTACGTTTATTTTGTGTTGTGCGTAAAATCCATAACACGTGCATTTTATGTTTTTTCAAAACTTTTTGAACAACTTCAAATGAAATGTTTATTTCTCTACTAACATGACGAATAGAAGTCCTAGGATTTTCTCTCACTTAAGCTAGCATTTGCACCTCGATATCTTCTCCAATAGCACTTCCTCGTCTTGGTTGTTGGTTAATTACTCGTTTGGAAAAAGAACCGGTGTCTCTCAAATTTTTTTCCAGTTTATAAAAAAAAGTATGTGATGGATGCTGCCAATCTGAATTTATATAAAAAAGAGTATTTATTTTATGAGAAATTAAGCAGAGAAAATTAAATTTATTGTTAAATCATAGTTACTTGGATAACGAAGAGCGTAGGTTTCTTTAGCAAGACGTGTATTTTTTTGGCATTCCCAATATGTAAAAAGCATGTCAACCTTTTCTGAATTATTATTCATAATAACTAATAGATAAGTATTAAATTTGGTTTAAAACTACAAAATATCGATTTTATTTCCTGTTAGTTACTGGCACTTACTGCAGAATAATATCGACTGTGAAAAATTCCTTAATTTACTTAATTATAATGTCATACTGGTACCTATGCCCGTATGGCATTATTTATACATTATAATTATAATGCAATTACTGATATAAGTTTAATAAAGATAAACACAATAGGTAAACAACAGGTATTTCATAAATTTGATTAGTTATTTTTATTTTTTTTATAATTAACTACGTATTTTATAATCTGTTATACCCGTGCAAATAACGTAAAATCAAATTGCTATAACTCGGTCGTTTTTTGACTTGGAAAAGAAATTCAACCGCTAAAATTCATTAAAAAATACCAAAAAAAATAACTTGTGGTCAAAAATGGATCATGTCATTTAAAAAAAAAGTTATTGTGCGCATGCGCAAAGTTAACTGTCAAAAAAATAGTCTAATTATTAGAAAATGTGTATAATAATGTTTATTAGTTAGCCGAAAAGCAGAATTGAAATAAATATATGAAGCCTGTACATAGTTATTGAGTGTTTCCACTTATCGTGATCACACTGTACATCAATTTTATTAGTTTTTAATGTCATCGTACGCGCTCGTATATCTATTATCTATGGGTATCGACAGTACGAAAATAAATGTATTACACGAAAATCGTGTTATATTTCCGTCTTAGCGAGGGTTTTCATCAACTTTCATTACAAAAACGTGTCCGTTTCCTGCTTAGCGGGATAAAATTATATGTAATTATATGTAATTTGAAACGGGACCAAACAAATATTCCGTAATACCGGGGTTTCCGTCTTACCGAATTTCCGTTTTAGCGAGGTTTTACTGTAGGTAACTGTATGCCTTATTTATAATTATTATTTTAGTTTATTCATTTGTATGCTGTGTAATATTTACTGTTTAATATTATCCATAATATCTGTGTAAATTATCGTTCAACACTGGTATGTGAGCAAAGCAATAAAAATAATAGACGTTATTACGTTGTATAGTTGATTTTCAACATGTTTGTTGCTACATTATGGTAGGCTATAGGTTAGGGCACTTGAGTAGATAGGTAGAAAAAACAATTAGTTAATTAGTCGTGGTTCGATCCCAGAAGATCCATACATCTTTTTTCATTTTTTTTTTATCAATGTCACCGTAAACATCGATTGTTACAGAATAGTTCGTCGTGCGGTTACCGGGAGCGCTACTCGCAGTCTCAATATTGAACCAAGGAGTCGCCTATCTGTTATATATACTAATCAATGGATAGTATTCCGTGCCTGGACCGCGTTGACGTGGTTGCCCTGCTGCATCATATTGTTTTGTTAAGGTACGGTTTCCTAGACGCGACCGGTCGCCGAGACAGGTCGCCGCGATCGGTCGCTATAACCTGTCGTTGGCGCGTGCTGGTTTCCCAGGCGCGACTGGTCGCCGAGACCAGTCTCCGGTGACGTAAAAAAAACTATCAAATTCTATATCTGTAATCAGTATCATTGTGGCTTTCGTGCAGTGAGTGCTAGTGTTTTCAAGTTAAATTTTATATTTATTATGAGTATGAATACAATTATTAACAATAATAAAATTATGTTACTTCTTCTCGAGGAAGAGGAAGAGGACGATGAGTTATTAATCACAACACAATCAGAACAGAGAGAAAAAGTTGATGCACTTTTTCTTAATAGGAAAGCTGAAGGATACTTTGAAATTTTAATAAGTAGACATTTAATAGGAAATGAAACAAAATTTCGCGAGTTTTTACGTGTTAATAAAAACCAATTTGATTTCCTGTTATCACTTGTCGAGGTACAATTAACAAAATTGCCTAGCAACCGAGTGAAGAAACCGATAACAGCCGCAGAAAAATTGGCATTGACATTAAGGTATTTTAATAGTATTTAGATATTTATAGTATTTTTATTTACACTTATCACATTTATTTTAACCACACTAAAAACTGGATGTATCACCATATTTTTATTTTTTATTTTGTAGGTACATGGCAACTGGGGAATCGTTTCGATCACTGGCCTTTGGTTTTCGAGTATGTCATAGCTACATCAGTATAATAATAAAACAGACCTTGTCAGTTTTAAAAGAAAAGTTAGTTCCAGTTTTCTTACCGGATTCATCTCAAATTGATTTTAAAAAAAAGGCTGATGAATTTTCCTATAAGTGGAACTTTCCTAATTGCATACTTGCCATTGATGGTAAACACGTACGTATTCGAAGTCCACACAATTCGGGGTCTCTATACTTTAATTATAAAGATTTTTTTTCAATCGTTCTCTTGGCAATGGTTGATGCAAATTATAAATTCGTCATTGTTGATATTGGCTCTTATGGGAAAGAAGGCGATAGTAGCATTTTTCTTAAATCTCTTATTGGTCAACAAATTTTAAATGGGTCATTTAGATTCCCTGAAGAAAGTTCACTTCCAGGTTCAAACATTGTTGTGCCTCACGTTATTATTGGAGATGAAGCATTTCGCTTGCACCCAAATATAATGAAGCCATATTCTAGAAAATCTAGTATGGGAGATGCCTCTAAAAAAATATTTAATTATAGATTAAGTAGAGCAAGGCGTGTCACTGAAAATGCATTTGGTTTATTGAGCCAAGTATTCCGTGTTTTTTACCAACCAATTAATATTGAAAGTACAACATGTGACAACTTAATATGGGTAGCTTGTTGTTTACACAACATGTTAAGGGATGGATATTTAGAAGACAACAGACAGCCGCATTACGAATATGACTGTGAACAAACTTTGCCAACGGGCAACATGCTGGAATTAAATCGAGTAGGAGGATTTTTTAATATGCAAGGATTTGAAGTGAGGGATCGATTTAAACATTTTTTCAACCATGAAGGAGCATTAAATTGGCAGAACAACACAATATTTTAAATTTATTATTTACTAATACTATTATTTGATTATGATTTCAATGAACTTGTATATTATTTTATTAACAATTTATTAATTTAATTTTACAAAGTTGTGTTTTTTCTAATTATTAAATTATTATTATTACATCATTACTTTAATATTACATTATTAATTATTTTATTATCATTTAAATTAATTATTGTTTATGTTACTCATTGTGAAATTGTACGTCATTTTGTATTCCTAAGTCGCTTGACCTGAAAAAAGAAGTGGAAACTGTTGCTTGTGGTTGAAATAAATCTGGTGAGGTCGTACTTTGATTATCTGGCATACTGTATGCAATTGATGATGGTGAACTAGTACTAGAATATTCATAGTTATTGTAAGTTTGAATAGGCAAAAAAGTACTTGAAGGTGTTGCTGAAATTGCACTATATTTGTCCTCAAGTTCGTTAACCATAATTAATGCCTTTAGTTTGGCTTCTTTTATGGCTGCCTGTGGCAGTTTTTTAACACTTAATGCCAAACTTTTAAAAAATAAATCGATATCATCATCTTTGTGTTTTTCTGCATTTAAGATTAGTTGATTTTGTTCTTCAATTCGTTTAAATGTCCTGTTTCTTTCTTCTGCCCTTTTTGTCACTAACGCTGATAGCTTGTCTACTTTAGACCGTGCACGCTTATCTACTAGGGAACATCCAGGGGAATCTTTATCCTGGAGTGGTAAAACGCCCAAATCTCCATCAATGGCCACATCTTCTTCGACATTGTCTTCCTCGCTCTGTGGTATGATGTTGCAAGTAGAACTAATGAAAATATTTATTATTATTATTAATATTAATATTATTAGGTAGGTATATAAGTATGCTTTTGATACATTTTATTAAAAAAAAATTTGTATAGATACCTCCGTTCGTTTTGAACTGTATTTAGAAAAGATGCACGATCTGCTGAAGGTAAACATTTTTTCGCTGAAGTTGCAGACCCGGTGCCGAGTTTTCTTTTGCAGCGATTGTGTGAATCGCGTATATACTTCCATTTTTTTTTGCAGTCGTCAACTAAAATAATATAAAATACTACATAATAATATTAAAATAATAATAAGTTAGTTGGATACTATACAGACTTAAGATAAGATATTAAAATTGTGCACGTGTCGGTTCTATATTATTACTATATATTATATATATTATATAGATAAGCCATAGTATTTTATCTTATCGGTTCAGTCATTGAAATGACTAAAATATACTATTTATACATATATTATATTATATTACATAATATCTTAGTCCGTAGCAATAATACAACTTTACTATAGACAGTGATTCACAACATTTTTCTAAAATACAAACTACAAAAATATTAAATGAAATGCAGTTATTTTTTTTTCATTACATTTTTATATTCCCTAAAATATTTTGCCGCCCCTGAAACATGGCGCCTCCAGGCATTTGCCTACCCGTGCCCCCCCTAAATACGGGCCTGAGTAAGGTACATATTATTATTATGAATAGTAATAATATTATATTAAGTTAATTTGAAACAAAAACACTTTCCCAAGGCAAAAAATTGTATCTACGCCATTGTATTGTATTAAATTAATCTTATTGCTAGATTATATATTATGTTATAGATAAATATTACATACCAGATTTCCCGATGGTGTTAGCAATATCTAACCAAATACTATCTTTATGTTCTGCATCTTTATATTTGTTGTGTGACAGATCAAACAACTCAACATTTTTTCGAACCAATTCGATGAGTTGTTCTTCTTCTTCTCCCGAAAAATGCAATTTAGCCATATTCATGCACGTGATGATCGAAATTCACTACCCAAAAGTTGGTTTGTGACTAAAAAAAATCGACGGTCGCGCGCATCGGTCGCAATACACTGCTCTCGGACCGGTAGTGTCGCCGGTCGCCACGATAAAGTTCAGTCGCGCGACAACAGTCGTGCGTTGGAAACCAGATAATAGGAATTACATATTAACAGTCGGACGGCGACTGTCGCAGCGACCTGTCTCGGCGACCGGTCGCGTCTAGGAAACCGTACCTTTACGGATTTTTAATATATTTCAATTATAATTCTAACAATATATTAAGTCAATATTAAATTTTCAAGCTTTTTTACCCAACGAATAAAATTTTATTGACATTTATAGAAATAAAAATTAAAAAATTTGAAACTGATAATATTAATGTTAAAATTATTCGTGGATACTTGAAACTTCTAAAGTATATTATTACAAATAATAATTATTCAAATTAACCAGCTACTTAAATTTCGTGAATATGTGTTAAAGGATTGATGACTTTCCTAAATCTCAAGTTCGTCTAGTGTAGCTGAAACGATAGGATTTTTCTTTCTCTTGTAGTTTCTGATTGTTCGTTTCAATGTTTCTTCGACAGGCATTCTTGCTCTGGTATATTCATCTAATTAAGACACTGCTTCAGCATACATCTGTGAAGAATTAGCTCCAGAACACTTCGCAGTCTCTTTAATTTTATTAATGGCTTTTGCAACATCAATGTTTGCTTGCTCATCAGAGTGCTCATGCGTAACTTTAAATTTTGGGTGTGTTTTATGTATAGAGGTGTGGAGAATAGTTGGGCAGTCTAGAGAACTCGTTTTACTACATCTCCATGTATATTATTTTTTTCCCGCGTGTTTCATAACAAACATATTATTGCCTTAAAATATTATTTTGTCATTTCCTTTATTTGACGTAATTATTTCCATACCTAATTAAACACAAAAAAAAACTTGAAAATGACAGCATAAAAATTTAAACCACTTTAAGCACGACAATTCAGTGACATCAGTTCGAATTCCAATGTTTTACTACACTTTGTAACTACTAAATCATTTTTATAATAATTAGCCACCTGCAACCTACAATTTTTTTTCCGTGATTTGTAGCATGAACAATCGTGTTTTCTATATTAATCACTGCTCCAGGTGTGCAGGTAAATTATTATAACCATTCACCTGCATACCGCGGGGTAAGTAAAATGCCCCCACTCCGTTAATTTATCAAATGTTAAAAAACTTTGTTAACATTTTGTTAGGTCATGTTTATTTTGAATATGCTAATTTCTTCTAAAATGTACCGGGTTGTTTTAATTGCAACGGCTATGTCAATATCGGTGTACCGTCATTTGCGCATGGTAATTTCAGCGCACGTGAATTGAGTGTGATAATTATAGCGCACGACAATTAAGCGCAATTTAAAAATACCTAATTGAAAGAATTACCGTGTTATCGATACAGAGATAATCTGATATAGGTAGGTAACTAGTATAAAATAATTTTGTAGTTAGTCATTTAGTGGTATTAACGTCTTACAACATTCAACAACATAATGTCTGTACTAGAATATATAACAAGTCAAAGGGGAAAAAAATTATTAGTATACAAAAAATATATTCATAAACAGGACAGACAAGATGAAAATAAAATAATTTGGAGGTGCAATGGAAATCAAGTGCCCAGGACGGGTACATGTAAGAAAGTAAGTACACACCAGTTTTAGCATTAAATAAGAATACTTTTTAAACGAAAAAATACTTGTAATATGTACTGTCGTAAATACGTATAAATGTCTTGTCACAAAATTATTTATAACAGTTATAAAAAGTTATGAATTATATTAAAAATTATACAATTATAAAAATACTAAGTCTTAACAATAAAAAGTATTCAGAACACGTACAAATTTTTGCTAAAGAAAACAGTTTAACAACTCGTGCCATTCTTGGAGAATTATCTTACAAGTTATATGATTGAATTTCTTCGTTTTTTTTTCATTTTGGCCTAATTGCGCCTGGACAATTTTTTGTAAAAATATAATCCGCGATGAAATTATTATATACGATACGATACTATATTAATAATAGACACACAAAAAAAACTACCACAATTTTTACATTTATTTTAGTTTTGAGTGTCCTGTAAATAGAATTCAATTTTTTTGGTACTATTATTCAGTTCAAATGTTTATAATAGTAATATCTTGTATCTTTGAACGCGTGGAAAAATTATTAAACGACAATTGCGGTCGACGAAATGTTACAAACAATTTTGAAACTACGCATTATGAATATATTTTAATCTTTAAATAAGTGGTACGGGTACTTTTATGCCCATACCAAATACTCGATAAGATGGTAACAGATAGAGTATTCAGCGATATCTATAAATATCAAGCTCATATCGATTTGTACGGATAATACGTAAGCTGTGTATAAAATTATTAAATCAACTGAAAATTAAATACAAAAAAGGCATTTATACGTAAAAAAGGCAAAAAAAGAATACAACCTTCGTTTCATTCGTTTCATCCTTCCGCTCATTTCTGCACGGCTGATTGTTGTAGATCGTAGAAACTGTATTATAACTTAGCTTGATTTGTATTCATTGAATTGTTACTTATTCAAATATACCTAATACCTATAGGTAATAGTAAAATATAATTGAATATTATAATTGTCGGGGGTTTTCTGCTGCTGCTGACTGCTTGGATCGTAGTCGTCGCCATTTAGCCTCGGATATAGATACTATAGTCGTGCTTTTGGCTGCATCGTCCGAAACCAATTCGTTATCATCGGCCAGAACATGTAACAACTGGATTCAAACCAGTGTCACGTGAACATTTAGTTGTTCGGTCACCACACTTTTGAATTTTGGCGTCGATATCTCAATAGTTGCAGAAGACTCGCATGGCTTTAGTTGTGTTTCCTCTACAACATGTTGTGTCTCGCGAGTGCGCCGGAAATTGAACACATGCCACCGATTACACAGCATACTGAAGATAGTGGTTGTATAGCACCTGACCATTTGGCCAATAACGTGCAGTTTTTAACAACGATGGACAACCAGCAACCATTAGGCAGAGATTGTAAGCCGGACGTTTAGATCAAGAGACCAATACTGTCAGAAAAATTCAAAATATGTGAAAAACTATACTCTGAGCGCCGAGAGAGCGCAAGTCGCTTCCCCATCCAAATGAAATCGTCGGTAGTTGGTTACGGATAGCATAGACAATTTTCTGCTTCACGGTCGGTGTAAGGTCGTTCACCGTGTATGTGTCATCATTCGTCGTGTATATTTATCGTCATCCGCAATATATGCGTTGTCTTTCGACGAATAATTGCACTCACTATGGGTGTGGAACTCGCACTCTTGCAAGTTTCCAACAGACTGTTCGTCATTCGGGCACCGGGATAGCGGTGTTAAATTGAACGACCTCTGATCGGCTTCCACCTGCAAGTCTTCGGTAAATGTCGATGTCGTCGCCGACGGTTGTTGGACACAGAGCTCAGTGATAGAGTCAATTTTCGGCCTCACGGTCAGCGTGTATGCTTTGTCGTCTGCCATGTGTACGTCGTCTCCCGACGGATATCCACTATGGGTATTGAACTCGCAATTCTGCAAACTCCTGACAGCCGGACTATTCAATCGTCCTAACGTAATAACGTTGCATTGTTTTGTAAAACTTTTGATTTTTTTGATTTGTTATGAGGTTGACTTACCCAACGTTTTTTTATTATTGAACTATAAGTAATAAATTCAGAAATTAATTATTATATATTTATGTTAAAGAAAAATACTATAATTCGATGTATGCTAGGCTGACACAGCGTCTTCGCTCAGAATTAATTTTGTATACAATGATTTATCATTGAATTCAATTAATATAGCCTATCCATTACAACGACATGCTCGACAACTACTGTACAGCAGAGCGGTACCCAATTGACCACCTTTTTTACGGCGCAACCCATTTGCGCCCGAACCCATTTATCGTAGCCCATTTGCGCCCCAAATCATAGCCCATATGCGCCCGATTCAGATCAGGTGAAAATCGTGCAACGTTGCCATTTATTGAGTATATTGGTGGGTAACTATAAAATCTAAAATAATATTTGATCGTTTCCCAAGCTAATCGAAACCAATATCCAAATCGATAAAGATAATAATATTTTGTCGTTAGTCATGCTAATCGAAATTGTAAAATCCCAATCGATAAAGATTATATTATATAAAAATGCATTTATCAGTTGTATTTTATGTGTCAGTTGCATAAGTACATGAATAGTGAGTACTACTAGAATGGAATTATATATAACTACTTCAAGTAAACAAAAACTTTGTTTAGTTTTTCGTTATTTTAAATATCACGTGAGTAGAACCCTTGTTACTGGAGATATAAGTTGGCGTTGTGTAAAAAAAAACCTGTAGTGCGTATGTCAAAACCAATAGTTCAAAAACGAAGTTAACCGAAATTAAAGGCAGCCATACCCATGATCCGGAAACTGAAGAAAGTTTAAACTTACTGGACGTTCAATGTAGGTGTAAAAGAAAAGCGTGTGAAGATTTAACTTTACGACTTAATAACATAATACGTACAGAGCTTTCCACGTGCAGCACCGCTAAGCATTCTGATGTTCATAATATCAGAAAGTGTACATACCGAGAACGTCGAAAAATATTACCCTCAGTTCCTAAATCACTCAACGAAGCAATTGAACAGATTTCTAGTTTAGTAATTTTAACAAATAAAAACGAAAAGTATACATATGTTGATAATGTAAATAATATTATTTTGATTACATGTAAAACGAATTTAAATTTTTTTTGCGATTTCAACTATTCTGATATTTTTTGTGATGGTACTTTTACTTATAGACCATCACATTTTTATCAAATGTATGGTATTCATATATATGTAAATGGATTTTATATACCACTTGTTATTGAATTTTTACCATCAAAATCATTTGAATGTTATCGGGCTATGTGGAACTTTATTTGCCATGTATGTACAAATAAATTACAAAAAAATGTTACACCATTATCAATCCATTTAGATTTTGAAATCGCAGCACACAAAGCATTTCTAAATGTATTTCCATACAGAAAAATAAGAGGCTGTAGATTTCATTTAGGTCAATCTTGGTACCAAACAATAAATTCTTTGTCAGATCTTAAAAAATTGTACAAGAATCAGTCATGCGATATCGCTAAATGGTTAACATTATTTTTTGGGTTACCATTTTTACCGTCAAATGAAGTGGAAGATGCTTATTTTGATTAACAAAACTTAACTCCAGATTTCAATTTGACAAATGTATCCGAATTTTCTGATTATGTATTTAATAACTATATTAATACTATATTAAAGGATGTCCATTTCCACCATCAATTTGGGCTGAACCTCCAAGGGACGCACCTCGCACCACAAATTGCGCTGAATCATTTCACAAGCACTTTAACTCCCAATTGTATTCACCTCATCCTCCATTAACTAGTGTAATTGAAAAATTAAAACTTATACAAGTAGAATCATATCTAAAAATAAATGAAATCAAGAAGGGTAAAATAAAACCACGACGTAAAGAGGAAAAAGTAAAAATACAACTTACTTATGAAGCGTGGAATGAGTACAGAGGAAAACACTTAAATAAAATAGAATACTTAAAAAAAATTTCTTATAAATTTCGGGGAATCAATTTATAATAACTGTATGATTATTTTAATATTATTATAATTTAATTATTTTTTGTATTATTAACATTCTTATTATTGACTAGTGTATCTATATTATTAATATTGATTATTTTTGACGTAGGATTTAATATTTTTAAAAAATCTTAAACGACAACTGACAACAGTGATAACCAGGGCCGGATCTTAACTTTTTAACACCCGGGGAAAATTAAAAATATACGCCCTTTTCAGGAAATTTTAGGGAAATGACCAGAAGTAGTATTATTTTATTTTATGAAAAATCAAGCACACTCACATAGGTAGTAGTGTGAGCACCAACCATTTATAAAGCCGTTTGCAATATACTGGACCAATAAATTATTTATCACAAATTATTTGAACAATTGTAGCTTAAAAACCAAAAAAAATAAATTTTTATATGATCAAGTAATATTTTTAGAAGAACTTCTTAATGGTGTATTTAAAGCTAAATATGGTAAATATTTCTAAGTTTCAGGTGTTTAGAAAAAATAATATTGGTAATAATAACATTTATAAATTATTTATTAACAAATCTTAATAATTTATTGCTTACTTTTAAGTTTTAACATAAAAAGGCAAAAAGCTTTATGTAAATAAACAATTATATTTTATACATTTTCAATTTTTGTTATTGTTACACTCAAAACTTCATAATTATTACATATTATGTATCTACTTAGGTACAGAAAAATTACAATGAAAGAAAAATATAATTAAGTACTGAAAATTGAAATAGTATAATGATTACCTATAACTTATGTATTAAATGAATAATATAATAAAATATATTATTCTACATTTTCCAAATTTCAAAAATGTTAACCTTAATATTTAAAACTTTATTTTTCTGGCTTTGATTGCAGAAAAATTATCAATAACTGAATCAAAATCAACTGTCTTTGTGATCTCTTTTTCGATTGACAGAAGTGACAAGTTAGTAAGTCTGTTTTGGTTCATCGTGGATCGTAAATACGTTTTTATTAATTTTAGTTTACTAAAACTTCGTTCACACGATGCGGTAGTACAGGGCAATGTTAGATACAAACGAATAGCAATACAAATATTTGGGAATATGTCAGTCATTGAGTATTCGTGTATTAACTCCAGAATATTTAATGGAGTTTGATTTTTAAGGTCAGGTAACATACCTAATGCAAGGTTTTTAAAGTTAATTATTTCCGAAGTAAAGTCTGAAGGTTTTAAATCGTTGTCATATTTTATGGCTAGGTCGGCAGCAGCTTTAATTAAATAATTTGAATCTCTTTCAACGAGGTCAGCTCCATTTAAAAATCCAAAGTCAGAAGATACTTGATTAAGCTTTTCAAATCTCCAGTTCATATTCATAATTAATACATCACAAACATTTTTAAAATTAATAATACAAGTTTTTTTTGAAGTCGCATTCCAGTCATCTGTAGATTCTTCAAGATCCAATAGTTTTACTCGTTTTATTCTTTTTTGAGGAAAAACAGTTGCAATACCCATTTTTTTAGATAATTCTTCAGCACTTTGGAATAATGTTTCAAGTCTATTATTTCGCAAATCGGTGATTTCATTAATTAATCCTTTAATTAGATTTGCAGCTTTATTTATTGTTAATGATTTCGATTGTAGACAAACATTAACGCGATCAATGCTTGAAAGGATAGCATTCCAAATAGATAACAAGCAAATAAATTCATAGTCAATGAATAATAATAAACTTTTAGCCAAAAATATTGATTCAGCATTACCTTTTTCAATTATATTATTAAGGGCATTTCTTACTTCGGGTAGTTGTGTAAAAACCGCTTTTATAGCTACAGATTTAGAAGACCATCTTGTATCAGAAAATGGTTTAAGTGTGAGTTTCAATGATTTCAATTCTTCCCAACGAGAAGGTGAACCCGAAAAAAAATTGAATAATTGTTGAATCTTGCCAAAAAAGTTTTTCATTTGAACATTTGATGATGCAGCGTTGACACCAGCTAAATTTAAACTATGAGCAGTACATGGTATGAAAGTAGCTAAACTATTTTTTTCCATAATTTTTGCTTGCACACCTTTATATTTCCCTGCCATATTTGCTCCATTATCGTAAGCTTGGCCTCTGCAGTTTTGTATATTTAAATCATCATCAGATAACTGAGTTAATATTTCACTTGCTAAGCCTTTTCCAGTTTTTTCATGTGATAAAATAAATCCTAAAAAATTTTCTTCTATACAAACTTTCCCATTAGAAATATGTACATATCGGATAACTTGACTCATTTGTTCCCTTTTGGAAACATCAGGTGTGCAATCGAACATAATAGTAAAATATTTTGCAGACTTGATTTGATTTATTATTTTTTCTCTGACCTTTTTAGATAATAAATAAATAAATTCATCTTGAATGTGATGAGAAAAATAAGATACAGATCCTTTTTTATGGGATTCAATATGTTGCCTCAATACTCCATCAGATTTACTTATTAAGTTAATGAGATTTAAAAAATGTCCCGCTGCTGGATTACCTATTTCTTCAGAATTTCCTCTTAAGGCTAGATTATTATTTGCACAATAAAGTAACACATCTAATATTATTTTCAAAACATGTCGCCATTTTTCTTGTTCTGATTTTATTTCTTTCTGTAAGGAGTCATCAATACCCCCTCCTTTCATTACTTTTTTTTCAAGCATTTTCCATTCTAAAAAATGTTTTATGTGGTCTTGAGAATCTTCATGTTCTTTTAAGCGCTCCATTTTTTTCCAACACGAAAAACCTCTTTTGGGATCACTTAAAGCAGTAAATTGTTTACCAAATAATATACAACAAAAGCAAAAAATTGCGTCATTTGGTTGAGAATATATCATCCATGATCTTTCAACACTTTCTCCATTAGGTAATTTTTTGTAAAACCAATGGTTTTTAAAAGGCTTATGTTCCATTTTTCCACGATCTGGGCCATGTTGAACAAGTATGCATCTTAACTTGTCATTTATGGTTGGCCACGATTGAGGATTATTAAATATTATTTCAGGAGGTTTTAACACATTTATTTCTTCATCAACAAGTGATTGTTTCTCAACTATATTATGCGATAAATCATGATCAACTAAAATATTTTCATCCAACTCTACAGTTTCTACAGGTATTTCTTGAAAACTAAATTCATTGATATTTGATGTTCTTTCAATCATGTTTGCATTTATTTCTTCATCAACAAGTGATTGTTTTTCAACTATACCATGTGATAAATCATGATCGACTAAAATATTTTCATCCAACTCAACAGGTATTCCTTGGAAAATCAATTCACTGGTATTTGATGTTCGTTCAACTTGACTACAACCACTAGCAATTTCAATTTGAATACGTTCATTTATTTTTTGAATTTCAGAAGCCCCATCTTCTAATGAATTGATTTCGTTTTTAACGTTGAACCATTTACTTTTAGATTTCTCCCATTGTGTTGCTAGTTCTTTGGCTTCTGCTTCTTTTTGCTTCTTTTTGTTTCGGAAATAGGAACCCGGTGGTCTTTTTGACATTTTGAACTTTAAAAATAAATAAGATGAAGAAAGGAGTTTAATAAAAACAACTATAAAAATAGAATATATGAGACTGCAGAAAAAAGCTTAAACAAAACAGAGGAGAAAGTACACCTTTCAAAAATATCTCTATAAATTCGAATCAACCAAATAAAACAAGTCGATTTATAGGTACATGAGAATGTGTGTTTAAATCAAAATGTATGTAAATGCCAAACCTTTGTAAAAATAGTTAAACTGTAAATATTTAAGTATAGAAATGTATCATAAAATGTATATAATAAAATTGATTATATACATTTTATTTAATGGAATGGCCGCAGAAAATTTGTAATAAATAAATTAAGAAAAATAATGTATGCATTTAAACATTTATCAGATGTCTTAGAATTTATGAAACAAAATAAACAAACATGTTCAGTGGAACCCATCTTTATCTTCTTGAAGAATAAATAAAAATAAAAAATAAGTTTCTTTTTAAATTATTTTATTATAATATGATGAATAGTTAAAACATGATAATTAATAAACCGATCTGACTTAAGTTACTCATCGATAGGATAGTATTTTTGTTTTAATTTTGTTGTACTTTTGTACTATCAAGTTTATCAAGAAAATAAATAGTATTTAAATAGTAAATGTAAATAACAATGTACTTGGTGTAATCTGTAACAATGCTTAATTTTGTTCTTTTTAATTTATCCAGTGGCTATAGTAATATTTATAAAAAAGTTCAGTTTGTAAAAAGGCATTGTTAAATATAAAGACTTTTATAAACGTACAAATAGGTATTTAATTTAATAAATAATTTAATAAAATTAAATCAGTAGTAAGTAACATTTTATGTTCTATTTAAAAAAATAAATAACTGTTGATTAAAAATTACATAACAATTAATTACAATTAATGAAGCCATTTTTAAGATCAAATTTTAAATAACTATTTACATAATTCATAAAAAAGATATACCTATATAATTTATTAATATGTATATATATTATATATTTATATGCAAGAAAACAATGTAATTTACCATACTTCATTATATCACTAATTGGAGAGTAAATCTACACATCGAAAAATAAAATAAAAATTCCAAAAAAAGGTTGCCCTGCGGTCTGCGACTTAATAAAGTTCCATAACAAATACTAGATATTCACAAATGTTCTTAACAAAAAAACTAATGACTACATGTCTACATACAGATTACTAAAACTAGTAATAACTAATATTGTTAATTTTGGTATTTTGGTTGTACTAACCTGAGTACTAATGACTGAGCACTGACGTCTTTTAACTGTTGCGGTGTCAAAATTAAAATGGAATTCAGCAAAAATGTATAAAATAAACTGATTTTATAAACTAATACGGGCTATATTATTATTAATATAACACGGACACACGAATCGATGAATCACAATACAATGATAATAAAATCAAATTCAACAATATTTTAATTTCCCACTTATTTGAACAATTAATATTTTATTTTAGATCTGCAGCGACAGTCAACCCACCGACAGTCGTGGACGGGTATTTCCACTGCAATACGTACCTATTTGTCCATTTAAAAATAACATTGTTATTACTTGTTAAAATTAAAAATAAAAATAATATTATTTTATTTACATACTCATTTTTACAAATTTCTATTAAAATATTATTTTGTAGTTATGTGACTTTTGTTTCAATGTTTTAAATTTAAATTTTTAAAATTTAAAACCTTTAAAATACGCCCACGAAAATTATACGCCCGGGGATAAATCCCCGACTTCCCCCCCCTAGATCCGGCCCTGGTGATAACTAATATGTATTATTTATTTTGATTTATTTTGGTTCTATATAAATTTAATTAAATGGATTATTAATAATATTTAAAATTTAGATGTATAGGTGATATTATTGTAATTGTATTTATTAATTATTTTGATTTTACGTAAAAATGTTTCTATTTGAAATTTATAATTTAATGCAATATAAATAATATTTATATATATATAATATGTATACTGTTTAGTATTTAACATTATTTTTAAAATTATTACTTTTTTTAATTTTGATTTTACATAGGATTGTATATTTTTAAACAACAACGGCAACATTGCATGCAAAATGGGCGCATTTGGGCTATAAATCAGGGTGTTTTTATTTTGGGCGTAAATGTCCATAACCCTCGGGGCGCAAATGGGCTGCTCTTGGGCGCAAATTGGCTACAGCCCTTTTTTAAAGTGTTTTTATAATAATTTATATCTTAATATTATCAATAAATAAATAAAAATGTAATCAATAATAATTAATTGATTTAAATGGATGATAAAAATAATTATTTGCACACTTGTATATTATTCACCCTTAAAATCAAAACGCATACAACTCACCAATTAATATATCTTGTACGGATCCATGCGCACAAAAAGTAGTTTTTCAACTCTCCTACCAGCCATATTTAGACTTTCGGCCACTCTATTCTCCATCAGTATCCTCATCATTTCATAAGTGGTGCGCCTGGTATCAAAACATTTCCCATTACATAGCAATTAATAGTAATATTGCCTAATTATAGGTTCTCGTAAATTACATCAGCCGGAGTCTCACCTCGATCCGAGTCGGTTGGACGCAGTGCCGGGTGCGGCCGCACAGACCCGAACCACCGAGGTGCTACAGGTGTCACGGCTTTGGCCACTCGACACGACAGTGCACCGGTCCAGACCTCACGACCGCCTGCAGGAGATGCGGTCTCCCTGGTCACATCCAGGCCACCTGCACCGAGACCGAAGATCACTGCGTGGCATGCGACCGCATAAAATCTGCACGCGTACCACACAAGCCTGGATCAGGGGCCTGTGCGGCTCGAAGGAAAGCCATCTCAGAGATGTACTCCACCAACACCCGAACATGATGCACACGATACAGGTCAACCTTCAACGAAGCGCCACTGCCCAGAGCCTTTTGCAGCAGACCTCGGCCGAAAGGGGAGCACAAGTCCTCCTCGTTTCCGAACAAAACTTTGGGCTCCAAGTGGATTTATTTCATTATTCAATTTATATTATATAGATAAATAATTTTAGGTTAACTTTGTTATTATTAAAATTTAGGTATAAAAACATAATTTTCCTTTAACCAACACAGTTTATAATATTATACTGTTTACCCGCCTACTATTTCAAAAATCCATGGAAATAATAATTTTTTTTTGATATTTTAATCAAAATAAAAGAGTTGTAAACAAGTAATAATAATAGACTCAACGTTTGTTTTTATATTAAAAACAGGATTTAAGTATTCATAATTATCCTAAAAAAAAAAAAATATGTTTATATTACTCTGTAGGTTAACCTATCGAATAAATATGTGTGATTAGTGTGTACATAATATTATTTTATTGTTTTATTTATGTTATAAATTATAAATTATAATACTGCACCCAAGCTCAAAACTATTTTTTAATGTTGATCACATATTCCTCGCGGAAGGGAGGACTCCATAGCCGACCACCTGTTCTCGAACCCTCCGGCAACCGACTCAGAGATGTACTCCACCAACAACCGAACATGATGCACACGATACAGGTCAACCTTCAACGAAGCGCCACTGCCCAGAGCCTTTTGCAGCAGACCTCGGCCGAAAGGGGAGCACAAGTCCTCCTCGTTTCCGAACAAAACTGGAGCCCAACACGCGACAACAGATGGACAGTGAGCAATGATCTCTCCAGCACAGTGGTCCTCACGGCTTCAGCGGACTTCGTACCCGAGGCGAAAGGGTCCGGCTTCGGCTTCGCCTGGATTCAAGGCCGCGGGCTAAGGATTTACAGCTGCTACACCTTCCGCAACGCCACCGATGAACAGTTTGAAACTTTTCTCGACGACATGCATCAGTCCGTGCTCGAATGCGATGCCCGAACTCACGTGTTGATTGGCGGCGACTTTAATGCCTGGTCTCAGGAGTGGGGAGGATCCGCACGCAACGACCGGAGAGGAGAACGTCTCTCAGACCTCGCGGCCGGTCTGAACCTCCATACTGAAAACATCGGCTCCAAATCGACATACCGGAGGATCAACGCCGAGTTTGTAATCGACGTGACATTCTCACGCCTCGTCGCACCAGCCACCATACGCGGATGGAGAGTCCTGGAAGACGTTGAGTCAGCCAGCGACCACCGCTACATCGAATTTAACCTCGATCCTACACCTGACGTGGATGACACTGGTGACAATCACGCAAGAGGCTGGTCATTCCGTCAGCTGGACGCCCAAGCACTGGCCGCACACCTCAGCAATACGGCTCAACCCTACGTTGACGAAGACACCACGGCGTCACAGGCAGCCGAGCAACTCACCGCCTATCTGGAGGCAGCCTGCGACTCCTGTATGCCTCCAAGGGCCCCGCGGAGACCAGGCAGGAAGCAAGTACACTGGTGGTCAAAGGACCTCGCCGCACTCCGTCAATCAACCACTAGGCTACGCAGGGCTCTTCAACGGTCTGCTCGGAGGCACGATCCTTGTGACGTCACGGACGCCCATCGCGAGGCATACAGGGGTATACGTAAAGACCTACGCAACGCCGTTCGTGAAGCTCAGGCAAAGAGCTGGTCTGAGCTATGCAAGGCCGTCGACAACGACCCATGGGGTCTACTGTACAGGGTCGTGACCAAGAGGATCGGCCGTCAGCGGCCAGGCGTCGAAGCTCGCGGAAGGACTCCATAGCCGACCACCTGTTCCCGAACCCTCCGGCAACCGACTGGTCACTGGAACCCCGACTCACGGAAGCACACGCCCAACCTCAAGCCGACCAGTTCACTCCGGAAGAGCTACGGGAAGCGTGCGTTAGGATTCCCCCTGGGAAAGCTACCGGACCAGACGGGATTCCAAATGAAGTCGGACTGACCGCAGGCGCTGCTCAATACCTTCAACTGCTGCCTCTGGAGGAACGAGTTTCCAGCACTATGGAAAACCTCGAGGCGCGTATTACTTCACAAGGGCCCGGGCAAGCCGATAGAAGACCCTTCAAGCTACAGACCCCTGTGCATGCTGAACTCCGCGGCCAAGCTCCTGGAGCGACTGCTGCTGATGAGGCTTAACCAGCACCTCGACCTGACCGGAAAAAGGTCGGAAAACCAGTACGGGTTCCGACACGGGCGATCCACCGACGACGCAATCGATCGTGTAATCCGCGCAGCCCGGGGAGCCGCATCCGGCGCAGTCCAGCACCGCGATCTGTGCGTAGTCGTGTCTCTGGACGTGCGCAACGCCTTTAACTCCGCCCCGTGGCCGCGGATCGACGCTGCTCTCCGCGAAAGGCTGGTCCCCCCACACGTGAACCGCATGCTACGATTCTATCTGGAGGACAGGACCCTCCTCGTCGGAGAGGCTCAAACACCGAGGAGAGTAACGTGTGGCGTTCCACAGGGCTCCGTCCTAGGACCTGCGCTATGGAACATTTTCTACGAGGAGCTCCTGGACACGGACATGCAATCTGGAGTCCAACTGGTAGCTTTCGCCGACGATGTGGCCGTAATCGGAACCTCTCGGACCGGAGCATCCGCATCTGAACTACTTAACCCAGCACTAGACACGGTCTCACATTGGATGCGCGACAATGGGCTCTCGATAGCTCCCCAGAAATCTGAGGCCGTCGTCCTGACCAGGAAACACAAATTTGAGGATCCACGACTGCGCGTGGAGGGCCACGCCATTCCTGTCAAGCCGGCCATCAGGTATCTGGGCGTGGAGTTGGACACCCGCCTGTCGTTCACGACGCACATAGCCACCGCGTCGAGAAAGGCCACCGAGTCGGCTAAAGCCATCGGACGTCTGATGCCCAACGTAGGCGGCCCGGCCCAGGCAAAACGAGCTCTGCTGGGTTCGGTCACCAACAGCAAGCTGCTCTACGCGTCCCCTACCTGGGCGACAGTATCCGCGCATGGCAATCCAGATGGGACCGGTCAGCCGCCACACCAGACGCGGTCGGCCGCAGATGGACCCACCGGCTGCTGCCAGACGTAGCCCGATGGCTAGCTAGGCCATCGAATACGGACTTGACGTACCACCTGACGCAGGTCCTCTCGGCGCACGGCTGCTTCAAGAGCTACCTGCGCAGGTTCAATCGGGCAGACGACAGCCTGTGTCGCTACTGCATGGACCCCGACGACACTGCCGAACACACGCTGTTCGCCTGCCCGAGGTGGGAAGACGAACGCGCCGTCATGGAGAGGATCCTCCGTCGCCCTCCATACGTCGAGGAGATCCTCTGCGGCCCCCGCCCTGACGATCTACCGGACGAACCGGCAGCACGCAAGAGACTAAACGACCAGGCGGAAATTAATAAACAAGAGTTCAAGAACATGGTGGAGAAGATCATGGCCGCCAAGGAGGACGACGAAAGAGAGGAGCAGCTGCTCCACTGAAGGCAGCGGACGATGAACAACTGGACGAACTCACACCACTCGCTACCGCGAGTCGTCGGAGGTGTCACCGACCACGTTGTTCATCCCCCCACCAGCGACACCATGGGCGGGATGGCGATCACGGCATCGCGGTATCTCAAGAGGAGAACTCGAACTCAAGGGCGGCGGACTCCGTCGGCCCGCCAACACGGACCTGTACGCGACTACGAGGGTGACTGACTCCGGTCGACCCGGAAAGCTCAGGTTCACCGGCAAAATATAAAAATTAAATTGTAACATGTATATTTTGTATAACGTAGGACTATGTCTGGTGGGTAATTCGGAGACTGTCCCGACTACCCCCCAAGTATGTATAATTATTTGTCTTTTCTGGTCAAATAAACGATGGCGGCGTCGCGGCAGCAATGCGAGAGCAGTTCCCGCGGCGTCGTCGGTTTCAAACTGAAAAAAAAAAAAAAAAGGTTCTCGTAAATTATAAAATAATTACAACATACCAAAATTTGTTTTTGCTCCTTATTGGACTCCAATTTTATGACGTTTTAGATACTTTTGCTTCAAGTAAATCTAGAAAAAAATATTTTAAATAATCATTTGTTTGTATTTTTGTGTTATTACCATATATTTTATATTTTAACATTTAACTAAATTGTATTTTTTAATACATTAATATGTAATGTAAATTTGCTGTAACGTTGTCTGAGAAAAAAACATTTTTCTTATTTAACTAGAAATTAATATAATATAAATTAATTAATATCAATTATTATATTATTATAAAAATACTTTTTTGTAAAATTAGGGCCCCAAAAATAAATTAGTCCAGGGACTCTAATTTTATTAATCCAGCTCTAGGTGTCAGGATAATTACAAAATAAGAAGATTTAAGTATCACTAGGTTTATTAAATGCAAAACGGCGCCTAAGCGTAAAATACTAATTTGAATAATAACACAAACAGGAGTCTGTCCGCAAATAGAAAGAGTACAGCGGCCGAGGCCGTACTGGTAGGCCGTTCACTGTTCAGTGATCCAAAACCCATTTTTAGCTGGCCAAAAGTGCTATTTTTAAAAAGTAAAAAACGCTCAATTTTGGTATTTAAATATTTTTATTACAGTATTTTCATGGCAAATTAAAAATATCGGGTCAATCATTTGATTATTAAATATGATACAACCGTTTGATTTGAAATATATAGATTTTTAACAAATATTTTCAACTTTTACGCTATAAATTTTTTTTCACTCAAAATGATTTGTTTAAAATTTTTTTTTTCTAATTCACACTTATTATGTTGTTCTTAATATAATTCTGAAAGAAATTTTTTTTTCATTTCTATCAACAGTAATGCAAAATTGAACACAAAAACACACGTTTTCCAATGTTTTTCGGTTATAGAAGAACATTACTTAAAATTGCGCAATTTTTTATAGACTATTGAATACATACATTTTGTAGTAATGTTGTCTGTCAGCAATAGATTAAAAAAAAAAATTTTTGAGTCAAATTGCTTTTGTAATGAACATATCTAATTTTCCTAAAATAAAGTGAATTACCTACTTTTGATAAAAATAAGATTTCAGACATATTTTATCATCGTATCCATTATAACAGAAAGTTATAACTTATATGATAGGTAGAATTGTGTTAAGATTATATTTATGACTGCTAAAATATTATTGTTCAACCCAATGTGTTTTGTCAACATTCTATTTTATTTTATTTTTCATTAGTCGATGTTTGTACGTACGGGTATAATTGTCGCTTTAGTTTGAATTTTTTTTTATATATATATTTCTCCACAAAAGTTATTAATGATGGATGAAAAAATTGGTAAATTAAACACAAGTATTATGAATTATTATAAAGCATTATTATTTTTGATTATTTTAAACTATACCGACAAAATGCAATAATGGTTATGTGAATAAGTAAATAATTATGAATTTCATCATAATGAGAAAAGCGTTATTCTATTATCATATATTATCAATTTCATAGGAAATTAAAATTTCCTGACCTAAAATATTATCCGTCACATTTAAATCTGTACTTCTTTTTTAGTTAACGTGACTTCATTAAGAGATACTTACATCGAGATATAATCACACTATGCATTTTGTCGGTTGCCGATAATACGTAACCGATCGGTAAACGACCGTGATAACCACGGTAGATTATAGAGGTATACGCACGGCCGTATATTCATAATGCAAATATTTGTCCCTGTGGACGTGTTTGGTTCAAGAATTAATCGGTAGATTACGCTGCAGTCTAGTGGCCCTAATTTTCATACTTGCAATACAGTCTACGTATACCTACAACAAACGAACAAAATGTCTCAATAAAAATATGATTGCAAAAAAAAAAAACCATAAACTTATATTTACTTAGTATTTACTTGTATTTACTTAGTATTTACCTAGTTATGTATAAGAAATTATAATATTTACAAACATAAAAAATAAAGCTAAATTACAATAAAAAAAGATAATAATATCATGTTAAATAAGTTAATGCTTAGGTAACATAAAGTTTTGATTCTTTTTTCTTGTCTCTTGATTTTTTTTTACACGACCTGTTTTGTTCACGTTCATATTGCCTCATTCTCATACGAATATAATAATGTAGGGAACTTGCTATTACACTACTTTTATGGTCATTACATGGAAATTTTAAGTTCACATTTATGATAATATCAGTGAGTGTTTTTTCATAACAATCCGAATATATAACATTGTTTACAAAAAATTTCTCAGCATTTGAGAAAATATCATATAAATAAAGATTGCAGTTCAATAGATAACCTTTTGTTTTCCTACTTACAAGTTCTGCCACAGCTAAATTAGAAGTATCTAAGTTGGTTAAAAAAGAATTAAGACAAGTCTTACATTTTGTAGTCTTAAGCAAACGACGGCACAAATATCCTGATGCATAGTAAATTACAATTTCTACAAGTTCGGGTGCCTTATAATTATCGGCTATTAAATCTTCTCCATCCCAATCATCATGTTCGACAATTAAATCTAAACGATTTTCCAGTTTTTGGAGGGCAGTACTACCAGTACCACCTCCAAAAATGCTTTTATAGTCATCAAAACTAATAGTACCCTCCAAAAATACTTCATTATTGACTGAACAGTTACCAAATTTTGGAGGTTTCAATAATTTATAAGTAGAGAGAAGACGATATAACTGTTGGAATGTAGGCATCGCAGGATGGTCATTTTGACAACCAGCTTGACGTATTGTACCAAAAAATTGCTAGAAAAAATGTAATTCAATGTTTAGAACAAAATATAGTATAAATCAGTAATTAAAAAAGCAATATCAATTAAATATATATATTATATAATTCATAAATAATAAGCATACCATATATTTTATAGTGCATATATTATGTGCATGTAATACTATCATCAAATATTAGAAATTGGCCAATACATTATTAATTTACTGCTAGCAAATTAAATATGACAGTTTTTTTAATACTTTACCCACAAAATATAAGATACAATTTATATCTTGTATTTTTAAAATCACAGCAGATTATAAAATTTTAAATTCACCATCTATCATGATTAAAATATACCCTCTGATTTAAATATCAGACTCAGGTAAATACTGTTACTTCTTAATATTAGTTTCAAATATTGCCATATTGGTAAGAAACACATTAAATCATCTTATAATCTACTGTGGTTTGAGTGACAGTCGTTGTTTTATATGATATTAATTCATCTTTGTTTATAAATTGATACCTATAATTTCAAAATTAAATTTGCTGTAGAATAAATTAAAATATAAGTAAAAGTATACATTTAAATACATAGAAAATAATATTGTTAGGTAAATTATAATCAAGCACAAAACATAGCATTAAAACAATTATAAACGTGATTTACTTCAATTTTATCTTGATTAGCTTTTGAAGTCAAAACATAGTCAAACCCAACACTGTGGAGATATTCAATCAGATCAACTGTTGAATGAAGAGTAACTCTAAGACCCTCGGCTGTTTCTTTAGTTAGAAATTGTTCAGGTGAAATTATTTTGTTTAAAACCTCCAATTCCCAACAGTTAAGCCAAGCTATACCATCTTTTATAGTCTAGAATAATTATGGTACAATGATCAAACTACTGCTATAGCAAATTTTAATTTATATTAAAATAAAAAAAAAATTATAATAAAATATTATTGTTATGAAACAATCTTTTCCTCACATTAATATCAGGACTGTCATGTTTAATTCCTTCTCCAGGATAACGTCTGTTGAGGCAATCGAATAAATTATTCAAAAATAATGAAAATTTAGCGGTTGGTTCACTATCTTCCAGTTCTTCGACAAGACGCTCTCTGTACATATTTAATCCCACGTAAACTGATTTACTGAAAATCTAAAACCAAAAAAATGTTTATTATACAAGCAAAAATAATCATCATTATAATAGAAAAATTACCTGTGTTTGCTTGAACTATTAATTTTGCCAAAGTCGCGCCATTAGTAGCACCTTTAGCAGCAAAGCATCCAATAGGTTGAAAGTAGTTTTCACAGAGAGAAGAAAAACCAAATACTAAAGCATGGTCAGCCAAAGCTTCATTCTTTGTACTTCCAATATCATTACCAAAGTCTACCACACCATGATACCGAAGAGTTTTTGGATCAGTCTTTAATGACTTACGGACACTGATTTCATCAAAAACAAGAATTCCATACTTTTGTTTTTCGGTTTTTGAATTAATTTTCTTCTTGAACATTTCAAAGAATGACGGATCAAATCCAAAATCCAATTTTACTAAACTAAGATGGCTTTTGATGGTTTGTACACAAGGGAGTGGCAAAATTTCATTTTTTAGCATAAACTTATACATTGCAGGACTACGAATATGCATAAGCAAGCATGTAAGCAACCAGTCATTTGAATACCTTCTACTTGTTTTGGAATTAAATTTTCCAATCCGTAAACATTCATTTATTACCATACTTCGTGCAGAATTCAGATTGAGACGTTGTATTTGCTGTTGAATAGTTTCTTCAGAAATACTATCAATTTTCTGTTTGTAGGATTTAACCATTTTTTCAAGTTGATTATTTTTATGTAATAATCGTATTCTGGACTTTCTAATAGCCTCGTGTGAGCGGATTACATTTTTTCTCTTTCCGAAACTTAATAATGTAGGCAGTGACTTTTTTTTACCATTATCTTTAGATGACCTAAATTATATTATAGAGTTAAAATTATAATTTGTATATATATATTTGTATAATTATATAAGTTTCCAAAACTTTACTAACATACCTTGACACTTTTGAAGCTAGTGCTCTACTTAATAAAACACATTTAGAGCATATGCTCTTATTAGGCTCTTCAATTTGAAATGTACATTCTACACTTTGCCAACAATTTAAAATATTTATGTAGCCTTTTTTCATAATTTGTACAGCATTATAAGAAATTATAGGTGAAACACCACGACAAATAGTTACAGAGTAAAAATTATATGCAATAGTTTTTAATTGAACAATTGAAGTCACTTTTTGTGAAGTTTCAAATGGCTTTCCCAATATAAATGTATTAATTTCATTATGGTTTTTCATTGATCGAATTTCTTTAACTACTACAGACCTTGGCTCTAAATGACTTGACAGTTCAATTTGAGCAAGTATTTTCATTTCATTAATTTGATATGAAACCCATGATGAATTTGGTAATTCAATTGTCAACAAAGTATCCCAAACATTAAACATTAATTGTTCATCAAGACCAGACTCCAATTTTAAGAAAACATTTGTAGTGTTTAGTTCTATAAACAAAATATACATTTTAAATTCCTTAACGAGTCATCAAATTAATTATTAAATTAAATATAGGACATGTTCACAGGAAATCTTAGTTAGTTGAATAATATACTATATTACCGTGATCACATTCAAATATTTCAACACTAGATGTTGTCGCGACAGAACTATTTGTATTTGTTTGAATATCTCTCTTTTTGGGACTTTTTCTTGTAATCTTGGGTTTAGGTATACATGATAAAGGGCATCCAGGAAATATAGATGGTATTGCACCTTTAAGTAATTTAGGTCTATGTAATGGAATTTAAAATAAACAAAAATCATACACAATAAATTAAAGGACTTATTTTATTTATATCTCATAAATCTATGAACAAGTATACCTACATTTGTTTTGATATGTGTAACTACAATAACTGATTTTATTAAAAAATAATAGAAACTAATAAATAAAAACAAATTTATTAATAAATTATGCTATTAAGAACACTAACAGAGATTTGTGATTCTCCAGCTCCGGATAACCAAGCCCAAAGTATCTCATCTTTATTTAAATGTTTTGAACATATAAAATGATTTGATCCAAGTTCAATTTCTCTTTTTGGGATTGCCTTTCTCCAATCATTAAATAAATTTCCTTGTGGGACTTTAAACATTGATACCTAATACATACATAACATTTAATGTATCTATTGCAATTAAAATTATTAATTAATACAAAATATCTTACTTTTTCTTTACAAGAACCATACCCAGATTTGCAAAATACAACAAAACATTTGACCATAATTATGTCTTAAAATGTAATATTTTATTTAACTATGATGGTTCTTAAAACGATAGTCACAAATTGTAAATTTTATTTTTTTATACAATATGAATAATCGTGTTATATTATAATGTATTTATGTGCCGGGGCCACTAGATTACAGCGCGCTCTAGTGGCCAAGATTCCTTAATATCACGTTTGTGGAGACAGTATTTTTATAGCCGTGCGTATACCTCTATAATCTACCGTGGTGACAACTATAATTAACATATAAACCGCGGGCCAGACTAATCGAGTGTATTTTTATAGAAATCAAAACTATTTATAACTATTAATATTTTAAAATAGTATATATTAATAGTTTTTGTGAAAAACTGAAACATCGATATTATGTTGCTGGTACGTATTACAAATCACAATAATGTAACAACCCTGTGACATATAATTTATAACATTGTAGGTCTGTACTATCATATAGTACCAGTTATATCGCCGGGATGAGTGTTAAATGTTTGTTTTACTTAAACAGAACAGATACATTGTATACATATTAAAAAGTGATGTTGATTGTACTACGTAAAATGTTTGTTTCTGGGATGTGTTGAAACATCCAGTGCACACTGGGACGTCCGATGTAAAAATCCAGAAAACTCTGGGTCTCTGTTCTGGTCGATGCTAATTTAAATTTCATATACATCGACGTAGGCCCATATGGTCGTGAAGCCGATTCTAGCATTTTTCGTCAGAGTGTATTTGGAAAAATGTTATACTCACAACAACTTCAAATTCCGGACCCAGATGCATTACCTTTAACTGAAAACAATATTCAACTATTTGTTTTTGTTTCTGATGAAGCGTTTGGTCTTCACGCAAATCTGTTACGACCATTTTCCGGTCGTGGACTTAATAATACTCGTCGGGTGTTTAACTACAGGTTATCCAGGGCAAGACGTACCGTCGAATGTGCTTTCGGAGTTTTGGCCAATAAATGGCGAGTTATGCACACAACGATTTTAGTGGACCACATTAGAACCACATTTTTGCGATGATATTATAAAAGCATGTTGTGTTCTCCATAATTTTGTTCGAAAAAGAGATGGGTATAATTATGATGAAGAAACTGATGTGCATAATTTGGATAACTTGACAACACATGGAAGAAATGTTAACAGAAGTGGAATAGACGTAGGCAAGAGACAATTTCGCTGATTATTTTATGGCTGATGGAGCGGTACCGTTCCAATACAGAACGATTTAGAAAAATTTAATTTAATATATAATGACTTTTTAATTTTTTTTTTGTGTATATGACATCGCCATATATTTGAATTTAATTGTATAAATGTATGCATCAAATAATTATTATTTTGTATAGTAAAACGTCATATTATAATATAATATTATTATTTTATTTATATATTTATAACTACTTAACCTATGGATAATAATAATAAATGATTAAATTGTCTTACTTTTTATTTCTTTTTCAACAGTTCCTAGGTTCTCCCATTGCAGATTATAAACTGCTTCGGCTACTTTCAGCCAAGCTGAGATTTTTAGGTCCTTATTCATGTACTCATTAGAGGTCATATCCCAAATACATGGATAGTTTTGGACCTCAGTTATTAATTTTTCAGTTGAATACATGTTAATTTATTGGAAAATATTTTTTAAATATATTATATAAGTATATATTTTTTTTTAAAATCTGCCAATTCAAAAAATAACGGCCAGTACCGAAAAACGCCCAGTGTAGACAGTACCGTGCAAATGAATGTAATGTTGTGCCCGACGGATACGCATCGCAACAGCTCGCGGTTTATTTCAGATCGATTTCGGACGAATTAGTCTGGCCCGCGGTTTATATGTTGATTATAGTTGTCACGGTCGTTTACCGATCGGTTACGTATTATCGGCAACCGACAAAATGCATAGTGTGATTATATCTCGATGTAAGTATCTCTTAATGAAGTCACGTTAACTAAAAAAGAAGTACAGATTTAAATGTGACGGATAATATTTTAGGTCAGGAAATTTTAATTTCCTATGAAATTGATAATATATGATAATAGAATAACGCTTTTCTCATTATGATGAAATTCATAATTATTTACTTATTCACATAACCATTATTGCATTTTGTCGGTATAGTTTAAAATAATCAAAAATAATAATGCTTTATAATAATTCATAATACTTGTGTTTAATTTACCAATTTTTTCATCCATCATTAATAACTTTTGTGGAGAAATATATATATAAAAAAAAATTCAAACTAAAGCGACAATTATACCCGTACGTACAAACATCGACTAATGAAAAATAAAATAAAATAGAATGTTGACAAAACACATTGGGTTGAACAATAATATTTTAGCAGTCATAAATATAATCTTAACACAATTCTACCTATCATATAAGTTATAACTTTCTGTTATAATGGATACGATGATAAAATATGTCTGAAATCTTATTTTTATCAAAAGTAGGTAATTCACTTTATTTTAGGAAAATTAGATATGTTCATTACAAAAGCAATTTGACTCAAAAATTTTTTTTTTTAATCTATTGCTGACAGACAACATTACTACAAAATGTATGTATTCAATAGTCTATAAAAAATTGCGCAATTTTAAGTAATGTTCTTCTATAACCGAAAAACATTGGAAAACGTGTGTTTTTGTGTTCAATTTTGCATTACTGTTGATAGAAATGAAAAAAAAATTTCTTTCAGAATTATATTAAGAACAACATAATAAGTGTGAATTAGAAAAAAAAATTTTAAACAAATCATTTTGAGTGAAAAAAAATTTATAGCGTAAAAGTTGAAAATATTTGTTAAAAATCTATATATTTCAAATCAAACGGTTGTATCATATTTAATAATCAAATGATTGACCCGATATTTTTAATTTGCCATGAAAATACTGTAATAAAAATATTTAAATACCAAAATTGAGCGTTTTTTACTTTTTAAAAATAGCACTTTTGGCCAGCTAAAAATGGGTTTTGGATCACTGAACAGTGAACGGCCTACCAGTACGGCCTCGGCCGCTGTACTCTTTCTATTTGCGGACAGACTCCTGTTTGTGTTATTATTCAAATTAGTATTTTACGCTTAGGCGCCGTTTTGCATTTAATAAACCTAGTGATACTTAAATCTTCTTATTTTGTAATTATCCTGACACCTAGAGCTGGATTAATAAAATTAGAGTCCCTGGACTAATTTATTTTTGGGGCCCTAATTTTACAAAAAAGTATTTTTATAATAATATAATAATTGATATTAATTAATTTATATTATATTAATTTCTAGTTAAATAAGAAAAATGTTTTTTTCTCAGACAACGTTACAGCAAATTTACATTACATATTAATGTATTAAAAAATACAATTTAGTTAAATGTTAAAATATAAAATATATGGTAATAACACAAAAATACAAACAAATGATTATTTAAAATATTTTTTTCTAGATTTACTTGAAGCAAAAGTATCTAAAACGTCATAAAATTGGAGTCCAATAAGGAGCAAAAACAAATTTTGGTATGTTGTAATTATTTTATAATTTACGAGAACCTTTTTTTTTTTTTTTTTCAGTTTGAAACCGACGACGCCGCGGGAACTGCTCTCGCATTGCTGCCGCGACGCCGCCATCGTTTATTTGACCAGAAAAGACAAATAATTATACATACTTGGGGGGTAGTCGGGACAGTCTCCGAATTACCCACCAGACATAGTCCTACGTTATACAAAATATACATGTTACAATTTAATTTTTATATTTTGCCGGTGAACCTGAGCTTTCCGGGTCGACCGGAGTCAGTCACCCTCGTAGTCGCGTACAGGTCCGTGTTGGCGGGCCGACGGAGTCCGCCGCCCTTGAGTTCGAGTTCTCCTCTTGAGATACCGCGATGCCGTGATCGCCATCCCGCCCATGGTGTCGCTGGTGGGGGGATGAACAACGTGGTCGGTGACACCTCCGACGACTCGCGGTAGCGAGTGGTGTGAGTTCGTCCAGTTGTTCATCGTCCGCTGCCTTCAGTGGAGCAGCTGCTCCTCTCTTTCGTCGTCCTCCTTGGCGGCCATGATCTTCTCCACCATGTTCTTGAACTCTTGTTTATTAATTTCCGCCTGGTCGTTTAGTCTCTTGCGTGCTGCCGGTTCGTCCGGTAGATCGTCAGGGCGGGGGCCGCAGAGGATCTCCTCGACGTATGGAGGGCGACGGAGGATCCTCTCCATGACGGCGCGTTCGTCTTCCCACCTCGGGCAGGCGAACAGCGTGTGTTCGGCAGTGTCGTCGGGGTCCATGCAGTAGCGACACAGGCTGTCGTCTGCCCGATTGAACCTGCGCAGGTAGCTCTTGAAGCAGCCGTGCGCCGAGAGGACCTGCGTCAGGTGGTACGTCAAGTCCGTATTCGATGGCCTAGCTAGCCATCGGGCTACGTCTGGCAGCAGCCGGTGGGTCCATCTGCGGCCGACCGCGTCTGGTGTGGCGGCTGACCGGTCCCATCTGGATTGCCATGCGCGGATACTGTCGCCCAGGTAGGGGACGCGTAGAGCAGCTTGCTGTTGGTGACCGAACCCAGCAGAGCTCGTTTTGCCTGGGCCGGGCCGCCTACGTTGGGCATCAGACGTCCGATGGCTTTAGCCGACTCGGTGGCCTTTCTCGACGCGGTGGCTATGTGCGTCGTGAACGACAGGCGGGTGTCCAACTCCACGCCCAGATACCTGATGGCCGGCTTGACAGGAATGGCGTGGCCCTCCACGCGCAGTCGTGGATCCTCAAATTTGTGTTTTGATAAAATATTCCTATGATCAAAGTTAAATTAACAAATATTTACGATGTAATTTTAATATTTATTTACCAGTTTAGATTTGAAATCAAATTCATTTAATATACAGTTTTGGACTGATGCAAAGTCGTCAGTATCATTCATAGGAAATTTGCATACAAAACTTTCATTCAAATTGATTGATTTTTGACTATTATTACCTAATGAGTTAGTTTCTAGTTTAGACAAGATGCGATTCAACAATAATTTGATTCCTATTTGCTCCGAAATTATTTTATTTAATTTTTCATCAACTTGAGATGAGCATCTATCATTTCCTAAATATTGAATAATGTTTTTATGAAATGTGTAGGTATAGGTTAGATTATACTTCCAATAGCTAAAAGTTCTAAATCTCTTTGGCCTATACTTCTGTCAATATTAAATTTTAAAGAACTGCCTGATAAAGTTTTTCCTATAGGGATTTATCACGGATTCAAAAAACCTCTGTCTATTGAAGAATTCCTCGAGCCTTTTATATCAAACTAAATTAAAAGTTGAAATTAGTCATATTGTGTGTGACGCGCCAGCAAAAGCCTTTTTATTAAATGTTAAAGGCCATAATGCCTATTTTGGATGTACAAGTTGTACAGAAGAAGGAACATACTTAAAAAATCGTGTAGTTTTTTTTAGGGTTAGACTCACCATTGCGCTCTGATAATACATTTAGAATGAATCATGATGAAGATTACCATAAAGGTCACTCTCCTTTTAAGTTATTACCAATAAACATAACTGAGACTGTATGCTTGGATGGATTATATGCATCGTGTATGCCTAGGTGTTGTTAAGCGATTGATTGAATTTTGGGTAAATGGAAATAAGAATGTTCGATTAACTGAAGAAAATAAACTAAGCATTAATAACGAGCTACTTATTTTGAGATCGTACATTTCTGCAGAATTTTGTCGATTACCCAGATCTCTTGATGATATTTATTTTTGGAAAGCCACTGAATTGAGGAATTTTGCTTTTTATTTTAGCATAGTTGTACTTAAATGAAAAATTAAAACTAAATTATACTCACACTTTTATTACTGGTTTTTGTAAAGCATTGTGTGCGGAAATCTCAAAATCCACATGGAATCTTTAATATACTTAATAGTTCTTGGTTAAGCGTATGAACACATAGATCCTGAATTGTTATCCACTTTGTGTTATACGTTGAAATTGACTTACTCTTCAAAAAACAAAAAATTACAGGCACATAAAAATGATTTTGATAAATATGGATCGTGTATAACTGGTTAAACAATTTTGGACAGTAATCAAATGTACCGTCTCCAAAAACGTGTTGAGCATTACATAAAAAACTTAAATTTTTCGGACAAGTTAAAAGTACTACATTTTCGTCATTACTTAAATAAATAAACTGTTCACCTTTAAATAACAAATTTTCTTGCATTTCCCTAATCTGATTAATTGCTTCATTTACATTTTTTGGAAGCGCTGGAAACTGTTTTTTTCTGGCGGCGTACATAGAGTTTCTTAGTAAATGAATATCACTATGTTTTAAATTATTACCTTGGTTTAAATGAAGTGTTTGTCTTATTATCTTACTCGGTTGTATGTGTAGTTGTGTTTCAGCTTAACGTTTCACAACACTGCGAATCATCTCCTTTTCAATTTCATTTTCTGAATACTCACTATATTTACTATGATAATTTATAACTCGAATAACTTTGTTGTATAGTTTATTTACAACATACAAACCGTTGCATTTTTTATTGGTACAACGAAAATAAAAATCACCACTTTTTAAAACACGGGATTTGGTGAATTTAAAATTATTTACACTAATACAAATATTTCCACGTCGCGATTCAAAAACTTCACTAATTTCTAAATCCATGTTCAGTAAATATAGGTTAGAGTCACAAATTCTATGTACGCACACTATAAGTTCTCGAGACGTACTGATTGTAAGGAATTTAATAACATTTCCGTACTCTTTATCGATGATTATCATTGCCTACTAAATATAGTTATTTTACGGTGGAAGACATAAGCGCCAAAATGAGATAAGAAAAAAAAAGTCGTATCGTACAAAAGCGCCAAAATCGTGTATCGTACATAAAATCATACTCCAAACGTTTAATCTTAATCGACAAATGTATAATCTGATTACGATAGATTGTCAATTGCATTTTTGCACCATATTTAGTCATACTCATACATGATACATAATGTACTCGTGTGATAGTAAAGACAGAAAATCACCGATTTCCATTTGCTTTAAATATCGTCCATTATTCACTTATTGTTAATAAGATTAGGATAGCCGATACGTAGTAAAGGTACGGTTTCCAAGGCGCGACCGGTTGCGGCGGCTGATCGCGACGACTGGCCGCTGGTACTCGACTGTCTTCTAAAGGTCTCCAAGCTGCGACTAGTCGTTGCGTAATTGACTGCTCTATAAATAAATGCCTTATCGTGGTTTCCAATGTGCGATTGACGTGAGCGTGTCATAAATAGTCGTTGCGTTCAACGATCGTACAGCTCTTGAAGCAGTGTATTGCGTGCGCCGCAATGCGATTTTAATAATTTTATTCTGAATGAATTTATCATATATTTTTATAAACGAATTTATTCACTCAAAAAATGTCGAAAACCACGAAAACTCTTTTCACTACAACTGAAGATGAACTGTTAGTTGAAGAAGTGAGTAAAAACCGTGTGTTGTATGACAGTTTGCATGAGAAACATAAAGATGTCAACTTTAAAGATATCATATGGAATAATATTTCTTCCGTTGTTGGGCAATGTAGTAAGTACAACATATTATCATAAGAATAAACAAATTAATATTAATAATAAGAAATAATAATTATAATAAAGTAATCAAATACCTACAAAATTATATATTATATACTGTTCAGTGTAGTACTGTTAGTTGCACCATTGGTCATTAAGTTCCCGTCGTCGTAATGCTGCTAACGTTGGCAACACTTGGTGCTATCGGTAGTCAGCTGCGATGATGGGGCTTACTGATAATGGTTCATTTTCTGCAACTTCAGTTTTTGTTTTTAAATTTTTTTTCTCTGTCGGTTATTATTGTCTAACCTTTGTGCTTGTTATACAGACGCATCATTATTATGCTTTTATGTCGCCTTTTTGATTATTGAAAAAACCTCGTGACAAACTAAATATTGTTTTTGGCTGTGCTGCTGCGATCTGTTCTATTGTCTGGTAAATATGGTTCGGCAACTCTAATTGATCATTATTATTATTAGTTTTTTCTTGCTATAGGGTTGTCATTTTACCAGCAATAGGGCATTTTGGCCACCTCTTGTGTTGGTCCAGCATATTGTAGTTTGTTCGAGGGTTTGTGTTGGCGGCATATTTTTGTATTCATTCGTGTCGTTTTGCGTGGCCACGTAAGTTTTTTGTTGCAATTGTATGAGCTGCAGCTCATGCAATTAAATTTATATATTTATATTATTTATTATATTGAAGCCGCATGAGGCACATTATTATACATTTATATAATTAATTTTTTTATACTTGAAAGTTGTAGCCGCCTGAGGCAATTATATTTTGTTATTGTACCTCTTATATTTTATAGCCAACCAGGCAAATGTGTTATTATAATTATTCATTCAGCCAATAAAATTTATACAGTCCACTATTATTAAATTATTATTCTTATTTATTTTAACGGGAAGACGGCAAGGCCAGCCTATTATTATTATAGGCACCTTATGCGTCAACAATATACATTATATAAATACACATTTTAAAAGTGTTTTTTTCAAGCATAAATGTTACATTTCTTTCCTTATGATTCATGAATATTACTTAGGTATTTACAACTAATAATTAGCCATTAACACTTACCTATGTATTATAGCTGAAGATTGCAAAAAACGTTGGCGAAACATACGTGATACTTATATGAGGCATAAGAAAAAACTCGGGACTGGTTCGTCAGCATTATCAAAAAAGAAATGGGCTTTGGCTGACAACTTAACTTTCTTAAACAACGTGGAATACGAAAGAAAGTAAGTAGATACTTATACCAAAAACAATACTTATATTCTACTTATATTATACTGTTAAATAAAATTACAAAAAAAGCAGATAAGTCGTGGATGTTGCTCTGCTGTATAGTAGGTTACAAGTGGGTTACAGTAATGGGTGGAATTAAATTTGAATCCAATGATATTATATCATTGTATACGAAAAACGATTCTGCGCAAAGACGGTTTATCTGTCTAGGATATATTATAGATTATTAAAAATTTTCAAATCTTAGATTTAAAAAGACAATTTTTTATGAATTTTTTATGAACGAGGTACTGAAGTCAAAAATCGAACCACTTTTACTGTCCCAAAACGTGACGAAAGACACAAATAAAATTAAAATTAAAAATTAAAAATTAAAATAAAAACACAATCGCGACGCTCAGAATCTAAAATTTTAAATTGATGTATCATATCAAAATGAATTACAAATGATTAATACCTATATTAAATATTTCAGTACAATAACAAATGTTAATATGATAGATACAACAACAAATGATAATCTGATTGTCGAGTATATGGTTTCATAATATTAGGGTGTAGTCTAAAAGCTTCATCTCCTACTATAACTTGAGGTAATACTTTATCAGATCCAGATAATTGTTTTTTTTTCTGGAAAACCAAATGATCCATTCAGTATCTGTTGACCCACACCAGATTTTAAAAATATGCCACTGTCTCCTTCTCTGCCAAATGAACCAACATCAATGGAAATACATTTATAATTGGCGTCGACCATTGCTAACATTACAATAGAGAAGTAATCTTTATAATTAAAAAAAAGCGATCCTGTTTTTTCTGGACATCTAACTCGAACGTGCTTTCCATCTATCGCCAGAACGCAATTTGGAAAATTCCACTTAGTCCAAAACTCTGATGCTTTTTTATTTAAGTCGATAGTCGATATATCGGGTAGAAAAATGGGCATAAGGTGTTTTTTTAACGACGAAAGTGTATCTTTTACGATAATGCTAATATAACTATGTGAAATTCTGAACCCAAAAGAAAGTGACCGAAATGATTCTCCAGTAGCAAGATACCTGTAGAATGTAACAAAAAAAATTAAAATTTGATACGCCACTGATATATATATTGATTATAATTATTTAAATAATTATAACATAAATTACATAACTATACCTAGTTAAGCTACCTATCATTTTTATTAAATGTATTTTTGCATGTCTTATAAAAATGTAAAAAAAAGGTCAGACAAACTTCGTTTTGAAGTTGTCGTTGAAAAACTTCAAAAAATACAGTTTGTTTGTAACCCGTATTTTTTTTAAAAAAAATTCTTTGAATATAATATTTTTCAAGATTTACTTGCAAAAACTTTAATGTTATGTATGATAGGCAAGTTTTGATCTTATCAATCTATTGAACATAAAAAACCACACATTTAAACTTCCAAATGACTTCCAATTCTTCAAATTAACCATGCAAAAACACACATTAAAAAAAAAAAAATGATAGGTAGCTAAACTAGAGTTGTGCCATAATAATTAAAATTCGCGAAATTTATTTTTATTTTCTCTTAAGTGGCTTTTTATTAAAACTTTAAAGAAACCTTCTTTTTCTCTTGTTTTAAATAAATTACTTATTGGCTTCCTGTATGATGGATTTGAAGTGTACATTACTTCTTCTTCTTCCTCCTCTTCTAATAAATGTATGATTATTTTATTATTATTTATAATTAATTGTTCCATTTTTTGTGATTTGTAACAACGAATTAAAAAGAAACACGTGTGTACAAATTGAAATATCAAGCTAAACTAAACTGAAAATAAATGCCACTATGCCAGCCGCAATATTCAGTCGTATTGTAGGAAACCAACATACACGCAACGATCAGTCGTTGCGGCTGATCGCAACGACCAGTCGCAACGATAAGTCGCAGCTTGGAAACCGTACCTTAAGATACGACTGGTACGACTGATCCAAGATACGACTCGTCGCGACTTTTCATAAATATCTCATATTTTCAGTACTCACAAAAATAAAATTCAGTCTAGACGTGTGTTGTCGTGTTGCACTGTCCTATCCGTATTTTAAATATTTAATTTACTAATACCATTATGGCTGAGTCTTTGTGTATATTGAATAATAATAGAGTAATACTGCAGTTATTAGAGGAGGAAGAGGAAGAATTTGAATTATTTTCTTCCCGACACTCACGTAAAAGAAAGCCTGTTGACAATATTTATAAATTTCGTGAAAGTGAAGGTGTTTTTGAAATTTTAGTTAACCGTCATTTAAATAAAAATGAAACTAAGTTTCGAGAATTTTTTCGCATTAACTATAAACAGTTCGACTTTTTGGTTTCATTGATCGAGGTAGAATTGTGTAAAGAACCTAGCAATCGAATAAAGAAACCAATAAGTGTTGCAGAAAAACTGGCACTCACCTTAAGGTATTTATTAAAAATACAATATATATATTTATATTAAAAATATATAGTTCATACAGTGTTGGGGATGTTACTTTTTTTTGTAGTTAAATTACACCACGAATAACCTTTCAAAATTGTAACTCAGTTATTTTAAAGTTATTTTTTGTATTTTGTCAAGCTGTACCTATTATTTTTGAGATAGAAATTATTAAGTAACTGCATTAGAAATTACAAATAATATTACTTTTTATTTTCAAATAAATGATTATGTCAATAGGTAGGTATATTAATACCTATAACTTATAGGTAATGAATAGGTAATGAAAATTAACAATTATACTTAAAATAAAATAAATATATAGTATATACATTAAAATTATTCAAAAAGTTATTATTTACAATAACTTATAACAATATGTCAAGTTACTCCCCAACACTGATTTTAAATTATAAAATTAAAATAAATATATTTTGTAATATAGGTATATGGCAACTGGCGGGTCATTCCGTTCGTTGTCATTTGGCTTCCGTATTAGTCATAGCCAGTGGCGCACACTGGAGGGTTCAAGGGTAGCAGCTGCTACCCCTGATTTTTTTGGTGGGTGGGTGGGTGGGTGGGTGCCGTGGGTAAGTGTCCCCAAGCTACTAAAATATCCACAAAGTAACAATATTCTACTATGTATAAAAATATTTAAATAATATAGGCTATGGCCATTAGAGTAAAAGCCAATATAAGAGGTAAGTAGGTAACTGACTAAATACCTACTAATGAGTATTTTATCATCCATAACATCGTAGAATAGATTCTCATGGTGGCATGTTTTCACGATGTTACAAAATACAAATTACAATCAAATCGGTATTCGGGATAGGCATTCCTACCGCGCGAGGTGGGAATACGTCGGAATCAATAAATTAATTTGTTTGTAGTTTGTGACTCTGTGCTAAATTCTAATGCATAAAGGTGAAGGTGAACGATTTGTTAAAATTATAAAATATTTTAATTTGTATTATTTATTAGTTATTACCATTGATTACTGATCAAAGATTTTATAATTTAAATATTAATTTTATAATATATAAATTAATTATTAAATCAATGATTCGTATAATCGTATAAATGTCTGGATTATATTTCTATTTTCGATGAACAACATAATAATATATATATATTGTAAATTATGAAACGAGCATCTTCCACCACCGTCCGACTTCTATTTATAAACAAATGGTACTATTACTATAGATACAGCTATACGCACCAGGCGCTCCAGCTATGAAATTTTCCAAACTGGATTTATATTTAATTCACACTAATAGTTTTGTATAACGTATATCGATGGAATGACGACGACACGAGAGACGAGACATATAATTGGCATTCACACAGCTCGCACAGCTACGTTATTACTATTAGACATTAGTTATTACTATTTTCTGTGTTATAGTGTTGTGAGTTATTGTTTTTCATTAATATTTATTATAGTGGCATGGTAAACAATTACAATATTTTTAACTTCCTACAAAATGTCGAATTCAAATATTGGTTTAGACTTGGTGTGTTCATGCGGTAAAAAAAAGTTGAACTTAAATGAAACGAATTGGAAGCGACATATTTCGTCCTGTAAATCAGAAGAGAGACTAAAAATCTCAAAAACATGCAATAATTTAACCAATTATTTTTCAAGAAAAAGAGATAATTCTACAGTGTTTGATGGACTTGATGGAACATCATTGCAAAAGAGTAAGTATTTAATTAAATTTAAGGGGGCTAGAGCGTAATCCATTCTAGGGAGTAAAAACTATGCGTTTTATATTTCAGTTTATATGGGTCTATGGGTCTTGTGAATGTGTTGAAAATAAATGAACATTAGTGTGTGTAATTTGTAGTACCGTCGTACCGAATATAAGATATACAAATTATAGCGCAGGGCTCTACAAATCATTAAAAAAAAAAAACTTAAAAATATTGAATAAAGTTAATAAAGTTAATAAAGTTATTGCATTAGTCAAATAGACCTGGGACATCCTGTATATAAATTACTTTTTTCACAATAATATTATCAAATATACTTAGTAATATCATAGACTGACAGACTGTTTTCGCTCAGAATCGTTTTTCTTATACAATGATATTATATCATTGAATTCAAATTTAACACCATCCTTTACAGTGACCCACTTGTAACCTACTGTACAGCAAAGAGAATCCACTTACCCACCTTTTTATACTTTATAACGTTATAGATGCCTATGTGAATGTATAAATATTACCACATTTCAAATTTCATCATATGAAATCTGCTGTTTATGAATTTTGATATTGAAAACAATATTAAATTAACAAAATTTAAATTAAAAAAAAACTAACTTGTTTGTCATGTAGGTCTAACCTCTATTTGGCTTAATTATTGAAATTTTATGATATATATACCTAATATAATATATATTACCTACTTTTAATACACATGCCAAAAAGGCCCACACCAGTTAGATACACATTTTTACATTAATTTTTATATGTTAAATAGGAAAATCAAATTTGCACAATATTTTTAATCAAAACCGCAAAGTCAATGATTTAAAAGGTAGGTAGTTTTTTTTTTTTTGTAAGAATTGAAATAAAATTATTAGTGTTTTTATGTTAGCAAAAACAATTTGCTTGTTTAATAGGAACTGATAAAGCATGTGGTATATCTAACGAAGACCAGATCTCTGAACTTGCTAAATCATCAGGTTAATTTTTATTCAACTATTTTATTTTACTTTTTATTTATATTTATTTTATATTATGTTGTGTTAATGTGTTATTAGGTACAACAAGTTTAAATGACATTGTTGTCAATGTCAATGAAGATCACATTTCTGGAGTTGATGATTTAGAAGGTAATTTAATTTGATTTTATATACAACTTATAATAATTTTAAATTTGCTTGTTTAATAGGAACTGATAAAGCATGTGGTATATCTAACGAAGACCAGATCTCTGAACTTGCTAAATCATCAGGTTAATTTTTATTCAACTATTTTATTTTACTTTTTATTTATATTTATTTTATATTATGTTGTGTTAATGTGTTATTAGGTTTAGGTACAACAAGTTTAAATGACATTGTTGTCAATGAAGATCACATTTCTGCAGTTGATGATTTAGAAGGTAATTTAATTTGATTTTATATATACTTTATAAAAATGTTGATTTAATTTTTATTTGTTTGTTAAATAGGAAGTGAAAAAGCTTGCAAAATTTCTAATGAAGACCAGTCTCTTACTATTTCTGTTGCAAAAGGTAAATTAATATTTTATTACTATATGTTAAGTTAATATTATATAAATTAATTTCTTTGCTATTAATTTTCTTTCCCCGAGGAAAAAATTAATTATAAGTACCAGGTTTTAACGCAATAAATAATCTTTTCTTTTCGTACGTCATTTCTCTAGTAACTTAATTGCTTATAATAGTCCGGATTAGATATCAACTTTTATACCATTGTAAAAATATATACAATTTTTCTCATTTTTAGAAGTTGGTATCGAAGAAAAAGATCCTATAAAAATAATTGCATCTGGACCATTTTCTTATGAAAAAAGAAAATTAATTCTTAGCTGGGGTCCTCATCAGCCTCAGAAAGAGGATATGTCCAAGAACTGTTTTCCTATGCGAAACAATAGGAGTTTTCTTCCTTCGTGGTATAAAAAAACATTACCTGATGGCACTACCAGCTCAAGAGAATGGTTTTCATATTCGTGCAGTACAGACCGTATATTTTGTTTATATTGTATTTTAATTGGAAATGATAAGCAGTCTGTTTGGGTCACGACAGGGTTTGGCACATGGAGCAAGGCAACACAGAGACTAATTATGCATGAGACTTCTTCCTTTCATGTTGAAGCTTCTCTTAAATTGAAATTAGAAGATCAGTGTGTGCCTCTTCAACCTTCAATTCTTAGAGCAAGGAACACATTTGTTGCTACGAACCGTCTAATTGTCACAGCAATTATTGACATAATTCTCTACCTTGCTCAACACTCTTTGGCTCTAAGAGGTCACAGAGAAAATTGGGAGACCAATTTACGTGGAAATTTTAAAGATTTGGTTTGTTTATTGGGAAAGTATCACCCTGTTCTTGGATCATATATAGCTGGCCAACGTTTAAAAAAAAAAACAAAATATGATTTCATATCGTGGAGAAGGCAAAATGAACTCATTGACGCAATGGCTGGATACACTCGTGGTGTCATTCTAAAACAAATTAAGTGTGCTAAGTTTTTCAGTATAACATTAGACAGTACATTTGATAATTCTAGAAAAGAGCAGCTCTTCTTTGTGATTCGCTACATTCATGATGAGACTGCCGAAGCCCATGAAAGGTTAATCAGTATGAAAGAATGTGCAAATACTTCGGCACAAAATATATTTGAAATAGTAGAACAAATATGTGCTATATATTCTTTAGATTGGAAGCAATACTTGGTTGGACAGTCCTTCGATGGTGCAAGTAATATGCGTGGTGCATATAATGGACTTCAGGCCATAATTAAACGTTCTAATCCGGCTGCAGTTTTTGTTTGGTGCTATGCACATCGGCTGAATTTAGTTGTTATTGATGCGGTAAGCTGTTCACCCAATGCAGTTGATATGTTCGGGATTTTAGAATCTATTTATGATTTTATATGCTCAAGTAAGAAACGAGTGGCCTTATTTGATGAATTTCAAGAAAAAATATATGGAAGTACACAACGTAAACGACGCTTCAAGAGAGTAGAAACTACTCGTTGGTGGTCCCATGATCATGCGCTCAATACTGTTTTAGACACGTTTGATGCTTTATGTGATACCTTACAAAATATCCAAAATAATGAATGTTTAAGTGATCGCAAAGGTGCTCATCAGGCTCGGAGTTTAAAAGAAAATATCATGTGTGATAAATTTTTAACCACAGCCATCACATACAAAAAAATGTTTCAAATTATCACTCCTCTCAGTAAAATGCTGCAGGCCAAAGACATAGATCTTATCGGAGTTATTGATCTAGTTAAAGAAAAAATACAACACTTAGAAACATGTAGAAGTGACATAGAATTTTCCACTGTCCTTAACCAAGTCGAAGAGTTCAAAAAGTTTTCAATTAACGAATGTGAAGATTTTAAGCCGATTCCACATAATCGAATTAGACGGGTACCACGTAAAGCTGACGAAATAGCTGTAGACGAAGTTATTGAAGACCCATTGCAAAATTATAAAATTAAAACATATTTTATAGCATTTGATACAGCTATTACTCAGATAAAAGAAAGGTTCAATGAAATATCCAGTGGTTTATTTAAGGATCTGTCATTATTTTCTCGACGTCGCATGGAAGAAATATCTAATGATCTCAATAAATTGCCAGTTGATGCATTTAAAGTATTTTCTGATACATATAGTAAATTTGTTGATAAGGAAGATTTAAAAAGAGAATATGTACAATTCATAAAATGTTATTTTAATTTTGAAAAAGTTAAGCTAATTCCAACCCGTCTTCATGATTCTCAATCAGACACCGAAGATGAATCTATTGACCATTTACAAAGCGACTTGGAAGATTCTCAGAACACAGTAGAAGATTTTACTATCCCCAAGCTTCCTTTAAATGGATGCAGTTTATCAACAGTATTGAAGGTTGTTAAAATAAGTGGTTTACAGTCTGTATTTCCTGTCCTAAGCATAGCTTTGAAAATTGCTGTAACATTACCTGTTGCTAGTACTACACCAGAAAGAACTTTTTCCAAACTAACAATAATCAAAAATAAACTACGCAGTACCATGACTGAAGGTCGCCTTGAAAATTTAATGGTACTTTCATGTGAAAATGACATTAAAATTGACTCAGACACTGTTATTAACACATTTGCCAATAACAGCAGCTTGTTGCAAAAAGCTTTATTATATTAATTTGTTATACAACAGTATGTAACCTAGTCCCAGTGTGCATAAATTGTATTTATAGGAAACATTTGTATTAAATATGTATTAAAATATAATTATATTTAGTAATTAGCAGAGAACATAATATATCTTTTTTAAATTAGCGTTCAATACTTTAATATTTAGTTGTTGAAGATTAAATAAAAAAAAATAATTGCATTTTTTATTCAATTTTATATTTATTATTACTTCTTAATACTAATTAGTAATATTTATGAAGAAGGTTATACAATACTACCTAAGGGGTGTGGGGGCGAAGCCCCTGCGGGTCTGTTTTTGAAAGTGAATTGGTGGGTGGGTGGTATTTTTCAATTCAATATGCTACCCCTGTTTATTTTTGAGTGTGCGCCACTGGTCATAGCTACATTAGTCTAATAATAAAGGAAACATTATCTATTTTAAGAACTAAATTAGTGCCTATATTTTTGCCGGACGCTAATACAATTGATTTTAAAGTGAAAGCGGCCGAATTCAGTTATAAATGGAATTACCTATCCTAATTGTATTTTGGCTATTGATGGTAAACATGTCCGGATACGCAGTCCAAGTAACTCGGGATCTCTTTTCCATAATTACAAGGATTATTTTTCGACAGTATTGCTCGCTATGGTCGACGCAAATTACAAATTTATCGTTGTTGATATAGGATCGTTTGGCAAAGAGGGTGACAGCGGGATTTTTTTAAAATTCGAATTTGGAAAACAAATTCTTGGAGGAACATTTAGATTTCCCGAAGATAGTGCTTCCTGGGTCCAATATAATTGTACCCTATGTGATTGTCGGTGACGAGGCATTTAGACTACACAAGCACATAATGAAACCATTTTCAAGGAAGTCAAGCAGAGAAGACGATTCTAAAAAAAATTTTAATTATAGACTAAGCCGTGCTAGGCGAGTCACAGAAAATGCTTTCGGTTTAACCAGTCAAATATTTAGAGTTAAAAATAAATATAACGACATGTGATGATTTAATTTGGGTTGCATGTTGTTTGCATAATATGTTGAGGGATGCTTACATGGAAAACAATAAACGACCATTTTATGAGCTAGATTCTGAACAAACAGAACCCACCAATATTATGCTGTCAATGACAAGAGGAGGCGGATTCTACAATATTGAGGGATTTGAAGTAAGAGACCGTTTTAAACTTTTTTTCAATAATGAAGGGTCCGTATCCTGGCAATAATGAATTATTATGAGAGTTTTGCATTATGTATAAATTTCAACCTTTATTTAAGATTATTTAATTCATAATTTTGTTCCTTCAAAATATTATAAAAAAAACTTGCATACTTACTTCATGAATCTAATATAAAAATTAATAACAAAATATACCTAGTATAATATATTATGTTCATATGTTCATAAACCTATTTTACTGCTCACCATGATTATTATGGTAGTTTCCAAATCCAGAATAATCTGATGACATGGGATATAGTACTGCAGAATCCGATACCGCCTGCAGACTGGAAAGCTGGTAGTAATTTGTTTGGTCAGGAACAATAGATGTTATACGTGGTTGTTCAGGAGCTGAATATTTTTCTTGGATTTCTGTTACTAAAACCAATGATTTAATTTTAACCTCGTTTATACCTTTATCAGGCAATTTTTTACTGTAATTGCCAAACTTTTGAAAAACCGAATGAAAGTAATTTCGGTTATTTTGGTTTTGACCGAATTGAATTAATTTCGGTTTTTACCTACTTAAACCGATTTTGGTTATTTTGGTTTTGGCAGATTTCGGTTACACTATAATGAATTTCATAAAATCATTCATATTAAATATAGAATGTACATGATGTAAAAACTAAAAACTGTATGAATTAGATAATATTAAATTCCGAAGTTATTAATTTTCAAATTTTCGATTAGCTAATTTTAAAACCAATACCTAATTACTTACTGATTTGGTAGTTTTCGAAATCGAAACTAAATACAGATTACAGATTACAGCTGATTAGTGATTAGTGATTACCATAAATTACTTCCACCAATCCCATCATATTATTTAATATTATGAAAATTGTATAATTATTTTTAAATGCATATAATAGTTTTATAAGTTTTATTTAATTGTAAAACTAATTTAGTACCTAATATTAAAAAGATAAGCCTAATTTTTTTCTTAAACATTAAATAGGTAATATCAACTATCAATTTAACTTACTGAAGACTGAACCATTGGACTATAAAACAAACATTTTATCACATCTTTATTTCAATAAATTTATAATAGCTTAAAACATAATTATTTATATTGCAGAGTATTTATTTTAGTTTACTCATTTTCTTTCAATGACCCTATGGTATAAAAATAAAAAATTAAATTAAAAAAAAACACACATCATTGTAAATTATTCCTTTTAATTCAAATGTGAAATACAAATTCAAATATTATAACTTATAATTATAACTACTTTATTATTTACATCCCATCCATATATATCATCCTCGCGGAATACTTTCCCAAAATATGCATAAGAATTTTTAGAGGACATTAAAAAACTTTTAAGACCGATAGAATCAAATAAAGCGAATGAAACTAATGAAGATATTATGATTGATTTAAATCAATCATTAACAGACATTAATTTGTCTGATTAAAGTTTTTATAGGTGTTATATTTCTATTAAAATTATGTACATTTCATATAATTATAACGTTTGTAATTGTGCAGCATTTTATTTTTATTTTGATTCAATATTAGAAAGTTAGGTTATAAAGTAATAAAGTATTAAGTTATAGTTATAAAAAAAAAAATAATAATAAAACAATAGTAGAGGTACTACACTATACCTTTTTTTTTATTTTAGTTCTGAAATTATTTGATAAACTAAAGGACATGGTTTATCAAATTTTAATTTTAAATCATAGAAATAACGTTGAATAAATAACCAAACGTTTTGAGATTCCAATGGATATTCAACATTAAATACATGGTATATTTTAAAACATATATCTAAAGCTTTAATAACAGAAAAAAACTTGTACTTTACGTCATCAAAATATACTAAAATTTGGGTAGGATTCAGTATTGTGCCAATAATTAATAAACATGGCTGTATGGGTTGTTGCTGCTTTTTCTCAACTTCAGCATTTCTTCCATTCCTATTGCTGTGTTCGATACCACGATGAAGCTATTTTGGGAGTCCTTTATTGAAAATTTTATCAAATATTTTTTGCCATTTGAGTCAATTGAAGATTTTTTGGACGTTGGTAAAAATAATGCATGCATCAAATATATAATCACACAATATTTAGAACCTAAATCAAAGTAATAATGTGATTAATATAAAAAAGTAATCATTAAAAAGTACTTAGTACCTACTTTCTGATGCATTAATGTAATTTATCTGTTCTTCAAGTAGCTTTTTACTGTTCACATCTTTTATTCGGTCATAATATATTTGGAGTAATTTGTTGCATGATGCAACAAATGTAGTGAGTAAGTATGTACATTGTTTCCATACAAACGTTTAAAATCAATGTCGATCTAAAAAAATAAATAACAATAATAATTAAAACTTAGCAGTAGTTTTACTCCGCATTAATATCATTATTCTTCAAGAGATAATATTATTAAAAATTTAAAAATGTTAAAGCGCAATCACAATATTATACACACAGTGCCAGTGGCGCTGAAAAGTACACACTTAGGCTCGTTTCACACTACACGGTTTTGACCGTACGGCAAAAAACCGGACGGCATAAACCGGATCAATTGGCTCATTACACATTATACGGGTTTGACCGTACGGTAAAACACGATTTATGCAGGGTTCCTATGCTTAGTATACTTTTTTACAGGTTTATATTTATGTTAGTTTTATAAGAACACTCAAGTCGCGCGGTTGTTATAATGAACGACAAACAAATTATTGCACTATGGTTATACAATCGTCGCCGCAAAAGACAACAGAAAAATCGTGTTTTTTGGGTACATCCTATTAATGCTAGGAGAGAGGAAGTGGGATTATTTTATACTTTATTTAATGACTTACGAAATGATGAAAATAAGTTTTTTAATTATTTCCGTAGTCATGTGCTTCTTTTGATGAATTACACGGTATACTGAAGGATAAGCTTCAACGCGAAAACACGCAATTTAGAAATTGTATACAACCAGTTGAGATGTTATCGATTACATTGAGGTTAGTAATTAATTAACTTAATATAATTATACTGTTAACCGATAATACTTACTTGTATATAAATTACGCTAGAAAATAAAATAAAAAACAATTTAATAGAAAAAAAAATCGCACCTTTATTATTATAATATAACTGATAATACTTTATGAATAACAATAGAAAATAAAAGAAAAATGTTTGACTATTACAATGTTTTTTTACATGTCAATTTAAAAATAAATTAAATATACTAAAATGTACTAAAATCGATGGTTTCTGTTATTGAGGATGCTACCGAATTTACAGAAGGGCTATTCTGTTCAAGTTCTATGTAAGATACCTCGTGGTTGGTAGTAACTGGAGTCAGTTGTTTGCTGCATGATGGAATTTGCTGATTTCCAGTTGAATATGGCTGAGATAAGAAAACATTAGAGTGGTTGGGAGTGTTGAACAATTGTCGAGGATGATATTGAGTAGGATTTGATGTATTTACATAAAGTTGCTGATAAGGTGCGAAATTAGAAGATGTAGCAAGATGTTTTTCTTTCTTACTTTCATTGATATTTTCAATAACTTTCAAAACACCCATTTGAAATCGTAAATAGTCCTGATTATCAAATTGTTGCAGGTGAGGCAAGAGACTTTGTAAAAAAGCCATTTTATTACAAGGTTGATCCTTTTCTTCTAGTAATTTTATAATTCTCAAATCAATGTCGTTCTGACTTTTATTTTTCCTCCCTTTTTGTGTATTAGTTGTTTTTTCCCTAGAAATATCTGAAACATTACCTGAAACTTGCATTTGAGGCTCTATGTCATCTTCTTCATTCTCTGGATCGTTTCTCGGTTCCGGTTCCAGGCTATTTGAAGTCGGTCGCTCAACATAAATTTTTCGTAAAAACTGCAATTGATCAAAGTATACATATTTCTTCATTTTTTTTGCTCCTGAGCCACTTTTCTTGCACTCTTTGTCTTTTTTGAAATATTTTGAAAATGAATCGCGAAGATTAGTCCATCTTTTAAGAACTCCTTGACCTGAAAGAAAAAAATATTAATCAAATATTCAAATAAAGAATATTGAGAAGTCTAAAAAATTTTACTGCTTCAAAACGTGATGACAGACATAAAATAAATAAATAAATAAAGCACCCACATCATTGTAAAATTAATACATTCATCACTCTGTTCAAAATCTAAAAATAATTGTATATGCTGTTCATAATTTAAATTGTTTCTAGGTATCTTGCAAGTGGTTGTACATTCACCGATTTACATTTCAGTTATAGAATTGGAATTTCAACGGCAAGTAAAATAGTAGAAGAAGTATGTACAGCAATTTGGTGCCTAATGAGAGAGGATTGTATTCCAACACCAACGAAAGAAATATGGGAGTTAATTGCTTCTGGATTTGAGAATAGAGCTAATTTCCCGAACTGCATAGGCGCCGTCGATGGCAAACATATTCGTTTAATTTGCCCACTTAACAGTGGGTCAATGTATTTTAATTATAAAGGATATAATTCTATAGTTCTCATGGTGGTTGCAGATACCAAATATCGATTTGTGTACATTGACGTTGGAAGTTACGGTAAAGACTGCGATTCGTCAGTGTTTAAAAGGTCTAGTTTGTGGAAGTCAATAGAAAATAATGAACAACAATTGCCAGAAGCAAAATCTTTGCCCGGAATAGACATTCCAAAACTACCTTACTTCTTCATTGGAGACGAAGCATTTGGTTTACATAAACATTTACTGAGACCTTTTGGTGGAACACATCTGACAGTCGATAAAAGAATTTTTAACTATCGACTATCTAGAGCGAGAAGATTTGTTGAATGCTCTTTTGGGATCCTCACAAATAAGTGGCGGATATTTCATCGACCAATTAATGTACAACCAGAATTTGCTGTCAAAATTGTAAATGCTTGCATTGTGTTACATAATTTTGTACTTGAGAGGGATGGATATAACGACTTGGATACAATGTCAATCACAGGTTTGTCAGATATATCTGATGAGAGTAACGTAAGAGGAGGCCTTACGCCAAACAACATAAGAAATACATTGTGTAAATATTTTGTTTCTGACGTCGGAAGTCTACCATGGTAAATGTCGAAAATATAAACTTGAAATACCAGTGAATATTAATAGCAAACTAACTAATTTATATCGATATTTAAATTTTTTTAATAAACTAAGTATTTATATTTTAAATAAATTGTATTAATGTAATGTTAGTAAAAAACATACTTACCAAACAAATTTTTTCCCTTGTCATCAAGAGCATCAAATTCCGGGTTAAGTTCTATTAAAACTTCTCGCCAGGCATTTTTTGTAGCATTCCTATCTTTGTATAATTCTAGACCTTTGTCCCACAACACTGGTCTCTCTTGCACGAGCGTAATTAAAAATTCTACATCGAATTCCGCCATTATTTAGACAATATATTGTAATTATTAAAAGTTTAATCACAAGTTTAAGTAATCGTGTCTCGAAGTGACTGATCGAACTCTGCCGCACGAATAAAATCGCGTAATGTGAAAACGTGCATTTGGTCACGTACGCCACTAAGCTTATCGCGCCGTCCGGCTGCCGTATACTGTAGTAGCAGTAGACGGTTGCTGCACGGCACCGCACCGGCAGTTTGCCGTGACCGTATAATATGAAAGCGTATATGCTCTTCTTCGCGCCTCTTACAGAATGTCGCCGTCCGTTTTTTTGCCGTACGGTCAAAACCGTGTAGTGTGAAACGAGCCTTAAGGTGGTTCATTTGAACCACCCAAAGTGGCGGGCGGGTGGCGGCCGGGTGGCTGGGTAAAAAAAATATCCATGCAATTAATACTATTACTTAAGTAAATGTTCAACAAGCCACCCACACCTTAATAATATATTGCTTGTGCAATGCTCTAAATATTGTGTGCTTAAACTGCCTTTGTTAAAGTATCATCAAGTCAAAGTTGAATTTAATTATGTATGAAAATAATTAGTGCAATTATCCTGATACAAAATAAATAGAGAAATACAAAAATAAAAAATAAGAAGTTAAAATTGAACAATAATGCATAAAAATGAATTTTTCAATATAAATTTCTAATAGTTAATCTTTAAAGAATTAGTTATACTTACAAGTTTATATCCAAGTGGTTTTGTATATTGAGGCTAAGTTTTCTGAATATCTACAGCAGAAAAATGTGTAGCTTTCAGGTGTTGTAATCTGTATCCTGTAGTTTTTTTCCAAATAGTCTATGTTTGGCCATGATAAGTCTTCGTGCTTTAAACTGCTCAGAAGAGTTGCTACCTCAGCATCATTTTCGACTGCTGTTAATTATAAAAATGTTTTTGAAAAAAAAATTAGTAGCAAGTAACAAAATTGAATTACTTATTTCGCTATCTAGTTTTGCGCAAACCCTTGTTTATTTTACAACATTTTTGTTATCTTTCGGTACTTGAGATACCAATCCATGACTTCTTAAGCTCTTTATTTTGTTAAAGTATTTGGAGTATAACTTCCCCTTCGGACACTTGCTTGCTAAATCTCTAATAAAATATACTTCCTGTAAACAAATTCATACAATTTTATTATACACATATTATTATTATTATTTTTTTAACTAGGTGGAGATCCCTCCTGCCCACTGAATTCACCAGCCCTCAGAAACAATAACAATAACATTATTAATACATTTTAAATAATATTATTTGATTGGTTGGCAGTTATAAATTGTGTGGAAGATACAAATATCAATGGGTACTTATTTTTATAATATAATAGAAAGATAATATTAAATAAATTTACCTTTAACTCAGTAGTGAAGATTCCAATTATTTCTGTAGCAATACGATCTTCTAAACATATGGACATGGGTATTTGTTAATCAATCAATGAAGATACTATCAAATCAACTAATAAATTTCGACATGTTTCATTCAAGTTTTTATTTGAACGATAGTAATCTGTGATCAATTCTCCTTGAACACTTTTAGTTAAAATATCATGAAGCAAAAATGACTGTATGGGTTCAGAAGATATGGACGGTGAACTAGTAGATGAAATTGATGATATAGATGTTGATCGTTTTCTCGATGTTGACTCATTTCTAACAACTTTTTGTGTAGAGTTTTTCCTCCACTGATTAACATAATGCACACACTTGATTCGTTTACCAAGTGGGTACTTATGTAATAGTTGAGCTATTTGATAACTGTTGATGTACTTCAACGCTTCGACATCTATACACTCGGCTGGAAATAAATTATAATTGTTATTTATTAACAAAGTAATTAACACTATCATTATTATCAGATATTCTCAAAATTTTAAATTTTTTTAGTAGTAATTATTACCAAAAGAAACTTTTTGCTGATATAAAAAGAATATATATAGAATATAAAGAATATAAAGAATAACATAAGATAATAACTATTGAATAAAAATCACTCACCCACACAAGTTTCCAGTAAGTACCCCATTTTCCATTCTTCTAGAAGATCTTTCACTTCACTTTTTTCTTTAAGTGAAAGATCAACGGTTTCGTCATAACTGGGTTCCAAAACAAAACCATTTACTGGTTGATTAACTGAAGATGTTGTACACAGGTTCGTTATAAATATAGAATTAACTACATTTTGAAGTTCTGTATACTCGGAGTTATCCATATTCTCCATATCATCATAATTGACAAACTTATCATTGTCATCGTCATCCCTAGAATTCATTGTGAACCTAATAATTAAATAAAAAAATATAGACTTCAAATTTGTATTGCATTAAAACTTTCAAGTACTACTATTTATAATAAAAACATTAATATGTACTAATATAACTATATACTATAATAGTATATATCTACTATTATTCATTATTACTAATAATACTTAACCACTACTTATACTTGGTTATTTGGTTGTTTATTTACATATGTACGGTTAAAAATTTAAATTGATAAAATAGGTTAGACAACATGAATAATAAAATAGTCTAATCATTAATCTTCCATCGGGGACTTGATGAATATTAATTGGTGGACTACTAAATTATTCAATATTTATTAAACTTTTTGAAATTATGGATTTATCTCTATCAACTTCATATGCTTTTAGATGTATATTATAAGAATTTAATTGAATTTGATGCAAAATAAATGATACATTATTTTGAAAAACAATAATTTCAAGGATTTCATACAAACAAACTTCATCAATATAATTGGTAATATAATTGCCAATTTAATAATCAGTGCCTTTGTAGTTAATCCTTGAGTAACTATCAAAATTATTAGATGACATAAATAATACTGTAGTTGAAAGAAATTCTTTGTGATTAGACGATGTGTTTCATATTTACTACAAGAATTTGATTAGATTCATGATTTAAAAAGAAATGTGCAAAATTATATTGGTATTTTTTTGCCAATGTTAAGCAGATATTTTTGCGAAATGTTATTGCCCGTGCATACATTTTAAGCTCTTTATGTTTAGCCTCGTATCGGAAACACCAATAATGCCTAGGGGGTCCAGATTTGAGAATTATGGATGGATAATGCGTTAAAAAATGATGTTTGGGTTTTAAGTTGTCTTGAAATAGTTTAACATAATCTGAATTATGTTTTTGTATAAGATATTTTAAATGAGGAACAGACTGTTGTGTTAATTTATTACTCAATAATATTTCTATAATATCAAGAAAATTTAATAAAAAAATCCAAATTTCGTCATCCTCAGGTATTAAATCACCAATCATCAGAGGAAAAAAATGGACAAAGCACATCATTTGTCTTGCTGACATTTTCAAGTGAAATTTATTTAAATGATGTTTTTCGATAGGAGGTGAATTGCTTTTTTGTTCTAAGCCATAAGATAAATTTTTTTTCTGAAATTTAAAGTTTCTAAAGATATAATTTTTACTTTTTCTGTACAGTAGAGAATGAAATGACACATATTATAATGACAAATGCCTTCAAATACATCATGCATTATGTCAACACTAAAGTTAGTTGTCACATGAAATAAATTTATTTGGTTTAAAATACTTAATTTATTCATCCCTGTTTGTGAAAAATCATTTTTTTCTACATCAGCAGTATAGTTATCGCTGTCACGCAGTAAAGCTGGATCCTCTTCAGTTAAAAAATCAGTTAAAGTTTTATTTGCTTTGCAAAATCTACAGAAATAGTTGGCCGAAAAAGATTTACTAAAATCACATACACTATTTAGCCCTAAATTATCACCAGTTATTAATCCAAGAATAAAATAAACTTGTTTTGGTCCATCAGGCGTATTAATTATTATTCCTTCTTTCTCTAAAGAGTTAAATTCATCAATTAATTTTTTGAAATATAATTCATTTCCAAATGGTTTTAGATCTTTGGATTTTATGAGAGCTGCTAAAAATATATGGTCAAGTTTTGAACTATGTTCATTCAATGGGAAACTGTAATAAACTGCAGAAATAGAATGACACATAGATTTAGAGCCTAATGGGTTATTTATTTCAAAATCATCTATGTACATAAAAAAAGGCTTTACTATTTGACTTTGATGAGAAAGTATTTTTTCTTTCCATAAGGAACCTTGTATGAAGTTGGACAATTTACAGTGTTCATCTAAGACTGAAAGATTTATTAATTTATCGTAACGATTAAGTGCTAAATTAAGATTATTATTTTGCTCAAAATATTTTTTAAATTGAAATTTTAATGGCATTAAAATTCCTTTTGCATTTTGTTCGTCATATAAAGTTTCACCATTAGAATGACATAATAGATTTATTTCATTGTCAATTGTAAATTGTTCAAGTTTATCACATAATAAATCATTAGCAGTTAACCAATTATTTAAGAAATGTTCAGTTCTACAAAATTTAAATGGATCAGAAATTGCTAAAGCAACTGTAGAGAACATAGATAAGGTCAAAGGGTCTTTAATTCTATTTTGAATAATATTTTCTAACAAAGAAATTATGGGTTTTATAATTATAACTTCTATATCATTTTGAACATTAAGAACATCACTTCTACAAAAGTTATTATTATTATGTAAATTAAGAGAAAATTATACAGCTAATGAATGAAATATTTGAATACTTTTATTAATATCAAATATATTTTGATTAGGTATTAGAGGTACATCATCTAGAATATAATCAGTTGATATATTATTCTCTATATTTATGGCATGCATAATAACATCATTATCAACTAAAGATGAATTATTATTACGACATTGTTCAGTTTCATTAATTTTTGAATTATATATGTGTTTTTTTAAGACATGTTTTTTGAAACTACTCAATGTTTGGAATGATTGAGAACAATTGTTATCTTTACATGCATAAGTACTGTAAGGTCCAAGTAAATGCATGACTTTATAATGAGTAACCAGTGGGGCTAATGTTGGTGTATGTACTTCACAAATATAACAAAACATTTTTTATTTTAAATTTAAAAACTGTTTGAAACTTGGTTAATTTAAAAATTTAATTTACTTTAAAAGTAACTGCAGACTAATTAGTTGTTTAATTGTATACCTTTGAATAAATAACTACATAAATCTAAACCTAAGTAGGTACCTTCTTAACAGTGTAAGAACCTACTTATAAAACATTTAAGTTCAAATATATAACAGAGGTATGGAGTATAAAATTGTCAATACAAAATGGTAATGGGGTAATAGTTCCCAAAATGTATACTGAAATGTAAAGCTAAATACAATATTATAACATGGTTAGTACTTACAATAAATTTCAATTTGTAATATGTTCAACAGAGAGTAGAAACAGAGTATGAAATCGAAGATACAATGATACACTACAAGACTTCAAGAGGACAAAACTGAAAACGTCAAGACCAAAGGTCTTATATAGGCTAATAATTAGTTTTCAAATTGCTTTACATTTTGGAAAAATTATAGTTAATTATCATTCTAAATATTTATTTTAGTAGGTGGTAGTAGTTACGTGTTTAACTTCTATTAGCTCTATTCAGTAAAGATATTAGGTATATAAGAAACTAAGAAAGTGTCACGACGAAAGTCAAAAAATAAACGAATGCACATAAATTCATAATACAACGCCCACAACGCACACACCATTTTTTTGGCAATAAATATTATCAATGATGGTTGCCCGACGGGCGACGACCTATGACAGCGGGAATATTGATTGCGACATGATGTGTATATAAGCATAAGCCATAATTTACGAGCTTATTATTTTTTTTAAGTATTATAATATATTATAGCCACTATAAATTATATTCAAGCGCTAGTGTTAAATTTTCCAGCTGATTTTAATAGTGATTTCAGTAGACACTTTATCATGGTTCGTTGGGCAACCGCTTACTATCTTAAATTGCGCTTGTATTATTTTCACAGATTAACAAAATCTTTGTTAGTTGACTAAAACTATTTTGATAAAATGAACAAATAAATGTTCAGATCAATAATATTCTTGTTATTTGAGTACATATTTCATGATTGAAAGTTGAACAGAAGACTTTGTTAATTTTACCAATGGTTTTCCGCTCTATGTAAAAATATTATCTTTTATTGAAAATACAGATGCATTTATTATATTTATTAGATGACAGTATTTTCTTTTAATTATTGAAATTCTATCACTTATAGTGATTTTACAATTTAAAATACGTGTAGCAAGGAAAGGCAATTTATACAATTTTATTTATTTGGACTCACGGTCTCCTTCTTATATGTGCGTGTATGTGGTATGTAGTGGAGTGGTAGTTGTATTGACAGCGGCTGGGTGAATACTTCCTCGATTTATAGACGGTGTTGAATATACGGCTGCATCCGAGTTGGGTCCGAAAATAATACTAGTTTTAAATTTTGTACGAATTGGGTCCGTGTGAATAAAATGTTTTGTCTGAATTGGATCCGGGCGTATCAAATGATGCGTTTGAATTGGGTACACGGTCTACGTATTTATTATACGAATTGTGAAGTTATAAAGTACGAATATGGTATAAGGACGTATACGTACTATATACGTACTTTCTGGCAATAAAATGATATCTTATCGTAGTAATATACAGTACGAAAATAATATTTTAGATTAGGTATTTTCTGCCGTTGAAATAATAATCGATGAACTAATCACTGATTATACCACACTAGTACGTCAGTACGTGTTCATATTCCATACATAATGGATAACACTCAAAATATTATGTTTAGTGAAAAAGGCAAGCGTATAAACGTTATTGATGGCTTTAAATTTTCATTTCATAAGTATTTAAAAAATGACATTGAACGATGGCGATGTGTAAAAAGAACGTGCAAATCTTTTTATAAGTGTGAAAATGAAATTATTATTGAAAAAAACATCAAACACAACCATGAACCTGACGAAGCAAGTATTTTAACCAGGCAGACAGTGAGTAACCTTTTAAAAAGAAAAGAACAAGAAAATCCTTGTGATAGGCCATCTAAGTTATTGCATAATGAATTACAAAATGATATAGAAACTCTAACACATAACGATTGTACTTTAATTAAAACAAATACGCACTATGCTAGAAGAAGTATTCAACCGAGTATTCCTAAAAGTTTAAGCGATATTCATAAAACACTAAACGATTTAAAAATAAAAACAAATCGCGAAGAAGACTTTTTATTAATTAATGACAGTGTAAATAATATAATTATTTTTTGAACAACTGAAAATTTAAACTTTTTATGTAAATCTAATACAATTTTTGTGGATGGTACATTTAAAAGTTGTTGTAAAAAGTTCACACATATGTTCACTATTCATACTACTCACAACAATCACTATATTCCTATTATATTTTGTTTGCTACCTTCTAAAAGTAAAGAGTGTTATTCACAAACTTTTACACTTATTCTAAACGAATGCAATAAACGAAATTTCAATTTAAACCTGAAATTGTTTATGCTGATTTTGAAGTAGCGATTCACACAATTAACAGTTTGGCCACAAATAAATATTAAAGGTTGTAGATTTCATCTAGGCCAAAACTGGTGGCGAAAGATCCAGAATGTAGGATTAAGTAGCGATTATAAAAAAAACACAAAATTAGGTAAATACCTAAAAAAAATTTTTGGACTTCCATTCTTACCGCCAAACGAAGTTAAAAACTGTTTTACAAACGATTTATTAAGTATTCAACCAGAAGACGAAAGATTACAAATATTCACGGAATATTTATTTAACAATTATATACATCCTGACGCTAAGTTCCCTCCAAGATTATGGTCTGAATTTAAGCCTAGTACAATAAGAACTACAAACGCATGCGAATCCTTTCACTCACACTTCAATTCTATGTTTTATTCTGCTCACCCATTTATACACGTTTTAAAAAATATTCAAATAGATGTTTATATTAAAATGAGAAGTCCAGAGGGAAAAAGAAGAAACTGTATAATATCTAAGGAAGAATTCGTAAAAGAAAAAATGACAGAAAAAATATTAAAAAAAATTAATTGCTACGAATTCGTAAAAACTATGTCTTATAAATTTCAACCCTTCAATTAAAATATTATTAATCATTAAAAATCAGATGGACAACGATGACGACGACGAACGATTGTAAATCAGGAAAAAATTAGAAAAAAAACATTTTTAATGTCCTAAGTCTGTAAAAATGGGAAGGAAAATGTTTTTTATAGGACCCAACTCGTACAGTAGGCTATTTTACACGGGACCCAACTCGTACAGTAGGATATTTTACCCGGGACCCAATTAGTGAACAATCTGAATTATGGGACCCAACTAGTATGCACCGGAATATACTGACGAGTAGGTATCAACGGTGATGTGATTGTATTTGATAGACGGCGGCTGTGTTAATGGCGGGTGTGTGTTTTTGCGTTAATGATAGTGTATCTATATCGGCACCGGGTTTATTATTGTCGTGAACGATTTATGACTATCGGGCGACGGCTTCAGCTCGGCGCTCTCGATATATTTTTATAATTGATACGGGCGATCGGTCGGATGACGATTTCGGTTTTATTCGTGACATGATGTGTATCTGAATTATGGGGAGTGTGTACCTATAGCCAGTGGCGGCGTGAACTATTTTATTTTATGAGGCAAGTATAAATGATCGACCACCACCACCTAAATTTTTTCACACAGACCCGTGGGGGCTTTGCCCCCACACCCCCAATTCACAATTCTACAACAGTAATATACTTTGTCATGTTAATATCAGAAATATAATAAAATTACTTATAATATATTAATAACAATAAATCTTTATTTAAACAGTAAATTGTCCCTCAATAAATCTGATGTTGCTGCAAAAGAATCAATGGCAAAATTATGATCTATGTATAAACATATCTCTTTCACAGTTTAAAATCATCAAACTTTCTAATCGGTCTTCGCTTGTAGTTGATCTCAAATTTACAAATAACAATACTTAATAAAACTTTAAAGTTAAAAGTAACAAAACCGTCAATTCGTCATTACTTCAATATTACGTGCATCCACGATCCACCAGTGTTGCCTACAGCCCAACCAACGAAGGGGAAATATTGTTAATAGATAAATAAAATAATGATGATAAAAATAATGATACAATATTATCTATGATAGTGTTACGTGTTACCACAATATCACCAATATACCGCGTTATTGTACACTATATAACATGTACTATAGGTAATAGTGTATTTCCAGTAAACGTAAGGTTAGTATAATTAAGTAATACACTAATACTACTAATACTAATAGTATTAGTTGACCATATTCCATATGTGGTTTTTAATATCCGTTCCCGGGGGTACCAAGGGGGTACCACCACCTAATTGGTCGTGAGGCAATTGCCCCATGAAACACCCTATCACGCCGCCACTGCCTATAGCACGATAATAACGAACATGGCTCAATGTTGACGTCTATTATATTGGCTGTACACTATTTAGGGACAAGTTTGTGTGTACTGTCTGGTCTGACCTGGGTTAACCATGTTCTAGTCCAGTACACATAATAAAACAATAATACGGAATCGCGGCGGTGTGGGAATTTTGACCTAACCTAACCTGGGTTTACCATGTCCTAGGCCAATACGAATAGGCGGCGGCACTAATGACGTGGGGCAGAAACGATGGTTGTACTGTCTAGTTTGACCTGGGTTTACCATGTCCTAGACCAGTAGTACAAGCATTAACAACAACGGGAAAGCGGCGATATTTACCTCTGGGTAGTTTGACCTGGATTAACCATATCCAACCACAGAGGTAAATACGTATACTAGTGACTTGTATAACGGAGGACGATTTGACTGCATTGCATTGCTTGTATGGTGGCGATAGGCCTATGTTCTCGTGTCAGGCGTTAGCCTATGATGAGTTGGATGAGTTGATGTAATGAATTAGATGTTTGAGTTAGCCCATGAGTGGTGGCGAGGTTTTGGGTGATTAGCTGTTTCGGTGACTATCGACAGGCCTAATTTTCGGATGTGAGTGTAAGTTGAAAGAGAGTTTCGGTAGAAGAGGTTTTTACTATTTGATTTTACTGTTTGTTTTAGGGTGGAGGTACGAGTTGAGGAGAGAATTGTCCTATTTGACACAAACCATGGGGAGGCGGTTATGGTGCGGAGACTAATGTTTTGGACGGCTTCGAGTTTACGCCAATTTGTTTCCGACAATACTGGTCCCCATGCCGGGCCAGCGTATGACAATATTGGTTTGACATACAGTTGGAGAAGGTTGAGTTTTGTTATGGTGGGAATGGGACTGGATCTGTTTATAACTGGATACAACATACCGCGGACGGCGGTGGCTTTCTTTATTGTTGACTTTTGTGTGTGAAAACGTCAGGTTCCTGTCGAGGGTCACTCCAAGGTATTTGGATGACGGGGACCAGGGGATTTGGTGTCCGTTTATTTTCAGGAGATGAGTCGAGAACCTAGCTGGGCCATTAAACATAACTGCCACTGTTTTTTGAGCGTTTATGGTTAGACGTCACTTGTTGCACCAGATTAGAGTTAGATCAAGTTGCTTTTGAAGTTGAATGGCGGCTCTTTTAGGGTTTTTGTTCGTGGTGGAGAACGTAGTATCGTCTGCGAAGAGGTAAAGCCGGGCGTTCTGGTTTAAAGGGACGTTGTTGGTGTAAGCTAGATAAAGCATCGGCGAGAGGCAAGAGCCCTGTGGGACACCTGATGCTAGATGTTGAGTTGTGAATACGTACCGAGAAGCTACGCTCCAAAAGAAACGAATTTATGATGTTTAAAAGTGAAATAGGGGTGCCAAGTGTGTGGAGTTTGTACAGTAAACCAGCGTGCCAGACACGGTCAAAGGCTTTTTCCACGTGTAGGAAGACGGTGGCTGTGTGCAACTTACTAATGTAATTCGTTGTTAATTGGTCGACCAGGCTGACTAACCGATGGGTCGTGGAATGTTGTGGGCGAAATGCAAATTTTTCATTTCTTATCTTTGGGCCAATAGCAGCGTTAAGCTTCACTAGAATTACACGTTCAAAAATCTTCGACAGTGAAGATAGCAGTGCAATCGGGCGGTAGTTGTACTGGTGGCGGTGATCCTTACCAGGTTTTGGGAAGGTAATGACGATCGCGTGCTTCCAGGACGACGGGAAGTGACCGATGCGTGTAGACAACCGTTGAAGATGTGGGTGAGAAGCAGAACTATTTTCTTGGGTAATAGTTTGATTGCCGTGTTTGTGATAGAGTCCGAGCCAGGAGCTTTGCGAATGGGGATTTTATTGATGATTTGTTGGACTATGCCAGGTGACGTGTAGCAGCTGGATGATGGAGAGGTACGAAGTGAGCAGATGAGGTCGGTGACCTCTGGTAGGTCAGGGCCGGCAGATGATTTGAATTGTTGCTCGTAAGTATCGGCGAACAGTTCAGCCTTATCTTCGTCTTTGAACGTTAGGCCATTTGGGCCAATCAGTGGATGGGTAGCTGGGGTTTTGTTGAGGAGTTTTTTTATTTAGTTTGAAGATAGAGCCGTCGTGAGCGTCTAAGGCAGGGGTCTTCAACCTTTTTATGCAGTGGGCCACGTATTATTTTTTAATAATCTTGCGGGCCGCATTCGTAGTAAAAACATGTATTTTATACAAAAATTCAGTTTGATTATTAAAATTTTCATGATTACATTTTAAATTACAAACTATTATTATTATTATTATTAAAACATATATAGATAAACATTTTTTGTTAATTACAAATTTTTTATTTTATTTTTAGTGTGATAACTGACACTGTTTTTCACTAACTAATTTGTTTATATTTGGTTGGATCTGTGACGAGGCAATTCTGAGTGAACTTTCCAAGTGACTGTCAGTTAACCGAGCTCTATTTTTCGATTTGACAATTTTCATTCGTGAAAAAATATATTCACAAGTGTAAGTACTGCCAAAAAGAGACATCATTCTTAATGCGTTGTTTCGAAGTTAGGATATGTCTCTGTGTTAATATATTTCGAATAAAAATTGAAAGTTCAACATTATTGTACTTTTCTTTTAATACTTTACTGTTTTGTAAATCAATGATCTCCATTTGCATGTTTTCTGGGACATCTTCAACTGGTAATGAAAATGGAATTGAAAACAAATTAAAATATGTTTCATTAGCTTTGAAATCTGAGAACCTCAACTTAAACTGGTGTTTTAAATCAGAAATTGCTTCTGCATATTTTTCTGTTGAAGTAACATTGTATTTTGACATACATGGGAAGTGAGCTGTGTTATTTTTTTTTAGCTGAATTTCCCACAGCATAAGTTTATTTTCGGAAGCTTTAATATGGTCGAATAAATTATGAATTAATTGGTTTTGACGTTGCAAGCGTAAATTCAACTCATTCAAGTACAATGTAATATCCGTGAGATGGGCAAAATCATTTTTCCATTCTGTATCATTAAGTTGTTCAAATTACAGTTACACCTAATAAACTCAATTTGGAAAAAGTTGTTTTTGTGCTGGACATAAAATTTCAGAGGCCGCCTCCATGCACTCTTTTATTAATTCACCATCAGTGAACGGCTTCGATATAGCGGCAATTTTTTGTGCTATTATATAACTAGCTTTGACACTGGCTTCTGAGTCTTTATGATATTTTTTTAAACCGGAAGACTGACCTTGTATATTTTTCATTAACAATGCAAGTTTGTCAATTCGAAGTTGTCCTTGTATCATATCATATTTTGCTGCATGTTTGGTACCATAATGTCGTTTTAAATTGTACTCTTTCATCACTGCAATCGATTCTTGACAAATCAAACATATTGCATTTTCTTTAACTTGAATAAAAAAATAGTTATTGGACCATTTTTCTTGAAAAACGGGACTTTCATCTGAGATTTTACGTTTTTTACTGACTGACATATTTCACACGAGTATTATGCTCATTCCACAATCGATTACGAACTAACAGGCAACAGCCAACATTTATCTCTAGGTAGGTTAGGTCATTTATATCTAGGTAGGTAGGTAGGTATAGTACGTATAATTAAATTTATCTTATCGCATATTTCCGATAGCGATGGCTTAGCCGTTATAATTTTATCGAAATAGAAAATATACATGCTTAATTTCAAATGTGATCGCGGGCCGCATATTATGACAGGGCGGGACGCAAGCGGCCTGCGGGCCGTGGGTTGAAGACCCCTGGTCTAAGGAGTCAAGAAAATGATCCCATTCATCAGCGCGATGAGTTTTGAGGATTAGGCGGATAAATTTGATTTTGATGTTGAGACGTATTTTAATCTGTGGGTCGCGGAAGCGTTGCCATTCACGTCGCAAGCGATTTTTTAGTAATATTTCCTCGACGATTTCGGGAGGCAAGGCGTTTTTGAAAATACGGTTGTTTTTGGTATAACTACTTACATTTGTAGCAGTTTTAATGCTCGAGGTGAGATTGGCAAGAGCCACGTCGATGTCGTGGGGCGTTTTGATTGGTGGATTAACCGGCGGTGATAGAGAGCCAATTGTAGCCATGTATTTAGACCAATTTACGCATCTTGAGATGATAGGTGGCGACGAGGTGACTGGAGAGTCAGACAGTATGATTAGAACTGGGTTGTGTTCTGAGAATAATTCGTTTAGGTTAACTAATTCGTTAGAAAGTTGTGGGAGGCGGATAAGTGCGATGTCTAAAACATCTGGCCTATGACCAGTGACAGCTGGGAAGAACGTAGGGGAGGCCGGGGCTGTAATGATGTAGTCGTCGTTTAGGGAGTGATTGTATAAAACGTTACCTGCAGTATTAGCGCAGCGGCTGTGCCAGGTGGGGTGCTTGGCGTTCAGGTCACCTGCAATGACAAGCCAGTGGTTTCCGTTGGTCAGGGCGTCAATATCAGCGGTGTTCAATGGTTGGTTTGGACTCTTGTACACGGCGGAGATTTGAATTTGATGACAGCTTTCCGTGGATATTTCGATGGTGGTTGATGATAATGAGATCGGAATCATGATACGCCTGTGCACGATTCTACGGTGAACGAGAACGGAAGTGCCTCCGCATGCATGACCGCGTGCTGAGGTATTGTCCGAGCGGTGGACGTGGTAGTTTCGGAGTTTTAGTTGGTTGAGCGGTTTTAATTTTGTCTCATTTATTAGTACAATGTTGACTTTTGTTTTTACTATTAGAGCGTGTAGTTCGTTTAATTTTGATTTGATGCCATTTGAATTCCAATAAAGAATTTTAAGGTCATTCATAACTGTTAGTTAAGAGGGATATGAATGATTTAATGGTTATAGTGATAACTTCTTTTGGGTCTTCCGCCAATGAGATGGATGACAGGAGTTCTGTTAGGATGTTGATTATTGTTGTGGTGTTAGTGCTCGGATTGTTCTTGGTGGCATTTGCATAGCTTTTTTGCTGAGTGATGGGTTTTGTTGAGTTGGATGTGCAAATTGGTGAATATACTAGAGAATTGTTCGGAAGAGGAGCGTATTCAGTTGTTAACGGATTTTTTGAGATTGGTTGTTTTGAGGGTTGATTGTTTAAGATCTGGATGTACGAAGGGCAGCCACGGTAGTTTGCCGTGTGTGAGCCTGTACAGTTGATACAAGTCGGAGTTTGGTCACGGGTCTTCGAGCACTCGCTGGTGCGGTGAGACCCGGCGCATTTGACGCATCGAGGTGGGTTGCCGCAGTTTTGGGAGCCATGACCGAATTGTTGGCAGGAGTGGCATTGGGAAGGCCCAGATTTCTTGTAAGACTCGATAGAAATCTTTAGGTAAAATAATTCGGATATTTCATAAATGTTTTTAGCATGAGCACCGGTTAAGATGACAAGGCAGATAGGCATAGGCTTATCGGTGGGGCCGAAACGTCTTACCATTTTAACATCGAAATTATGGGCTACCAGTTCGTTTTTGAGTTCTTCGTCGGAAATATCTGTAGGGATTCCTTTAATGACTACTTTTAGTTGGCGATCGTCGGCTAGGGAGAAGGAATAAAACCCGACAATGGCATGAAGAGTCTTCTGAATTTGACGGAATTGTGCTTCGTTTGATGTTTTTCGAATGATCTTTCCGTCGGATGAAAATTTGGTGGTTAAGCCGATGGGCGAGATATCTGGGTTTTGAAAGACAAGCGGAGCCGCTTGACGCCACAAGGGCGCGGCGATTATAAATGGTGGTGGTAGGGAGATTTTAGAAGATATATGATAACCTGAGGAGGTATCATTGGTAATATGATCACCAGGCTTGGTTGTCGGGATCGGATCTGCTTCAGATACATCACTGGATGATTGTGAGCCCAGGTCACTTGATGAAATGTAGGATTCACCAGATAATGACTCGGTGTCAGGATCGGGTGATTTTGGCTCAGCACGTTGAGCGAGTGTCGCGACCTCGGCCAGTGGCTGAGGAGAGAGGCACCCACCACGCGATTTCTTGACGTTGGTCGTCACTGGAGGTGTGCGGTTTCTCTTTGAGCCGGCTTTGCGGCCGCCCATGTCTGAGTACGAAACTGCTGGATTCGAAGCTGGAGGATCTTGACAACTGCGTGCTGCAGCTCTGAACGCTGAACGGCTAATAACGGCTAATGATGATATGATGTGATATGATATGATATGATGATACGATTTGACTGCTGGCTCTGGCCTATATTTGTTAGTGTATGCGGCTGCTGGCGTGGATAGGATTAATGATAACGGTGATACATGTTTTTGTACGCTATCTGCACGCTATCTGTTGTCCATACTCGGCGGCGGCGTTGGCGATTTTTGTTTTCTAATGTTATTTTCTTCTACTGGCGGCGCGTCGATCTACGGGTACAGCGATGATGATTCGTATAATGTACGCTACGGAGCGCGTGTGTGTAGTAATTGCGTAGGCACTAACTAATATACGAGAAAATACCTACGCACTTTCTGTCTCGTTACATAATCCCCTTTTTTATTTATCAATTTTTTTTTTTTTTTAATGAGATTTGGATTTACTGTTTTCGAAAATTGATAAATGAAAATTTTTTAGTAGTGAGACGGTGATTGTGGAACATATTTCTATGTTAATTACTGTGACTGCGTCTGGTCATGTTTTCTTCTTTTCGTTGTTGTTTGATTCGTTTTCTTGATTCTTTATACTGTTCCTTGCGACGCTTGTTATTACTGACTAGGGTTGTAGGTTCTTCCTGTTTCCTCATAGTAACTTCTATTTTCGTTATTGGTTTGTTTCCACTAGATTCAGCGGTAACGATAGGCTTGGCTCTAATTGTACTAGGCATTTGGAATGTCGGTTCTAACGAATACTGAGTTAATTTTGCGGCGACTTCACGGCTATACTTTGCCTGGGCCTTGAGTTGTTCTCTAGTATTGACTGGTTGTAGAATAACGGCATGAACCCATTGAAGTGATATGTCTGCTTAGTACTCCCCCTCTAATTCAAGAGTTTCGGGCCCGAACAGCTCCAGGACGCGTTCATTGAGTCATTTATCATTTAGCCACAGAACTATTGAATAAAGATTTTAGATTAGTGATAACCGTATAGAATATAACTATATAAAACTATAAAATAAATATTAAATTATAATCTTAATTTAGGATTAGAAATTAATACTTCTTGCCATTAATATTGAATGTATAATCTTCAATTTTTTTTTAATTATATCAAAATTAATTAAATATTATAATTTATAATATTAAATATTATGGTGTAAGAACATTAGTTTTTCAACAGACTGTGATGACAGCCTTTGTCTCCTAGCTGAAACCATTTGTCCAGTTTTGGAAAACATCCGTTCACTGCGAATTGATGTTCCTGTATTACTGATATACTTCATTGCAACAGGAACTTAACTTCAAAATTCTTCAATATTAGTTTTCCACCATACCTACAAATGGATTTGAAGTTGGTGGAAGAAATGGTTGTTGCAAATATTGCTGTACCTAAAAAAATATATATATTAATATATTAATATTATATATATTTTTAATTTTTAAAATCTTTAAACCAATAAAATGTTGGTATATTTCTTCTTTACCGGACACCTTTTTTTTTGCAATTTTTTTTTTTTAAACTAATGTAGTTAAGCACGCTGAAAACGATGATGAAGTCTAAATTTGGAGCACGGACTTAATTTTATGGCCTAATGAAGGTCTCTATTTTGCGATTTTCACGCATTCGCGCACACTTGTTTACCGCGCGCCTACTACAAATATTGATAGATTTTTTTTCGATTAAATCATTTAATTTTGTGGCCCACATGGGGAGGTGTTGCATAGCATATCGAGGGATATTTTCGTTTCTAATTGTTTTGATAATTACAAAATAACTTAATAATTAATACAGCTTATTCTATTGTCATAAACATAACTCAAAATGCATATTGGTCATAATAAGACAACTCGACAGTGTCAAATTGGCTCCCTGTATAGGAATCACCGGTAAGTGAAAATATACTTACTATACTACCATTCAAACCACTCGACAAAAATGTGGTTTACCACGGGTATTGGGAAAAACCCAGTGTGACGTAACGAACATTTACGTAACAGCATGATCACGTTGGTGACCCACACCTGTCGAGACACACAGCGTAGGTATGGGAAACGAATAGCGCGATATCCCGTACAACAACCGCTACGCACCCACCGCGACGCCCGTAGGCCGGAACAACGCGTTGAGACCCACGGCGTAGGTAGGAGAACGGGTATCGTGACACCCCGTATCACTACCAACCCACATTCAACAGGTCGCCGGACCTCCGTGACCTACTAACGACAAAAATAAATCAGCCGCCGGAACATACAGCTGACTCCCCCCACCAACACCCAACACATATCAGACGCGCACGGACAACAACAACAACACACACTCAACCATACACAATACAAACTCGTAACGAAAATGTCCGGGAAATACATTGATAATTAACACTCGTAAGTCGTAGAACTACGGTTAGGTTCTAAGGCGTTTGTTAATATCTTTTACAGATTTGAAATATTGTAAACCTTTAAGTCTTGCTATTATTCAAGCTATTGAAACTCGTTTTAATTATATATTGGATTTAAGTTGTCCAGAAAGTAAAGTCTTTATTATGGCATCTATAAGTCATCCCAAATTCAAGCTAAGTTGGGTACCACTTAGGTATATGAATTTATGTAAGAACCTATTTATAACTGAATGTTGCTTAAGAATAAATACTGAAACCAAATCAACAAATTTGACTGTTACAGGGTCTGATAAGGATGATAGGTAGTGATGATGATTTTTTCGATAGTATTTGCAATGACAATGATTTTACCAACCCATCTGAATCCGAATCAAGAAATTCAAATTTAGCAAATTTGTAAGCATTATCTTTCTTGAATTTTAAAGTAAAAATATTGACATTTTAAATGATTTTCCAGTAATTAAAGAGGTATTTTTAAAGTATAATACTACCATTCCATCATCGGCAGCCGTAGAGCGGCTATTCAGTAAAGCTGTTCAAGTGTTAACACCTAGACGCAGTAGACTCAGTGATGATACATTTCAAATGTTGTTATGTTGCAGATCAAAATTTGATTTATAAAAAATAATTATTTTCAAATAGTGTCAAGTCAAAAAGTGACATAATATTAAAGTTGTCTTTATTAACTATTATTTGCTATTTTTTTTTTATTACTATTTCTTTTCTTAGGCTAAATGAAGGTCTCGTTTATGAATCTCATTTGAGTCATTAGTAGATATGATTTGAGCAATAAATTAAGCACCACCTATGAATACTGACCTAAACAATTACAAAACCTCAGGTGTTAAATCCACATAGTAGTTACGTGCATTTTGGATTTTGGGTTTTTGTTTGATCACTATGAAACTCGAGATTCTGGTATTTTGGTGTACGTAGATTTAAAAAGGCTCTATGGTTAAAGTACGTACGACCATTATTTCGCCCGTTATCGTAGTAGAAAAATGTTGAAAAACGCAATATGTGATTATTCGTATAACCAGACGTTCCCTTATGGTATACGTGATACGTCTATATAACGTTTTAAGTAATAATTATTTTGAACTTTTTTTTCACACTTATTTTAGTTAAGCGTGTAGCTCATTATTTATTTATGTAAATCGATAGGCATATAAGAATAATATATTAAAACCTATAAAATAATAGGTCAATTTACTCTAATACATATTATATTTGACCTAATAACACAAAATTGTATGTATATTTTGAAATACTAGCTCCTTAAATATGGGTTGTATACTTGTATCGTCTTGAAATCTTTGAGGTTCAATGCAGTGACACCTCTAGATCAAATTTCTGTTATCAAAAAAGCCTCGTCTCGTATTAATGTTTGAGAAATTGGCAAAACAAAATTTCCCGCCAATTTTTTTTTTTGAATAGTTCAAATTTTGAACATTTAACGTATCCCCTTAATAATTGAGTTAAACAACTTTTACCAAATGGCAAATGATCTACGTACGCTTCAGCTTCGATCCTCGAAGGTTTCATAACGATAGGACTTATATTGAATGATGTAGGTTTTCGATATAATACGAATTTTAAAAACATAATACCAAACAATTTAAAACCTTTTATATTGGTCATATCGTCTTGAAATTTTCAAGGATCAAAGCAGAAGAGTCTCTTGATTATTTTCCAGATAGTAAAAGTTTTTTAACTCAATTACCTATTATGAAAGTAGATTAAGTGTTCAAAATTTGAATTATTCAAAAATAAATTTGGAGGGAAATGTTGTTTTGTCAATTTGTCAACCTTAAGATCGACACGTGACTTATACATTAATACATAAATTTGATCTCGAAGCTTCTGTGCGTTGTATCTTGAAGATTTCAAGTCGATACGATCAATATTGAATAAGTTAGGATTTCAAGTCATATTTAAAAAAACTATAAATCTAAAATTCAATTTTTAGACTCAGATAATAAAATCTAGGTATACAATATATATAATATAATACTGTCATTTCATAAATATTGTTATTACTTATTAATATAACATAATAATACAACAACAATTGAAGGGCTTGCTGCAACAACCAGATAAATCCACTTTTTGAAATTTTCCAGGGCAAAGAAAATTCTTTTTTTCGGCTAAATACTTGTTAAAAATAATTTTATTTTAGTTTGTTTATTATTCTTTGTATAATTATTCACAATATTTTAAACTTTGAACAAAAAAAAAAAATTAGGGGTATTATTTGTTTGCCAAAGTTGAGGGGAGCAAGGATTTATCAAGCCTTCAAATAAGGAATAGTAGGACATATCTGACATAACATTTTGTATAAAAACATTTTATACATAAAACCTATTATTTTTGTTTTGTAAATTATTTCTTAATTTATTATTGATATATTACCTTCCTTATATAATATAATACTCAAGTAGTGATTACAATAAATAACAATAAAAAATATTTATTTCATACAAATAAAAACAAAAAAATATAGTAATAAAATAATAAGATATCTTCCTTTCTTAATTAAATATCTTAAAAATTAATCACATAGCAATAGTATATAGAACAGTATAAATTAAAATATAATACTTTGGTATAAGTACCTAACCTTGGTAAAATGTATTGCGTTATCACAAAAAATAATAATAATAATATGTTTCCTCTAAATAACAATAACAATGTTAATTTTACACAAATAAAAAACAAAAAATATAGCAATGAAATAATAAGACATCTTCTGCATATTTTGCAGCCAATTCAAGGACATATTTTAGTTTTGCAGCTTTAATACTAAGTTTTCCTTGATACAATAATGGGAGGTTTTCCATAGGAAATTTCAATAAGGATCCAGATTTTTCTATTGTATAATGCTCTTTGGCAGTTGAATTGGGAATAACACTACATAACAAACCCTCTTTAGTATATTCAATACAGCGATAAGCCATTATTGTGAACTTGACTTTGTTTGTACTAGTAATATATTTTTAAAAAAATTGTTTTAAGTAATCTGAAAAATTGTATATAAAATTTTGATTAACATTAATCACATGAAATTTTTTGATGTTTGTTTGTTTTACCAGTTCTTGATAAGTTATTTGTAAAAATACACGTTAAATAACGTGAATTTGTTTTTCTTCAATCAAAGATAATTTAATGTCTGTATTTAATTCAGCGTTAATAAAATTGTCTAGTCGATCGCATGTTTGGCAAGTGTCTGATTTTGGATTGCCAAACGACAAATTAAAATTATTGTTAAAATATGGATATTTTACAATAGGTTTGGCTTTTCTTCCATTTATTAATATCTCATAAATGTCAGGTTCATATTTTTCAATATACATTTCATACATTTTGTGTACACTTAGCTCAGCAGATAAATAACGTTTTTCATTGTTATATTGTCTGCTGTAGTGTGAAACACACTTGGGGAAGCTTTGAATATGTTCCGATAATTGAAATAAAATATTATCAGGTAATTTATTAGGGCGCACTGTATGTTTTCCACGCAAATCTTTTGGGCTAGGGATATTTTGTCTTAACTTAGTAAAAACCCTTTCAACTACTGCTTTGCCAATACCAAAAAAAGAGCAAAATGCAGTTTTGCAAACTTTTAATTCATCGGTCCCAAAACGCACTTTATATGAGCAAGCAACACTTCTGTTGGGTTTTTCATTATTTATTGGGCGGCGTCTTAACACATCACTAATTTGTATTAAGCCAGATAGAAAGGTATCTTGCTTTTCTTTATCAGCAATATTGTTGAACATATTTATAAGTAAATGTTTTTGTTCATCAGTCACAGCCTCAAAACATTGTAACTTACATTTACAAGGGGGTCCTGTTACTCTTCTTTTTATAATTTTATTTCTCAAACTTACACATTCTTTACCTTGAGCTCGAAGTACTTTTGTAACATTTATTTTCAATATCAGTGGATTACTTGACCTTTTTTTGCCCTTTATAATATAACTTTCTTGTTCATTGTTCTCTGTATTGCCCTCTACTGCATCTAAATTATTATTTTCCCTATTACCTTCACTGTTCTCTATGTTGTTATCTACTGCTTCTAAATTATTATTTTCCCTATTATTTTCATTGTTCTATATATTGTAATCTACTGCTTCTAAATTATTATTTTCCTTATTACCTTCATTGATCTCTATATTGCCATCTACATCTTCATCATTTTCGGAATCACTTAATAGTGGAAATATTCCCACAAGCAAATCATCATTTACATTCTCACCTAGAGAAAAATCTGGATCAAGGAAATCGTCATCTTCATCGGAGTATTCAAATGAATCATTTAAAGCGTCGTTAATATCATCGTCATTCATTATAAAATACAAAAACGTTAACAGTTAAAAAGGTATAAGCAGTAAGAACTAAACGAAACGTTATTAACAGTGAACAAGTAACAAATTAATAAAGATGAACATTTTAAACGAAACTTACGAAACTAAAAGTAATATAAACGATATTTTGTATAAGTGATAACTGATAACTGATAAGTGATATTAAAAAAACGTGCGAATTACAGTGTGCCCATATAAACGCAACAACAAGATAAATCCATTTCTATAATAACTTATTTGTCAATAATCGGATTTATCTGATTGTTGCATCTCTTTTTAAAGAAAATTTTCCACTATCATGGGTAGGCCAACAATTTTAAAATAATCACCCTAACCAACTTTCATCCACTAGTAGAGGCAAAAGCCTGGTATAGTTAACGGCATAGCCGCCCCTTCAAAGCAAAGCAAATAATCATCAGTATTCCTTCAACCTTCCAGACATCAAGACTTCAGAAAATCAAAACACTCTGCCGTCTACTGAAGGATATAAGGAGAACAACCGACGCCGAACTCAATCATCGAAACCAACGAAACCGGCCGCCGTTAGCGAAGACTGACTCGAACACGACCAGCTGCAGTTCAGACCACCGGACGACAATACGTCCAGCTGCCGACACCGACCCTGCTGCGTTACTAAGCCGTGCCAACGTAATTGTGACCCGGTCATACCAACCGCAGTAACAATAACGTATATGGACACCTCACGGTCAATAAGACTCGCGCTGTGACGCCACCAACGAAGAATCAACGACCGGCATTAAATTCACCGACCTATCCGGGACGCCAAAGAGAAAAACCACACCGCATTCCGTATACTCGTCGGAAATCTAAACGGCCCTTATCAGGGCCATAAACGACGCACAGTCTGTCCCCCCAAGCGTGCCTGCCGACTCAAGCGGGCTGATCATAGCCACCCGGGACATCCCGTTGATGTCTATATGAAACCATACCCGATTATGTAAGACCGCCTCGTACCCCAGCACAAAATATATTGTCAAGGGAACGTTTGCCGTCAATACCCCTTTATAAAGTGTAAATATATTTTTGTGTAAAATAAAAACTCGATAATTACACAATAAATCAATTGTATAAATTATTAAAAGTGACGGAGTATCGTCCTCGGCGGCTCCGTTACAATATGTATATGTATAAATACAATGTATATAATATATGATGCATAGTATCTAAATAGTAACGGATGGCGATAACATGTATTGCAAACACGATTCTTGGAATAACCAGGCGTGGGAATGTATCAATGATTAATTAAACAACGTCCTGTGAAGTCCACAGATAAGTCGATAGACTAGGGGGAAGTGGGAGAGCAAGAGGCCTTATAAAACCAGACCCAAAACATTTTATATTATTTAGTTTAGGTATGAGAACAAAATTTAATTTCAATTCTTATCATAATTTTTATATCAAGCTATAAATATGCCTATTTGTTTTGTATGTAAACAATTCTTGTCATCTATTCAAAATTTAAATAAACATTTTAAATTTAAACATTCAACACATGATTTTTCTATGTATATATGTGCTGAAAATGATTGTAACCGTTCTTTTCATTTGCTTAATTCTTTTAAAAAACATTTATCTACTCATTTGAGTGAAAATGTAAATCATGATAGTACTTCACATTTAATCAGTAATACATCAATGGTTGTAAATAATTGTACTTTGGTTTCTGATTTTATACCTTCGGCCAATAATATTATATTTACTAACTCTCCAGCTTCGGACGTATTAACATGTTTTGATAACCAATCAATAACTAAGGAAACTCATTATAGTAATCTTATAGCGTCATTATACTCAAATCCTCAAGTTCCCCGAAATGTTGTACAAAGTGTAGTAGAAGGTATTGACTGTATTGTGGGAGGGATAAAAAACTCATTGCTAAATACTACTTCACAATTACTCACAGACGACGGTATTTCCACTAACGTTTTTGATAGCTTAAATTTAAAAAATAAATAATATTGATAACAATTTTACATGTTTTAGTTCTGAATACAAACGTATGAAATATTACACCAATCTAGGCACATTTATTTTGCCACAAGAAATTACTATAGCAGAACGATTAAATGAAAATAGAAATAGAAATTGTTTTTCTATTACTCCAACTAATTGCACTGAACAGTTAATTCCTCTCCGTAAAGTTTTAAAAAAGTTTCTAGAACTAAAAAATGTATTAGTGGATACTTTGGAGTATATGAACAAAATTAAAAGTTATGACACAATTGTTGTTAATTTTATTCAGGGTAATATTTGGAAAAAAAAATTGAACACTCATGAAAATCAGCTTGTTTTACCAGTTTTTTTATTTTTTGACGACTATGAGGTGGGAAATCCTTTAAGAAGTAAATCTGGTGTACATAAACTAGGGGCAGTTTATTTAACTCTTCCCACAATACCTAGCCATCAACAATCTTCTCTTAAAAATATATTTTTAGCTTTATTATTTCATTCAAGTGATAGGCAGAAGTTTGGTAATAATATAATATTCAGACCACTTATTGACGAGCTAAATTTTTTGAGGGATAGCGGTATTAATATTGAAATTCCAATGTTTAAAGGAAATATTAAATTTGAGTTGGCAATTATTTTAGGAGATAATTTGGGCATACATAGTATTACAGGATTTGTAGAGAGTTTCTCAGCTAATTATCCATGTCGTATATGTAAAGTTAGAAAAGAAGTATTGAAAAAACAATGCTATGCTGATGAATCTCTTAGGAGGAATGTAGAACACTACAATATAGATGTGTTGGAAGGGGATATTAGCAATAGTGGGATTTCAGAATCTTGTGTTTGGAATGATGTAAGAGGTTTTCAAGTTTTGGATCAAACAGGGGTTGATATAATGCATGATTTCCTCGAAGGTGTTTGTAAATATGATTTGTCTTTTTTAATTTCGTATTATGTCCTTGATTTAAAAATGTTATCTTTACAAGTACTTAACGAAAGAATACTATGTTTTGATTTTGGGCCAGATAAAGGGAGTAAGCCATCTGTAATTAATATGGAATATATAAAAAAATCAACAGTTAAACTTTCTGCTTCAGAGATTATGTCTTTTGTCAGATATTTTGGTTTAATAATAGGCGATTTTATTCCTAAGAATGATCCTGTGTGGGAACTTTATATTTTGATGAGAAAAATTTTTGATCTACTGATTTCAAATTCATTTCAAAAAGGTTGCCCTGAACTTCTTCAAACACTTGTAGCAGAGCATAATGAATTATACCTTAATGCCGGGTTGCATGAACGTTCATTAAATATTTAATGAACCAATAGTACGCTATTGAATGAATAAAAAGTTATTCATCCACTAAATGTTAAATAAACGTTCAATAACGTTATTGAGTCATTAAACTATTGGTTACCGGTCAATTAAACTAATGATCCGATTTCGGTTGAATAAAAATTTATTCGTTCATTAAACAGTTGTATACAGTAGGTACCTACATCAGTAACTACCTATGCGTCTTGTCAATGCGTTACACCACTTACACACTCTTACATGTTACATTCTTGAATTTTTACTTGCTTACCACGTATATAATTAATTATTAATATTTAATACCTACATCACAAAGTAATTAAATACACTTAGAAAAATGACTGATTCCGACTCATCTAATTCTGATGATGAAATGGTGTTGGATGTATTATTTTATTTACCCAGACCAAGATTCTTTCGGGATAGGTCAAGCCCATTGGAGGATTTCGACGATTTTGACTTTAAAAGTAGGTTTAGGTAAGTAACTAATAGCTATAATAACCAATAAGTTAAATAAAATGTAAATCGTACCTAATTTGATACACAATAAATGCATTTTTTTACAATAGACTATCAAAGGAAACTTTTGTATTTTTATTACATTTAATTGGAAACGATTTGCGACGTTCTACAAATAGAAGCTTCGCCATTTCTCCAGAAATACAAATTTTGGTGACTTTAAGATACTATGCTACAGGTACCTTTCAAGTATGTATAGTGTAACCTACATCAAAATGTATAGTACCTACCTATATTTTTATTTGTTTTTCTAAATGTAACGTTATATATTATGGTAAAGTTACTGTTGAACTGAACACATGTGTTGATGCATTAAGATTTAAGACCTCCGCTCTGGTCTATAATAGTGGCAATTTGCAATTTTTTCGCTGCCATCCAAGGCATGTATTAGTCATAAATGATTATATAAGTCTGTGCCTGGTTTTGAAACCAATTTAAAAAAAAATTTCCGAAATCAGTTCACTACGTGGCAGTGGCGTGCTAGGCGAGTTTTTGATCGAAAAAATCGGTTACGGGCAGCCCTTAAGGGGACGTCACACACTCGCACCCTCAAATTATGTTGTCTTGTTGTCTCCGTCTTACACAGTGAGGAATTTTGTATAGGGGAGGTGGCTAAGTATACAAATACAATATGTCTTTTATTTACACTTTTTATAGCCCCTTAGCCACCCCCTGGTCTTACATACGTACGCATTGCACATTTTACGCTCAGCAAATCACGTTTAGCTCCGTTATTTTAAAAATAAAAGTGAATATAAAATTATAAAATGTATCTAATAAAATTAAAATTAATATAAAAATAATCTTATAAAATTCAAAGGTAAGATTATTATCTATAGTGAATCACGTAGGCTTTTTTATTATATTTTAATTTTAAATCGAGTTATAAGTATTTTAAAATTGTAAATTGTTTGTAGGTACATCTTAAAATTAAAAATACTTATAACTCGCTTTAAAATTAAAATATAATAAATAGCCTATGAGATTTCCTAGATAATAATCTTACATTTTAATTTTATAAGAAGTCAATTCACTCTTATTTTTTAACTAACGAACGTGATCTGCTGAGTGTAAAATTATTATTTTTAAAATAAACTTCTAAAATAATATCCTTTGAAGGATTTGATCGTTATAACCGTTCCTCTTTAACTGTTAAAAATTGAACAAGTACTTTTCTATTGTACATAGTCACATACCTAGGTAACTGTCTACTACTCCTTTCTTTCCCCATATTCCTTAATAAAGGCCGTTATTGGAGATCACGTACACGTCCATAAGTCAACAATATGCCGAACCATAAAACGTGTGTCACTCGCGATTGGTCGTCTTCGTCCGCATTTTATCAACATGCCTAGGGATGCTGAAGAAATTCAGAAAGTTCAAACAGGTTTTTTCAGATTGAAAGGATTTCAAAGAGTGGTTGGGGCAATAGACTGTACCCACATACGTATACAGTCACCAAACAGCAATATTGGAGAAAGATTTCGAAATCGGAAAGGGTATTTCTCCTTCAACGTACAGGCTATATGTGATAGTAACTTAAAAATCATGAATATTGTTGCACGGTAAACATAACTATTTAAAAAATACATTTTAATAATTACAATTTACATACGTACTTAAATGAACCTATTGGTGGAGCATAAAAGTGATTTTTAAAAACATCCCCTGAAACTTTTTGTGCCTACCTACTTCATAAATTTAAAATGTTACCTTAAAAACAACCTTATTACCATTAATTATAAATAGTAGTATTTATAGTAAAATTAATTAGTATAATTTTTACTGTATGTATGTAAATTCTTGTATTATGATACTATGATAGTATAATAGAACAAACTAATACACAAAAGTATTGTTCATCTAAAATGTTGTTGTAGGTGGCCAGGTTCTGTTCATGACAGTACAATTTTTGACAATAGTATGTGTAGGGCTCAGTTTGAAAATGGAGAATATGGAAATAGTTTTTTACTCGGAGACGGAGGCTATCCATGTCGTGATTACATGATGACTCCTCTTCTTCGTCCCGTTTCTGAAGCTGAGAAAAGATATCAGGTATTAGTATATTATTTATTGTTAGGAAACATTTAATACTACCATTAATAGAAATTAAATTTCTCTCTTTTCACTCTTAATTTTCCACAATCTGGTTCAAATATAATTTTAAATTATAAGGAATTAAAATTAAATTAATCTAATACATATTTTTTTTATGATTTGTGCTTCATTAAAATATCTCCGACCACCTTCATTAAAATAACTTCCAGATAAATTAAATTTAGTTTAAAAATTATGCATTTAAAAATATCATTTTTTATCATAAAAAGCTCATATTGGTACAAGAAACGTTGTAGAAAGACTATTTGGTGTGTGGAAAAGGAGATTTCCGGTGATAGCTGTAGGAATACGCACACAGCTTAACACAACTATGACGACCATTGTTGCCACAGCTGTTTTATACAACATTTTAAAAGAACAATGTGATGAAATGCCAGCTGACGAAAATGCCGTAGATAATGACTTACTTCTGAAAATTGATATGAACCCTGTACGGCAAACAGGCAATTTAGTCAGAGGACAGTTAATTGACCTGGTATTTACATAAAAACCATTTTATAGCGGTATCAGTTAGTTGTAGTATATATATTATTTGTAAATTTTTTGTATTATTCATTGGATTTGTTTATGTATACTAAATTTAAAATTATATATTTATTTTTCAAGTATAATAAATAAATTATTATTATACAGTTTTGAAAATGAAAATAAATATTGTTATACAGTTATAAACTTATAAAAATGAAAATAAATATTACTTATGTAAAAAAAATCAACTAATTTTATTATATAATTTTAATATTATAAGAAATACTTAAATTATGAACAGTAAGTTTTAAAAATTGCTATAGTTTAATTATTTATACGATTATACTTGCAAATATATATTTACTCAAGTCCAAACATTTTTTTTTTGTGCTTGAGTTCTAATAATAATATCTCTTCTTTAAATTTGTTTTGACGAGATTCACTTTCCAATCTTTCAACTTCAAATTTTACTTTTTGTGTCATAAGTGTTTTTTCTAGTTCACTTACTTCAAGGTCAACTTTTGCTTTTTTTTAACCTAATACTGTGTAGTTCATCTTCAAATTTTGTGGTATTTTCTGTTTTTGCTGATCGCTTGTTATTCAAAATAGATAAACCTTCGTACACTTTCTTGGAACTTATCTGTTTAGATTCATTAACATTAATAATATTTTTTGATTTAGCGGAGATTAAATTTTCAGACAAATTGGATTTAGGAGTACAGGATGATGAAGGAACGGATTCATTTAATGATCTGGATTGTGATTCAAGGTTATTACATGTCACTTCATAATTTTGTAAAACATATGCTAAAGCAAAAAAATCAAAAACTTAAAAGCAAGCAACAAGTCAATCATATTGTTAAATAATCATCAGTAATTAATAAAAAAATTATATACAAACCATCAGTGTTGGGAAGTAACTTAAGTTATAAGTAGCTGTAGCACAATTACTTTTTATGCAATTTGATTACATTTGATTATTTATTCTTACCTGATTCACGATTATACAAATTGTTTGATGTTCCATCATCTACAGTATCTTCCACATCTATACTTTGATACCCTAATAAAATGCTAATATAATTAATTTATGTATTATAAATTGACATTAATAACATATTTGTATAAAATACCAATTGACATTATGGACCATGATATACCAATATAATAAAAATATTTACCTACCTGTATTGTAGTCACCATCACAATCTATTACATTAATCAGTGGATCCAATTGTTCTCCCAGTTGTAACGGTTAGGAATTGTACCTAATACGATTACATATAGAAATAAATTATAATACATGGATTTTTAGGTAATCATGTTAATTTTTATTACAACATTAGTTATAAACTTTTGGATATAATATAAACATATAATAAATAAGAATATAAACAAATTTCCAGCGTATTGGTAATAAATAAGAATATAAACAGACTTCCAGCGTAGTGGTAATGAATAAGAATATAAACAAAGTTCCGGCGTATTGGCAATAAATAAGAATATAAACAGAGTTCCGGTATCGCGTACTTCTACTGTTGGGATACGTCTTTTAGACCATAATATGACTCACAGATTTTACAATAACATATTCCCATTCACAATTATAATCAACTAATTACTCACGGTTTCGCTAAATGAGATTTCTATAATCACGTACCCAAGAATGAAATCACGTTTAATGTTCCGTAAGTAGGTATTTGCGGGTGATGATGACGACGGCGGCGTCGCACTCGATAATGATACCAATTCGTTCTACGGCGGTGGTAATGGAAACGATTAAAACCGATAAGATTGATAATCTACAATCGCGGCGGCGGAACACGCGATAACTTTGGATACTGTTCGGAACGATCGCAGGGAAATACGGCGGCCGTCAATAACAGACGTGCTCGACCGTTATTATTTCAATGTACGTAGCAGCGATGGGTCGGCCCGTTCTAGCTTGCCCACGGAGGGTAGCCGAGAACGTGGTACGCGGTAGTGAGAGGAAAAGCGAGTATCGACGGCGGCGGCAGGTGCTCTGCTCGCTCTGACCCGTATTACGCGGCGGTGTCACTGTGTGCGGGTTATCTCCGAGTAGTCTAGGCCGAGCGCATCGATGGTTCTAGCCTTCCCAAAGGTGGCCGAGAACCGCTTTAGCACTAACCAGTGGCTACTGGAGCTAACGATAGTCAGTTTCGGTGTTGGCCGGGCTCTCTTATATGTATTTAGACAGCCGACCGTGCGTGTTGAATTAACGAGATTTCTTATGCTCGCCAATGCGTTCGTTATCGGTACGCAATTGTTTCGTTGAAAAGGGCGCGCTCTACGGGCAACGGTGAGCGGCTAGCTATATATCTGTACTGCGGTCAATGGTTAGGTAGCGCGTCGTTAGTCTTTTATGTAGGTATTCCGTGTTCGTAACATAGTCCCCTTTTTTTTTTGATAAATTCTTCTTTTGAAAAGAATGGAGAGAAAAAAAACTATTTATGTTGTATATACTGAGTGGATGGTTTGCTTTACGATGTCATCTATTTTTTGCGTTTGTACCAGGCACGTTAAGCGGCTGCTCGACGTTCTGCTCTGGTCAATATTGCTACGGTTTCGGTATTATCCTCGGGTGGAGTTGACTCAGCGGGTACAGAGGCGATCGTGGCTTCTATCAGGTTTTTTGTCTGGAGTATTTCCTCGGCTTGCTGGAAAACTTCAATTCCATATTGCCCAATTTCTTCGTTGTACCTTCGCTTATTGATGCGGGCTGCCACTTGCCTTTGGCATTGTGCCAATTCATTGGCGTGACTCCTTTTGTCATAGGTGACCTGTTCGATATGGATCTTGCCCACTTGTAATGTTCTTAAGTCTTCGTCGATATCGTTGCAAGTTAGTTCGACCACGTCCTCTTCACCTTCGGTCATGCTGGTGTCGGTCCATTGCTCGGTCTTTTCTTCCGGCTCGCTATCGCTTCCGAATGCATCCCTCAATTTTTGTTTCAGGGACTGCTGTTCCCTGATGGTCTCCTCGTCCTCGGTGAACCCATCATTCCCAAATAACTGCTCTATCCTCTGCCGATACCTTGCCATATTTACTTTTAACTAAAAATATCCAATATCTATATATACATATATATATTTATTTATTTTTTAAACATGATATCCATCACCAATTACTTTTATTCGACATATAACATTTAGAGACTTTTTTTTTTTATATATTATGATTATTATTAGTCATTGACCAATCAGTGAATATTGATGTACGGCTTGACGTTTTTGACATTGTGTGTTACCACATCCGGTCCTTCCTGAACTGTGACTGTATTGTTGGCCCTTACTTCTTTAATGAGGTATGGTCCCCGATATAAAAGGAATAGCTTTCTGATCTCCTTATCTTCTGCCGAGGACAATCTGTGCTCCCGTAAAAGTACCTGTTGATTGACCTGGTATTTTATGAATTTCTTTTCGTGATCCATATTTTCATTTCGTTGGATTGCCAACCTCTTCATCCGTTCCCTCGCTGTTTTGACCATGATCTTTGTCTCGACCTCTGGATCGTTTGTTGGGAAATTGATCATCGTTTCTAGTGTCATTATCTGTTTGGGCAAGCCCATAAATTCTCTTGGTGTGTATCCGGTAATAGTGTGTGTCGTATTGTTGATCCAAAACTCGACCTTTTTCAAATACTGAACCCAATTAGTATGTTTGTTGTAGCAGTATGTTCTCAAAATTCTGCCGATTTCTCTGTTGGCCCTTTCAACGGGGTTCCCCTCAGGATTATACGTGGTTGTTCTTATAAATTTGATTCCCAGTTGAGTCATACCCTTTATCCAGTTGCGACTATGAAACTGGGTTCCATTATCCGTGAGTATTTTCTTGAATATCCCGTATTGGGGTATATATTGTTTCTCAATTCGGTTTAATATGCTATCCGATCTGGCTTTTTTGAGTGGATACACCTGTATATGTTTTGAGAAAACGTCCATGATGACTAGTATATGTTTTGCCCTGAGTTGTCCCGTTGGCAGTGGTCCAATTAAATCTAATGACACCATTTCCCGTGGTGTTGTGGGGATATTGTTCTTCATTGGTCCCCTAGTCACTTGATTGAATATCTTGCTTTTTTGGCAGATATCGCATGACTGTGTTACCTTTTTGATAGTTTTGTACATGTGGCTAAGTTGATAGTCTAATTTGAGTAGTTGATATATTTTGGTTGTTCCACTATGTCCGTACCTTTCATGTGCTTCTTTGATCAGAGCTACGGCTAGTTGATCGGGAATCATGAGTCGGTTTTTTCCTTTCTTGTCGACGTAGAACAGCAACTGCCGATGTAATTTATACGGTAAATGTGGTTCTTTTGGTAGGCGAGCTATTATCTTTTGTATTTTCGGGTCGGTTTGTTGCAACCTGGGTATTTGTTGTAAGTTCTTGATGAATTCTTTACTATACTGATCAATTATTAACTGGTTAATGAATATTTGTTGGTGAGTTGTCACTGGGCTTTCAACTGATTGATTGTATCTTGTCAACATATCGGCCCCAATATTGTCTTTACCGGCTATGTGTTGTATATTTAAATTGAACTCTTGGATTTGGATTGCCCATCTCATTAACCTGGCATTCAATAATCTGCATGAATTCAAGAAAGTCAGTGCCTGATGATCGGTTAGTAGGTAAATGGTATGGCCCAGGATGTAGTTCCGATATTTCTTACATCCAAAAACTATTGCCAATAGTTCTCGCTCGGTTGTGTAGTATTTCCGTTCTGCTCCTTGAAGTGTCCTGCTCGTGAATCCAATAGTTCTATGTTGCCCTTCATCAATCTGATATATCTCTGCTCCAATATGTGTATTAGAGGCATCGGTTGTCATATAAAATGGTTTATTGAAATTCGGATATTTGCTTGGTATTTAAACATTTGCTCCAAGTTTGCATTTATATATCTCTTGACCAGTATTCGTCTCTGAATGTGTCTTGGAATTCTTGGAAGTTATTTATTTGGAACCCTATAGTTGCAAACCAATTATTCGCAGCCGCTTTCAAACAGTCCCCCGTAATTATTAGTTTTTCGTCCACGTATGTAATTTGTTTTACTGAAAAATATTCATTGAGTCTGTTCAAAAAATCAATTGGGTGCAAATCCCTATGATTTCCGAAAAATAATGGTTTAGTTATATCAGCTATGTTCCCCCTATAAACCTCCTCTTTTTGATTCCGAGGGTTTTGTTGGTAGCTGTCTCCAAAATTTCTAAATGTATCTATATATCGTTTCTCCATTTCTTCGATTACTGATTTATATTTTTCTTCCGTTTCTAGTACTTTTTTATCATGTATTTCTTCCCGTTGTATTTTTAAATTTTGCATTTCTTCTTTGTGTTCATCTGTGATTTTTTGTATTTCTTCTTTGTGTTCGTCTTTGATATTTTGTATTTCTTTATTCTGTTTTTCAATCTTCTTTGTTTGTTCTTTTATTTGTACTTCAATTTCCATAAATCTTCTTTTCCATTCTTCACTCATATCTTCATTCTTCTTTTTTCGCGGCATCTTAACAATAATGTTTAATTTTGTAGAATTTACCAGATATATGTAGATTCTTTTTGATGTAGACTTTCTTAGTCAGTAAAGAGTACGACTTCTTATTTTCAGAGTCTTGGAGATCGAGTCCTACTTGTTGGGCGCCAAATGTAACGGTTAGGAATTGTACCTAATACGATTACATATAGAAATAAATTATAATACACGGATTTTTAGGTAATCATGTTAATTTTTATTACAACATTAGTTATAAACTTTTGGATATAATATAAACATATAATAAATAAGAATATAAACAAATTTCCAGCGTATTGGTAATAAATAAGAATATAAACAGACTTCCAGCGTAGTGGTAATGAATAAGAATATAAACAAAGTTCCGGCGTATTGGCAATAAATAAGAATATAAACAGAGTTCCGGTATCGCGTACTTCTACTGTTGGGATACGTCTTTTAGACCATAATATGACTCACAGATTTTACAATAACATATTCCCATTCACAATTATAATCAACTAATTACTCACGGTTTCGCTGAATGAGATTTCTATAATCACGTACCCAAGAATGAAATCACGTTTAATGTTCCGTAAGTAGGTATTTGCGTGTGATGATGACGACGGCGGCAATATGATTGTCCGGCGTCGCACTCGATAATGATACCAATTCGTTCTACGGCGGTGGTAATGGAAACGATTAAAACCGATAAGATTGATAATCTACAATCGCGGCGGCGGAACACGCGATAACTTTGGATACTGTTCGGAACGATCGCAGGGAAATACGGCGGCCGTCAATAACATACGTGCTCGACCGATATTATTTCAATGTACGTAGCAGCGATGGGTCGGCCCGTTCTAGCTTGCCCACGGAGGGTAGCCGAGAACGTGGTACGCGGTGGTGAGAGGAAAAGCGAGTATCGACGGCGGCAGCAGGTGCTCTGCTCGCTCTGACCCGTATTACGCGGCGGCGATGGGTCAGCACGCTCTAGCTTGCCCCCGGAGGGTAGCCGAGAACGTGGTACGCGGTGGTGAGAGGAAAAGCGAGTATCGACGGCGGCGGCAGGTGCTCTGCTCGCTCTGACCCGTATTACGCGGCGGTGTCACTGTGTGCGGGTTATCTCCGAGTAGTCTAGGCCGAGCGCATCGATGGTCTAGCCTTCCCAAAGGTGGCCGAGAACCGCTTTAGCACTAACCAGTGGCTACTGGAGCTAACGATAGTCAGTTTCGGTGTTGGCCGGGCTCTCTTATATGTATTTAGACAGCCGACCGTGCGTGTTTAATTAACGAGATTTCTTATGCTCGCCAATGCGTTCGTTATCGGTACGCAATTGTTTCGTTGAAAAGGGCGCGCTCTACGGGCAACGGTGAGCGGCTAGCTATATATCTGTACTGCGGTCAATGGTTAGGTAGCGCGTCGTTAGTCTTTTATGTAAGTATTCCGTGTTCGTAACACAGTAAACCAAAAATTTTTTCCGTAGATTTTGAAATACTTGGAATGTGTGTACCTCCGCCTGTTATATACCTTTGTACATATATAGAATATAAATAAAATTAATATTTTTTTCAATCAGTTCTCAATAAAGAGATAAGTTGAATTATAATCATAAACAGTAAATACAGTTTATAATTATTATATAAAACAAAATTTGAAATTTGAATATTATACAACATTTAATTTCAATACAAAATAACCAATAAAGTAAAAGTTACATGTTATTTTAGCAATATTAAATTATAATACATCAAAATAATAAATTTACCTTATCATGACTTTTTTCTTTCCTAGCATCTCTTTTCAGTCCATCGTACAAATGTTTTAATTTTACATCAATTCTGATGCCTGATTTTTGTTGCATATTGTACAAACAAGTAATCTCAGACCAGGCCTCAGTTTTCTTTTGGTTCCAAACCGCATCAATCTGAATAAAATATTTTAAAAACAATTAAACTTAAAAATAAAAAGATATTTAATAATTATTATTTAGATGCCTCAATTAGTTTTATATATTTTATTATTAAGACTGAGGACTACTATACTCTTATTACTACCACAGACCTTTAGTCTTTTTCATAACATTTTAGTAAGGTAGCAGAACTATAACATGATAATAATCAGGGGCGGACTGGGCTAAATATATAATATCATGCATATTTTGAAAGTAAAAAGTCCTCAGTCCCAACAATTATTATGTATTATAATGTATATTGTATATGAATTATAGGTACATACAATAAAAATATTCTTAAAATCGATTTCAGTTGTCTGAATAATGTATACAAATCAACAAATTGACAAATTACATTTTTAAACCGTCATCAACTATACTCATAAACATGGTATAATATATTGGTACCAATATTTTTCAATTTTATCGAATTGATGTATGTATAGTTTGACTTAAAAATACATATCGATATATACGTACACAAAAATAATAGGTAGTATAATATTATACAATATAAATGCAATTATTTTGTACCGAACTACCGATTAAATTTTCAAACTAAAACAACAGCTGATTAGTTGTTATCAATTTTCAGTGATAAGCTTCAGACTTCAACATAAACCTTGGTATCATGTTTGAAACCAATTGATTTTTATTCAACTGTTTGTGCAAGCCAAATCGCTTAATAAAATTATTTAATGATTCAATAAAACTATTCATTAAATAAATTTAAGGAACGGTTTCATGCAACCCGGTATTAGTATAGTAAATCTCATTTAAAACCAAAATTTCATTATTTATTACATTATCATTCTATGATGGACAAATTTGGTCCTTTAATTTTATTATGGTCAATGAGGTTTGAAGCAAAGCACCGCATGTCTAAAATAGCTGCTAACACTTCAAGTAATCGTCGGAATATTTGCAAAACTCTCGCTATTCGACATCAATTACAGCTCAATGGCATATTTATTAAAGGATCACTAGGTGATGAAATTGAATTTGGCCCTTTTATCGAAATTAATAATATTGATAGTATTATTAATGAAATCAATCAGTTTATTAAAATCAATTCAACTAGTTCATTAATTAAATATCCATGGATTACTATAAAAGGTTCTAAATATCAACCTAAAATGGTATTAACATTAGATATTCATGAAAATCATTACCCCAAGTTTGGTTTAATAAATTCTATATTTATTTCTAATGATAAGCTAATCATATTTCAATGTACAAAACTTAACACCACGGTATTTAATGAACATTTATTTTCATTTGAAGTTAGTCAAGAAAATGGTCCTACAATTTTTGTTTCATATGATTCATTACCATCATTTATACCTAACAATATAAATGTCATATCAAATGGTAAAAGATATGTAACTGTTCGAAGTGGCCTTTAAAATACATTTGATGACAATTATTGGTAACTAAATATAATATATTCTAATATATTTATATTTTTTTTATATACCTATATACTACGGTATATACAGTTAATACAGTTAATTAATAATTAATTCCCAAAATACAGTAAGTTTTATTTATAAAAAAATGAAGTAATTATTATTTTGCAAATAATTATACATATATTGATAAAATAATTTGAATGTCAGTTAATTAAACTCTGTAAAACAAGGATATATATTATATTGTATCACCACTATTATTATGTTGTCTGTTACCACCTACATATAACAAAGTTATTATATTTTTGTATTTTTGTATATTGTAGATATTATAAAATAATAATAATAATAATAATGATAGTTTTTATTTTTTTAAAAACTACCATTTTACTAAGGTATCATAATATTTTTTATAATATTTGACATTTTTAAGGAATACGATTATATGAATATATATAAATATGAAGTTATGAATAAATTTAATGATCATGCATCTTGTATAATGTATGTTGCTGTTTATTTATTAAAAATAAATTATTTTTTGAAGAAACTGTTTTTTTATTTATTGTTAGGTACCTAAATGTTTAATTGTTATATTGTAGATACAACTAATTAATTAATTGTTGTAAACGTATACAATGATATTAGTTGCTACTAAGTGATCAGTAATTGCTATAGAATTTTACGATTATATTTACAAAAAAAACATTGTTATATCAAAAGTATAATATTGTAGTGCTCACATATATCGTAACGGATACAGTAATCGTACCGGATACAGTAATTCTAATAATCGCGGCGGATATAGTAACAATTATAGACAAAATTATAACGATAATAATAATCAGCGAAATAATTATGGTAATAATCAAAATAGAAGTAACACTGGTTGTTACACGTGTGGGAAATCAAATCATTTCGCAAGAGAGTGCTGGAAAACGAACGGTCGGTCAGGCGGAAACCACCGAGTAAATACACATAATAATCGTGATAATGGTGCGCGTAATTCTGGAAGCGGTAATAATAGTAGGAACAATACGGGTGTTCAGAATTTGCATTGTAGTTATTGTAACAAAATAGGGCATGAAATTTCGAACTGTTTTACAAAACAGAAAAACGAGAAAAGTAGTTCAAAAAATTCCAAAAGGCAAGTTCCAGTGGGCGTCAGGCTTGTCCAAGAGATAATGTAATCGCCACAAAACGATGTTTTCACATCACAACTAAATTAATAGAAAATCATATAACTTTAAAATCCCCTAGTTTCAATAAAGAACAAATTAAATTATTAGTAGACACGGGGGCTGAATTAAATATCATTAAAATTAATGCACTAAAGGGGGATACAGAAATTAATGAAAAAGACAAGATTTATTTAAAAGGTATTAATGAAAAAATAGTCTCAACAATAGGAAAAGCAAAAATAGATTTAATAATAGATAAAAAAGCATTCGAAACAGAATTTTATGTAGTAAACAAAACATTTCCAATAGAAGGCATATTAGGACATACGTTTTTAATGGATAATCATGCAGTTATAGATATTGCTAACAATACGATAACAATAAATGAAAATAAAGTGGAAATAGATATTGCAAATAAAGCAATGAATAATAATAATATATTAATTAATAAACAAGAGTTATCACCAGATGTATATTGCGCGAATATTTATAATACGGTTAGAAACGGAAAAATAACGATAAGTGTGTTGAATATATCGGAAGTAATACAAAGTATAAGTGTAGGTCAAGTTCGTAAAATATCATACGAGGATGACATAGTAGCACACATCGATAACGCGGCATATGACAACAAAATTGACATTGACCGCGCGCGCAAAATAAAAACATTGATTAGGACAGAGCATTTGAATATTGATGAACGAAAATCAATAATAAGAATTTGTGAAAATTACGCAGATATTTTTCATATAGAGGGGATTATCTTACGTGTACAACGGCAGCGGAACACGTAATAAAAGTACCTAAGGATTTAAAACCAATTTATAAAAAACCGTACCGTTTACCGTTTTCACAAAATGACGAAATAGAACGACAAATAGGTCAAATGATGAAAGACGAAATTATAGAGAGATCAATGAGTCCTTTTAATGCACCCCTAATATTAGTTAAAAAGAAGGAGGATGCCTCGGGAAAACAAAAGTTCAGAATAGTTATAGATTTTAGAGCACTTAATGACGTGACTTTAAATGAATTTCACCCATTACCGAATATTACGGAAATCTTAGACCAGTTGGGGCAATGCCAACTGTTTAGTCTATTAGATTTAAAGGCGGGTTATTTTCAAGTTCCGTTATCAAAAGATTCGAGAGAGCTTACAGCTTTCTCCACGGGACAAGGTCATTATCAATTTAAACGTTTAGTTATGGGCTTAAGCTCAGCTCCGGTAACATTTCAAAAAATGATGACGAATGTGTTGTCAGGGTTAATAGGAATTAAATGTCTAGTTTATTTGGATGACATAATAGTATATGCGAAAAACTTACAAGATCATAATGATAAATTAATTAACGTATTTGAACGATTACGTATTGATAATCTAAAAATAGAAACAGATAAATGTAGATTTTTACAGCGGAAATGTTTATTTCTAGGTCATGTAATTACAGATAAGGGTATAAAGCCAGATAAAAAGAAAATCGAAGCTGTTCTGAATTTTCCAGTACTTAAGAACGTTAAGCAAATAAAAAGTTTTTTAGGTCTTAGTGGATACTATCGTAAATTCATAGAAAATTATAGTGCTATAGCTAATCCAATGGTAAAACTATTGAGGAAAGACATAAAGTTTAATTGGGATGAAAATTGTCAGAAAGCTTTTGATAAATTAAAAGAAATCCTTTGTTCAGAACTAATTTTGCAATATCCTGATTTTACAAAACAATTTATACTTACGACAGATGCTAGTGGTAAAGCATTAGGAGCAATTTTATCTCAAGGTATAGTAGGATCGGATTTGCCAATAGCTTATAGTTTGAGAACCTTAAATAAAGCAGAATGTAATTATTCAGCAACAGAATTAGAATGTTCAGCGATTATATTCGGCGTAAAAACATTACGACCGTACTTGTATGGTAGAACGTTTACAATACTAACAGACCATAGGCCATTATCTTGGTTATTAAATTTTAAAGATCCGTTATCTAGATTAGCAAGATGGCGTATCGAACTTGAACAATATAATTATGAAATTATTTATAAAATGGGAAAGCTAAACATTAATGTTGATGCATTATCGCAAATGTATAATATTAGCGAAATTAAAGAGGAAAGTTATACGAACTTTCTGGAAAAATTAGAAACGACAATAATTAGTACCTAATAAAAATGTTAAGGAAGTGCACGGCGAGTTAATAGACTCTCCGTCAGAATATAGTATAGTATCGGAAATAGAAAAATATTATAATTTCAGATCAGGTATTAATTATGAATTAAAAACACGATTCGGGCGTGACAAAAAGTTGAAATCTAATAAAGATTTGGGTGACGTAGTAAAATTTAAAAATGGGGATAGATATATAATATTTTTAATAACGAAAACAAAACAGAAACAATTAACTACGTATGAAAACGGGCACATAGCATTATTGAATCTGAAACATTTTTGTGAAAAACATTCGTTAACTAAATTAGCAATGAATCAATTAGGTCGACAAGACGGACTAGATTGGGCTAAAATTAGATCAAATACATTTTTCGTAATACAAATATAGAAATAATAATTTGCACCAAGTTCGAATTCAGTGAGGAAGAAAAATTAATTATTTTTAAACAATTCCACGATTCGAAACTAGGGGGTCATGGTGGCGTTAATAGAACAATGAAAAAGATAAAAAAAACAATTTAACTTGCCAAATTTGAAATACGAAGTGAAGGAGTATATAAAAAACTGTACAGCTAGGTCAAACAAATAAAAATACTAATATGTTATCACCACAACGAGTACAAAACCATTTGAAAAAATATTTTTAGACATTGTAGGACCATTAATTACAACGGGGTTAGGCAACAACTAAATACTTACAATGTAATGTGATTTGACAAAGTTCAGTTTAGGTACACCTTATACAGTGTCATACAGTGAACGTCGTTGCTAAAGCATTTGTGACAAATTTTGTTTGTATACATGGTATTCCAGAAACAGTTTTAACGGACCAAGGTACCGAATTTCTTAGTAAAACTTTTACGGAGGAATGCAAGTTGTTAACGTTTAATAAGATTAAGACTTCCGGGTATCACCAATTGTCTAACGGCGCACTCGAATGTAGTCATAAATCGCTAGCAGAATACTGAAGACACTATGTGAGCAAAAGTTTAGACGATTGGAATGAGCTGTTACCTTACGCAATGTTCGTATACAATTCAACGGAGCATACATCCACGAAATACCAACCGTACGCGTTGTTGTATGGTAGGGAGATTAATATTCCGGTTAGGTTGAAATCAAATCCAGAACCTAGGTATAATTATGACGATTACGTTTATGATTTAAAGCCAAAATTGCAGGAAGCACATCATATAGCCAGGGAGAGATTAATTAAAAGTAAAGAAAAAAGTAAAAAATATTACGATAAAAAAGTAAAAACGGAAATGTTAGAGATAGGAAATTTAATACTACTCAAAGATCATAATTAAAGGAATAAGTTAAGTCCATTTTGGAGGGGACCATACGAAATTTTGGAGGTATTAGATTCAGAGAACGTAGTTATATCGCGAAATCGAAAAAAACGTAACAGTACATAAAAATGACGTGAAAAAATATTACGGAAACGATAATAAAAAGAACGAACAAAATGATTAAATATACCACGAATAATAAATTATATAGTATAATAATAAATAAATAATAAAACGATAGAATAATAATAGGAAACAGCATATAGATATAATGTATAAATAATTAAATATAGTGATAATCGAATTATATAGCAAAATACGGATAATAAAAGTCGACGTGGGATGTGAACGTCGTAGCATATTTAAATGATAAATAGTATATATATATATATTATATACTCTGTCTCAAAGTAGAATACACCGGTTTCGCGCATCGCGACTGACGGCCGCGGAAGCTCGTTGCCCGATTTTCCCCCACTATGAGACGAAATCGACAGCCGACGTAAACCGAATAGTCGACAACTTCCGACGGCAATACGAAAGCGGTAGCATACACCGAGTACAAATAATAAATAGAAAAATAATAAAACTATCGACGTCGGCCTGCATACGCCATACGTTGACAATGTGTGTACATAGAAGTACAAATATGAAGTTTCATAATTTATTTTTTCATTAAAAGGTATTTATAAAAATTGTTGTATAATGTTTAAAAATGCATAACTGTGTAATTTTTATATTTTTTCTGTAAAGTAACCTATAATATTTGAATTATTTCGAGAAAATATTTTTTCTTCAAATTCTACCATGTTCTGAACCATGTTGAAATACATTTTGTCGTCAAAAAATAACACTACAAGTATCAATAAATAAAAAAAAACAAAAAATTTGTGGTTTAAAAATGAATAAGAAACTTTATTATAGTTTTTTACCATAATTTTTATATTTAAACACCAGGTATAAAAAAAACATTTTTAGTGCAATTCATTTTAAATATACGTCTATATAAAATTATGCAACAAAAAATTGGTATTTTATTTACATTTATATTCACATGATTAATCAGAAAACAGTCTTTAAAAATTATACGTTATGCAAAAAAATAAATCTGAATAACATCTTCGTCAAATATAAATAAAAAAAAATTTACAGTTACTATATACACAATTAATCCAAATCAGAAAATGAATCATCGTCGTCGTCATCGCTCTGGCCGATCGTCATAACTAAATCTTGTCGTTCAGCCATTAACTCGTCCACAATCATATCGATGTTCCAAAATTTGTCCTCTTCATTTTCAGTGTGGCTTATAAAATTTCTCCACATTTCTTCAGTGACTTTATTTACGCCTTCAATCAAGAGCTTTTGGACATCTTTAAGCTTGAAAGTCTTGTTATTCGATTTTACGTGGTTTTTGATTACCGACCAAGCCATTTCAATCGGATTGAGTTCGCAGTGGTATGGAGGTAATCGTAGCACTGTTTTATTGTGTTGTGAAACTAGTTCATCGATTTCGTATTTGTCGTACAATGGTTTTAGTTGTTTCACAATATCCAATAATTCTGGTATAATCATAGTGCTATCAATTACCTCCCCTTTGCTTTGAAGCCATTCAATAATGTTCGCTTTCTTCCAATTTGTTGTTGGACATTTCTCTAATTTTACCGAATGGTAAGGAGCGTTATCCATAACGATTACCGCGTTATCTTTTAATTTCGGCAAAACACATAGTAACCAATCACGGAAACTTTGCCCATTCATTTCGTCATGATAGTCACTAGTGTTCTTTTTCGACTCGAACGACAATAATCCTCCAGGAACGAATCCATCTTCAGAGCCAATATGAACGACTATTAATCGTTTCCCCTTACCACTCGGATTTACGGGACCAGTTGAAAGGCCCTGGGAAAACGCATGTTGACTAGATTGGACAGTTTTGTCGACCCACACTTTGGTATTGACGTCTCCAGCATTAACCCACGTTTCGTCCAGATAGTAAATTGGACGACCTTCCTCACGATATTTTTTGATATTTCGCAAATATCTCCTCCGCCAAAGAATAAGTTCATTGGAGTCTAAAAGCGCACTGTTTCGTCCTCTTTTGGTGTAAACGAAATCCATCGATTTTAAAAGTCGATGTAATGTCGCTCGGGAAAAAGATGGTAGACTTTCATCTTCGTTGACGACCGAAAGTATTTTGTCAAGCGTGGGTAACTCACGATTTATCCATAAATTGTGAATTTTTCTTCTTATGGCATATTTATCAAAATCATCCGTCTTCGAAATCACATTTTTATGGATCCGTTCTTTATTTGGTGAACTGACGGTTTTAGTTTCACGGTATTCTTTTAATGTATTGGATATGGTTTTTTCTCCAATCCCCAATTCTTTTGAAATGATTGTCCGGGCTTCACGTATTGTGATTTTTGGGTTCGCTTGGACTTTGCTTTTGTAATGGTTGACAATCATTTCCTTCTGCTGTGAAGAAACCCACTAAAAAGAAAAAAGAAAAAAAATGTGTTTAAGCATAGAATACTATTAGTTGAAAAATAAAAATGAGTAAAATCCTCGTAAGAAATTAATGCTTGTATTAATATAACGTATAAATGATGTTAAGCAATCAACTTTTAACATTAAATTATATAAATTACCATTAAAAGATAAAAAAAAAATTAAAAAAAAATGAAAATCAGAAAAAATATTTTGTTTTTGTAAATAATATTACGAGTGTAACGAAATATTATTTTACTTGCAAAATTGTACAGGATATTTTTTTAGTATCGAATTATTAATATATATATAAAGACTTTTTTTATATTATAATATTTCATAACAATTTTCTTACCTTTCCTCTCTTATTTTTCTTCGCTGGTGATGTAAAATCTGAAACTTCGTTGTCCATGGCGTAAATATACTTAAAAAAACTATACACGGCAAAAATACAAAAAATACAAATCAAAATACGATTAGGTTATAGTGATAGTGCAAACGACGTGCAGAGCGAGACGTAGTCAATCGCAGACAGCAATAAAATATTTTGTGTACGGTGTATACTGTATAACGGTTGTTTAATTGGTATGTGGACGACCGCGTAGATCACCTGGCGCGCAAACTGGAGGGGAGCAGATGCGCATACCGAACGAAAACCGGTCGGCCGCCCGGTGTCTTCTACTTTGAGACAGACTATAGGTTGTGTTGGTTATGGACCACAGTTCAAGGAGTATCAGATAGTGTCAATGACAATGTACCAGAGTAGGAAGGGATATCAGATATAAAAATCTATTTTAATGACAAAATCAGAGTTAAAACAGGAATGGTGGGAGTATCAAATCACCAAAATGATAGAATAGTTTTACCACAATTTCAGAATGGAGGTCGTAATATAGAATCATTACAGTATAAATGTAATACACCATATCAAAAAACTGATAATGTTGGTTATTTGGGAGAATATTCGTATCTTTTGGAGAAATCATGTACCATACATGTGAAAACTAGGAATGGCACAGACGAACGAATTAAAGTAGAAAAAATGGATTACTATGTAATAATAAACCAAACAATGGAAATGGAGAATGAAAACAATAATAAATCAATATCAAATAATAGTAACATGATAACAACGAAAAGGACTGACCAAAAGTTAAGAGAAATAATTACAGAAATTACGACTATAAATGAAGACAGTCACGTTAGTACTACAGAAATGAGCAAAAATCACGATAAAATAACAATGAGCACATCAATAGAACAAAACACTACGAGATTAGAAGGAGTTGAAAATACATATTCAGGTAACGTAGTAAATAGTACTACGCACGCAGTACAAACAAACAAACATTCGAGTTTTGATTTTTACACGACAGAAAGTGAACAGGAATCGGATATCAACAAGGAGCACAACATTTTAATAACGAAATCAAAAACACAAATAAAAAGAATGAAACAATTGCATGTGATCAAAGGAAAAATTAAACAGATTATTTATATATAGTATGTGTGGTATTAGGAATGGTGGTAATAATAAAGATATTAATAATAATGAACATATTAAAATATTATAAATTAGTTAGGAAAGAAAGGTACAGGTATTTAGTACAAACATTGACTACTACAGCACGACGCGACGTTCAGAATAATGAGGAAATAGTTCTCACGAGTCTTTAAAAAAAAAAAAAATAATAATAATAAGAAATATATAATAAATAAATAAAAATACGTAATAATATATATAGCTATAGCAATAATGAGTTAATTCTAGTAAAGATAAGATAATTATAAATAACTGTAGAATAGAGTATACAGGGTGATAAAGTTCCTAGTAGATTGATAATATACTAATAAAGCATGGCGCAGCTAACATCAGAATTACTATAAATTGATAAATAAATGAAAATACTATTATAGGTTTTTGATCGCAATAACGTTCAATGGACGAGAGGCAGATAGTGAAAATCTAATAGGAAAGGTAATAGTATTAAAATTCAGATGACAATTGGATTTAATTAATATCACGGAAGAAGTAGATGATGAGTTTTATATTCCAAATTTGGACTACGAAAACAATTATATCGAAACTATTCAAATAAAATGTGAATTATCTGAAAATTATATTAGATTGGATAAAGTGTTGAATGCACCTAGAACATATTATTTACAAAAAGTTTGTACGATTAATTGAATAAGCGGGAAAGATAAGAAATGCGAAACAACATATATACACGAAGTTAACAAATCAAATGAAGGAGCGAATAAAAAATTAATAGTATCTACAAACGAAACGTTACAAAAAACAACGACACCGAAAATCGATGTTTGTAAAATTTTAAAACAAATGGTTAACGATAGGGGGCATAAGTTAAAATAGGCAAAAATAGTTAGAATATCAGCAGTTAGAAGTATAATAAAGGAATATGAAATTAATAAAGTTAATACAATTTTAGGAATGAACAAATACGAGCAATACTAACAAATGACACGGACGGAAAAATACAAGGTAGTACTAAAATACATAGTACTAAATGGTAGGGAATGGTCAGAACCGGTGTACGAGCTAGCTTTAGTTGAACGAGCGGGGGTCGATTGTTGATGGTGGGGTTGAAAAGAGAAGGGCAATATATAAAAGAGAGAGAGTTGTTTAACATGGGGTTAGAACCGTTCATCTACAGAGAACGACATTCATTCGATGCATTAATAAATGGACAGTATGATGGACTGGATGGTCTCGATACTACAAACCAAAGGCAGTCGAAAATGGCGAATCTTTGTAGATGGTTGATAGGACAGTTCTGCTACCAAACAACCAGTTTGTCTCGGATTTGCCTTTTCAATACCACCGGGCGATAGATCGACCGCTGTGGGTTCAAAATAGCGGTAAGCCGGTGGGCGTGGCCACTATAATATACCAACAACTAGTACCACCAATCATAATAAGGGAAGAGACAGACGATCAATTAAGAACGTTAATAAACCTAGCGCAGCGGGTTCAAGAAGAATTTTACGTAAATAATTAAAACATAGATATAGAATTATGGGAAATGTGTAGGACACGTGCAGAAATGGAATTAGATAGTAGAATAAATGTTTAGGTAAATGAAGAAGTAGATAGTTTATCGGATAGTGATGAAGAGATTAAGACATTTAGAATTAAAATATTAATTAAGGTGTTAATAGGAATTAAGGAAAAGAAATGTATGTTATAAATAACAATAAAAGAATAATATTATATAAAAAAAAAAAGGAAAAAGTGTGTGTTGTAATTATATGTAGGAATATTAATTGTTGTAAATTGACAGCGAGAGACCAGTGGGTGTTGCAACTATATTCTACGAGAACGAGCAACCTCCTGATCTGACAGGGAGCGAGTCGATACAACAATTATTAATTTTCAAACGTATGGCAAGTGTGGCACTTAATTGCTTCAAAGAAAAAAAAGAAAGGTCGTACACATGGCCAAATGGAGATAAATGGATGAAATTCTTTATGCATTGTGACAGCAGAATATCATATTTGGAGAAACCAGAACCAAGAGGGGAAGACATGGGATATTGTTGAAATATACAATTAATATTAGTATTCAAACCATGTAAACACACGTGCGTGTACAATGTCGTTTTCTAATAGATACTTATGCAGTTACGATATAGCTGTGTAACACCTTTGCTATCGCTTTCTATATTATATACGGATACGGGATGGCCTCGATTGTTCATATAAATAGGGCCTTTGATGTATGAAATAATCACTTGCACAGACGCTGTCATACCGAGTGTACGCGGTGTGTGTGTATAGTCACAGTTTAATTGTCCAGTTGTACGTTATTATATATTATACTCATACATAATCATATTGTCGTGTTATTACTTATTATATTAATGCTAACATCATTAGTCCGTCAAGCTCCACTTTCAACAGGTTATGGGCCCAGAACAATAGCCCAGGACATTAGCCCAGTCAATAACCAAGACATACAGTCTAGTGGATTCGTGATCGAAGTATTTTTATATTTGTATTAACGCAGAAAACTACAACCAGTCGGAGATATCCTGGATTTCGGAAAACGGCGGAACAGTGTACATAGGTAAAGTTTTGTTATAAATTGTTATACAGGAAAGTATACGGGAAACCATCGGTCATGGAAGACACGGTGAAGATAACAAAATTATGTGCGGAAAACTGGTCGTTATGGAAGTTCCAGATGAAAGTCATTTTAAATGCCTTGGAAGTAGGTGAGATAGTTTCAGGTGAATGGACGAAACCAAGTCTACCTATAAAGAAGTCGGCAGGAGAAACCGACGAGGATGCCAAAGCACGTTGGCAAAGGCAGACAAACGCTTGGCAAAAATCGGACGGTAAATGTCAGAAAATAATAGTTACCTCAGTGGACGATGGTCCATTACAATATTTGATTAACTGTGAGACGGCATTGGAAATGTGGGAGAAACTGCTGAGTATTTACGAGCAGAAGTCTGAGGCAAGTATACATTTGCTTCAACAACAATTTTTTAGTTATTCAAAGGAGTCGACAGATGACATGTCGACGCATATTTCCAAATTGGTAGGAAGGAAACTGAGAGTAGCGGGTGAACCAGTTACGGATATCATGGTTATGACAAAAATACTAATGACATTACCAAAAGAATATAATCATTTTTACAGTGCTTGGGATTCAGTCCCAACGGGAAGTAAAAATATAAATAATTTAACTAGTCGGTTGTTGATTGAAGAATCACGGGTTATCCAGATCAAAGGTGAAGTTGGTGAACAAGAGAAATCGAGTGCATTTTCCATAGATTACCATGAAACATTTTCGCCAGTGGTCAGATACGAATCAATTAGGGCGATATTCGCAGTAGCAGCTGTGGAAAAATTAATACTACGACAATTCGACATCAAGACAGCATTTCTGTACGGAGAACTACAGGAAGAAATATACATGGTACAACCACCAGGATACGAAGATGGATCGAATAAAGTATGTAAGCTTCAGCGTAGTTTATATGGCTTAAAACAAAGTCCAAGATGTTGGAATATACGCTTTAAGAATTTTTTGAATGCATTTGGTTTACAATGTACCGAAGCGGATGCATGTGTATTCAAAGCTGATAACAGCCAAATTATTCTTGCAATATTTGTTGACGATGGTTTAATCGCGGCAGATAATGAAGATATAATAGAGAAACTTTTAACAAACTTGGAGAAAGAGTTTGAGGTTAAAAAGGGAAACTTAGAATATTTTCTAGGTATGCAGGTAAACTTAATGAAAAATGGTTCATTATTTGTGCATCAGACAAATTATGCATGTAGCATAATTAATAAATTTAATATACTGGACGCCAAGGAACTTACAATTCTGATAGACAAATCACATACTATTGAACAAAAGGAAGAATCGGAGATATTAAGTGAAGAAATACCTTATAGGCAGGCAGTAGGTAGCTTACTGTTTTTATCACAGGTAACGAGACCAGATATAGCATATGCAGTAAACTTTGCTAGTCGTTACTTAGCAAAACCAACTAAAACTCATTGGAACTTGGTAAAACGGATTATACGATATGTCAAACGAACATTTAATTATGGCTTGTATTTTAATCACAATACACAACTGTCATTAGAAATATTTAGCGATGCAGATTACGCAGGTGACGTTCAGACACGACGTTCAACATCAGGATTTCTATTCAGATACGGGTCAAGCATAATTTCATGGACATCGCAGAGACAACATTGTGTGTCATTGTCATCGACAGAGGCTGAATATATTTCGGCCAGTGAAGCTGTAAAAGGGATCATGTGGATTACGCGGTTGATAATAAGCTTATCAAAAACAGGTGATAAACAACCGGCATTATTCATTGATAATCAGAGTGCTATTCGTTTAGTTAAAAATTCGGAGTTTCATAAGAGGACAAAACACATAGACGTACGATATCATTTCATACGGGAGAAATACGAAGAAGGACAATTTCAACTACAGTGCATTGGAACAGAGGACCAGATTGCGGACATTCTAACCAAGCCTTTGGTTAAGGAACGATTCGAGAAGTTGCGGTCAGCTGTAGGAGTGACTACAATTAAAGAAATTATTAATTGAGGGAGGGTGTTGAAATATACAATTAATATTAGTATTCAAACCATGTAAACACACGTGCGTGTACAATTTCGTTTTCTAATAGATACTTATGCAGTTACGATATAGCTTTGTAAGACCTTTGCTATCGCTTTCTATATTATATACGGATACGGGATGGCCTCGATTGTTCTTATAAATAGGGCCTTTGATGTATGTAATAATCACTTGCACAGACGTGAAGTGTGATCCACCGTCGAATGACGTTAAACCGTAGGTATTGGTGTTAAATAAGTAACACGTAGATTACGTATACTAAGATTACCAATTTATTAAATTAGACACTTGTTGTAATAATGTATATAATGCTTTTATAAGTTGATATTAATACTAAATATTTCAATTGAACACAAAATAATTAATGTATATATAATTTATGTAATGAATCTATATAAATACTGACACTGAGAGAGGTTCTGATTAAAACTATATGAGGCTCTGTAATAAACTATAAAAGATGCTCTGACCAGTAACACGGGTGTTACTCACTCTTTCGACCTTACACGACTGCCGTCCGCCGGGCGAGGCCCGCCGCAACGGTCCGTCCAGGCCTCTAAGAATGTGCTGACCCAGCCCTTTCGGTCACGTAGACCATCGTGAGAACCGAATCGGTCACACAATCGTCTTACCCCGAGTCAACACATTTATCCCTATATATGTATTACATACATACATATATATACATAGTACATACATACATACATACATACATGCATACATACATACACGTGCATGCATATACAACAGACGCTGTCATACCGAGTGTACGCGGTGTGTGTGTATAGTCACAGTTTAATTGTCCAGTTGTACGTTATTATATATTATACTTATACATAATCATATTGTCGTGTTATTACTTATTATATTAATGCTAACATCATTAGTCCGTCAAGCTCCACTTTCAACAGATATATTTGTTAAAGGGCCAATTTACATAAGTTAGAAACTAATATGTATTATGTAATTTTAGGTTTATTTTAATAACAATGCGTCAAGGACAGCTTCCGTATACAGTGGACGAATTTAGAAATCAAACAATGATGTATTACGAGAACTATGGGATGGTGCGTTTAACAGGTGCTACATGGCAATTAATCACTTATTTGCCATTACAAAATTACGATAGTAGGCACGATAAACTGTACGCAGAAATAAATATAATGTCTAACATTTGTAAAGCTAATATGTCGGCATACGGAATATGCTCAAGGCTTGATAATATTTTTAAGATTATGTTCCAAGAAATTTCGGTCCAACGGGAGAAAATGTACGAATCGATAGGCAGATATACAGAACATGTAGGGGAAACAACCACAGATATAAATAGGAAAAAACGGGGATTAATTAATTTTGTAGGGTCAGCAATGAAAACATTGTTCGGAGTATTCGATGATGATTGTGCAAGGGAATTAATAGAAGAAATAAATAAAATAGAAAAAACTAACGAACGCATGTTACATGTACTTAAGGATCAAACCACGGTAATGAAATCTGCAGTGAAAGGTATAAGTTCGACATCAGGGGAAATGAATAAATTATATGAGAACTTGGTAGATAAACAAGAAACTATTTGAGCAAAAATCGGAGAACTAGTGAATAAACGAATACACTTGAAACGTTAATTTTGTCTAATAGAATACATGGTATATTCACAGAATTAATTGCACAATATTCGTATGGAACAACAATGATAAATTCGGTAATTTCGGCAGCAAGGACGGGAGTATTGCATCCTAGCTTAATGACACCACGCGAGTTAGCAAATCATTTAACGCAAATTAAATTAAAATTGCCAATTAATTTGAATTTACCTATGGGCACTAACCCAAACGAAATATATGAGTTAAGTAAAATCACTAAAATGGCAGTATTCTATAGTGAAAATCAGATAGTTTTTGTAATTAAAATACCACTGTTAACAGAGTTAGAACTAACGTTATATAGAATATTACCAATACCGCAACCTGTAAAAACAATTATAAACGGAGTATTGGATAAAAATCACAGTATTATTCTTAAACCAGAATTCCAATATGTAGGGATTACGAAAAATCGTAAACAATATACAACTTTTACTGAAACGCAACTATTGCATTGCACAGAAACAGACATTTTCACGATATGTCCAGAATTTTCACCTGTTGTTCATTCAAATACTAAAAACCCATGCGAAATTTCATTATTTAAAAACCCAGATATATTACCAGAAACATGTGAAGCAGGAGTATTAATTTTATCAAAAGATATTTTTTATAAATTAAGGTACGCAAATACGTGGATATATACGACTAGAGGCGAAACATTAACTATTGCATGTCGAGGAAATACGGAACCGTATATACAAAAGATAAAACATCAAGGGTTGATTACCCTAACTCCAGATTGTAGGGCATACGGAAAAAATATAATTTTGAATCCGACGCAGTATATAAAATCTAAATACTACGTAAATTTTATTCCACAAATAGGAACAGGGAATTTAGTATTCACGATTCCTAATAAAATAAAAGATATAAACCTACCTAGGTTAGTAATTAAGGAAGACAATCACAAATTAGAACGAATTCACGAAATAGCACATTCGCTAGACGAGGTACAAAACATGATAGATAGTGAAGTAGAAAAACAGTCGGGACAGGACATAATAAACGATAAACGCAACTATTTGTTGTATTTAACGATAGGATTATTAGTATTCTCATTAATGTTACTATTTGTAATATATATAACATATAAATGTAAACTAACTTCGTTAAGACAACCTCGTTATGAAATGGTACGAATGGGAAAAAGTAAGTTTTATGCGGAAACCGCAAGTAATACACCTAAAAGTGTTATTCAAGTGGAACAAGAACAAAGTAAAGGATAGTAGTAAAGCGTATTGCCACAAATAAAATAAAATATAATTAATACATAATAAATTAATATACTATGTAAGTTAAATATTAATATAATATAATATAAATTAATAAACGATAATACTAGAACAATGATCAAAAATCGTTATAAAGATAAGTATATGAAAAAAAAAATATATATATATAAATGTTAAAATGTAATATAGATGTTGAAATATAATAATAAATGTTGCAATAGAAAGGAAGTCAAATTCGTAATCATGGATTTTGAGTTCACCAGTTCTGAATAGAACGAGTATAGTGGTAATATCCGGAGCAATTTCGAACAGCCTGAACAAGTGCAAAATTCGAAAGCTAGACGGGAGACCGCTACTTTTGCCACTTCATGAACAAGTAAGAGAAATGAAAGTTCATGAATAACTGTTGGCCAAAAAGGAAATCAAGCGGATACTAAGCTGTAAACAGGTACTTCAGGAGGCTTGTTTAACACAACTCGAGAAAAGTATGAATTCTAATCTAAATAATTTAAAACCAGACTATATTGAAAGGTATATTTCAAAGGGAGATAAATTAAACGTAATAGTAGTGTGGAATGGGCATTCTGATAGGAACATCTTACAAAAGAATTTACAATTAAATTAGAAAAACTAAAAACAAAAGAAATTATATTTAAATATGTAATAGGTTCATTTGACAAAAATGATAGAATGTTAAATTTGGAGGAAACTCACAGTATAATGTGTCCGAAAAAAACATACAATGACTTACGCTCACGACCCGAAAATGGACGTGAGGTTCACGAAGTGTATATTCAATATGGTTTTGAGGAAACAAGGATACACAAATTTAATAAAATATTTTAATTAATGAACTAATTGGAAAAAAAAATATATTATACATTTAAAAAATTTTTTTTTGTAAGACGGTCGACCTAACAAAATAATAAATTAGTTAATAGGAAATATAAAAGATATATACAATGAAACATTAAATGAGGGTAATTTTGTTATAAGTATGTTATAGTAACTTAGAATATTTTATATACAGAGAAAAAAATTGGAATTAGGTGGGGGAAATAGTATTATGTCAGTTGATCGATACTTTTGAATTATGATCGGTGGAATAATGTTATATCTCATACAAAATAAAAATCTGCGAATTGGAAATTAGAAATCGATTCAGAATGTAATACTGTGCCAAGTAATCTAATAAAAGTAAGATTTTAATTAGTGGTCCAATATTATATTCCGTGCGAGATAAAATCTATGTAGACATTTGATCAATTGTTGATAAATTCAATAGTTGTGAATATAAAAAACTTTGAATGGATCATACAGTCGTTCAAATGGATTTCTAACAAATCTCAATAAGAAAAGTATACATTTTAATATCTTGATAATTTAGATTTGACGTCAACTAATACTTTCATTAAATAGTAAGGCAAGCATCAGGGACTTGAATTAACAGGATAAAGTTAAAGAAAGGATAAAGATAAAATCATTTTAATGCTGGTCTACACCACAAACACAACTTTGATTAAATAGTATGTTTGTGTGATAGGTCCGCAGTAAATAAGATAAATTCAAACGAAATTGTAGGAAAAAAAATGAATAAATTAACAAACTAAAATTAGATATAAACAAATAAAATATTAAAATGGAAGGTATATATATACACTGGGTAAAGGGAAAGTTAAAAAGAAAAAAAATATATATGCATAGAAAATAGGAAAACATGTAGGAAATAAGGGTAAAATATAGAACTAGGGTAAAGAAAAAAAGAAAAATATATAAGATATTAAATTAATTAATTAATATTGTTAACATGGTGTTGGAGATGAAATACATAAGGAAAGTATATATTATATATTACGTAAAGAAAAAGAAAGTATTGTAATAACCTTAAACATTAATATTATAGATATTAACACTAAAATAAGTGATATTGTGAAAGAAAAAAGTTTTTTTTTTCTATATAAAAAAATATATGTCATTAGTATAAGCTAACATAGATAATAATTAATTATGATATATTGTAATACTTATTGTAATCTAACAAAAAATTAACAAATGATAAATGAATTGTTTAATTATTAAATTATACTTAATGTTGAAAACCAATGTAACAAAAATATATTGTAGATTGTACGTATATTTTTGGACACAACAAAAATATTTCAAAATAATGTAACCAAAATATGTAATTATAAAATGATATATATTGTAAACATGACTGTAATTGTAACGAATAACTTATGAATGTAAAATTGTAATTTAGGGAAGGTGCTTGTACTGAAATTTAGAAATGAGCCAAATTTTAATGTTTAGACAATAAAATAAGACTTTAAAATGGGAGGTGTAACGAACCCAATAATACACATAATATATTATTGTGATCGTTTCGCCTTCGGCTACATTTGGCAACATAAAAACTAGATAAACAATAGCACATAGAAATTCGACTTAGATAAATCAAAGTATATCTGATTAGAAAACCTATGGGAAGATAACGAGAGGGCAATGCGAATACGAATATAGCCGGGTTTACATTGGTAGAGTATTTGGTAGAGTACACTAGCCTACTATTTTGTCTACTCACTCTACTCTACTAGTTTTAGTAGAGTAACTGTTTACACGAAGCTAGTATTTAGTACTAGAAGAGAGTGCAGTTGATGTGTAAACTCACGCCGTCACGGTTAGGTTTGATCAACTTCAAAACATCAAATAAACAAATATGGATATCGTACGTCGTCGTCATTGTCGAAAATTATTAAAGAAATGCCTTCGAGTGGTTACAACTGCGTTAGTAAACGATATTTTAGAATTCATTGATGAGAGTAATGAAGAAAAACGAATTTGGGTTCGAGAGTGGATAAAAAGAAGAACAGTACTTGGTGCATCAGAAAATCTTCTTACTGAACTAGCTTTAGAGGATCCAGAAGAGTACAGGCTGTGTTTAAGAATGACAAATGAAAATTTTGAACAATTATTGAATTTGGTATCACCAACTATTCAAAAACAGGACACTATTCTTCGAGATGCACTACCAGCGCCCATTAAGCTACAAATAACATTGAATTATTTAGCGACTGGTAATAGTTACCGAACCCTACAACATTTCTTTAGAGTGTCAATTCCCGCAATATCTAAATTTTTACCAGAAGTTTGTGACGCCATTTATCAAGCCCTGGAACAATATATTAAGGTATTTTTCTTTAAAATTATTTCGTACATAGGTACAATATATTTTATTATATATTAACAAAATATAGAACATTTACAATATTATATTAGTTGAAAATGAGACAATGTTAAGACTATAACTAATACCAACTACAATAAAAATGATTTTTATTCTTTTTAAGTTCAAAACATTTTAACATTATGGAGTGAAAAATTAGATAAACAAAAAAAAATCCCATTTGGGGAAAATTAAATTTAAATCAATGACCAGGCTTTTGCGATGATATTGTCCCTGTTATCTTCATCATGTTTGTTGCCTGTGTTGGCTGATAGTAGAGTGTATTGGGTAGATGTATCTTGATCAGTTGCTATATTGTATTGTGTAGATGTATCTTGATCAGTTGCTATATTGTATTGTGTAGATGTATCTTGATCAGTTGCTATATTGTATTGTGTAGATGTATCTTCATCAGTTGCATAAAAAGATTGTGGTGACGTAGAATGAAAACTGTTTGACCCAGACTGTTCTGCTAATCGATACTTGGTCAAAAGAGACTGTATATCACTTTGAGCCAAAATAGCTTGCCTTGGTGACAACTTATTAAGTGCTGCAATAACGTACTGGCCAAAAGCATCATTATCACTTATTTCAGTGGAATCCATTTTATTTAAATCATTTTGAATATTACGCAATTCTGTAATTGCTGTTGTAAAATGATGTAGCTTCCTTTTTTTAGCTGATGTTTTTGTAACTATTGGAGTTTTTGCAGTTGGTGTTGTAGGCACTTGTGGGTTTCCAGCAACTACAGTTGTTGTCACCGGCGTTGTAGACATTTCTGTGTATTCACCTGTTACATTTTCCAACAGCCCTCCTTCGTTACCTTGGTTAATTAAAAAAACAAAAATAAATAAATGTACACAGTTGTATTACATTGTATGGTAATTATTCAAATAATAATATAATAATTAAATATTTAGATGCCAAAAACTTATGAAGAATGGAAAAGCATTGCGAAAGGCTTTGAAGATACATGGAATTTTCCTAAATGCTGCGGAGCAATTGACGGCAAACATGTGTTGATAATGGCACCTCCTAACTGTGGAAGTGAATATTACAACTATAAGGGGACTAACAGTGTAGTGTTGATGGCACTGGTTGACCATAACTATTGTTTTACTTATGTATCAATCGGCAGCAAGGGGTCAGCATCGGACGGTGGTATTCTCCAAAATTGTGAACTTGGACAACTTTTGCAAAAAGATCTGCTTCCATTAGGATATTGCGTTGTAGCCGATGATGCATTTCCGTTGCGACATTATATGATGAAACCATATAAATGTTACAGAACAGCTCTAACTGTACCTCAAAAAATTTTTAATTATCGCTTAAGCAGAGCAAGACGTATTGTAGAAAATGCTTTTGGCATTTTGGTTAGCAGATTTCGAGTATTTGATAAAAAAATATATTGCAATTTAAAAACAGTGAACAAACTTGTACTAGCTGCGTGCGCTCTTCATAACTTTCTACGAAAATCTTCCTCTACATACCTACCACCTGGCTCTATTGATGAAGAAGATATATCGAGTGGTTTAATGAGAGAAGGTCGCTGGAGAACGGAAATAATTGAGCTTCGAAATTTGGAAAGTCATAGGGAAAGAAGAGCATCAGACTTGGCCAACAAAATACGCGATAATTTGAAAAATTATTTTGTAAATGAAGGAGCTGTACCTTGGCAATATAGGCATATATACTAATAAATATGTATAGAGTCTAGACTAATAGTATCTGTTTAGTTAATTTAATTAGTTTAATTATATTATAATATGTTATAATATTTTGAAAAAATTGTACCAAAATGCATTGGTTTATTGTAAGTAATTAAACTAATTAATTAATAAATAACTAACTGTTTTTACTAATAGTATCTGTTTAATTAATTTAATTTTCAATTATATTATGTATTATACCATCTGAAAAAATATTCGGTACAACATGGGGCAAGCAGAAAAATAAAAAAAACACATAGAAGGAATAATTTGTATGGTTTAAATGCAACAGAAATTAATAAATCAAACCTTACCTAAAAAAAATGTTATATTGAAAATACCTCTAGAATAATTAAACTTAAAGTTATTTATAATAGAATTTCAAAACTGCCCCATGTTGGCCTGGTTAACGGTACCATTTCTAAAAATTTTAGTATTTCCAATATTTTAACATTCATCTTCTTAAAACTATAACTAAATACTGTTAGTTATATTATACATTTATAATATGTCTAAATATTTATACTTATTTAATTCAATGAAAACTTTAAAACTAGTTGTTTTAACAGCATATTTTGGTAAAATAGTCATAATTTGTAAAATTGACTGTACTTCAAGTTACATTAACAATTAAACTCAAATTAAAGAGGAAAATCAGTTAAGTAATATCAATAAAATAAATATTACTTACCTCCACTTTCTGCATTGTCCTGTGTACAACCAATTTTCACAGACTTGACATTTTTCATGAATGAATCCATCAATTTGAACCATTTTATATTTGGAACATATAGATCATCAACACCACTACCAGACTTCTGTGATTTTTTTATTTTTAATAGTTCTTGGTTGTAAGTACACCTTAAGTTTTTTATTTTTTGTTTCAATTCAGTCACGCCAAAATTATCTTTTTTAAGTGTCTTGACGATATCTTCGTAGGCAGCGTCTCTCATTAATTTATTTCTATAATCTTTAGAACCAATATTCCATATACACTCATGCTTTTCATACAATTCCACCAGCGCTATCGTGTCACTTTCAGACCACTTCATTTTTAAAAATTATTAAAACCTTTTTTATAATGAAGTAAAATGATGTAATACAATACGATCAGAAATGTAGAATAGTATTATATTATAAGGTTTAAAAACATTAAACAAAATTAAAAATGTTTACAAAGTTTAAAAATAAATATAATCCATGTGCCGGTTCAGGCGATATCAACAATATTTTACTTTACTATACCAAAAATAGACTGTTTACACCAGTAGAGTGGTGGTAGAGTACAGTAAAAACGATGGTGGGGGTAAAAGCAAGTAGAGTGTACTTTACCACAGTGGTTAACTACTCTACTATACCGATTACTATCTTTAGTACTCTACCTATACTATTCCTGAGTGTTTACATTATGCTAGAAACGGTAGAGTACTCACTCTACTGTCGTACTCACTCTACCGTCGTACTATACCGAATACTCTACCAATGTAAACCCGGCTTATACGATAACAGGACACGATTCTTGGAATAACCAGGCGTGGGAATGTATCAATGATTAATTAAACAACGTCCTGTGAAGTCCACAGATAAGTCGATTGACTAGGGGGAAGTGGGAGAGCAGGAGGCCCTATAAAACCAGACCCGAAACAGCCTGTAGACTAGACGTGTGACACCACAGTACAGACGAGCACCTTCGCGAAAGACAACATATCAACTTAGTTGAATTAGACTTATACATATTTTATGCAGAAGAATTCAATAAACAACTTAAACTTTCAACCAGTCTAATTATTTCGTCAACTCTACCTAAGAAATCCTCTACCAACAGTCTTGCTACCTGTAAATTATAAACTAAGCAGTTATTCTAATTGCTAATTTATAACATCATCAATTATGAATAAATCATGATTTGTTAAATTTGATAACAAATTATTAATTTTAACAAAGATTTAGGTTTCAGAAGTTACCATTTGAATTTCTGTTATATATTTGAGGTTATGTTTTTAATTTGAAGTTAGAAGTTTAGAACTTTAAAAGCCATATAATGCATAAAGTAAATATTTAAAATTTTATATTTTCAAACTTTCAAGTTTCAAAGTTTAATTTGTACATTATAACGGATTTAAATTATAAGTTATATCCACTGCATATAGGTTGCTCCGACCACGAAACCGACAATACGCACCTCCGCATCTTCGCGTTTTTTGTTTTCACCGGAAACATCTAACCGATCCGCTCGATTCAGGTACCTATCGATTCGTCTCGACACCGCCGTCACGTCAATATATCGCGCGTCAAAATCCGACAAGCCGCGCCCGAGATATCGTGAAATCAGTTCAACGAAATCCGCCGCCGAAAAGTTCGACTGAAAGTTCGCCCGATCTTCGCGGTTGATGTCTTGATCGCTTCGGCCGCACCCAACTAAGCGAAAAAGCTATCGCGCGCAAAGGTAGGATCAAACCCGAGCGATTAACGGCGACCTAAGTCCTCCGCGGCCGGCCGCCCGACCGCACGGCCACTCTATTCTCGCCACTACCGCCAAACCAAATACCGCACACACCCGTTCGATACACCAAAAAATCCGCACCGCCCGTGCGCATCTTTTGGTGTACTCAGCGGGTCCGCAGTCGGTCGCCCGAGCAAAGCCGACAGCGCTTTGTAAGGGATCCGGAAAAAGCGCTACCGAATTACGCAGCTCCAAAAAAGTTCGCCAAATCGGGCTTATCGACCGAAAACGCAAAAACCGGATCGCGCGTTAAGTGCACGGTGACAGTCCGGTCACAACGCGAGTTCGTTTTTCCAGTTTGCTGCAAAAACCAGCCCACCAGGCCAACTACCGTCAAGCATAAAATCGGCCGACAAAAGCGACCACTGTAATAATCCTCATCATTATTATTATTAGTATATAAATTAATACTGTTATATATATATATGTATATATTATTGTGTATAAGTACTATTATCTAACATGCATTGACTTTGTAAGAATACCAGATATACGGAAAGCGTGTATTTAGTTCAGAGGTGATGTCTAAGATTAGAACCTCATTAGAAATTGTCGGTCATCACATTTACAAGGTGATACCGTTTAGCTTAAATAGGAAAGCGATAGGGATAGTAGGGGAGTTGATTACTGGAGACGACTTGAGTACGTTCTTGAATACATCTATTCAAGACGTTTGTTACTTTTAATAAAAACACTTTGAGTATACGTAAATTTGTGTGTCTTTATTATTATACCTCTAATTCAAATTCGAGTGCTGAAGCGGACACGTTACAACATTTTGGTGGCAGCGGTGTGTCGAATGTTTTAAGCTACAATTTGAATTGGAACAATACAACGTCAATCTAAATCCGAAATAAACGAAATCAAGCAACAATTATTTGGTCAACTACAATAAACATAAATCAACTACAATCAACAGAACATTCGAATTCAATCAACAGAACTTCAAATACAATTATCAAAAATCAACTACAATCAACAGAACATTCGAATTCAATTAACAGAACTTCAACTACAATCAACATAAATCAACTTCAATCAACAGAACATCCAACTACGATCAACAGAACATTCGAATTCAATCAACAGAAATTCAATGACAATCAACAAAGAAATTCTAATACAATCAACATCAATTCAAAAAAAAAGAGCATGCAATTTTTATGGTAATATAATACTTTATTTATGTCAATATTAGATACAGAATTAGAGTGGTTTTTCAATTTATCTCGTAGAGTAGCAGAGGGGGAACAAAGAGAAAATTACTTGTCACATTTATCAATTTTAACGGGACAAATAGAACTTATTAAAATGAGCAAATTAAGTTTTGATAGCGCGATTAGGATGTTGCCAGAATTTGCGGGATTACCATCCCAGGATTTAAATCTGTTCGAAAAAAAATACGAGTTCGTTTTTAAACATATTGAGGAGGCAATTGTTGGTGACGTGTTAGAAGCGTTACTATGCAATTTATCCGGCAAAGCGTTATGTATCACTCAGCATAAAACAATTTCAAATTATAAAGATTTGATAACAATCCTTAGAGCGAATTTTGGGAACAACTTTTCGGAGACGTACTTATCAAAACAACTTAATTCGATTACACAGGCTAAATTCGAAAAAGTCCAAGACTATGCAGGTAGAGTAGAATTAGCTCTTTATAGATTAATTAACGAAATGACGAAGGATAAATCTAGTACGGAAAGTAAAACTATATCTAAGGTATTGACAACGCAAGCACAAAACATTTTTGTAGACGGGCTATATTTTCAGATTAGAACAGTATTGAGGGCAATGAAATTAGGTGGTCTTGAAGAGATGATTAAGGCAGCGTTAGAAGAGGAACAGGCGTTAGAAAATTTAAAGCCAAAATTTGACAAATCTAATACTTCTACTTTTTCAAAACCTAAGTGTTTTAATTGCGAAGGCTACGGTCATTTAAGTAGAGAATGTAAAAAACCTAGGAGTAATACTAACTACAGCGCGAAAAACGAGTCAATAGTAAAAAAAGAATATAGTGGTAGTAGTAGTTCGTATACTTCTTTATCATGTAATTATTGTAAAAAGACAGGTCACATAGTTAAAGATTGCCGTAAATTAAAATATAATAACGAACAAAAAGTTAAAAATGGAGTAGGCTCATCGACAACAGCAGTAATAAAAACGATAGGCGATATAAAAAATAATACCATTATGATGGTTAAAAACGAAATAAATAAAGAAATAATTGCGTTAAAAAATAATCAAATTAAAATTGAATCGGAAGCGTTAACAGAAAAAGAAAATATGTTTTTAATTGACACAGGCGCGGATTTAAATATAATTAAGTTATCAGCAGTAAAAAATAGCGTACCGTTAGAAACAAAAACAACACGTTAATAGGTATTAACGAGAATTCTATTGAAACCTTGGGCATTAGTAAGATTAATTTAACGATTAATAGTTATAATTATTATGATACAGTCTTTCATGTAGTACAAGATAAGTTTCCAGGTTCAATGTCAGGAATTCTTGGTATACCATTTTTTAGTAAAAACGACGTAACTCTTAATCTTAAAAAAGGTGAAATAATAATCGATAAAACTCAAAATAAAGAAAATGTAATAAGCATACCACCTAGGTCAAACAATATACTAACAATAACGGTCACAAACGAAGAAATAAATAACGGAGATTCGGTAGTAATAAACAAAAAAAATCTAAATAGTACTGTATGGTTAGGAAACTCGGTGTCTTTATGTGAAAATAATACAATTAAAGCAAACATAATGAATATTTCAGAAAATTACGTATCATTAACACAGTTAAAAGCAAACGATATAGATTGGGAGTTGTATATAGAAAATATCGAGGCAGAATCGGGGTTAGATAGCGAAGAAAAAAATAGCTCTATATTGTACTTTGAATCGAATAACAGGATTAAATCGGAACCGATGAAATTTAGTGATAGAATTAAATTAATAACCGACAAATTAAAAACTGATCATCTTAATAATGAAGAATTAAAAGCATTATCAGATTTATGTTACGAGTATTCGGATATATTTTTCGTAGAGGGCGATAAGGTCATAGCAACTGATTTAGTAACACATAAAATTATAACGCCTGCTAATCATCCGCCTATTAATACTCGTCAGTACAGATTACCGGAACAACAAAAAACAGAGATAAATAGACAGGTCGCAGAATTAGTTAGACAGGAAGTAATTAAAAAAAGTAACTCACCGTGGAATCATCCGTTGATTTTGGTACCAAAAAAAATGGGCGACGACGGTGAAAAAAAGTTTCGTTTATGTGTAGATTTTAGGAAATTGAATGCGATTACGGAAGGGAATTCTTGGCCACTTCCGTTAATAACAGATATTTTAGACAAACTAGGACATTCGAAGTATTTTTCAACCTAAGATTTTGCAAATGGCTATCATCAAATTTCTATACATCCAGGGGACACTCATAAGACAGCATTCTCGACCTCTACAGGTCATTGGGAATGGCTGAAAATGCCTTTCGGTTTAAAAACGGCACCAGCAGTTTTTTCGGAAATGATGTATGCATTATTGTCAGGTTGTGAGGATCTTAATATGTATGCATATTTGGACGACATAGTTGTTAGTGCAAATTTATTAAATTCTATGATAAAAAAATTACAAATAATTTTCGAAAAACTAAGAGAAAACAATTTACGTTTACAACCTCAAATATGTCACTTTTTAAGAAAAGAAGTATATCTAGGTCACAGATTGTCCGCAGAAGGGGTAAAACCTGATGAAGGCAAAATTGAATGTGTAAAGAATGTACCTATACCCAAGAATACTACAGATGTAAAAGCATTTTTAGGTCTGACAGGTTACTATAGGCGCTTTATTGCGGAATACGCCAAAATCGCGAAACCGTTAACTTGTTTATTAAAAAAAGACGCAAAATATGCTTGGGGGGACGCACATCAATATGCATTTGAAAAACTTAAAAAGATTTTAACAGAGGTACCAATTTTACAGTACCCTGATTTCGAAAAAGAATTTTTATTAGCAACTGATGCTTCAAATTACGCGTTAGGGTGTGTACTTTCACAGGGAGAAAAAGGTAATGACAAACCGATCGCATACGCGTCTAGGGTTTTAAATTCAAGTGAGATTAATTATTCTACGATTGAAAAAGAATGTTTAGGCATAGTATTTGGGATAAAACATTTTCGACCTTATTTATGGGGAAAAAAATTTAAAATAATTACGGATCATAGACCATTAGTATGGTTATTCAACGTTTCGGATATGAATTCTAGATTAACACGGTGGAGAATGTTATTACAGGAATTTGACTATGAAATAATTTATAAACCAGGTTCAGAGCATAATAACGCTGATGCCTTATCACGGATCTGCGTAATTAAAAGTGAATCTATAATATCATTTGAAGAATTTATGAATGACAATAATATACATATTAACAACAATATACAAGAAACTAATGAGACTATTAATGACATACCGAACAATTACGATATACTACTAACATTAACAGCGGATTTAAATTTATCATTTAATGTACTACGAGAATATATAATTCAATTAGGACATATGAAAAATGCATTAATAAGTACAGGGGATACAGGGGTTAAAGAGGTTGCGGTAATAAACGATAATAATAGAAAATATTTATACGCGTTTACCGAATATTCATGTAATCAGAGTCCAACGTACAAAACGATGTATGAAACCTTAATCAACGTAAAAAATGTGTGCGTTAAAGAAAATATTATTAATCTAGCAATTCCGAAAATGACGAGTACTTTAAATTTTGATATAGTTGTTACAGTATGTTACAGTATATTTTTAAAGGTAGTAATATAAAAATTAAAATATATAGAGATTATAGGATATCGGACGAAGTAAAGACAGCGCTAATTACAGAACAACATATGACATGTATAGGGGGACATCAGGGGGTGTCAAGAACAGTAAAACGTTTACGACAGTGGGTACAATGGAAAGGTATGAAAAAGGAGGTTAAAAAATTTATTAGCAATTGTAAATTATGTCAGATAAATAAGGAAAAACGTAGGAGCAAACAACCCTTGATAACAACCACTTCATCAAAAGCTTTTTAAAGAATAGCTTTATATATAGTAGGACCGTTACCTAAATCTATACAGGGTTACACATATATTATATTAACGCTCCAGGACGATTTAACGACATTTTCGGCGGCATATCCATTAAAAAATACGGACGTGGCGACAATCGCTACAACGTTCGTAGAAAAATTCGTATGTTATTTTGGAATTCCTACAAATATTTTAAGTGACCAAGGTTCAAATTTTTTATCGTCCTTATTTAAACAAATGTGCAAATTATTAAAAATTAATAAAATGCAAACAACAGCTTATTTGCCGATGACAAACGGTTCTTTAGAGCGTAGTCATAAGACTTTAAAAGAGTACTTAAGGAACTTAAGTGATGAAAAAACGGAAAATTGGTGCAAAATGTTGAGTTATGCTATGTACATGTATAACACGACACCTCACACAGCGCATAAGTTTACACCATATGAGTTAGTGTTTGGTGTTCAGCCAGTTGTTCCTTCTAGTTTTTTGAAACCACCTTCGACAGGGTACAGTTATTGTGATTACGTAAATGATTTGAGGACACGGATGCAGGAAGCGAGACAGATGGCGAAAAAACATTTAATTGAAGCAAAAATAAAATCGAAATCTATTTATGACAAACATATTAATCCAATTGAATTAGAGATAGGCGATAAGGTACTTATGAAAAATATGAAAAAGAAAAATAAGTTAGAACCAAATTGGATAGGTCCGTATGAAGTAGTAGAAGTACATGAACCCGTAAATGTGTCTATTATGAAAAATAATAAAGTAATACGCGTTCATATGAATCATTTACAGTTATTTAAAGAAATAATTGATTAAGTGCTTAGAAAAAAAAACTAATATTAAATAACGAGCTATTAAGTAGGTAAATAAATATATAAATAATTTAGAAATTAGAATAAGTGTAATTTAATAATTGACATCGAAATCAAAGTACTAATCTAGTTATAAATTGTTTTAGGGTTATCATAGGTCTGTCTGTTTTACACACACCAACACACGGAACACAACACGCATTATACAATATTACACACGTGAGCAATCACTCGGGACTTTATTTTGAAAATAAAGGATCCGTCAGGATCATAAACACACAATGGACACTTTTGACTTATGTTAATTTAACAATTTATAATGAACGAGAGAAAATTTTTGGACACATATTTAGACACTACGAAACAATATTGCATTGAAAACGAATTAATTCCATCAAAATCTAATATTATTTGTCAAAATTTTAGAACCGTATTTACCGATTTTACCAACGAAATTTTGAAAAAAAGGGCTAACATTTTAGAAACATTGGGACATCCTTCTAAAAGGGGGAGGAGAGGATTAATTAATGGAGTAGGTAATTTAGCAAATATTTTGTTCGGAATTCGTGATGATAATTGCATAGAAACAAACACGAATAATGTATTACAGTTACAACAATCTGAAAAAAATGAGTTAAATATTATAAAATCTCAGACGAGAGTCATTAAAGCAGTAGTTAAACAATCTGTACAGAGTTATAGGGATACTACGTTCTTACGAGATAAAATCAACGAGTTTATGGCAGATATAAGAAATTTATCAGATCAAGTAATTAATAAAACAAGTGAGTTAGATCACAAAACCCGAATACATGATTCGTATTTGTTGTTAAATTTACTACTAAGTCAGTATGCATTCGAGACCATTTATATTTCAGAAATGATAAATTTGGCACGGGCAGGTCAAATACACTCGGGAGTGTTATCAATTGAGGCATTACGGGAAAGTATGAAGGAGATTAAATTATCATTACCCAAAGGTAGATCATTACCGATTGATTTAGACAATATTGAACCTTATAATTTATATCAATTATCGGAAGTCAGTGTAGTATATAAAAATCAATTATTGATGTTTAATATAAAGATACCGTTAATAGATCAACAAAATTTCAATTTGTATAATATAATTCCGATGCCGATTAAAATTAAAAACAAACAGTTCGCGTACGTACAAAACACTTATGATTATATCGCGATAAGTCCTTCGAATGAATATTTTACGACCTTTACACCACAACAATTAAACACTTGTAAACGAATACTTAATTACTTTATTTGTTATGCCATACAACCCGTACATTCTAAGAATTCTAATACTAACTGTGAAATGGCGTTATTTACGAAACAAAAGGAGAAAACACAAATGTGTAAATATTTATATTTTGAATTACATGGAAGTATATTCCATAAATTAGAGTTTAAGAACACGTGGCTCTATACAGTAGGAAAAGAGAATTTAGTATTAACGTGTGGAGTAGATGAGTTATCTGAAACTATAGAGTTAGTAGGAACAGGTTTGTTAAGTATTGACGAACAATGTAAGGCCCTCCGCACACGGTAAAACTGTTTTGCAACGAGAATCTCAAATCAGTTGCGTGAGCGATTGTTGTGCAATTGGTTTGCAATCAATTTATGTATTACTCCGCACACGAGTTCGATCGAATTTCGACCAGTGTATGCAGTTGTATGCAAATTGATGTTGGGAAAGAACGTGCGTTTTTTTAAAGTTTTTCAAAGTTTTTTTATAGTTAAACATTAAACTTTTGCAATATGTCGAGTAGTTCTGATGAAGATGATATAATTGACTACTATCAGTACCGTAGACAACGAAAATTAGTACGAAGGAAATATTGGACCCATCCATATATAGAGAAAAATATGAAATGCAGGCTGTTTATAGCATCAGAACAACTTAATCAAACTGATACCAAGTTTATAGCGTTCTACAGAATGTCAAAAGATTCATACCGGGAATTGTTAAAGTTGGTTACTCCTAATATACATAAAATGAACACAAATATGAGAGAATGTGTGTCTGCCGAAGAAAGAATATTGATAACTCTGAGGTAAGTGTTATTAGTCTTTATTGAATTATAAGGTTCTGAATTTTTTATATTTTAATCGTAATAATAATATAATATCAACAAATAACTAAATTAAGAAATTAATAATGATTATTAAAATAACTATAATGGTGTGAAACTGGACTCGCACTCCTTATCGTAGTTTTCGACTGTCCCAGAAAAGTTGCTGTAATACTCAAGTGCATTTGATGGTGTACTCCCAGATGTATACGACGTGGTAGATTGCGAAGTGTATGTTGACGGAAATGAAGTAGTAGATGGCGACGAGTATGTTGACGATGATTGGGATGATATTTCATCTATAACGCTGAAAATTTTTCGTTTAAATAATTTAATCTGATCCTTACTAAAATGTTCAACTTCAGGCATCAAACTTAATAAAAACATCTTGAGAGCTTCTTTGTTTTCACTGTTGTAAGAATTAGCAACTAAATTTGCTTCCAATCTCGCCTTTTTAGCTTTAAAGTATTCAGCCACACAATTATCTGCTTCCACTGCCGATTTATTTTTGAACTTCAGGTTTTTCTTATTTCTAGACGAGAACTGTTCTTCAGGATGGTTAATTTGTTGCGATAATACTGGTGATGCTGGTGATGCGGAAGGTGATAGGAATGGTGCTTCTAACGTTGGTGATGTTGGAAGTGGTGGCGGTTGTAGTTCTGAAGACTGATCTGAGTACGATGAGTTTGTCAGACCATCACATATTTCTGTATTTTCTATCGTTTCATCAGTCGTTTCGTCTTGGGGTTTCTCCGGAAGATTACCAGTGGACGGCGGAACCAACGTTTTTATAAATGGGATAGAAAACTGCATGGCATCTGCTAAATAGTATGCTTTTTTATTTCTACCAGACCCACTTGCCGGAGTTTTCATTTTCCGTGTAAAAACAGTACGAAGATTACGCCATTTTTCTTTACACTCGGAAGCTAAAATCATAGTAATAAAAATAATAAATAATAAATATAATAAAAGGTGGGCAAGTGGATGTCGCTCTGCTGTACTGTAGGTTACAAGTGGGTCACTGTATAATGGATGGTATTAAATTTGAATTCAATGATATAATATCATTGTATAAGAAAAACGATTCTGAGTGGAGACGGTATGTCAGTCTAGTTATAAGACATAATATATACTTATCTATAGTATTAAAAAAAAAATTGACCTATAATAAATTCCAAATTAATCATATCAAAATATCCATTTTAGGTACTTATAACGCGTTATAGATCAACTACAAACCCTGATACTATCATAGATATATTATAATAGTGTACTTTAGAAGTTTCAAGTACCCACGAATAATATTATACACTCACGACAAAATAACTAAAATACCTAATTATTCTAGGTTTTTTATTATGTAATTTCGTCCAAATTTGAACTTAAAAATACTATAAAAATAAACTGTGCTTCTGTATTTTTTAGATTTTTTGGTAACAGAATCAACTACTTACGTGAAATCTTGTTTTAAATTTTCAGTCCTTAGATATAAAAGTTGAACAGTTTATACATTTTTAACTACAAAATAATTATTCAATTTTAAATTTGATAAAATTTGTCAAAATTCAATCTTTAAATGATAATAAAAAAAAATTGTGCCTATGTATTTTTAATTTTTTTCAACTGATATTGTATTAATATATCAGGAGCCTTGTATTAAATTTTTACACTTTTTGGCCCAACAGATAAAACTTTATTGATATTTATTGAAAAAAAAACTAAAAAAATTGAAAACTGATAATGTCCCTAAACAGTTCAAAATAAATCAAAATATTTTGAAAATGTTATAGTGTATAGAAAATGCAAATATAAACAACCAGTGAAAATTTCAAGTATCTACGGTCATTTGTTTTAAAGTTACACCAAAAACCAAATTCAATTTTGTGAAAAATCAATTTTGTGTAAAAATTCCCGTTTTTCCTTAATTTTTACTTTGTTTTTTCCGGGCGCTTGTGAAAACTATTGAGAAATTTTAACTTTTGACCCCCCAAAGTACCAACTAGATTCACTTTCCTATCAGAAAAGTTACTATTAAAGAAAATCGAAGCATTTTTACTGTCCTAAAAGGTGATGACAGACACAAAAAAAAATAAAAAAAAATTAAAAAATTAAAAAAAAAACACACATTGTAAAATCAATACATTCATTGTTTCACTCAGAATCTAAAAAACCAGGAACTCGTTGTGCTGTTTAGTAGCTATCGAGTGAATCTCGTAAATGAGTAGTGTAAGTAGGATTTTTGACCACTGTCGACCACTGGGACTCACTGTCCCTTAGGATTTGGTGTGGTAGGCCGTGGTTACTGGTTAGGTAGTCGCTCCGGTCGCCTAACTAAATTACGAGTATTCACAGTGACTACACAGTTTGCACAGTTTCATATAGGTAATAAATGATGTAATAATATTTACTTATATTTTAACAGATACTTGGCTACAGGATGTACATTTGTGTCTCTTTCATTATACTTTGCAAGAGGGGAAACTTCAGTTGGAACTATTGTGCACGAAACAACTAAAATAATCTGGGACACGTTATATGAAATATATATGCCGGTACCAACTAGAGAGCATTGGAAATTGATAGCCGATCGTTTTGAGTCAATTTGGAATCTCCCAAACTGCATTGGAGCTCTGGACGGGAAGCATGTACGAATAGAGAAATTTCCCAACACAGGTTCACAAAATTATAACTATAAATCATACCATTCTGTCGTTTTAATGGCATGCTGCGATGCAGATGGATTATTCACGATGATAGAATCGGGATACGCGGGAAGAAACAGTGATGGAGGCATTTTTAAAGCTAGTGCAATGAAGTATTGGATTACCCACGGAGGTTTCGACATCCCTTCACCTTCTCCGTTAACATATGATGAGACAAATAGTCCATTTCCATACTACTTTGCAGCTGATGAAGCATTCCCGTTATCGCAGTATTTATTGAGACCTTATTCCAAAAGGACATTAGACAATGTTAAAAGAATATTCAACTATAGGTTAAGCCGTGGACGGAAAACTATTGAATGCGCCTTTGGCATGGCGGCAGAAAAGTTTCAAGTACTAAATGGTCCCATACGATGTCGAAAAGTAGAATCAGTGAATGACATTATTAAAGCGGTTTGCATTCTACACAATTATGTACGTAAACGAGAGGGTATCGTCTATAGGCCCACAGACACGCAAGAAGATCATGAAATAGCCGCAGTAGGTATAGACACAATATTACCAAGACAGGTAACAATAAATGAAAGATCTTCAGCGAATACTAATAGAAATTATATATCTAATTATTTTCTTTCTCCTCGTGCATCTCTACCATGGCAATGGAAATACACTGTACCAGAAATAAGAAATACGATACGATATGATACGACAACATGATTATTATTATATTATTATTATGTAATTATACTTATAATTATAATTTATAAATAAAATCAAAGTACAATGTAGTACAATAGTACATAAACAGCTAGTATATCATGTTATTTTTTTTATGGTATTTTTAGACACTTTATTATTAATATAGCTTGGATAAAGATAAATACAATTCGTATAGGGAAATATTATTTTTAGAACAGCTGAAACGTAATAATTCATATTGAAATATTATTCTAAATACTGCATTCGTTTATTTGGCCCTTCTTTAAAAGACTTGTTTTTAATATAATCCGTGTATATTAAATGTATATAGGTACATAATATATTAATTACACTTTTTACATACCTGTCATGTTTACTTTGGCTGCTATCTCGTGCCATGCTTTTTCTGTCAGGTCTTTTCTTGAGTATCCAGAAAGATTATAATTATATAAAAGTTCGTGTTTTTCTACCTCCTCGACAAATTTAATGTTTGCCAACTGCTCATTCATTGTGAATGAATTATCAATTTATCAAAATATAATATTCAGGTATTATATAATAATTATAATAATAAAATAATAATTTTAATACATTTTAAGTAATAAATTATAATATAATCATTTATTACAATGCAATCACGCAACTGAAACCGAAATTCGACCTGCAAGCACAGTTGCACGCGACCAGTTGGAAACTGATTACAAACCGATTTGGTTTTGGTCGACAAGTGTGCAGTTTCCTATTACGCTAGACAAGCAAAATCGCCAAACGGTTGCTCGCGCAACTGATTTGAGATTCTCGTTGCAAAACAGTTTTACCGTGTGCGGAGGGCCTAAAGGTTATGCCAGTCAAAATATATTACACCCAGTTACAACGGTTCAAAACTCAAAATTAGTGGACATAATACCAGAAACTAAGATAATTACAGGGGGGCAAAATTTAGAGCAGAATATTACATTTAAAATACTAACGTCTAGGAATATGGGGAAAATTGAAAAACTACATGATTTAAATTCTATATCTAGTTCGTTAGATGACATAAATAGAGATATTGATTATCAACTAACGAAACAATCAGTACGAGAAGTACATATAAATCATAACTATAAATTTTATAGTTTTTATAGCATTATAATTTTGTTTATATTCATGATAATTTGTGCTTTGTTTAAAAAATATTGTGTTAACACAACACCACCTCCGACACCGTTACGTGATTACGATCCCGTACATTTTGATACCATCAAAGTAACTGAGGTATGAAATAAGGTAGAATTATTATATTAACCATTGTATGAAATTATATATTGTAATAGTTTAGTAGAGAAAAAATGTAATATTTAATTTTATTTTGTTTACATATAATTTCATTCTAGGGATGGAGGAATGTAATAATCCTCATCATCATTATTATTATTAGTATATAAATTAATACTGTTATATATATATATATGTATATATTATTGTGTATAAGTACTATTATCTAACATGCATTGACTTTGTAAGAATACCAGATATACGGAAAGCGTGTATTTAGTTCAGAGGTGATGTCTAAGATTAGAACCTCATTAGAAATTGTCGGTCATCACATTTACAAGATGATACTGTTTAGCTTAAATAGGAAAGCGATAGGGATAGTAGGGGAGTTGATTACTGGAGACGACGTGAGTACGTTCTTGAATACATCTATTCAAGAGGTTTGTTACTTTTAATAAAAACACTTTGAGTATACGTAAATTTTTGTGTCTTTATTATTATACCTCTAATTCAAATTCGAGTGCTGAAGCGGACACGTTACAACACCACCCAGCGAAGACCAGACGTCGCCGACCGCAGCCGAAAGCGAAGAAGACAAAGACGAGCCCTTCACACTCGTAGCGAGACCCGCCAGGAAATCAAACGCCCTCACAACGCGACCTGCCAGATCGGCCCGCCCTCGACCAGCGGCCGTTCTCGTCAAAGTCCTCGAAGGCCGGACCTACGCAGACACCCTGCGTCAAGTCAGGGGCACTGAAATAGATTTCGAAGGCCTCGGAACTCACGTGACTTCCATGAGGAAGACGATCAATGGTGACCTGCTCGTCGAGCTGACGAAGGGCGCCAAGGCCACGGCAGCCACCGCAGCTATCCGGTACAAACTGGCCGAAAGCATCAAAGGATCCACGGTCACCAGGCTCCGGCACACCGCCGAAATAGAAATTACCGACCTCGATGAGGTCACCACCATGGAAGAGGTCCTCGCCGCGATTCTCAAAAGCACGCCGGACGGCCAATCCCTCGCGGCCGACGAGGTCAAGATAACCGGCTTGTGGGCCACGCGGGACAGCCGCCACCGTTCCCATCGGCATCAGCCGGAGCCTGACGTCTATCCGCGTCGGCTGGACGCATTGCCGCGTTCGCCCGCGCAGACCGGAGCCGGCAAAGTGCTACCGCTGCCATGGCTACGGCCATAGCTCGCGGCAGTGCACCGGACCCGACCTCTCGCACGCCTGCCGGAGATGCGGACTGACCGGACACACCGAGTCCACATGCACTGAAAGCGCGGACCTGTGCGTCGCTTGCGACCGCATGAAGGCCTCACGCGTACCACACAAGCCCGGCTCCGGTGCTTGCGCCGCCCGGCGGGCAGCTCTAGCAGCCATCAACTCCGCGAGCCGTAAATGATCCGCATAATCCAGATTAATCTCCAACGGAGCTCCACGGCCCAAGTTCTCCTTCAGCAGACGTCGGCCGAGAGGGGAGCCCACGTCCTCGCCGTTTCGGAACCCAACTGGCATCCCGCCAACGACGACAGGTGGGTCCGCAGCGACGACGGCACCTGCGCAGTCGCCCTATCTGCGGCTGCCGACTTCGTCGCGGAAACCTACGGCACCGGTCGCGGTTACGCCTGGATACAGGGACGGGGCCTGAGAGTGTACAGCTGTTACAACTCTCGCAACGACACCGCCGAAAACTTTGCCGCCTTTCTAGACGACGTCCACCGGTCCGCCAACGAGTGCGACCGCCGGACCCACCTAGTCATCTGCGGCGACTTCAACGCCTGGTCGCAAGAGTGGGGCTCGGCGCGCAACGACCGGAGGGGCGATCAGCTGGCCGACCTCGCCGCCAGCCTGGGGGCGTAATTTTAAATCGTGTCACGGTGGCTCCTCGATATGCCGTTATCATTATTTAAGCCAAATCACATTTGCGTGGCTACTGATACATTGATATGACTTATAAGGCGGAGTGCGGACCCTACACGGAAAGTTCTATGACAACAGAAATTTAATTAATTCATACTAAGTACTTATTTAATTATGGACTTAGCCAACAAATCACAGGTATTATTATTTAACTTATTACTTATTAATAAAGATTGCATGCTAAAACTGTCTGTGTCATTATTCATTAACCATTTAAAATATACAATTTATGTTACTAAATAACGTGTAAATAACTAATGTACAATTTTGATTTTATGGTTTTTATCTAGATTATATTCTCAAAAGATTCTAAGTCAGCAAATCACTTAAAACAAAACCAGATAAGATTATAGTTGAACAGTATATACTAGTCTTATGTATTATTTATGTTTTCTAGTTTTATGTTAGATTATTTATCTTGAAATATTAACATATGACTGTAATTTAATTTTTATTTAATATTTATAATTATTTTCAAGTATTAATATTTACTGTCAATACATTTAAAGATTTAAAAATACTTATGACTATGATATAAATGTAGTAAAATACCGGTAATGTAATGTAATGCTTAGATTTGGTACTGACCATTTAGGATATAAATATACCTATGTCACTAACAAATATATGTCTAATAAACAAACTTAATGTGCAATAGATTTGTTTTTTTTTTTTAATGTCTTTCAATTAACTTTTCTACACCTATAGTTAAAATATCTAAGTTGTTTATGCTTCAACGATGTTTTTTTAATCAAGAAAACAAAATATAAACTATTAATTAATATCTTGCAAAAATATATTAATTTTACAAGTTGCTATGATATTATTTTATAAATTTTATTAGTATGTTATAATTTGTGAAAAGGGTCAAATGTCTTTGTTAAGATTTGGATATTGTAGAAAAGATAATGAATATTTTTATTCTTGTTCTGAATAATGATTAATGACATTATTATAATTATTGAAATATTGGTAAAAGGTAAATCTTATTTTTTACTTCCATTGTTTAGTTGTTTGTTTGTAAGGAGTGTGATGTCAGTTTTAAGTATAGTTATACTCTGTCAAGGCATAGAAAAAATAAGCATCAAATTGCAGTTATGCCACCTATTTCTGCACCCGAATGTATTGAATCTTTTGAAAAACAAGACTGTTGTTTGAATGTCAAAAAAAAGAACTTGAATCGACATTTAAGAGCAGTTCATGGATTTACAGAAACTCCGACTTCTAATATGAGTCTTAATCTTAAATCAAATATTTTATTACGCCCCAAGGTAAATGTGGTGGTATTAATTTTAATAAGAAAAATAGTAAAATTAAAAATAATTTAAATTTTAGCCTTCAGCAAACTTAAAACCTTCTGAACCTAAAAAAGCAATGGTATATACAAGCAGTGATATTGCATTAATGGTATTATATAATATCAATTATATTATTACAAAACATTTTCTGTAGCTTCACTAAATATCTATAAAATAGCTATATTTTTACAATAGGAACAAATACCTGATGGTTATAATTATAATATATAAACCAAGAAAAATTTAAGTGATGGGAAATTTGTTGCTAAGTTTGAAATTTTGAATTTTGATGTCTGTGATGTTACCACTTGGATGTTGGAAATGAGACGAAAATGTAGAACAACATACCTTAGCACAAATTGTAAAAAGCCAGATTCAGTTGTTTTTAAGGCAAGTTTCCATTAACATTATTACATTAGTATTACTTGAATATTTTTATTTAATTAAAATGTTTTTACAGAAAAGGTACCGATGTCATCATAATACCAGGCCTAAAAAAAATTCAGTTCCTAGAGCAAAACATTTGTCTTGTGTAGCAACACTTATAATTCAAATAGAACACACTTTTGATGAAATGTAAGTAAATGTATTATTATATGTTATAGCCTAGGCGTTTAAACATAAAATTAACTTCACTCAAAATACAAAGCTGGGCAGTAACTAGTTAAAAAGTTAAAAGTTACTTTTTTGATAACTTTTAACTTAACTAGTTAAAAAAAAATAGAATGTAGAAAATAACTTAATTAGTAACTAAGGTATTTGTAAAAAGTTATTTACAAAAATTTTCCTTTTATGATTTATGAACTGTATATTATTTTCATTGTTATTTCTGATATTTCTGAGAACCGCCAGAATTAATTAAGTAATTTTGTCATTTTGAACACTTCTATTAGTTCTAATAGTTTGATTGCTACTTTTAATAAACTTATGAGATTAGGACTGTAAAAATATTTTTGAAGTAACATTTTAATATTTTATATTTTTATGTGAACTGTAAATATTTTCTTTTTTATATCAATATTTTAAACATTTTCCTTCAAATTCAAAAAAGAAACATTTAGATTATACAACATTTAAAACTGAAAATAATTATTAACTTCACAAGTTTGCTTTATAGCAGAACTAGCAGCAGTAGATTAATTTATATTTTTTGAGTAGAATATTTATAATTAAATAGGTACTATATTATACTATATTCTATTCTATAATATTTCTTTTGTATTTTAATGGAAACATATGGAAAAAAATCATATTTCAAGATTCAACTACTATTTAATTGTTTTTAATAAATAAATACTAATATTTAAATTATACTGCAAATATATAATTTTGATCTGTATGTACAGCTATAACAATAATCTAAAACAGTTGTATAATTTATAAAATAATATAGTCTGCAGTGCATTTGTTATTAAATTGATTTACTTTATACCAAAACTAGTTATTCTCCTACGATGAGATAAAATAACATTTATTAGTAAGTTAAAGGTATTTAAAAAAAAAAAGTAACTTAACTTAGTTATTATTTTCATGAAAATTTGTAACTTAGCTTAATTACTCAAATTCAGTAACTTTTTAAAACTAACTTTAACTTAGCTTAGTCATTTTTATTTTAGGATAACTTAACTTTAACTAGTTAAAAAAATTGGTTAACTTGTCCAGCTTTGTGACAAAATATTACCCATACGACCATACCTAATGTATATATTTCTTAAATCCTAAAAATTAATGCAACAAACCTGATAACTAAAACACTGTAGAGTTGTTTTATAGATACAAATATAATATGTATAACAAATTAGGTATTAATGATTTTCAAAAATTATTTACAATAACATTTAAAAATATTAACTCCTAGTGCCCATTACATATTGTCCCACTTTATTTGTTTTTGTATTAGTGCTCCTTATGATAAACCCACATCAAAGGCTGTTATTGTAATGAGACATATTCATAACCATAAGCTGATGTGTGCAGATGTTTTAAAGTACAGAATTCCATCTGATGAAGTTAAAGAGCAAATATTGAAGTTATTTGAAGAAGGGAAATCACCATCAAAAGCTCTTCTCGCATTAAAAAAACAGCTATATGTTGACAAAGGTAGCAATTATTATGTTTGTGCAGGAGATCGAGGAGAACTCCCAGATCCTGAGTGGGTTTATTACCAATATTATAAAACATTCAAAAAACACTTTGGATCCTCTCATGGAGATTCTATGATGATATCTTTAAAAGATGCTGTAGATGAGTACAACAGAGACTGTAATTATGAATGTTCATCAATGGAAATACTTGATGATGGAAATTTTATAATAGCAATACTTAGCCCATTAATGAAAAGGATAAGTGAAGGTTTTGATGAGAGTGGAGAAGTATTATTTATTGATTCATCAGGCAATGTGGATCGTTATGGATGTAAAGTATTTTTCATTTATACTAACAGTTGTGCAGGTGGTATGCTTGTTGGTAGTTTGATTGTTACTAGTGAAGCTACATCAATCATTGTAAAAGGATTGGAACTGTGGAAAAAAATGTTATCTTCGGAGTCTTTAGGTAAAAGAGGTCAAATAGGTCCTAGAATATTTATGACAGATGACTCACAAGCTGAAAGAAACGCATTACGTGAAGTATTTCCTCAGACAACACTTTTACTTTGTATTTTCCACGTATTACAAGCCGCTTGGAGATATCTTTGGGATTCTAACCATGGAATTTCTTTAAAACACAGACCTGCCCTATTTAGTGGGATAAAAAATATGATATACTCAAAGGATACTGATGAACTAAATAATTATTTTAACTTGATAAATCAAAACCCAATAACAAATGATTATCCTAGGTTTAAAGTATATGTTAAAGGATTATTCCAAAGAAGACATGAATGGGCTATTTGTTTAAGAAACAACTTGGTTACAAGAGGTCAGAATACAAATAATATAAGTGAAGCTGGAGTTAAGATAATGAAAGATGTTGTGCTTGAAAGAACAAAAGCATATTCTCCGGTGCAATTATTTTTTTTTTTATTATCAATGATTTAGATAAATTTTATGAGATGAAACTTTTGGACGTTGCTGCTAATCGACCACCTCAGTATCTAAAAAAAAAATATTTTATATCAGCTAAACAAAAAAAATCCTTAGAGTATAAAGCATTAGATTTGGGAAAATCACTTTATGTTGTAAAAAATAAGATAAAAAATACAACGTACAATGTTGATACTGATACTGGTTTGTGTTCATGTCCACAAGGTGATACAGGAAAACCTTGCAAGCATCAAATTTATGTTGCCAAAGATCTCAATATTGATATACCTCTATGTTTACCATCTAATGAACATACTAGAATAAAACTACATACTATTGCTACAGGATGCAGTGATATTAAAAAAGATTGGTATACTCCATTTCTTAACACCGGAAATAATGAAAATACTGAACTATGTGCTGTACCAAAAATCAAAAATAATATAATAGTAATACCCAGTCATTCTTTAAATATAAGTGAAAATCAAAGTTCACCTATCCAAATTTCGCCTACTTACAATGAAGTATTGGAAAAGTTTGATTCCACAGTAGATAAAATTAAAAGAGCTTTTGATTCGGATAAAGAATATTTTTTACCAGGTATTAACGCTTTTGTGAATTCATTTGATAAAAATGTAAATACTCATGCAGCTTTGTTATCTGCGATGATGACATTTGGAAAATACTCTGGCATAAATCCTAAGAGTATAAAGCCTAAACTTATTGGGAATAAACATATTGGAACCCAACCAACAGCTCGAGGAAGACGTGTTACACAAATTGGAGGTAGACATAATTTAACTTCTGGCCGAGTTCCTAAATGGAAAAGAGTCGTTGAACATGGATATCACCAAAAATTGACTTCAAGCCAGTTACCAAGAGGTAATATAAAATCTTTTGATCCTTCAGTTGTTCCCAAAAAAGTTTCAAAAATGCCTCATCAGTTATCTTATTGTGTGGATAAAAATAAGCCATTAGGATCAACTCATAATGCAAAGTAAATAAAAGTATAATATTATCAAAATTATTTTCAATATACATATTTTACAATACATACTTGGTTTGCAATCTTTTAACAGTGTTTTTGTAACATTTATTTTAAATTTTAATGTAAAAAAAACATTAACCTAATGATGGGTTGCATCCACATACACGTCCAATACCAAACTACAGAACCTAAGCACAATTAGATAATTATTGTATTGTAATTTGTAGCATGTAGCTAGTAGTAAGTATGTAGTTATATCAATCTATATGATAAAATAAATATTATGTAAATATTTTATATAAAACACGTCATGATGTTTCCTATAGCACAATTGATGAAGAGCTACATATAAAGATCATTTCTTCTGATATTTTAACTAATAAGTTTCTTCAAAAGTAACAATTTATTTTAAAATTTTCTTCCTTAGCTTTTTACAAAAAAAAAAAATATAGTCCTTTATCAATAATTGTGTTTAATATTTTTTGTGTTTTGCTTTTTTAGATTTGCATTTGAGTTCATATTTCATCTCACTAAAGAAAACCTCAATTAAAAATACAAATATGTGTTTTTACAAGGGTTATAATAATCAAATAGATACCTTTAAAAACATATATTTGTTTTTATATTGAGAAATTAATAACATAGAAAATAATAAGAATCGAATAAAATTATTTTTATATAATATTTTGTATTTTATTTTATAATTTTTATTTTTATTTTTTTTCATTTAGAAATGCGAGATTCTATGATTTCAATCATGATTTTGCTATTGTGATATTTATATTTTATATGAACAATTTAACTAATGTATATAGTATTGTTTTTGTTAAAGTAATATTTATGATGTAATAATTTACTAAATAACTGACATTTTTAAAATATGTTTATTGTTTAATGTAACCCTGTAGTATTTTAACATAATATGTTTAATGTAACACTATTGTATTGTACGATAGTGTAACGAACCCCCTAATACGCATAATGTATTATTGTGCTCGTTTCGCCTTCGGCCACATTTGGCAACATAAAGATTAGATAAATATCAGCACGTAGAAATTCGGCTAAAATAAATCAAAGTCATATATCCAATTAGAAAGCCTATGGAAATATAACAAGAGGGCAATACGGTCTTTTGCATTTTAATAAGTCTTACAACCTCGCTTTAATCATAAATGTATGAATATAATATTTAGAATTTGCTTACGAACTATACATATATATATATATATATATAATGCACAGTATCTAAATATTGTCGGATAGCGTATACCATATACGGCAAAACATGATAACGAAATAAAACGGACACGACTCTCCGATTAACCAGGCGTGGGAATGTAAACAGCATCCTGTGAAATCCACGGAGTTATCGATAGACTAGGGGGGAAGTAGAAGAGCAGGAGGCCCTATAAAACCAGACCCGAAACGGCCTGTAGATTAGACGTGTAGCACCATAGTACAGGCGAGCACCTTCACGCACGGCAACATAATAAATTCTCAAATTGTACTTAGAACAATTTTCAATAAAAAACCTAAATAACTTACATCAGTCTTATTATTCAACTCTACCTGAAGAACTCCTCATCCATCAGTCTTGCTACCTGCAACTTTATGAGCTAGGCAGTTAACTCAACTCCTAGACCATAACACTGGCGCAGTCGAGTACGGAACTTCCAAGGAATTGAGGCGAGTCGAGCAGTCAAAGCAGCAGAAATCAGCGGAGGAAGTGCAGCAGCGACGCAGAGCTCGATTCAAATCAACGACACGGAGGCAACTTTTCAAGTCACAGTCGAGGACCGATCACCCTTGACGACTCCGGGAAGCGACGAACAATTCAAGACAGGCAAGCAGACAAAATAAGGAAAAAATATGAACAGAGCAGTAGGTGCAGGAGTAATGTGAGTTAATAATAATTATAAAAATAATTAGAATTGTAGCTTGGGTACACGTCTCACGTTGGTTTTTTTTAAGAAGCCAGCGGTAAAAATTTTTTAGTTTAGATATTGGTGAAGGTGCGTATAATAAGAAATCTTATTATATATTAAAGGAAAAAAAAAAAAAAAATATAAGCTGTTGAAAAAGAAATATATATAATTGTGGTAAAATAGACAGCGGTAGACTGATCTGTGTTGAAATAAATGGTTGAATTAAATAGGAATCAACAAATGAAATAGTAAGGGAATACTATAGTTAATTGAAAAAGTAATAGAGGAAATATAGAATTTGATAGAAAAAAATATTGGGAAAAATATATATATGAATGCACGCGTAGCAATTGAATAAATGATAAAAGTTGATGAATAATTAGAGGAAAAAAAAAAAGGGATTATTGAAATAAAATTTTGAAGTGAATTAATTGATAGTCAATTGTTGAATAAATGAAGATTTTTGAGAAATATAGGTACCTATGGAATAATTAAATGATGTTTTGTGAATAATATAGAAGAATACTGAAGTTGAAATATTGAAATATAAAGAGTATATAAAGAGTTTTTGTTTTTGAAGTATAAAGAAATTTTTTTTGAATAACTGAAATAAAGTTAATTTTGTGTCTAAAAGACAAGTGTATTGAATTGAAGTATTAATGTTGAAAAATTATAGACAAAGAGAATTAGATTGAAAGAAATCAATTGGGAAAAATATTACAAGTGGAAGTAATAGGAAGGCTAGCATAGAATAAGTGTAGTAATAGAATATAATAGTAATATTCGATAGTTAAATTGGTAAAAAAATAATAGAGTAATTAAATTTTAATTGTAAGAATTAATAAGAAATTAGGTAGTGGATATAAAATATTTATTAAATTGGAGTAGCTAACCAATGTTAATGGTATTTTAATATCCAAAGCTTGTTATATATCGTAGGGAGAGCGATAGAAATTACGCAACGACAGAGTTACGTAAAAATACGAGTGTTTTGTGTGTGTGAGTGTGTGTATACACTACACAATACGACGCGGTGTACGTAAATACAAGCGTACGGGTATGAAATATAGAATAAATAATGAGAATAAATGTCGAGTTAAATAAATTAAATATTCTTAAATGATATTAGTGAATATTGAATATATATGAATAAAGAATCAGGAAATTCAGATATTGAGAGTAGTTCTTCGGATGAATCGATAGAACAAGTTAAAAATAAAAAATTAGGAAAAGAAGTAGTAAGGAAAAATAGGATAATAAAAGAGGAATTTTTAATAGACACTACAGAAATAATAGAAGGAATAGACAACGTTACTAGAAAAAATTATTTTAGGACTTTAAGTCAAACAGAAGAGTTAGGTAAAGTACTTACCCCTCAGAAAAGTGTAAAACAAAAATTGTCGGGTAGATCAGGTTCTAGATCTGATCCCGGTGTAAAACACGTTCAATTACAGCAAATAACTAGGAAAAAAGTAGCGAACGTAAAACATAAGATGGATTTAGATAAAGCAGTTTCTATGATTCCGATTTGCACGGGTAAAAAGGACGTAGCAGAATTTATAAATACATGTGAGATAGCACTCAACGATATTGCAGAGATAGATAAACAACTATTGTTAAAAATTATAACTTCTAAGTTAGCGGGAAATGCTTTAGAGGTAACCAAGTATCGTACGTTAGATTCTTGGGAAGCAATAAAATCAATTTTACAAGGGGCATTTGAGCATAAAATTTCGGAAAGGGCTTTATCAATAGGTTTAAATACGGCACGTATGGCAGAAGGTGAAAGTGTAGCGAAATTCGCGAATAGAATCGAAGAATTATATTACAAATTATGTGCAGCTAGTACCGTAGGGTTGAACAAAGCTGAGGAAACTGTAGTGAAAAGCCAAACGAAAAAACAGGCTATGATTATATTTATGACGGGTTTACCAAATCACTTATATATAGTACTGAAAGCAAGAAGTCCTAAGTCTTTAGAGGAGTGTATACAAATGGCTCTTGACGAAGAAATCGAATATAATTCTAGGATGAGTATAGAAAATTTACAGAATAATGCGGAAAGTCAAAGTTTTAGTAAAAACGAAAATCAGGGTGTAAATGGGAATACAAAACAACAGAATAATAATGGTAAAATTAATACATTTTACCGCGGTAATAATGGTCATATGAATCAAAACGGTAGAAATAATAATTTTAATAATCGAAATGGTTATAATGACGGATATAATAAATTCAATAAAAATGTTAATCGCGGAGGATACAGTAATTTTAATAATAATAATCGTAACGGATACAGTAATTTTGATAGTAATAATCGTAACGGATACAGTAATCGTACAGGATACAGTAATTCCAATAATCGCGGCGGATATAGTAACAATTATAGACAAAATTATAACGAAAATAATAATCAGCGAAATAATTTTGGTAATCAGAATAGAAGTAACACTGGATGTTACACGTGTGGGAAAACAAACCATATCGCAAGAGAGTGCTGGCAAACGAACGGTCGACCAGGCGGAAACGACCGAGCAAATACACATAACACCAGTCGTGATAATGGTGCGCGTAATTCTGGAGGTGGTAATAGTAGTAGAAACAATACGGGTGTTCAGAATTTGCATTGTAGTTATTGTAATAAAATAGGACATGAAATTTCGAATTGTTTTACAAAACAGAAAAACGAGAAAAATAATTCAAAAAATTCCAAAGGGCAAGTTCCAGTGGGCGTCAGGCTTGTCCAAGAGATAATGGAATCGCCACAAAACGATGTTTTCACATCACAACTAAATTAATAGAAAATCATATCACTTTAAAATCACCTAGTTTTAATAAAGAACAAATTAAATTATTAGTAGACACGGGGGCTGAATTAAATATCATTAAAATTAATGCACTAAAAGGGGATACAGAAATTAACGAAAAAGACAAGATTTATTTAAAGGGTATTAATGAAAAAATAGTCTCAACAATAGGTAAAGCGAAAATATATTTAATTATAAATAAAAAAGCATTCGAAACAGAATTTTATGTAGTTAACAAAACATTTCCAATAGAAGGTGAAGGAATATTAGGACACAAGTTTTTAATGGATAATCATGCGGTTATAGATATTGCTAACAATACGATAACAATTAATGAAAATAAAGTAGAAAACGAAAATAATGTATGTTTTATTTTAGAACCGCGTTCGGAAACAGTAGTTGAGATAGATATCACAAATAAGGCAATGAATAGTAAAAATATATTGATTAATAAACAAGAATTGTCACCAGATGTATATTGCGCGAATATTTATAATACGGTTAGAAACGGAAAAATAACGATAAGTGTGTTAAATATATCAGAAGTAACACAAAGTATCAGTGTAGGTCAAGTTCGTAAAATATCATACGAGGATGACATAGTAGCACACATCGATAACGCGGTATATGACAACAAAATTGACATTGACCGCGCGAGCAAAATAAAAACGTTGATTAGGACGGAACATTTGAATATTGACGAACGAAAGTCGATAATAAGAATTTGTGAAAATTACGCAGATATTTTTCATATAGAAGGGGATAATCTTACGTGTACAACGGCGGCAGAGCACGTCATAAAGGTACCTAAGGATTTAAAACCAATTTATAAAAAACCGTACCGTTTACCGTTTTCACAACATGACGAAATAGAACGACAAATAGGTCAAATGATGAAAGACGAAATTATAGAGAGATCAATGAGTCCTTTTAATGCACCTTTAATATTAGTTAAGAAGAAGGAGGATGCCTCGGGAAAACAAAAGTTCAGAATAGTTATAGATTTTAGAGCACTTAATGACGTAACTTTAAATGAATTTCACCCATTACCAAATATTACGGAAATATTAGACCAGTTGGGGCAATGCCAACTGTTTAGTCTATTAGATTTAAAGTCAGGTTATTTTCAAGTCCCATTATCAAAAGATTCGAAGGAGCTTACAGCTTTTTCCACGGGACAAGGTCATTATCAATTTAAACGGTTAGTTATGGGTTTAAGCTCAGCTCCGGCAACATTTCAAAAAATGATGACGAATGTGTTGTCAGGGTTAATAGGAATTAAATGTCTAGTTTATTTGGATGACATAATAGTATATGCGAAAAACTTGCAAGATCATAATGATAAATTAATTAACGTATTTGAACGATTACGTATTCATAATCTAAAAATAGAACCAGATAAATGTAGTTTTTTACAGCGGGAATGTTTATTTCTAGGTCATGTAATTACAGATGAGGGTATAAAACCAGATAAAAAGAAAGTTGAAGCTGTTATGCATTTTCCAGTGCCTAAGAATGTTAAGCAAATAAAAAGTTTTTTAGGTCTTAGTGGATATTATCGTAAATTCATAGAAAATTATAGTGCTATAGCTAATCCGATGGTAAAACTATTGAGGAAAGACGTAAAATTTAATTGGGATGAAGGTTGTCAGAAAGCTTTTGACAAATTAAAAGAAATACTATGTTCGGAACCAATTTTGCAATATCCTGATTTTACAAAACAATTTATACTTACGACAGATGCTAGTGGTAAAGCATTAGGAGCAATTTTATCTCAAGGTACAGTAGGATCAGACTTACCAATAGCTTATAGTTCGAGAACATTAAATAAAGCAGAATGTAATTATTCAGCGACAGAATTGGAATGTTTAGCGATTATATTCGGCGTAAAAACATTCCGACCGTACTTGTATGGTAGAAAATTTACAATACTAACAGACCATAGACCGTTATCTTGGTTATTTAATTTGAAAGATCCGTTATCTAGATTGGCAAGATGGCGTATCGAGCTTGAACAATATAATTATGAAATAATTTATAAAATGGGAAAATTAAACACTAATGTTGATGCATTATCGCGAATGTATAATATTAGCGAAATCAAAGACGAAAGTTATACGAATTTTCTAGAAAAATTAGAAACGACAATAATTAGTAATAAGAATGTTAAGGAAGTACACGGCGAGTTAATAGACTCTCCGTCAGAATATAATATAGTATCGGAAATAGAAAAATATTATAATTTCAGATCAGGTATTAATTATGAATTAAAAACACGATTCGGGCGTGACAAAAAGTTGAAATCTAATAAAGATTTGGGTGACGTAGTAAAATTTAAAAATGGGGATAGATATATAATATTTTTAATAACAAAGACAAAACAGAAACAATTAACGACGTATGAAAACATACACATAGCATTATTGAATCTTAAACATTTTTGTGAAAAACATTCGTTAAATAAATTAGCAATGAATCAATTAGGACGACAAGACGGACTAGATTGGGCTAAAATTAGGTCAATGATAAGATACATTTTTCGTAATACAAATATAGAAATAATAATTTGCACCAAGTTCGAATTCAGTGAGGAAGAAAAATTAATTATTTTTAAACAATTCCACGATTCGAAACTAGGGGGGCATGGTGGCGTTAATAGAACAGTAAAGAAGATAAAAAAACAATTTAACTGGCCAAATTTGAAAAACGAGGTGAAGGGGTATATAAAAAACTGTACAGCTTGTCAAACAAATAAAAACACTAACAAGCATATTCAATATCCAATGGTTATTACCACAACGAGTACATAACCATTTGAAAAAATATTTTTGGACATTGTAGGACCGTTAATTACAACAGGGTTAGGCAATAATTATATATTGACAATGCAATGTGATTTGACAAAGTTTAGTTTAGGTACACCTTTACAGTGTCATACAGCGAACGTAGTAGCTAAAGCATTTGTGACAAATTTTGTTTGTATACATGGTATTCCAGAAACAGTTTTAACGGACCAAGGTACCGAATTTCTTAGTAAAACTTTTACGGAGGTATGTAGGTTGTTAAAAATTAATAAGATTAAGACTTCAAGTTACCACCCACTTTCTAACGGTGCACTTGAACGTAGTCACAGATCACTAGCAGAGTATTTAAGACACTATGTGAGCAAAAGTTTAAACAATTGGGATGAGTTGCTACCGTACGCAATGTTCGTATATAATTCAACGGAGCATACATCCACGAAATACCAACCGTATGCGTTGTTGTATGGTAGGGAAATTAATATTCCAGTTAGGTTGAAATCAAATCCAGAACCTAGGTATAATTATGACGATTACGTATATGATTTAAAGCAAAAATTACAAGAAGCACATCACATAGCCAGGGAGAGATTAGTTAAAAATAAAGAAAAAAGTAAAAAATATTACGATAAAAAAGTAAAAACGGAAACGTTAGAGATAGGAAATTTAGTACTACTCAAAGATCATACTCAAAGGAATAAGTTAAGTCCATATTGGAAGGGACCATACGAAATCTTGGAAGTATTAGATTCAGAGAACGTAGTTATATCGCGAAATCGAAAAAAAGTAACAATACATAAAAATGACGTAAAAAAGTATTACGAGAGCGATGATAAAAATAACGAACAAAATGATTGAATATACTACGAATAATTAATTATATAATATAATAAATAAATAAATAATAAAATGATAGAAAATAAAAGGATTAAAAAGTATATAGATATAATGTATAAATAATTAAATAATCGAGTAATATAGCAAAATACGGATAATAAAAGTCGACGTGGGATGTGAACGTCGTAGCGTAGTAAAATGATAAATAGTATAAATATATATATATTATAGGTTGTGTTGGTTATGTACCACAATTCAAGGAGTATCAAATAGTTTCAATGACAATATACCAGAGTACGAAGGAATATCAGAAATAAAAATTGATTTTAATAACAGAATCGGAGTTAAGAAAGGAATGGTGGAAGTATCAAATCACCAAAATGATAGGATAGTTGTACCAGAATTCCAATATGTAGGAATTACGAAAAATCGTGAACAATATACAACTTTCACTGAAACACAACTATTGCATTGCACTGAGACAGAAATTTTTACGATATGTCCGGAGTTTTCACCTGTTGTTCATTCAAATATTAGAAACCCATGCGAAATATCATTATTTAAAAACCCAGATATATTACCAGAAACATGTGAAACAGGAGTATTAATTTTGACGAAAGATATTTTTTATAAGTTGAGGTACGCAAATACGTGGATATACACGAGTAGAGGCGAAACATTGACTATTGCATGTCAAGGGAATACGGAACCGTATATACAAAAGATAAAAAATCAAGGGTTGATTACCCTAACGACAGATTGTAGGGCATACGGAAACAATATAATTTTGAATCCAACGCAGTATATAAAATCTAAATATTATGTAAATTTTATTCCACAAATAGGATCAGGAAATTTAGTATTCACGATTCCTAATAAAATAAAAAATATAAACCTACCTAGATTAGTAATTAGGGAAGATAATCACAAATTAGAACAGATTCACGAAATGGCACATTCGCTTGACGAGGTACAAAACATGATAGATAGTGAAATAGAAAAACAATCGGGACAGGACGTAATAAACGATAGACGCGACTATTTGTTGTATGTAACCATAGGATTATTAGTATTTTCATTAATGTTAATATTTGTAATATATATAACATATAAATGTAAACTAACGTCGTTAAGACAACCACGGTATGAAATGGTACGAATGGGAAAAAGTAAGTCCTATGCGGAAACCGCAAGTAATACAGCTAAAGGTGTTATTCAAGTAGAACAAGAACAAAGCAAAGGAAAAAGCGTATTACCGCAAATAAAATAAAAATATAATTAATACATAATAAAATATTATAATATGTAAGTTTAAATATTAATATAATATAAATTAATTAATAATCGATAATACTAGAATCATTATAAGGATAAGTATATATATAAAAAAAAAAAAATATATAAATAAATAAATGTTAAAATATAATATAGATATTGAAATTTAATAATAAATTTTGAAATAGAAGGGAAGTCAAATTCGTCATCATGGATTTTGAGTTCACCATGATGAATAGAACGAGTATAGTGGTAATATCCGGAGCCATTTCGAACAGCCTGAACAAGTGCAAAGTTCGAAAGCTAGAAGGGAGACCGCTACTTTTGCCACTTCATGAACGAGTAAGAGAAATGAAAGTTCATGAATTACTGTTGGCCAAAAAGGAGATCAAGCGGATTCTAAAATGTAAACAGGTACTACAGGAGGCATGTTTAACGCAACTTGAGAAAAGTGTGAATTCTAGTCTGAATAATTTAAAACCAGATTACATTGAAAGGTATATTTCGAATGGAGATAAGTTAAACGTAATAGTAGTGTGGAATGGGCATTCTGATAGAAACATTTTACAAAGGATGGGTATAGATAAATATGAAATTTTGAATATAACCTGTTATGATGAACACCTTACAAAAGAATTTACAGTTAAATTAGAGAAGCTAAGAACAAAAGAAATTATATTTAGATATGAAATAGGTTCATTTGAAAAAAATGGTAGAATGTTAAATTTGGAGGAAACTCACAGTATAATGTGTTCGAAAAAACATAGAATGACTTACGCTCACGACCCGAAAATGGACGTGAGGTTCACAAAATGTATATTCAATATGGTTTTGAGGAAACAAGGATACACAAATTTGATAAAATATTTTAATTAATGAAATAATTGGAAATTAAAAGTTTTAAATATTTTTTTTTTGTAAAATGGTCAATCTCACAAAATAGTAGAATTAGATTAATGAAAAAAAAAAAAAAAAATATTATATATAACAATATGAGGGTAATTTTGTAATAAGTATGTTATAGTAATTTAAATTATTTTAATTACAGAGGAAGAAATAGGAATTGAAATTAGGTGGGGGAATGACATTATGACGGTGGATCAATAGAATTTAAATTATGATCGGTGGAATAATGTCATGTCCCATGTAAAAAAAAAAATCTACAAAATAGAAAATAGAAATCGATTCGGATAAAATTCGGATTGGAATGTAATACTGTGCCAAGTAATTTAATAGAAAAAATAAGATTTGATTAGTGGTACAATATTATATTCCGTGCGAGATAAAATCTTCAGAAAAAATATAGGCATTTGATCAATTGGTGATACATTTAATAGTTGTGAATATAATGGAACTTTGAATGGATCATACAATCGATCAAATGGATTTAACAAATCTCAATAAGATAAGGAAAGAATAAATAAAGATAAAATCATTTTAATGCTGGTCTACACCACAAACACAACTTTGATTAAATAGTATGTTTGAGTGATAGATCCGCAGTAAATAAGATAAATACAAACGATATTGTAGAAAGTGAAAAAAAAAAAAAAAAATTAATTAAATTAACAATCTAATATTAGATATAAAGAATTTTGAAATATTTAAATGGAAGGTATATATATACAATGGAAAAAAAAAATTAGATATATACGCATAAGAAATAGAAAATATGGGGGAAATAAAGGTAAAATATAGAACTAAGGTAAAAAGAAAAAGGATATATATATGATATTAAATTTATTAACTAATATTGTTAACACGGTGTTGGAAATGAAATACATAAGAAAGTATATATATATTATATAAACAAAAAGAAAATATTGTAATAACTTTAAGCATTGATATCATAAAAACTAACACTAAAATAAGTGAAATTGTGGAAAAAAGAAAAAAAAAAAAAAAAAAAAAAAACTATATGTTATTATTATAAACTAACATAGATAATAATTAATGATATATTGTAATACTAATTGTAATCTAACAAGAATTAACAAATGATAAATGAATTGTTTAATTGTACTTAATGTTGAAAATCAATGTAACAAAAATATATTGTGGATTGTACGTATATTTTTGAAAACAATAAGAGAATATTTCGAAATAATGTAACCAAAATATGTAATTGTAAAATGATAATTATTGTAAACATGATTGTAATTGTAACAAATAACTTATGAATGTAAAATTGTAAATTAGGGAAGGTGCTTGTACTGAAATTTAGAAATAAGCCACATTTTAATGTTAGAACAGTAAAATATGACTTTAAGAGGGGAGGTGTAACGAACCCCCTAATACGCATAATGTATTATTGTGCTCGTTTCGCCTTCGGCCACATTTGGCAACATAAAGATTAGATAAATATCAGCACGTAGAAATTCGGCTAAAATAAATCAAAGTCATATATCCAATTAGAAAGCCTATGGAAATATAACAAGAGGGCAATACGGTCTTTTGCATTTTAATAAGTCTTACAACCTCGCTTTAATCATAAATGTATGAATATAATATTTAGAATTTGCTTACGAACTATACATATATATATATATATATATAATGCACAGTATCTAAATATTGTCGGATAGCGTATACCATATACGGCAAAACATGATAACGAAATAAAACGGACACGACTCTCCGATTAACCAGGCGTGGGAATGTAAACAGCATCCTGTGAAATCCACGGAGTTATCGATAGACTAGGGGGGAAGTAGAAGAGCAGGAGGCCCTATAAAACCAGACCCGAAACGGCCTGTAGATTAGACGTGTAGCACCATAGTACAGGCGAGCACCTTCACGCACGGCAACATAATAAATTCTCAAATTGTACTTAGAACAATTTTCAATAAAAAACCTAAATAACTTACATCAGTCTTATTATTCAACTCTACCTGAAGAACTCCTCATCCATCAGTCTTGCTACCTGCAACTTTATGAGCTAGGCAGTTAACTCAACTCCTAGACCATAACAATAGCTTAACTTACTTTAGTAAAATTATGATTCCATGCAATGTCAGTCTGCCTCATGATTGGGCCCCTCACCCAATATTATAATTTATATTATTATTTAACAATAGATGGTTAAGTGGGTGTCGCTCTGCTGTACAGTAGGTTACAAGTAAGTCACTGTAATGGATTGTGTTAAATTTGAATTCAATGATATAATATCATTGAATAAGAAAGACGATTCTGAGCGAAGACGGTCAGTTAGCCTATCTATGATATTACTAAGTATATTTGGTGATGATTGTATCTGAGGATTGTGAATAAAGTAATTTATATAGTATAACCTTTTTATGTGTAACCTTGTTTTAAATTTTCAATCCTCTTATACATTTTTAACTACAAAATAATTTTAAATTTGAACATGCTTATAAAAAAAAATTGTGCCTATGTATTTTTAATATTTTTCAACTGCTATAGTAACAATAATCAATATACCAGGTGCCTTGTGTTATTTCACGGTTTTTTACCCAACAAATAAAATTTTGACATTCATAGAAAAAAAAACTAAAAAAAATGGAAACTGAAAATGTTTTCGTAAACAGTTAAAAATAAATCAGAATATTTTGAAAATTTTATCGTCTATAGAAAATAATGAAATGGTTTTAGTTGAAAATTATAAGTTAAAAGAATATGTTGATAAAATTGTCGTTTAGAAATAATATATAGATGTGTTTAGTGAAAGTTCTTTTTTTTTTTAATTACAAATACATTCTCTAAAAAAAGTATACAATTAGACAGTGGACACCAGAAGATAGTAGTCCACAGAGTATTTCATCTCCTTTTCCAGCTTATTAATGATACTTGAGGAATAAAGGAAACATTTGTTATTTACATATATATAGACATATAATGTACAGTATTTTAGCATATAGGAAAATAGTTGTTTATTCTTAAGTGGACCCTAGTGCAATTGAGTGCAATATTATTGACAGTCTACTAGTCTAGTCACAGAAATATATCTCGCTAAGGTATAGTCTTATCAATGTATCTGTAGCCACGCAAATGTGATTTTGCTTAAATAATGATAACGGCATATCGAGGAGCCACCGTGGCACGATTTAAAATTACGCAGCCTGGGGATGAGCGTCGAGAACACCGGCGACACGGCCACCTACCGGCGGATCAACGCAGAGTCGATCATCGATATCACGTTCTCCCGACTCGCGGCGCCAGCAGTCATACGAGACTGGAGCGTCCTGGAAGACGTCGAGTCCGCCAGCGATCACAGAGTTCTCGATTCTCCCGACGCCGGTCGACAACGACGAAATCGACCGCAACCGCCCTGCGGGCTGGTCGTACCGGCAGCTGGATCCCGTCGCCCTCGCAGCGCACCTGGCCAATACGGCCCAACCCGTTGTCGATGACTCCACCACCGCTACCGGAGCAGCCGATCAGCTGATCAACTACCTGGTGGCGGCTTGTGACTCGTACAAGCCTCTGAGGGCCACCCCGATAGCGGGCAGAAGATCCGCCCACTGGTGGTCCAACGACCTGGCCACGCTCCGACGATCCATCGTCAAGGCGCGAAGAGCGGCCCAACGTTCCGCCCGGAGGCGCGACCCGCGAGAACAGACGGATGTTCATCGCGCGGCATACACCGAAGTGCGGAAAGCTCTACGCGACGCCATCCGCGCGGCTCAGGCCAAAAGCTGGGCCGATCTCTGCCGATCCGTAGACCAAGACCCCTGGGGCCTGCCGTACAGGGTCGTCACGAAAGAGATCTCCCGGAAGCGGCCGGTCGTCGAAGCACTCGGCAGAGAAGACTCCATCGCTGATCACCTGTTCCCGGAACCGCCGGCCACTGATTGGGCGTCCGAGCCTCGCCTAACCTACGACGCCACCGATCCCGTGACATCCCAGTTCACGATACCAGAGCTGCGCGAGGCGTGCCTTCGGCTCCCGGCTGGCAAAGCCACGGGACCCGACGGCATCCCGAACGAGGTTCTACTCCTGGTCTCAAAAATCGCGCCTAAAGTCTTCCTCGATGCGTTCAACCGGTGCCTCTCAGAGAGCAGGTTCCCCGAACGCTGGAAGATCTCTAGGCTCGTCCTCCTCCGGAAGGGACCGGACAAACCCGTCCTCTCCCCGTCGAGCTTCAGGCCGTTGTGTATGCTCAACTCCACGGCCAAGCTCCTCGAGCGACTACTCCTCACCAAACTCAACGAGTACCTGAACTCGACCGGCCAGCGGTCCGATAACCAATTCGGCTTCCGCCACGGGCGATCGACAGAAGACGCCATCGAACGGGTGATCGAAGCGACCCGAGGTTCCGCCGCCGGCGCGACCCAACACCGCGACCTCTGCGTGGTGGTGTCATTGGATGTCCGTAGGGAACAGATTTTATTGTAAATACATATTTTTATTGAAATGAGATATTTTTAATCTGATAAAAAATGTGTACGATTTAAATCATTCTAATTAAAATAAACCCAAATTTATTTTACATATTTTTACATATTTTGGTATAAATACATATTTTGTACATATTTTAGTAATTTTTGATCTTTTCCTTCCGACGACCAAATATTATACGTTATCTAAATGACATTTACGTACCTATTTTCGGTACGCCGCATGCCACTATATACATTAGAACTAATTCATTTTTTGTTGATCTTAGAAATACCGGACGATGTAGGTATAAAATAAGGAAGTGGTATAATACGATAAACATTATCTACATTATATAAAGGACTTACGTACTTTATACACCGTGGACAAGTGAGTAGATAACGTGTTTATTCAATGTTACGGTTTCACTCTTCAGTCTTCGGTGTATGTTTAGTTACTGATCTAATGTAATTATTTGTATCGTAGCTGTTTTTTTCTTTGTACCTACATCGAAATTTTGTTGTTTTTTTTTTGCAAAATTGTTTAGAATGCCTAAAGCTGCAAGTTCAATCAATAATAAAGTAGCCGCATATTTAAAAGAATTTCCGAATGAAACATTTCAAAGCGATGGTAAAGTTTGATACTGTAAATGTTGTGAAAAATCGGTATCAATAGTCCAGCGCATTCAAGTAAGTCAACATATTTCTACCACTAAACACAAACAAAATAAAGAGCGTCAAAATAAATTTAAGCAACAATTTTTAACATCTTCGCCTTCTACATCTTCTGATGATAATTCGTCAACATTTTATACTGATTTATGCCGAGCATTTATTCGTGCTGACATTCCAATTTTTAAACTAAAAAATCCAGCATTGAAGGATTTTTTAGAACAATATACTGGCAAAACAATTCCAGAAGAAAGTACAATAAGGAAAAAATATGTGAATGTAATTTATGAGGAGACTTTAACATCAATTAGACAAAATATATAGGATGGACCCATTTGGGTTTCTATTGATGAGTCGACTGATGCGGATGGTAGATATGTGGGTAATGTTATTGTTGGTAAACTTAGTTCTGAGCCTTGTAATTCGTTTCTTTTAAATTGTGAGCAGTTAGATAAATACAATCATAAAACCATTGCTAAGTTGTTTAACGATTCAATGAATTTATTATGGCCCGAAGGAGTAAAATATGAAAATGTATTTTTATTTTTGTCCGATGCCGCTCCGTATATGTGTAAAGCAGGTAATGTTCTGAATGCATTTTTCCCTAAACTAATACATGTCACTTGTTTAGCACATGGTTTTCATCGGGTGGCAGAAACAATAAGATCAAGTTACCCTGACGTAGACCAATTAATAGCAACAGTTAAGAAAATATTTCTTAAAGCATCAAGTCGAGTTTTAAGATTTAAAGAATTGTACCCCGATCTCAATTTACCTCCAGAGCCTATTTTAACGAGATGGGGTACGTGGTTAGAAGCAGCTCTGTATTATTGTGAACATTTTGAAAAAATTTAAAATATAATTTCAAGTCTAAATACTGAAACTGCCACCGCTATCGGTAAAGCAAATAATATGATGGAAAATAATAATTTAATATACATTTCTGCTAATTTTGGGTTTTTTGATTCATACTATAAAACAACTGGAAACTCGAAATATGCCCTTATCAGAAAGTTTATGCATTGTTGAAGAATCGCAAAAGAAATTAGACAAATGTCAAGGTCACATAGGAAATGTAGTTAGAGAAAAATGTAAAAATGTGATAGAAAAAAATCAAGGACTGAAAAATTTTAAAAATAATTAGAGATATACTCCAAGGACTAAATCCAACAGAATTATTAGATGTCGAAATCACACCACTTGATATAGTTAATATGAAGTATGCTAGCATTACGTCAGTCGATGTGGAACGTTCATTTAGTCGGTACAAAAACATTTTACGTCCAAATCGCCGCCATTTTACATTTTTAAATCTTAGAGAATATGTAGTTTCACATTGTTTTAAGAATTTGATAAGAGATAATTTTTTATATATATATATTGTTTTTTATATTATTTTTTTTGTTAAGCAGTTATTACATATTTTAATTTTTTTTTTACATATTTCATTAAAAATAAGTACATATTTATGTACATATTTTGATTTTTTTATTACAATAAAATCCGTTCCCTAGATGTCCGTAATGCATTCAATACTGTCCCCTGGCCGCGCATCGACGCCGCCCTTAGACGGAAAAAGGTCCCTCAGTACATAAACAGGACCATCCGATCCTACCTGGAGGATAGGACCCTCCTCGTCGGCGAGGCGCGGACAGCTCGGAGCACCACCTGTGGAGTTCCTCAGGACTTCGTTCTGGGACCGTCGCTGTGGAACGTGTTCTACGACGACCTGCTCGACACTGACATACCACTGAAAGTACAGCTGGTCGCATTCGCTGACGATGTCGCTGTCATCGGCACTTCCCGGACCGGACCGTCGGCAGCGGCACTGATCAATCCAGTCCTGGAAACTGTAAATCGCTGGATGCGCGACAACGGCCTTACCGTGGCGCCCCAGAAATCAGAGGCTGTCGTCTTGACGGGAAATACCTGTACACCGATCCGGTGCTGCTCATCGAGGGACACGTCATCCCTGTCAAGCCGTCGATTAGATATCTCGGCGTGGAGCTCGACACCCGGCTGTCCTTCACCGCGCAAATCGCGGCCGCGTCCAGGAAGGCTACCGCATCCGCCAAAGCCATCGGACGGCTGATGCCGAACGTAGGTGGCCCGGCCCAAGCGAAACGGGCACTCCTTGGGTCGGTCACCAACAGCAAGCTGCTATACGCCTCACCGGTCTGGGCGACCGTCGGTATTAAGACTGCCAAGAATCGGAATGAAATGGCCAGGGCGCAGAGGACCACGGCACCCCGCACAATCAGGGCCTACCGAACGGTCTCCGCCGACGCGTCCTCCCTACTGTCGTGCATGCTGCCGGCCGACCTCCTCGCCCACGAACGGGCTAGAATCAAGACCCGGCTTGAGGACGTCGGAGAAGCACTTACTACCTCCGCAATTAAGAAGCAGGAAAGGGAGATCTCTACATCGTCGTGGCAATCCAGATGAGACCGGTCAGCAGCCCGTCCGGACGCCATCGGACGCAGATGGACCCACTGGCTGCTGCCCGACGTCGCACGGTGGCTGGCGAAGCCCACGATGAACGTCACCTAACGGCTGACCCAGGCTCTGTCGGCGCACGGCTGCTTCCGGAGCTACCTGACGAGGTTCCACCGGGCCGAGGACAGCTACTGCACGTACTGCATGAACCCCGATGACACGGCTGAGCACACGCTCTTCGCGTGCCCCAGGTGGGAGGACGAACGCGCCGTCCTGACTAGGATCCTCCGACGCCCACCTGAGGCCGGGGACGTGCAGGAAATCCTGTGTGGCCCTCGGTCCGACGACCTACCGGACGACCCGACAGCCCGGCGTAGGATCGCAGAACAAGCCGACATTAATAGACGGGAGTTCATGATCATGGTGGAATCAATAATGAACACCAAAGAAGAAGACGAACGTGATGACCAAGCGGACGACAGAGCCGCACTCAACAGGCGAAGAGCCCGCCAAGGTGCAGCCTGATTCGGCAACGGGAAGACGGTGAACAACAAGTCTCGACGCACGAGTGTAGGTACTCCCTCGCGAGTCGTCGGAGGTGTCACCGACCACGTTGTTCACCCCCACCTGTGACACCATGGGAGGGCAAGACAATCTTTGCAGTGGCTCACGAACGAGAATACCAGGGCGACGGACTCCGGTCGGCTCAGGAACACGGACAGGCACGAGACCACCAGGGTGACGGACTCCGGTTGGCCCCAGAAGGCGTCAGGAAGGGTTCCAGAATTTTAAAATATAAATGTATAATATGTAATGTATAACGGGTGGGTAAGTCGGGGCATCGTCCCGTCTACCCTCACACGTATGTATAAATATTTGTCTTGTCAAATAAACGATGGCGGCGCCGCGGAAGTATTGCGAAAGCAGTTCCCACGGCGTCGTCGGTTCAAAAATGGGGAAAAAAAGGTTGTGGTGGGTAACCTTATATTGTTATGATGTTTTTATTGTATCTTGTGATTGTGCAATTATTATTTGTAGACACAATATTGACAATATTTGAACAAAAAAATGTACTGAAAAATATAATGCACTATGACAATAACTGGTAGTCAAGTTTTAATAAATCAGCGTAAGGTGTAACATCTATTTTATGTAAATTACCAACTGTACACTAATAAATAACCAATAGGTATTATGTAAACTTTGATTATCCAATTATAAATTTCATGAAGTTTGACGCATTTTTACTAACTTATTGAATATTTTTACTCAAATACTTTACAAAACTGTACATACATAACATATATACAAATTACAAACTATACAAAATATTACAAATTTACAGTATTTACAAACTATACATAATATTACAAATTTACAGTATTTACAAACTATACGAAATATTACAAATTAACAGTATTTACAAACATAATATTTATACATTTATTGCACAGCCTCAAATAAAAGAAGCTCTTCTTCGCCTGTAAGTAAACATGTTTATTATAATATTTATTTTGATGTTTTTTTAGAGATAAAATGGTAATTCAAAAACTGAAAAACGTACCAGGATGTGGTCCAATTTCTTGGGCTTTATACCCATCTACCCTATGACCAGCACGCCTTAAAAATGTAAATATTCGAGTAGGCCTCATATCTGTAGCAAGTTCCTGAAGGAAGTTCCTAATTGCATCAGAGTTGTGAATTCTTGATCTAGTTGGTACTCCATTTCGAATCTGTATAAAACAAATATTAATTATTGAAAAAAAATAACCTATATTTTTATTTTAGGTAAATAAATCCATGAGAAGTAGTTGTATAATGGAATATGGTAAATTATGCTATTATAGATACACCTACATTTAAATTGTTCTTAGCCTGACAAAATTCAATATACTGCTGGTTTTCCAGAAATTGTAACTGAACTGTAATAAATTTAAGTAAGTTGTTTATTAGAAGTACTTACTAATAATATTATAATGTTATAGTATCTACATTGTGATTTAAAGTTATTAGTTTATGGTATTGAGTATTATAGTCCGGCCGCCGGTAGAACGCTACTCGCTTGGCGCTTGCGCATCCAAATGATCGAGCTCCGCGGTTTCATACCCAAATTTCTCCTACTCTACCACCTAGTCGCCGCCGTAAATTCCCCCACTCAGTACGCGTCGGTGGGCGGCAGCAGCAATGCTGCGCGACAGTGGCGGTGACAGCACAGAATATATGAAATCAGAATGGTCACATCTCAAAAAATTACATTATTCTTATGGGAAGCTGATAAGAAGGTCCGCCATATTGAATGCATACGTCAGTGTTGCCCAAAAAAAAAATCTTAAATTTACCTCTTACTATACAATAGTTCAGCTATAAGTTTTATTTTTATTTATTCATATTTGTAATTATGAATACTGTTATTAAAATCGTGCAATTTAGAATAAAAAGTGCAAAACGTGCAATTTCATGCAAAATAAAACTACGTTTAAATTAATCTACTTCTCATGATTCGGATTTATAATTTGTTTTTATATGTTTTAAAGCAAAGGAAAAAAAGTTGCAATTGCACGAGAATCCGGTCTCTAATTATTATGTTGTAAGACGGGCTGAATAGAAACACTTTTAACTCAGCAATATCATAAATTGAACGGTTCCATTATGGGTTTTGTTCTAAAAAGCTGATTAATGCATCAAAATACTGATCTGTTTTAGAATGTATGATTCAAATTTCAAGATATTTGTATTTATATTTAACAGATTATTTAATATTCTTCTTTTCTGTTTAAACACCATATTTGGTAATTTGGTAACGTTATTGAGATTTGGATTAACTCATAAATATCCAACAAGATGTTAAAATGTATTACACATAAATATATAATATTCAAAATAAATTCAATAGTTTATGTGGTAAAATACTGGTTTTTTCTGTACTATATTTTATATAATTATAATATTGGTATAAACCAAATGTAACACAACTATAAATCAATAATAGATTTTAATGAATTAAAAAAATATACACTAATTTGATATAATTAAAGAATATAGGTGACACACTACTAGGATACAAATAAAACATAATTCATCATTGAGTAATAATTTATTTTATAAAAAAGTAATAAAAAGAGTTACTTAGTAGTAATAATAATAATAATAATTGATTATTTTTATTTCAAAATTGAATACAATTAAAAAAATCAGATATTTAAAAAATGCAATTGTTTCTTCTGAATATCTTCTTTAAAATCTATAAAAATACTTTTTACAATTTTTTATCATTCTAAGTATTTTTCTATTTTACAAGTCAACGTACATTTTTAATATCATATTGTGAAAAATAATATTTTACATGACTTTTTATATTCCAATAATACCGAGTGATCCATAAATTGTGTTAACACTGATTATTTGAAAAAGTTTAAACTTACCTTAAATTAACCTTATATAATTTGATGTAATTTTATAACATTTCTGAACAAAATATTATTTTTATGTACCTGCTATTAATGTTATAATTTGTAAACTATTTACATTTTTAATTTAGACCATACATTTTTATAATCATATTCTCTGATTATTTCATTTTTTTTAAAATCAAGTTTCTGTTAAGAAGTTATAAGTATTTTCAGATGAGATAATGATGAGAATATAGATCAATTTGATAAGTTTATGATCGCCAATAACTACTTGATAGAAATTTGATTAAAAAAAAAATGAAATACTCAGATAATATGATTATAAAAATATATGGTCTCAATCAAAAATGTAAAAAGTTTACAAATTATAACGTTAATAGCAGGTACATAAAAATAATATTTTGTTCAGAAATGTTATAAAATTACATCAAATTATATAAGGTTAATTTAAGGTAAGTATAAACTTTTTCAAATAATGAGTGTTAACACAATTTATGGATCACTCGGTATTATTGGAATAAAACAAAAATCACCTAAAATAATGTGTGTGTGATTACAAATGTTTCAAAATGGTCAATTTTCTATCTTTTAATTTTTTTTCAGAAACTAAAGCTCTATTTAAAAATTTGATTGCTGAAAAAATTCTAAAGCGTGTAAATAAATTAATCAAAAACATTTTATTAAAAGATTCACAAGGATGATTAAAAGGTACATTACTCATTTGTTGCTTTAGTTTTGAACCCACGCCGTCTTCATAGGAAATGGAAGGGAAGTTATCAATAAAAATATTTTCTAATTCGGATACATAATTATAAAAGTCATCATGAGGCATCATCAGATTTCCAAATGTTGAGTTGTCTCCAGTAGGGTATGCTTTATAGAAACTCAAGAGAAATGACTGGTTCAACTCTTTTTGATAGTACGCATAGTCTGTACAAACCTGACAAATATGATTTTCTAAGCATTTTCTCATTAAATAACCACTAATGTAAGTTAATGCATTCTGTTCTGGAATGTCAAGTTGTCTATAGTCAACTGTGATGTGTGCTAACGCCGTATTATCGTTGAAATCAGGAATTAATGATTTATAAATAAAAACACTAGTTAAATTACTTCACGTACACTAATTTTATTATTTCTACTCAAACACGATTTAACTTATAACTAAGATTTTCTGTCTACACTATAGAGGTTCTGTCTAACTCGAGTCCGTACTCCGACTGCCGACACGGCCCCGTCCGTGGGAACCGTATGGGTCCTTGCACGGCGAATTCGCTGACCAACGCACTTCCCACAGTCACGTAGGCCATTGCGTTATCCAGCGAACGCACATATCGCATACAGGGTGTCTAGTATATACAGGGTACAACATACCCCCCGAGTTAAACGGAAGCAGTCCCTGCGACCTCGTAAATACAAATTACTTTCCCAAATCTAAAATAAAATCTTAAACTAATAACATGTTTGCTTAATATTTTAGGTGCGCTAGTATACAATATCGCCACATGCGCCTTGCTTATTTAAATCTATTTTAAGCTAAATATTCTATCGGTTACAAGTACATTATAAATAAAAGTTATAATCATATATTTAAATTTGAGTTTCCGCTACAACATCTCGTGGTTGGTACATGATGGGCCTCCTAGCAGTATATTTAACAAAACAGAATAAAGAACTCAAGAGAGTTATAAGAATGGTCGCGATAATAATCAGAGATATGATAACATATAGGTTACTTTCTTTTGGAGTATAATTTTTATTTTTCTCAACTTTTATCATTTCCTCGATTTCTTTTAAAGATTTAGAATGCCGTGATAAGTCTTCCAGACCAATGCTGTTATGACTCTCCGAAAAATTAATAGCTTAATAGCTACATTTTCACTTACTGATACGTACAACCATGTATTTGTAGATTCTAAGCGACTAAAAATAGAATTATTAATTTTTACATATTGAACTTTACATACAGAAGAATTTTCCTTTAGACCTAAGAGAGAGTTAACACCACAAATTGTATTTGTATCTGCGAGCAATAGAAAGAAGTGTCGATGCGTTTACAATTCCCCAACTGTGATTCGGTTAGAGGGATAAAATATTCTCGATTTGAGCTAAGTGCTAATACAGAAGGTACGGATGTAAGAATAGAATATGTCTGGCCCTGTTGTCGAACAGGAAATGGTATAAGCCTATAACCCTTGTAGAGATTAGAACTGATTAAAGGGATCTTTTGTATAAATATCAGGGCGTTGCTTGCGAGTAAAACTGAAACTTGGGTAACCTGAATGAATTTTGTGATACTAAACTTTTCTAATGGGAAAGGTAAATTCGAGCCTATGGGTAGAGTTAATTGAATTTCTCGTAAGTGTTCCACATATTGTTGATGAGTCATGAGGCTCGGATGAGCTTGTCCGTGGATTGCAGAGTTCACAATTTGTAGGAGTTTCTGTACACCAAATGCCTGTTGGGTAAGCAGTAAGCTTATACCGTTCACTTGCTCACTGAGCATTTCTCGAGCGTCTAGTTCTGATAGAGTTGAAAGCGACTTCCCCAGTTTTTCACTTAGATGGGTGATCAAATCCCCCATATTCTTTCGTTCTTTAGAAATTGTTGTCAAAGTTGAGTTTATATCGTTAACCGTGGCTCGTACAATTCTGGTCTGTGCTTCTAGAATGTTCAGGGTATCAGTTCTAGCATTACTCAATTCCGAGATTTTGGAGTTTAAGAACTCTGCATCCTCATCTGAACACACGCCGAATAAAACTTTGGAAACTCTGCCAACTGCATTGAAAAGACCTCTTCTTACTCTTGTTGATTGGTAATTTGAGTCTAAAGATCCTAGAATTTCTCCTTTAACCTGTTCGATTTGGTGAAAAATCGATGTTGTGCTGGATTTCAACCATTCGCAACTGGAAAGGACAGCTGTCGATTGGTGTACCCAACTATACCGTTTGCAAAATAATTCGAGTTGTTTATGGAAAGCGACGATATCGTTGTGATTAGTGTCCAAAGCAGAGATATTCAGGAAGGTTACGAGTTTGAATTCGTTGACCACTGGATGTACTGTGCCCATGGGTTGATACAGGATGCCTGACTCGGGTACTGAATGTATTGTGTATCCTGTCCTCCCAAATACTATATTGGTCTGAATGAAAAATGTTGATCTGTAACATTATTTTTTTTTTTTTTTTTTTTTATTTATTTACTATACTAATATTTACAACCATGAGTAACTCACATTACTCTATGAAAGGTTTAACAAGGTTTTTATGTACTTTTGTTTTCTTTTTACCCCTGAGGATGGTCACATTGTCGTTACAATTTAGTTCTAGGACTTGGTAAGGTCCAAGCCATTTGGCACTCAGTTTGCCTTTTCTCGCTTTGTCTTGTAGCAGAACCCTATCTCCTACATGAATGTCAAACGGATTGTGCGGTTTGGTCGTAGTCGAGCTTGGTTTTCTGTTTCTTTTGAATTAGACGTTCTCGGGCGATCTGGTGGGATTCCCTTAACTTCTGTTTTAACTCTGTTTGGTAGTCATCATAATTATAGCGGGCTTCTGGGGCCTTTGTCAGTGAATTGGGCACCAGCAAGGTCTTGCCATATAGTAACTCATAAGGTTGTTTACCCGTAGAGCTATGCACCGATGAGTTATACACGAACATTGCATACGGGACGTACGAATCCCAGTTTTGTTGGTTGACATCTACATAATGTCGAAGGTATTCCCCTAGGGTTCTGTGGCTCTGTTCAAGTGCCCCGTTCGCCTGAGGATGGTAAGGTGACGTCGTGGAATGCTTTATGCCGATAAGCTTGCATGTTTCAGTGAAAACTCGACTGAGGAATTCGGTACCTTGATCACTTACAAGTCTCTGAGGCATCCCATGAATACATATGCAAGAAGTCACAAAATGGTATGCTACCGTGTTTGACTCCTTATTGGCCATGGGTGTTGCGATTGAGAATTTCGTCAGGTCATATTGCATGGTCAGTATATATGCGTTACCATCAAAAGTTCGTGTTAATGGACCCACAACGTCTATAAATACTTTCTCGAATGGTTCAGACGCTGTGGTGCTGATTATCATGGGTTGCTTAGTGTTACGGTTAGAAATTTTATTTACTTGACATGAAGTACATTTGTTAATGAATTCGGTAACATCCTGTTTCAACCCTTCCCAATCATACTGGCACTGAATTCTTTTTATTGTCTGTTGTATACCGCGATGACCACCTAAGACCGTGGCATGATGTTCATGGATTATTGCATGTTTGTCCAGCTCGGAAGCGTTTTGCTGGGAGATTACTTGAATCGAAATGCCGGAATTTTGAAAGATGTATTTTATCATCTGTAGTACGGTAGATTCATCCAGCTGATCTAAGCCACTACCAATACGCGGCATGGCAAGCTTTTTGATTTCGACCTCTTGACAGAATCTTCTCAGATTTAGTAAAGATTCATAGATATCTTGAAGAGTTGGTTTCTGCCAACATTTTTCCTTTGTCACCAAATTCAAAATGTATCGTGATCCCAACTTGAAATAAGCTATCTCTGTTTTCTTCGGGTGCTGTTGCTTTAGTTTCTCTACATGACCATATCTCCTTCGGAATTCTAGGGCTATCCCTCGGCTTAATTTAAGGTCTCCTGATACACAATGAACTAAATGAAATTCTTCGGGGGTTTCAAAGATATCTCCCGAAACTTCATTTACATTTGAGTTCTTCACATTTTGACTAGCTGGGTCTTCCATGTATTCTTCAAACGATTTTAGGGTTATTCTTTTATCCTCCTGTGAAGTCTGAGATCTGGTCCTTATTACATTCACTCCAGCAATGCGGTTTAGGGCGTCCGCGTTAGTATTGGTTACTCCGGGTTTATATACTACTTCATAATTGTATTCAGCTAATTTCAATCTCCATCTCATCAGCCGAGATCCCGGATCTTTGACGTTGAATAACCACGTTAGTGGCTGGTGATCAGTGAAAATCTTAAACTCTCGTCCCAACAAATATGGACGGAAATGCTTGACTGCCCAGACTATACTCAATAGCTCTTTCTCAGTAGTACTGTAGGCTTGTTCTGCTTTGTTGAGTGTTCTAGAAGCATAGGCGACTGGGAGATCTTGTCCTGGAATACCTTGGGATAATATGCTACCGATCGCGAATTGGCTTGCATCTGTGGTCAGAATGAACTCTTTTTCAAAGTTAGGGTACTGTAGAATTGGAGCATTAATTAATTTTTCTTTTAACATATCAAACGCGGTTTGAGCTTCAATCGTCCATTCGAATGGTACGTTTTTCTTTAAGAGTGAAGTAAGAGGTTTTGAAATTCGGCTATAGTCTTTGATAAATCGACGATAATTCCCTGACAGACCCAAGAATTGCTTTAATTCCACCACATTTCTAGGTGTTGGATGTTCCTTGACACATCGTATTTTTTCTGGATCTGGTTCGACACCCTTGTCGGTTATAAGATGTCCTAAATATATTACTTCTCTTCTGAGAAACTGACATTTCGATGTTTGAAGGCGAAGATTATGTTTATCAAGTCTAGAAAATACCTCCCTTAACTTTGATTCATGATCCGTTTAATCTGTTGCATAAATAATAATGTCATCAAGATAAACAAAAGCTTTGACACCATTGATTCCGATTAAAACTGAATTCATCAGACGCTGAAAAGTACTGGGCGCTCCACTCAGCCCGAATGGCATCTGTATAAACTCATAGTGTCCTTTGTCCGTCGAAAATGCAGTTTTCTGACGGTCTTCTTCCCGTATCGGCACCTGATGATATCCACTGGCCAGATCAAGTGTGGAATAGTACCGAGAACGACCTAGCTGATCTAAAATTTTGTCTATTCGCGGTATTGGGAATGCATCTCCCACTGTAATCTGATTCAGGCGACGGAAATCGACGCATACACGATACTGAGGTTTCCCTTGCGCATCAGGTTTTTTTGGTACGACGATTAGTGGTGCATTCCATGGAGAATCAGAAGGTTGTATTATTTTGTTTTCTTCTAACTCTTTCGTTTGTTTAATAATTTCTTGTCTATGGGCATACGGAAGCCTATAGGGACGTACATTAATAGGTGTAGCATTCTCCGGGGTACGAATTTCATGATGTATGGTGGTTGTGGACGTAAGAGTGTCTCCACTTAAATGAAATATATTCTTAAACTCACGGCATACCTTCCACAAGCTGTTGCATTCTTCGGGATTCAAGTGCTCTGTCTGTAATGTCTCTTTAATGCGTTTTAAACGATTTGTGTCCCCCGTTTCCTTTTGTGAATGTGTAGCCACTAGCGTCGTGGATTCTTGGTACTCGCTACAAGATACATCCTTTAGCTGAAGCGGTTGTAGTGTTACTGGATTCTCTGTGCCATTCACTACGACTGCCAACAGTTGTTTTTGTCTGACTGTAGATAGGACATTCCCCAAGCGTATGTTCTCTCCTCCGATAGGTTGGGAATGAATGACAAAAGTGCTGCCTTCCGCTGCTGTTGTGCTAATTGCTATTATGGTTTCCGTACGTGGTGCCACCTGGATTGGCTCTTCATTGGTTTGCGTGACTCTCGAAGCTTGATAGTCAATAATAAGTCCGTTGTCAACCAGAAAAGGTTTGCCCAAAATACCCTCATGAGGCACTGGAAAATCGTCCCGAATGACTTGGAAGCTCGTTGGCTGCACCTTTGTTCCAAATTGCACGTCCAAAGTTACGGACCCAAGAGTGTGGACTAGATACTCATTTATTCCCTTCAGTTGGTAAATCTGGGTTTCGTCGACAAATACCTCGTCAAGTAGGCTAGACAATTTTATCATGTTTAGATCACTTCCGGTGTCCAGTAGAAAGTGTGCACTACCCTGAACGCATTGTGGTATTTGTAAAGAGACATGATTCTCCACTAATTTTGCTTCGAAAAGGAGAACCCCTGCAGGTTGAGAGTGGCTGTCTTGATTTGTCCCACCGGGCGTCCGCCACTGGGGCCCGGTGTTGATTCGTTTCCCGATGCCGATGCTTGCTTTTCCTGCTCTTTCTTCGCATTAACATATTTGCGTTTTCGACATTCTTCCAATGTATGATTTGGTTTTTTACAGTACCGACATGTAATTGTTTTCACATCGCGTAGTTCAGTTTTTCCTTTCTGATGTGACTCTTTATACCGAATTTTCTCTGCTTCTGACGCACGACATTGTCGAGCTTGGTGGTTTGTTCGTCCGCATAGGAAACACACGCCACTTGACTTGCTGTGAGATGCCGTCGGATTTTGATTCGATTTGTATTTATTATCCACTTTCTGGTGAATGTTATTTTTACGCATTTCCTTTTGTGATAAGCGTGACGTTTCCTCCTCGATTGCGATCTGAACAGCTTCGTTTAAATCGTTCGGCTTTCTAGCCTTGACTATTATCCTAGTGTCGTGAGGCAGGCCCTCTGTGAATGCAGTCAGGATCTGCATCGCTGTTATTTTTGATATATCATCTGGGTTATCTAGTCTACCCGTAGATATTGATGTTTCGAGAATTTCGTAAAATAATTGTTCTGCTCTATCTGCATATTGTTGTATCGTTTCTCCGTATGCTAATCTGAACATCGATAATTTCGTGTGTAAGTGTGATAAAGTGAATTTTTTTTCAATCATTGAGTTTAATATTGTTTTCAAGTCTTCATATTTCTTAATGTCTTTATATCGTATTGCACGATATGCCTTACCAGTAAGTCTTGTTGTAATTCCTTTAACAAAATTCTCTTTTTCACTCGGGTCAATATTTTGCAGTGCAAAATCGCAGGAATTTTGGAACGCATGATTAGAATCTGAACTTTCCCCGTCGAACATTGGGATTAATTTTAGTGCTTGTTCTATAGACATGTGTTTAGACATTTTTACTACTTGATTTGACGTCGGTTTTCTATTTGATTGGAGTACTTGTGTTGACTGCTCGATTGCAATATCTACGTTACCTAGTGTCGCTTGAACTTCGTGTAAAATAGTGTTCGATTGTTGTATGTTTTTTTTAGTCTGTCGTTGATTCGGATTCTGTGAATGGGTTGATGGATGCTCAGAATTATTTGGATGCTCTGGTTTAGTTGGATGCTCTGATTTGCAAAGATGCTCTGTACCTGCTAGATGTTCTGAACTAATTTGACTTCGTAATGGATACCTAGATGTACCTACAATCTCCCCTGTTGGATCTAAACAGTCCCTTTCCCTATTTAAAACTTTGTGTGGTATGTATAATTCCCCACTAGAGGTATCACTAGCCGGACTAGATAAATCTATTAAATCTGAATTATCACTATCGCTTGCCCCCGGATTCGACATGCATTAATGAGAGACAAGAGTACAACAATAATAGTATTACTATAAACTATATTACTAAATATTATACTATATATTATATTACTAATATTATTATAATAATATTTATTAAAACTTACAAAACGATGACATAAAAATATTGTTGCATTATGATTGATGTCGACTGTTGTTGTTTAACTTGATAACGCTGCTGCTGATAATGGCACGGTGTTGATATACTGACCCACTGACGCGGCGGCGTTGACCTTGCCCTACTCCCTTGCGGCAACGCGTACAGGAACTGGGCGGTGGCACTGTCCACACGGCGGCGACCGAACTCCCCTTGTAAATGTGCACGCAGCGCTGTCTCGTATAATGATGTGGTAACGTGTTGTCCCGGCGGCGGTGATGACGTCGACGACGAAGACGACCGAACTCTCCTTGTCTGTGCTACTACGTATCGGCGGCGGCGACAACGCGTATAATAATGTGGCAACGTGTTGTCCCGGCGGCGGTGACGACGTCAACGACGAAGACGACCGAACTCTCCTCGTCTGTGCTACTACGTATCGGCGGCGGCGACGACGCGTATAATACGAATATTATATTACGTGACAATTATGACAACACTTACGAGTGTTTATTCCGATTCCTTGATATTGAAATTAAATTTCGACGACGATAGCTTACGTAGATTCGTTAGTGATCTCCAAAATTGCACTGCCGTAGAATAAGGTACAACAGTTTTTCTCTTTTGGAGATCCCACCGCTGCCACCAAATGATGTGTGCTAACGCCGTATTATCGTTGAAATCAGGAATTAACAGGGCTTGCATTTGAAAAAAAAATATTGTTTTACGTTATTTACAATCAAAACGTTATACAAATTTTGAGTTTATCGTTATTCAAAATTTAAACGTTATTCAACTTTTGTGTTTATCGTTATTCAGAATTAAAACGTTATACAATTTTTGCGTTTAACGTTATTCATAATTAAAACGTTATACAATTTTTGCGTTTATCGTTATTTAATATTTAAAAGTATTTAGATACCTGTTTTAAAAGTACACAGGCCGCAATTTAAAAGTATATGACTATGACCTTTTTTGGGGACATAATTTCCCTATTCTGAGTTTTAAGTAGGTATTGTGTAATTTTATTTATTTAATTAAATGGGTTAGATAACCCAATTACATATTATTTACAAAATATAGAGTACAGTGATACAGATTAAATTACAATATACATAGTTCGTAAAGAAATGAAAACAAAATAAATGATAAAACAGTATGATGATAATTAATCTTAAGTTATAAGTGATAATGTATTATTGAATTTAATAAATTGCCTAGGCTCTAAGGACTTTATTATAAAATAATAAATATAAAAAAAAAAATCATGATCATTATTTTGAAATTTTGAACGTATTATTAGGTTTTTAAATGTTAAAATTATTTAGTAAGTTTTACAATATTGTGCTTGAGAATATCATTTAATCAGGAATCTATGTTTCAAACATATTTTACTCTGATTGTTTTGACATACTTTGTCAACATTTATTTTATACCTTCCTACAATTGACAAAATAATCAGAATCTATAATTTATGTTGTTAAAAGTTAAATAATATGTATTGGCAATATAAAAGTGTGTACATAGCTAATATACTATAGAGTGTAGACAACATAGTATAATTTATACTATCTAAATTATACTTATTACCATATTACCATTATTAAATAGAACATTCAAAAATAACAAAATAAATACCAATGATCACCGAACACAATAGTTGAATAACTTGAATGGTATAAATTACGACCGTAGTACAGATAGTACAGTACAATATTATCAGAGTATCACTATTATTAGCTATTGGTAATTAAATTATTCTATTAATACCTTCTTATTAAATTTTAAAATAAATCTAATACGGGATCTCCCGGATAGGCCGGATACGGGATAAAATTAATTCTTGGATCGAATAAATAATTGAATAATACTAAGTATTATTAAATAATTGGAAATTAATTATTTTGTTTAATGGAATACAATATATACCGTTTTGCGTTATGTTTTGTTTAATGATATAACATATATTTTGTTAAACGTTACGTTTTGTTTTGTGTTATTTATTTATTTATGTTTATCGTTTTTCGTTATAATTACGTTTACAAATTTCAATCGTTTTTTATCAAACATAACGTTATAATCATAACGTTATTATAACGTTTGCAAGCCCTGGGAATTAATGATTTATAAATAAAAACACTAGTTAAATTACTTCACGTACACTAATTTTATTATTTCTACTCAAACACGATTTAACTTATAACTAAGATTTTCTGTCTAACTCGAGTCCGTACTCCGACTGCCGACACGGCCCCGTCCGTGGGAACCGTATGGGTCCTTGCACGGCGAATTCGCTGACCAACGCACTTCCCACAGTCACGTAGGCCATTGCGTTATCCAGCGAACGCACATATCGCATACAGGGTGTCTAGTATATACAGGGTACAACAACTGTACCAATGCTAATACATTTAAATTTAAAAAGATTTTTATCTGATCCTTCAAATTGAAGTATTTTTTCAGGTTGTGGTAGTTCTGCACCTAAAATTTCATCTAAATCTTCAATGCAATTTGCACCTGGAGAATGTTTAAAATAATTAGCACAAAAAATTTTTTTAAATGACCTACAAAAATCAATTGGTGTAGGATTTAAATTCTTTCCATGCTGTTGGCGGAAATAACAAAATACATTTTCTACACGATCTTGGTTTAGGCATCTAGTATATAGAACATAATTTGGATTCTTATTTGGATTTAATGAATGCCACAGCATTTTTAATGCAGATATTGAAATTAACCAACCATTTATAAAATTTATCCTATTAGTAATATTTGATCCATTAAATTTATTAACAACTTTCATGTTCCTAAAAACTTCAGCCATTTTGTTTAAAAAATTAATTTGTGATTCATTATTTTTAAATGGTCTATTGAATTCTTTAAGATTGCGCGCTTTATAAGAATTGAATATTTCAAATAATTTGTCCATATCACTGATGAAATCAATAGTGTATTGAGCGCTAGGCGGCAAAATACCAGACTTTAAAGTTGTAGACATACCAGAAGCAACACTATTACTGAAAATTTGGGCAGCTAAATAAACTCTCACTTTTTCAAATGGTCCTGGATGAATATGTGCATGTTTTAATTTTGGAGCCAAGCGAAGATTATTTTCAGAATCATAATTGTAAAGAGAATCAATATGTGATTTAGTTACTATTGAATCATTAATTATAAAGTTGTGTTTAAACAACATGTTCTGAGTAGATTTCAAAAGATGAGGTGGGTCAAAAATGTAAAAAATTTGTTTTCCATCTACTTCAAAATATGGCTTGTTAGGAGAAACATAAAAGCTTTTAGGAAAACTTACAAAATTTGTGCCTTGATCTGTAATAAAAGCTTTGATATTAAGTTTAATATTTTGTAGGCGACAAATTGTTGACATAATTATATCTTTCAGATCAGTACCGGTACAGCTACTTGACACAAGAAAATAAGCAATTGGTTGTTTCCAATTTTCGTTTATTCCTCCAAGCATAAGGACTAAAGCATATTTGGCAGGTTCTTACTTTTTACGATAATTTGATTCATGAAAACCTATAATTTTGTCTTTAGAGACATTATAAAATAAATTTGTTTTTAAAGCCATTTCATCGGCACAAAGTACGCAATCTAGCGCCTCAGGTTTAAAACTACTGATTTTAAATGATAGAAAATTAAAAAGAAAATCATTTAGACCAGGATTTATTTCGTATTTTGAAGTTACTCTTCTGAGTGTTCGACTAACAGGAAGGGATAGAGGATTTTGCAATAAATTGTAAACTCTTGGACCTATAAAATAAATACTTAAGGCAAGTTGCTTAATTTCATTAGAATACCTGAATCCTCGATAATTTCTTTCCTTATTCTTGATTTGCGATTTGATAATCATAAAGAGGGTAGGTGACAAGTATTCTTTACACGTTTCCAAGCAATTCTCCAATTTATTGTTAGGTTCATTTGCTATTTGCCGATTCAAATTTATAATAATTTGTTTCAACTCGGCCTGAACCCGTTCACTTTCTTTTAGTTTTTCCTGAAGAGCAACTTTTCGGGGAGTTTTGGATGATAAATAACTCGGTGTTTGTATACCAATAACACTTGTTTCAATATCCATTGATGTTGATGCATCAGATAAACTTTGTGAGTTTATCGATAAACGAGCAGAAGAACCTGTAAAAATTAAAATATAAAATTCTATACAAGTCAATCATCTCTAACATTTATGCAAAATATAACTAAATTTTAACAAATAGAAATTAATTTAAATAATAAAGATTTTAAGAAAAACTAGAATACAATATTGTTATCCGCGGAATAGGTTATTGCGGCTACCAACAATAAGTGAGAATTCTATTGTGTTTACAATAATATATGTTATGTTCATACCAGATGTTGAACATGATAATGGCACAAAATCTGAAGTGCTACATTCAGGGTCATCATTATTCTTTGGTTCATCCACACGATCAACTCCCATAGCATCAAACAAAGTAGGTATAGCTTCTGGCTTTAGTCTATTTTTCTGAAAATTGGAAATCATGTTAGTTTCAAAATGTAAAGAACAAACACGATACTTAGTGTTAGCAGCCAAATTGTTGATTGATTTCAGGTGATCACATTTGCAATTTTCAATCCAAACAGCACATCTAAAATATTATTGTAAATATAATTAATAATAAAAAAATAATAAGACATTTTAAAAAAGAATAACAGTTTAGTCAGTTGCAATAATACCAAAAAAAAATATGTGTAATATGCATTGTTTGGAAGTATTAAGTAGGTACCTGCAGGTATGTGTAATTTATTATTTTAACAACCAGCTTAAAATAAAATTTATGGTAGTTTAGGTTAGGTTATGAAAGAAAAGTAAGTATTAATGAACTATTAGGCTATTCAAAACGGGAACAAATAAACAAAGATAACAAAAATTTTTCTTACCTGGCAGGTTCTTTTGGGAAAGTAAAAAAACTTATGGTTTCCTTATTCAAAATATGGCTTTTACAATTGATCAAACAACATTTTGAATACTGTTTGGCCCGTTTATTAACAATAAACTCCATTGTGAATAAATTAACAAAGTTACACAGTAATGCAAGAGAACAATTCAGTAAACTTGAAAATTACAGTCAAAAATTTTCAAAACCATATAATAAGGTACAAAAAGCCGCGACATCCAAACAACAACAACGGCGGTAAAATGTAAAATGTTTGGTTAGGAGATTGGAAAGTAAATTGTAAACATCGTTACAACAGTGTCACCGTAAGCAACATAAAATTGAAAAAACATTAATATTCAGTTTGTGGTCAATCTGGTGCTTGCATTCAATATGGCGGACTGTTTTTCAGGCGGCAGAAGTGTCCATTCTGATTTCATACATTCTGTGGTGACAGCGTCGGCGGCCAGAGTTGACGGCGGCCAGCGTTTTGGATGGTTCAGTGGGGGGAATGCGCGAGAACGGAGGAATTTTGGTCGCCGCCCAGTAGCGTTCTACCGGCGGCCGGACTATAGTATATTAGTATCTAGGATCCATATACATGTACTCTAAACATAAAATCTAGTTATTTTATTATAAAACTTACCAAATTAAATCTTACTAAAACATAAAATAACAATAATTATTAAGATTAAAATTAAAATTTTTCTTGAGGTCTAAAATGTTCTCAATTATGATTAATAACACTTTAGTGTTGGTGGTTAACATAAACTTAATACTCATATATAGCGCTTACCTGTATCTGTATTCTGTGTATATAATATACTTACCTGAGACACTAACATAAAGTTTTGTTTGAAGTTAAACTTAGATTTTATCGTGCAATATATTTTAGATATAACAACTCATACAAGTAACAATGCACAATTTATCCTTTTTTTTATTTTCTATAAAATAAAAAAATGTTTAAATTAGGAATTACTCCTATATATTTTAAAACCGTTACTACTTACTAAGCCAAATATTTTTATTCTTTATTGATTATTTCTAAAATGTTCTCAATACTGATACTTAAGTGTTGGTGGTTAACACAAACAGCATACACATATATAGTGCTTACCTGTATCTGTATTCTATAATGTATATATACTTACCTGAGACACAAACATATAGATTTGGTTAGAGTTAAACATGAATTGAATCATGCAACATTAAGAAATAACAACATAATATACAAGCTTCAATGTATAACTTTTCTCTCCTTTTCTATAAAATAAAAAATAAAAAATTACTTAGGTTTTGTTAGTCACTCAAATAAATAATACTAATATAATACTATTATAAAACAATTCACTGCACCAAACAAATTAACTTAAAAATATTAAATTATACTTAGAAACTCCCAAACTTTGGGATGAGGCTCTTTCAGTCTAAGCAGTGACGCATGGTAGCTTTCTACAAAGTTGTTTGTCCTAATATCATCGTTGAATACTGTTACAGCTGCTGGTCCCATTGTTATGAACTAATATCCCCAAATGTAATTGAATATAAATGTGTTTAATTGCAATGCCAAATATGGGAATTGGTTTACATACTCAACAAAGCTATGAAACCCATCCTCCATTGAAGGCAAAACATCACCAATTTGTGTAGCTGGTAAGTATGGTGATGCTAAAATCTGAATGTAAAAGCAAAATAAAAATGGATTAATTAATTTCTTTAACTTGTGTATTGTTAATGTGATTAGGGTAAGGCTTAAAGATTGAATTAAAAATAATGAATGATGTTTAAAACTATATTTAACTATGTTCATGCTATAGTCAAATTTTAGTTATTATAAATTATAATAATATTTATTAAATTTTACAAATTACCATTCAAAGCACACGAGCAGCATTATTGTCAGCTTTGAATAAGTGAAATATGTTGCTCCTCTTATTTCTGGCATATCTTATTACTGCCTAATGATGATGCTGATCATAACATAATGGAAGCACATTTCTTATGTATTGTAGTAATTCAACATAAATTTGTTGAGCTTTTCCAATCAAAATGGCATGAACTAAAGGGAAGCTCTGGAACAACATATTGTATTACATTATTCTATAGAATTTATTATGTCCTTGTAAGTACTTACCATATTCGATTTCCATATAATAATTTTCATTGAATATATTAGTATTTGTTGAACTAACAGGGTATACTATAAGGTTTTAACAATGGGTAGTGGAATAAAATATTAATTTAAATAATATAGATATTAGTATTACTTAATGTGTGTTATACTGAAATTTTGAGGTACGCTAGTCATAATAAATTAATATACAACCTACTTTACTACACAGATATATTGAAACTTACTACATCCTTAAATGCCACTTGGAAAGAAAACAACTGATAGGCGTCATTTTCTAAAAACTTTGGTACAGTTTTAAACGTGCCATCACACCCTGTTATACGGACCTAAAAATCCATAAAAATAATTCATTAAATGACCTTTTTAGAATTATTTATTTATTGTAAAATAGACCTACACTTCTCAAATCTGGTGCAATTATATTTATATTGGCGATGTTACAAAAAATGACTTCACTGACGATTCCCTCTACCATCAATGGACCTTGATAAAACCTATTGAAATTATGTATTTAAATACTTTTTGTATGTTTTGTGTTTAATGAATGAGAAAAATCAATATATTTTAACCTGTTAGGAGGGTTTTGCAGTGTCATTGCAAAATGTTCATTATCAGCAGCTGTCAACAAATCGTGCAAATGTGCCATGTTTCGTGGAGTCTGAGGGAAAAACTTACGTCTTATACGCCGCATCCTCTCTACACTCTGTAGAAAGGTATAATTTTCTGTAGCTTCTGGAAAACTAATTCATACATCATATCAAACTCAAGTAATCAAGGATATCAAAACTAACCATCGCCTATGCATAGTTACATACCTTATGTACAATATGTATTGTTATTTACAAAATAAGCAAAAAATCAAGTTTATAGGTAGGTACTAACCTAGCAATTGCTTGCATATAAATTCCACGTGGAGTATACGAGTTTATGGTTCTCTCTAAAGCCCTTTCAGTTATCTCCTGTCGAAGCAGTGGAACATTGAGATTGAGTTCCCTGACATGATGAAAATGTTGCTTCGACAGTGTCAACCTAACATCATTGCGGTCCGGAGATATGTGAGCAGTTGCCCGGCACTGTCCTTCCAATTTATTTTCGTAACATGCCAAGTAACTAAAAAGTATGTTCATAATTTAAAATACTGTTGTTTAATAAGAAATTGTACAGTTAATACTCACATTTTATTCTCTGTTACTTTGTTTTTATAGTACATGAACCCAAGATTGTCTCTTATAATTGCTGTGCCCCTTTGAACTCCTAAAACTACGGTGTAGGAGTGTGGTCTTTCTACAGCAACTGAAAGCAGAGGTTCTATCAATTAAAAATAAAGTGTTACCTTAGAAGCATATTAAATGGCAATCCGGAATCCAGATCGTCAATAGATTATAAAACATCTGTATCTGTGATTTAAATTAGTAAAGAAAAACACTCACAATCAAGGCCGTATTTAAGCTTTTGTCACTCGTGGGCAACATAATTTTGGGGCCACTGGCTTTGGATATAATTAATTTTTCTTATTTCAGTATTTTTACACAATATTTATTATTCAAAAATAAGTGTCTTATAATTAACTAAATATAGTTATAAATTATAATATAATATAACAAACTTTTATAGAAGACTAAATTGTATTATTATTTTATTTTTCTAGCTATTTCGCCCATAAATTATATTTGTAAAAAATGTATATACCATATTTCTACTAATTTTATTATAATAGTAATATATTATGTAACCAATGGCATTTTTTTTTTAAAAAAAAAAAAACAATTTTTTGCTTCACCTTAAAAATATTTCACAGTTGTTAATTGGGAACCAATATTACACAATTTATTTATATATTTATTAATAATTAATAATTTTCCATTGCGTGTTTGAAAACATAATTTTATTTTCTTATAATCGCTGTAAAAATACTGTTGCCTCCTAAAATAAGCCAGCTAGGGTAGCCCACCCTGGCTATTGCCCTCCCAAACCACCCCTTAATTATGGCCCGGGGCGCCAAATTTTAGGGGGTGCAAAAATTTTTATAGTTTACCACTAGATAAGATTGAAATCTTTCTATTCTGTCTGATATAATTATTATTCAAAATACAAAGTATAATAAAGATTATAAATTAAACATAGACCTTAATACTCATAACTCATAAGGTCTATTGTCTAATATGATTATAAACGGTTTTCATACGGGTCTATGAGCGGCACGGGATTGCGACTATCACAGATATAAATATCTATGATTTATATATATATAATTTATATTTATGACCTGTGGCGGCATTACGTTTTATCAGTCAATACAGGTTAAAAATAACATAATATTATTTTTATCCATAAATATTTTCCCGATCGTCGCCGACCACTTTTATTTTATTTTTGTCAATCTTTGACTCTCTTGTGTAATAAATTGACTACGCATACGGCATTTAACGCTTGGTGTTAATATTTAATTTACTCTTTAGTTTTTATTGTTTATAATTCGTTCTACTTTCAAAATTGTAGTCAGTTGTCCAGTATTCCTTCTATAAACTACGGCTTTAGACATACCTAACTGGTATTTAGTAAGTACAATATTATACGTTTATCTATGCATTGTACGTGATTAAGTATTATAAATTATATATTTTATATTACTATATTCTGCAATAGATTATACGTGGATTTTCAATATGGAATCTAGTAAAAAGCTTAGTGGTTCAGGATATCGAAAGCAAGCAAAATTAAAACAATTAAAACATGTTGCATTAATTAAGACTTGTAGACAATTAGATGGTATATTCAAGCCATCAACTATTTCAAGTAAGTTGTTATATTAAAGTACAAATAATAACTGGGTGTTTCAAATTTTCAAATTTCAAAATTATTTACAATGCATCTTATTTTATATTTAACTATTTAAAATACCTATAGCTATAGCGAAGGATTTAAAGTGCCAACCAGTAAAGGCGGTCGTCTGATTGTACGCCATGCTGGAGCTCCTAAATTTGGATTTATATGTGGCTCAAAATTAATTTTCCGGAGTAAAAATGACGGTGACTACCACTCACAGATGAATAGTCAAATATTTCATGACTGGTTTCAAAATATGCTGCAACTATTGGACGAGCCATGTGTCATTGTTATATTGACAATGCACCATATCACAGCGTACTAGTGGAGAATGTGCCGAAATCAAATACAAAAAAATCCGATGTTCAAAAGTGGCTATCCGAAAAAGGCATCGATTTTTCTTCTACAGAAACCTTGGCGGAACTAAGAGAAAAAGTAAAAATGGCAAAACCGCGTGAAAAACGATACCAATTGGACGAGTTGGCATAACAAATGGGGCATGAAGTGATCAGACTTCCGCCTTATCACTGCCAATACAACCCGATTGAACTAATTTGGGCGCAGGTAAAAAGTGAATTTGCAACCAAAAATACGACATTTAAAATAGCCGACGTCGAAAAACTTATGCACGAAGCCATAGATGCAGTTACCACAGAAAATTCGGAAAAATGTGTAAGACACGCAGAACAACTACAAAATAAAGATTTTGAATAAGAAGGATTCAGAGATTGCATATTGGAACCCATCATTTTAACAATCGACCCCAATGACAGCGATTGTAGCAGCAGTGAAGACGAAGACCACCTTTGACGATATATTTTTTTTTATTATAAAATATATTGTACATTTTTTATACATTAATAGTATTATTATTATAATTATTATTATTGTTATAACTATTTTTATTCTTTTTAATTCACGTTTTTATTGTGTACTGTAAATTGTGTTTTTTTTTAATATCATTAAATACATACACATAATTTATTAATATAAAAATACGAGTTTTAAATTTTATATTTGGCGCGAAACAATTTGGCCACCACCAACGAGAAATTGCCACTGGGCGCGCGGCGGTCATCCGCATGTTTTCGTGATGCGTACTGTACCGATTGATGTCAACACTCATCTTTAATAGGGTAATACTACCGCTTGGAGCGCCACTAGTTAATTATTGGTAGTCATTTCATTCACGCATTAACAGATGCCGATGGGCAACTGTATAGCTTTAAGCGTGGTTTCAGTCATCCGTTTTTTTATGTTATCAGATAGCGTGTGTCTGTGTTTTTCAATTTATGTATTTAGACGATATTAGTACGTTTTTGGTTATATTATTTTAAAAATAACGAATTGGTAAGTAATATTGCAACATAATGACATAATATTATATAATTGAATAATGTTTATGTATTAAATGAGTGTTCAAAGAATATGTATCCTATAAGATACATCGCCAACTACCCATTTCATTAATTTTACTTATTATATCCTATAAACAATTTAAATAAAAAATTAATAATTATAACCTATATATTATATATTACATTAAGATTGATAAAATTAAAGTAGAAGCCGTTCTTCATGGCTGCGCATATGGTCCAATTTCCCTTTGGACATATCCATCATTTTGGTGACTTCTTCATTAAGGAGCTGGACATTTTGTGCAATTAGATGAGTTGCTAAAACTCGTTGTGATCTTGATATGCCATCTCTAACCTAATAAAATAAATTATTTACATTTTTTTAAATCAATATTATAATAAGTTTAATAACCATTTACCCTGAGATTATTCCGTACTTGATTAAACTCAACTGAAAACTGATTTTCAATGTAAGTTAATTTCCCTGAAATAAAGTTTGACATGATTACTAATGGATAAATTATAGAAAATTATTATGGATGAATTATAAAAATTATACCAATATTACATATAATTTATATTTTTATAAAAGTATATTTAAGAAATATTATCCTTATAGCATAAAATAAACATTTTAACAACCCAGAAACTATGTATTAAAATTTTGATTTAGATAGTTAAAAATTTTAAGAAAATTACCAGCTAAATAATTTGCACTAAAACGTTAAAAAATCACCCTATATAGTCATGAGAATTCATCATGATACTAATAATTTATTATATTACATGGAAAGGTTTTTTCTAAAAAATATCTAAGTCCCAAAACTTAATTAATTGTTAAAAATTTGAATATTTATTTTCAACACATATTTACATTTAAAGAGCTTTAAAAAAGTAAGAACATTCAAAAGAATTGGGAATAATGGTTGCTACAACCCGGTTTGTTGGAATACGGTGAAAAATTATTCTCTATTATATGAAACTGTTAATTCATAATTGCATGCTCACATGATTATTGATTTATAACAAAAAACCAATTATAAAATAACTATATCTACTTAGTTAAATAAGCTGGACACAAGCAAAAAAAACAGAAACTATTGATCACCTATAAAAACAGGTGATCTTAGTATAGGCATTACAAATAAAACCAAGCAACTACAATAGTATAAAGAAGCATGCTTTAAACAATGTTACCAAGAATATAATAAACCTAACCTAGGCTATAAGAAAAGCAACAAATTGTATTGGTTATAAAAATTAACTAAAATTTAAATACACATAAATTGACTTACTCATATCTTACACACTGTTGAACATATAAATCATAAAACACATAATTACAAACATTTAGGACAAAGATGCAACACATAGAACACATCAGAATTTGTCTGACTCACGGAGAAAATCCCAAACATGAGGATGACGTTCCATTTGCACCAATAATGTCGAATCAAATGATTCCAAGTAATTGTTCGTACGATAGTCTTCTCCAAAAACACTGAAAAACTCTGGACCAACCTTAAAAAACCAATAATGTTCAATATAATATATTATGGCAGATGAGGCAGATGAGGCAGTGCAAGAACCATTCTGAAAACACGAGCTGCTTCAGGACTTCTCTTGACTAGATCCAAAACATCATCCGATTTACGATGACAATATCGTACAATCGTTTGGGTGTAATGAAACCAGCAACATCCCAATCTGCTTTCTGGAAATGCTTGTTGAACTGCATTCATGAGTCCTCTTTCAAAATCTGTAACAAACCGAATTAAATTATAGTTATGAGGTAAAATTTGCCGTACAATGTTAAATAATGTGACGTATGTTTCTTCTGTCCGACTTCTTAGAAAGACATACACCATTGGGAACGACACACTCTTAAATACCACTTTAAAAGTCGGGAAACTTTTCAAGTCTGCTGGAGCAGCCGGAACAGTCTTGAATGTTCCATCAATGCCAACAGTTGTTATTGTGGCCAACTCTTCTCTAAATCTTCTTATTGCATCCAAGTTTGCAAAAATAACTCCTTCGCTTGTTCCGTTGATCACTATTTCTTATTGGAAGAATGTTAACGGTGGTGTTTGAAGCGTGTGACTGTACGCAGCATTCTCTGGTCGGGTCAATGCTTCAGTGAGGTTATGGATGTTCTCGGGTATGCGTCCGCAATTTGGTTGACGAGACCTACGCATCCTCTTCCATCTTCTCTGTCCTTGCATAAATGTGTAATTGTTAGCAGCTTCTGGATACTTAACAAAATAAAAATTTGATGGGTGAGTGGACATGCTTAGGTTTACATGTCGAAATTGTCTAAGCCAAAAAAATTATAATTAAGTATTATAAATATAAACAACTAATAACTAGATAAACATATTGAATATCCATCACAGTTAAAAGTTTATTACTACAAAACTTAAAACTTTCATATTGGTATAGGTATAGGTTATTAAGTTCTAGTATAAGGTTACTTTACCTAGATAATGTTTTTTTTTTAAATTTGTTCTTACAAATTATTTATTTTACTTAACAGTTCAACCTTATTTTTAATGATACAAATTATTTATAATAATAAAATACCATTATAAAAGTAAGGTTAGTAAAGGTATATCATTTTTTATATCATTAATTCTTTTAGTAGACATATACCTAATTATTATTTTTTTTATTTTCATAGTACCTAGTGTCTAGTTATAAAATATACAGCCAGGTATGACAATAATCAGTATCCACCCGTCTACTCACCATAGTAAAATAAATCTACTTTCACTATTTTTGTAATACGTAGTTATATGCACTTGCTATAAGAACATAATGAATTAACTTCTTAGATTCATGACAGAAAGCATACATTTTATCATTGATGTGTATATTGTAAAATTATTTTAGGTACCTACCTACCTATAACAATGATAGGTAAGTAGGTACATACATATACAGAACTTATACCTACCTACTTGATTTATTTTTATGTAAAGCCTATAAAATATTATAATATTCACTCATCCATTAAATTATTAAAAATATACCTAATAATCATTATTTCATATAAAATTAGAAAACTACCTAGTTGTATTAAAGGTCCTTGCAAATTTATTAGTTACCTATCTAACTGTGAGTACAAACATACAGGTAAGCAAATAATGTTTAAAAATAAGTTAGTAAAATAAAATATTAATCGAAGAACTTACTGAACGATTGCATTGTTGTAAACAGTCCTAACTGAAACAGACATGTTTTCAGGATCAATGCTCCTTGCACCAATTGCTTCTCTTAAGAAAGGTACATGTACATTTATATCTATGGTTGTGTCGATTCCGAACTCTTATTCTATTGTCAATAACTTCTGTACTCACTGATGCTGTACAAGGACAATACTCATAAAGCCTACTGTTTTGCCGCTCACATAGTGAGTCGGTTGGCAGTGGCTTCGCGTTTGTAGTACTTAAAACCTAAATTATCCACATAAACTCTTGAACCATGATGAATCCCTGGAATTAGTCTGTAGATTACTGGTACAACCTTTTCTACAGGATCTTTTTCATCCTCGAGTACTCGGTCTTCTTCATCTTCATCCGTGAGTTCTTCAATCGGGTTATTCTCGTAAACAACTAGATGGAAATAATCATGGTCTAACAAATGAGCGGGGAGACCGATTTCTTCCTCGATGTTCATCATGATTGTGCACTATGACTAACAATACAGGTTGTGTCTTGGAGTCGATTATCAAAGTAACAAAAAATAACAAGTTTAAGGTCGAGCGGATATAGTAATACACTAATACAGTAATACACAATACACTATAACAAAAACGAGCGACAGCACGAATAAAATCGGCAGTATGACCTGCGGCCAAAGTTTTAAAGAACGACGTGCGACTGCACGATCAGTAAACGGCGTACGGTTAAGACGAGCAAACAATATTAAAGATACAAGATCGAATTATTCGAAAAAGATGTGTAGAGTGCCAGAGTACCGTCGTGTTCAAGAGCGGTTAAGCGAGTCGTCACTTGTTGGTCACTTGTTGGTACTTGCTTGTACTTCGTGAATCGTGCGGTGGGGTGGGAAACTGGAAATAACGCTCGACAAAACCGTTACAAAACACAGCAATAGACTTCAAAAAAGGCGGGAATTATTAAATAGTAAATACATAATCTATTGACTATTTCAACTTTCAAAGTACCTACGGCTACTAAAGCAGTGAATTTATAAATACTGAATCTTCGATTGAATAATTTGAACTTGAGGTTAACTAGGTCCTCTAGAGGTAATTTTCCAAAATTTGGGATAAACAGCCAAAAAATAGTAAATAATATGTTTAACTTGTTTGAAATTGATTTTAATTATTTACTATTTAGTTGCAACTACAAAAATAATTGTGCTACCTAGAGACTTACTTAACATTTTTATCAAATATTAATTCATTATTGCTTTGCAATTTAAATTCATCTATACTTAAAACTATAGGCCTATACACTAAGTCAGTTTATAGGTCTATGCTTAGAACAGGTATCTACATCAAGGATGATGCAAAAGGAGCATGTAGACATGTATTTGGCTACAGGAATAACATTGAAGGGTAGCAAAAAGTCAATATTTTTTAATATAAATAAAAATATATTAACTTCAATAAATAATAAATATGTCTTAGTATATAATTGTAACTTGTCAAAATATCATAATTATATAAATATATATTTACTCATCATGGTGTTGGAATGAAGTTAACAGCAAAAAATTAATTAACAGGGGACAGCCATTGTCCATATTTCTTACATACATAAATATTACTGAAAAAGTGGCAGTAAATTTATGTTTGCTCACATAATATAGGTACTTATATACATTGTCCCTTACTATGGACTATATTGTGTATAATACAGCATTATCTTTATAAGGAGAAAAGAATACCCATTTTATTATGTACTGGAAAATCCCTATGTAGTACTTTCTAATAAATTAAATCCAATAAAGGTATCGAAATTATAGGGTTAAATATTTGGTATGCCGACACTTGGGTGCAGAAAATTGGGCGCGGGACAATAGGGCGCGGAACATTGGGTGCGGGACTTTTAGGCGAAATGACAATTGGGTGCAAGACAATTAGGAGCGAATATAAATAGACGGACTAAGGTTTGAAAAATGGTGATATTTTAGTCTGGTTAAATATCCACAGTTGTTCAATGCAATTAAAAATATTAAATATTAAAAATAATTTGTGTTATATGAAATATTTCTTTTTACAATGTGTGAATTCGTTAAAAGTGAAAAGAATCGAGACCTGCTAATTTTTAAAAGTTATTTATACAAATTAGAACGAACAACTAATGAAAAAACAATTTGGCGCTGTATTGAAAATAATAGTAAAAAATATCCGGGTCGAGTACATGTAGAAAAGGGAGAAGTAACAAAAGAAAGTAAGCGTGAACATAACCATCGGCCGGATCGTTCAAAAATTTAAGCAAAACAGGCTATTGAAAATATGAAAATAATAGCAAAAGAAACAGAGCTGAGTTCACACGTAGTTTTGAGTACTATGTTAAAAGAGGTAATTAACCCATTAAGTCTGAAATTTTTTTTTCTTTCAAATTTGAAGTTGATTTTAATTAAAAACTTACCTGACGTACTTAAAGAATGATTGTCTATAATTTTTTTTTTTTTTTTTTAGTCTGTTTTTAAGATAAGTTCCGTAACCATATGGTAACGCTAGGAGCATATACTACTTAGTTTATAATAAATAATAATCAAATTTTTATCAAATAAATATCGTTATAGTAGGTATACAAATTCAAAAATACAATTAGTAATTATGAAATCAACTGTATTTTTAATTATTACATACAATTGACTTATTCTAAATATTACAATAAAACTAAATAGTTATAAACTAATTTATTTTTTATGGAAATTAGCAAAACAATCGATATATAATCCAACGTCACATTTCACACACATTGTCCGTCCTACCGATTTACAGCCATCTCTTGCACACCTCCTTCTTTTCTTCTCTTGAGTATATGAAACTAAGTGGTCCATACGATCATATCTAATATCATCGGAAACACGACTGTCGGATGATGATAGAGATTTTGATGGTCTTCCTGCACCTATTCGAGCTACCCCATATCTTTGTAAATATGTAAGCACTAGTTCGCGGCGGAAATCCAACTGGGTAATTTGTTTAGAGTTAACTTTTTTGTACAAAGACCAACTGTTGTTCATTGGAATTTCCAATAGCCAAGTAAAAATTGGCCACCACCATTTTTTACCTCTCACCCCAATTCTATAAGTGGCTATGTTTTGATCCATCTGATCAGTTCCACCCATATACTGGTTATATTGAGCAATAAGTTTAGGGCGACTTACATTTATATGTTTTTTATGTTTTTGTGAATATCTTCTTACACTTGATACATTTTCAGTGCCGACATCAGTGGAAGCCATTGTAACAACTGCATTATCCATCCATCTAACCAACAAAATACCCTTATTTTTTTCTATTGCAGTTTCAAAACTTCCACGTTCTTTTTTTGAAAATTTTTTTTTTTCGGTCAAAGGACAATTTTTTGGTATTCTATTCTGCCGTATAGTACCAATCGCTGAGTAACCCAAATATTTGACATAATTAAAAACATTTAACCCAGTAAATAAGTTATCCATGTACAATGAGTATGGTAAATTTTTTTTAGACTCGGGTAAATCTTCAAGCATTAAAATAAGGGGTGATACTGCCTTTCCAAATACTGAATTATATTTTTCATTTTCACGAGGATCTTTGCCTTGATACAATTCAAAATTTACAAGATAACCATCATTCGTATTTACACACCACATTTTGTAACCAAACCGTATTGGTTTGCCTCTAATAAATTGCTTACATCCATGCTTACCAAAGTACTTCACCGTTGATTCGTCATAAGCAAGTTGTTTTTGAGGTACAAAATTTTCTAAGCATTTATTTTTTATCATATTCATAAGAGGTCTAATTTTCCAAGCCTTATCTTTAGCATCAATTTGTGTATTATCAGCGACATATTTGCAAAAATCTATCACGGCGCATTGCATTACAGACAGCTTCATTTTTCATATCATCCATAGAGTCCCAAAACGATCCCAGGCAAGTGAAAGTAGCAGATTCTGAAGGAGCTGTTTATAATTTGCGTTAGGGATAGTAAGATATTGTTGGGAAGAAATTTAAGAGCCGTGTTGGTGATGAGATCATCGCCTGGGGCTTTCTTCTTGCGAAGGTCGCTTATGATTTTTTGAACGGTGCCGGGGGTGGTGAAAAGGTTAGATTTTATAGTATTGAGGTTTTGTAGTGAATGGTAGTACGCGGTCACTTCTGGTATGTCGGGACCGGGGTTTGTTTGGAATTGTTGTTCGAGAGAGTCCGCTATCAGCTCGGCTCGGTCTTTGGCCGGAAAGACAAGACTGTTTGGCCCGGTCAGAGGGTGAGAAGCTGGACGTTTATGAAGGAGGCATTTGTTGAGTTTGTAAATGGAGTTGTCTTGTTGGTCAAGAGAGTTTAGGAAGGTGTCCCATTGGTCAGTTTTGTGAGTTAGAAGTAAGGTACGAATTAGTGCGATTTTGGCGTTTAGTTGGCGTTTAACGGTTGGTAGTTGGTTTTTTCAGTTATTTCTTATTTTATGTAGTCGGGAAGTAAGAAGGACGAGTTTTTGAGTTTAGGAGTAAATACGCTAGCTTCGATAGCGTGTTGCAGGTTTTTGGTCAGACAATCGACTGCTAGGTCAATTGAATGTTTGTCATTTGTCGGTGGTACGGGAGAGTTAGGTAAGTTGGTAAGGATCGTTTTGTATTTTGTCCAGTTAATGAAGCGGTTAGTAGCAGGAGGAGACGATGAGATCGGAGTACATAGAGTCTCAAGAAGTATAGGGTTATGGTCGGAAGATAGTTCGTTGAGGTTTTCGATTTGGGTCGGGTATGGTAGACGTGCGAGGGCGATGTCGAGTACGTCGGGTCTGTGACGGGCGTAAGTGGGAAAATGTGTGGGGTAAGAGGGGGCAGTAATGGCATAGTACGAATGTTGAACGTGATCAAAGAGAACACGGCCGGCTGCGTTTGTTGAGTGGCTGTACCACAGTGGGTGTTTGGCGTTGAAATCGCCTGCCGATATTTGCCATTCCGCGCTTTGAGTAAGTAGGTCTAAGTCAAGTGTCGAGAGAGTGGCGCCAGGTGGTTAGTATACCGCTGATACAAGTATCTCATGGTTGTTAAGTTTGATAAGGACTGAAGAGGTTTAAATGGTTGTGTTAAGAGTCATAGGTTGGTGGACGATGCGACGGTGAAAGGACGGCCGTGCCGCCGTGAGGGGGCGAGCCCCGGGTAGTCGGTAGACGAGAGGATCGAGAGCAAAATTCAGCGACCAATCAGAAAGTAAGGATTATTATCATATTATCATATAATTATTAAGAAACATTATATTACCCGCGCATGTTTAAATATAAATATAAATATCATACAATTATTAAGAAACATACATTATCCGCGCATTATCATAATACAACGACGCGTATACCTAATTGTGTTTATTCGTTACCTTTTATTTTATAAATGTTGTAAGTATAATGTCGTCTTCATCTTCACTTATGTGCAATATATGTAAAAAAGTTTTTGGGTACCAACGGAATTTAGTAGCACATAGAAAGAAGTGTGGCAGTGGAATCGTTGAAGAAAATATCATTAAAAAATCAATAAAATGTCCAGACAATAAATGTGGACAATTATTCAGCGGATATGCATTGCTACGAAAACATGTTGAAGAGTACCACAAAATCGTTCTAACAAAAGAACATATTTATTTTAAAACTCTAAATGGTATGTAAAATAGGTATTAATAATATCTTATCTATCAAATAGATCTTTTAGAGTCATGATTATATCACCTTTTATTTTATTATTCATTAATGATATACTTAAATATTGCAAGTATTTATTAATTGCCAAAATTTAAAAATGTATATACCACTAAACTATAAACACAATATAAATCTGTTAAATAAAAGTTCCCCCTTTTATTATAATATTGATAATGGTTAATGGAGATTTTATATTATACCTACTAATAATGTGTACTGTATAGTGTGAAAACCATTCTTTAATTAAGCTGCTGTTTAATTGTCTAGATAGGTAGTGTAAATACATTGACAGGTAATCATAATTCATAGGATTCTGTGGAGTCTAATGAATATGCTAAGTAGGTATAATGTAAATATGCGCTTTCTTATATTATTTAATGTTATTATTGGTATATTACATGGAAATATATTAATTTTTTATCATAAAGCTGTAGGTATGTTATATAATTATTAACAACTACATATTTGAATATATGGTTATAAGGTTTACAGAGAAAATATTTATGTAGAAAATGGATGATAATTGATAATTTATTAATAATAAGCATTAAGAATTTCTTATTTCCAAATTGCTTAGTTGCTTATGAATAACTATATTAAATTTCTTTTGGAAAATAAACTAATAATTAAATTGAAATGAACACTTGCTTCGATTATCTAAATCCTAATATTGGAATTCAAAAAATGAAATATTGTTAACTAAAAACAATTAGAAATGAAAATTTTTAATAGGAAATACAATAGTGACTTTACTATTATTGTTAAATAATTATTAGATTAATCAATATTTTTGGTCATTATTCATTACTAATTAGTATTATGGACGTGTAAATATGTAGTATATTTGTTTCAATTTCTGCTGCTGGAGTAATGTTAAAATTGTGTACAGTACAGTATTATAAAAGATACTTTTAAAATTGCATCTAAATATAGATACCAATACATTCATTCAGAAAGTATTATGAATACTTAATTAAACAAGTATTTACTTAAATACTTTACCATACTGGACTACAGTGTAATTTAATCTAAGAATTAAATAAAATGAATACCTGAATACTCACTATGTAGGTATATAATTTTTTGCAGATTTTAAGGAATGGAAACAGAAGGTTGAAAAAGAAAATGTTTGTTCATATATTACAAAATCAACAGCTAGTATTAAAAATGGAAAACGAACTTATTACAATTGTCATCGTAGTGGATACTTTAGTAGTAAATCACGTGGGATTAAGCGTATTAAAAGCCAAGGAAGTAATAAGATAGGATCAACATGTACGTCTTCAATGGTAAATACTAATTGTGATTCTACCTAAAATGGACATCTAGATTCTAGATGTCTATAAACTAATTAAGTATTGTATTACTATTTAGGTGGTGACGGAAGATGCTAATGGAATAAATGTTGATTATAGCAGCACCCATTTTGGGCATGGGTCTAATTTAGGGGTTGATACCGAGTTGCGGTCGAGATTATAACAGGTAAAAAAAAAATCCGAGTTGCGGTCGGGATCAAAACAGGTTAAATATCAAAATAGGTAAAAATCCTAGTTGCGGTAAAAAAATATGATTAATAATTATTATGACAGATTTAGACGATGCCCCCAAATCGTCCCCTCCATCCCAAAAGTTAACAGGAGAAGTTCTCCTGGATCTGTATCTGCATATATGTATGGCTAGGATTATTATTTGTGGTAGCATCATTATATACTTTACTATAAATAAAAATTAACTCAATTGTTCTACTCAAAGAAAAAAGTAACAGTAATAATAAAGTATAATATAATGTTTGGTTTAATAGTTAAATATCATAAAAGATTAAACAACATTTTTTTTTGTACATTACACGTGATAAAAACTAAAAAGGTGGACTTGTTGGTACACTCTGCTGTATAGGAGTTGATGAGCATATCATTATAATGGATGTGTTATATTTATATTTTTTTCAATTTATAATTGCATATAAATACAGATAGAAAGTTTTATGAATACTTGATTAAACAAGTATTTACTTTAATACCTATTACAGTGTAATTTAATCTGAGAATAAAATATTATAATAATAATTACCTAATAATATAATAATTAATATGTATGGTTATTTGTATTATGGATATCTAATATTTTTCGTTCAGCTCCTACTGCTGGAGTATTTTTAAAACTTTGTTTTATTTCAATTTTTTCACGTTCAGTAGTAATATTTTGAAGTTGAGATTTACAATTAGTTTTTTTTGTTACAAGTCGAAGCTGTTTATCAATTTTTTTATTGGAAGGCTCTATGTCGTTAGTATCTATTAGTTTCCTTTTTTTTCTTTGAATGGTATTCAGAAGTGAATCAACTTTCTTCTGTATATCAGTACAATCGTCCATTGAATAATCATTAGATTTCATTAAACCGACACCCATCATTAATTTGTTAATAATTAATTTTTTTTCTTTTTCAACAGGTTCTTTAATATCTTGGTTCACCAGAAGTTTTTCAAAATTATCAAACTGTTCAGTTGATTCATCGGGCTGTGTGAAAAAAGTCTGAACTAAATGCTCTTCTGACAGTAAAATTAAGTGAATATGTTTACAAATATTTGATCTAATCATAAAATCTGGACAGCCACATGTATATATATGATTACATATATTACATAAGCGACATTTCAATTTACAATTGCTTAAAACACAGATTTCTTGTACTTTACTGACATCATAGGATGATTCTTTTCCCGTAGTAGAATTAATTTTCCAAGTTGTAGGAGACATACGTTCAATTTTGGCATTGCATATTTTGACAGCAGCATTGTGGCTCATCATAATTTTATCTTCTTTACTGCAGTATTTATTTTTGGCTAATTTAATAAACCTTTCAAAGATCTTGTCACGTATAAACTTCAGTAATGCGTTTATACATATCCATACGTTTATTTTTTCGTCCGTTTAAATAAAAATATTTGATGGTCTTATGTATAGATTCCAAATACATATTGGTATTGATGCCACATAAATTACGATGACAACAGTGCCGCAACTAGCGGGTGACTGGGGGTGCGTAGCACCCCCAAATAGGTCTCCTTTCCACTTAAGTGGGGCCCCCAAAAACGGCAAAAACACAAAATGTTTGTTTGATAATTATATTTATGTGTGGAAATTAAATCAACAATCAATCCATAGAGTAGGTAATAAAACTACAAGAATAAAATATTATAATATTATGTAATAATAATATTAGTGTATCAATTATCATTGGGAATACCGATAACCGAGTATACTGGGGGTCACTGGATATTGTATATTTGTACGTTATAATAATTTAATAAAATTAATAGATTACTATGCACACTGACACTATATATATATAATTGCTCAGTTGGTTGTGCCTTATCATTAGTGGAATTTTCCCGTACGTTGTTTTATTTATAGATGCGCCTGCCGCCTGGTTCGACTGCAAAATTGATACATGCACGATGCACATATTATTATAGCTTATGAGTTATGACTATTGACTAATATTTTTGATTAATATCAGTTATCACATGACTCATGAGAAATTGTTCGTATCAAAATCGTGACAAACTGATCTCTCCTTTATATATTGCACTCTTGCAGTTTGCTGTCTTCAGTCTTGAAGATTTTTGTTTTATTTTATTTGAAGTTTTTATTTCTTTTTCCGTAAAGCTTATTATTTGTATATTTTGTTATGTCTTCAAAAAGAACTTACGATAGTGGCTGTAAAAAACGTAAAGCAAAAGAACTAAAGATTGAAAATCTGAATCTCATTAGAGGTTCTATGAAAAAATTTCTACGAAAAACAAATATTTCTGGTAATTATTACTTGCCATGTGCCCTTGGCCATTTTTTCTTGTTACGAATTACCGTAATGATTTATTATTTTAGAAAATGAAGCATTGACAGACCAGAGTTCAGAAACAGCGATTTTAGATTTGTTGAGTGAAAATGTTTTGGAAAATAATTTACATATGCAAAAAGATAATGTTAATGAAAATAACATTGAAATGAATAGTGGTAAGTTTTTTTTTCTGAAATTATTAAAAAAGGAAATGTGATTTAATTAATGTAGAAAATTCCAAATTGAGTAAATTTTATCATAATATACCAATTATAAATTAATTATTGTAGTATCTATAGTGCAATTTTACTCAATATTTAACTTTTAAAAGCTGTGTTTTAATAATAATAATAAAGCTGTTTTAATGAGTATATTAAAAAATTTAAATTAAAATAATTTATTTTTTAATATACCTTTAACATAATAAGTTACACATGTAGATTTACACCTACTTAACTTACCAACTTAAAATTTACTTAATTTTGTGGGTTTGAAAATTAAATTAAATTTTTATCAATAGCTTATTTAATTGTTGATCATTTTTAGGTAGTGAATTATCTTCAACTTTTAAAATTATAAACTCATTGAAAGAAAATACTGTTGAGGCATCTAATATGGAATCAAATTTTGGTAAGTTTAGAATTTATTTTCAAAGTTTTTATTTATTTATTTATTGAAAATTGAAGTGTTACTCTTACAAAACTTGTAATTTAGGTAGGTTCTCAAATATAAAAAAAAAATTAAGTTATTATGTATAGATACCTACCTAACTTAATTGTTTGTATAATATTTCATTTATCACAAAAATATGTATTAAAAAATTGTTTGTAACTAAGAATTTTAAAGTTATTTGATATAACTATTTCTATTCATTCTTTTAGAAAACAGCAAAATCCAATCACACAGTTCTATTGAAAGTAATGAGGACTTTAATAACTTAGGTATGTTTTTAGTTTTATTTATAACATAATATTTGATTTCGTATCTTGCTAATTGTTAATTAAACTAACTGTAATCTGTTTTATATTTTTAATGCCTAAAGGTACTACCTATTTTGCCCACCACTATTTATATTTATAAATTAAGAACTATTTTTATTAAATTTTAAGTTGATCAAATGCTAATACTAAGAACATTTAATCGTACTCCTTAGTCTGATCAATTTCAGTATCTACTGATTTATATCAAGAATTAATTTTATATTATTTTTTAAATGTTGAAAATTACGATGTCAAATAGATTTTTCTCAATTAATTTAAAATTTGTGATTAGGCAACAATAATATTTGTCTTTAAATTTAATTTACCATTATAGGTATTTCTGATGATTTTTCTTTGGATTTGAATTGTGAATTTCCGACTGATCGTGGAAAGTTTCCTGATATTATTAAAAATTCCAATTTAAAAAGACAAATAATTTCGTTCGGTCCTTGCAAACCAAATATCAAATTTCCGCTTAGTACCACGTATTTTGAAGACAGTAAAGACAGCAAAAGCAGAAAATTTTCCGTTGAATATTATTTTACTACAAATTTGTCTGGCCAAAAAATACCCCGAGGCTGGCTCTGTTATTCTATTATACTTGACAAAGTATATTGTGAATCATGTTGGTTGTTTGCAGATAGAAAACATTCTTATTTCAAATCAAATTGGATAAACGGAATAGACGACTGGCAACATTTAACACTGAAAATTAATAAACACGAATCATCTGTGCAGCATATTGAAGCTGTTAAATTACGTACAATTTGGACAAAAAATTTAACAATTGATCAATCAATAGAAATATTAATATCTAAAGAAGCTCAGAAATGGAGGGACATTTTAACTCGTTTAATAAAAATAATTTTATTTTTAACAGCTGGAAACACTGCCCTTCGAGGCAATGAAAGAAAATTGTCTGAAACTAATCCATCTGAAGGAAATTTTATTCGGGCTGTTAGACTTCTTGCTGAGTTTGATCCTGTGTTAAATAGCTTACTACTCACTGAACAATCACGAGTTAAATATTTGAGTTGGAAAATTCAAAACGAATTAATTGAAATATTAGCTACTAACTTGCAACAGTTGATATGTGAAGAAATCAGATCAGCTCAATGTTTCTCTATCATAATTGATTCTACGCAAGATATAACCAAGATTGACCAAGTTAGTTTTATTTTTCGGTACACAATTGTTGATTATAAAGAATCTAAGTTAGAAATCAAAGAATCATTTTTAGGATTTTATCCCTTAGATAAACATGATGCTGAAGGACATGTTAATTTAATTAAAGCAGTTTTAAATACTCACAACTTGGATATTAGTAAATGCAGGGGCCAAGGTTATGATGGTGCCTCTGTAATGAGCGGTTGTTTCTCAGGTGTTCAAAAAAGAATTACAGATATAATTCCTAATGCATCATTTGTACATTGTGCTGCTCACAATTTGAATCTTGTGTTATCAGATATGGCAAAAAGTACACCAAAAATGTTAAATTTTTTTAACATTGTTCAAGATTTGTTTTTATTTTTTAGCAGTAGTGCTCCTAGATGGGCAACTTTGGCCTTAGGCGATGATGTTGCTAAAATAGTATTAAAAAAAGTGTGTACCACCCGATGGGAGTCGAGACATAATGCGGTTTTTGCCCTGAAGTTTCGATATAAAGATGTATTAAAATCATTAACAAGTATAATTTTAACTAGTGATAAAAAAGAAGAAAATAATAGAGCTACAGGTTTGAAAAGAAAGCTTGAATCTTTTGAATTTGTATTAATTCTTTTTATATGGGAACAAATTTTAAGACCGTTTTATTTAGTTTCCAAGAAAATGCAATCAATTGAAACAAATCTTCATGTTGCATGTGAATATTTACAATCGGCTGTTACATCCATTGAAAATCTAAGAGATAATTACGAGTGTCTTGTTAATTCAGCCACAGACTTGTGTAATAGTTGGGGCATACCAGTCAATAACATTACAAAACGAAAAATATTTTCTAAAACGTTTTTCGGTGATTTAGATGGAGATAAACGACACGATATAGCACAAGAAAATCTTAAAGTTAAAGTATTTTTGCCTGTAATTAATACAGCTTTAGTACAACTTAAATATCGTTTTATAGGTTTACAAGAGGTTGTTAATAAGTTTAATTTTTTACAACCACAAAATATGTTACAATTCAATGAAGAAAAACTTGTTAAGGCAACATATGACTTTATTATATTTTATGAAAAAGATATAAGTTCAGATTTCACAAGACAAGTATTATCAATAAAAGAAATATTAACTGATTCACTCTCAAAAATCAAAACTATTAAAGAACTAGCAAAATGCATTTTAGAAAATGATTTAGGATCTCTGTACAAAGATGTTTTAACTGCTTGTGTAATTTTTACATCATTACCCGTCACAGTAGCATCAGCAGAGCGTTTTTTTTCCAAGCTCAAAATTATAAAAAATTATTTGAGGAACTCTATGGCACAAGAAAGACTTACAAATATCAGTATACTAAATATTGAACATAACAGAACTAAAGATTTGAATATAAATCAAGTAATTGACAATTTTGCCAACAAAAAAGCTCGAAAAAAGAACTTTTTAAAATAATAATAATTTATTTATTTGTAATTTAAAATGAATAATATTTTCAAGTAAATTTTGGTTTTTTGTGTATTATATTGTTTTATACTTTTATGTTAACTAATATGTGTACCTTCCTTTTCTACTGATATTATATCATTTACATTGTACATTTTATCCGATAAGTATAATATATTACGAACTTTTAAGTAAGTTGTACTTATAACTCTCTACTTATTTATTTATTTATTGTTAATTAAACGGGCTAGAGCTCAATATTGTATAATATGTGTAATAATCATTGAGATTAAAAATAATTATAATGAGTACATGTATAAATCAAAAGGAGAAACAATTAAGAAATAATTATATTACAATAATTTGAGAAATAGAAACAAAAATGTGAATACTGATAATATCTAGTAATATAATTACAGAAATACTCAATAGTGTGAAAGTTTAAAAAAATTAATCTGGATATCATTAGCTAATTTAGTGGATCTATTTAAAGGTGCATTTTTTATATAGTTCTGATTAAGTGATTGTGAATGATATAATAGTATTCCTGATTTGTCATTGAGTGACATAAAAATATATAAAACTAAGCATTTTTACATAATTTATGTAGTCATTTTACCAATCTATAAATATGTTTTTTCTGTAAGCAAGGTTGTTCATATTTAGTATTTAATATTTAACTTATATTGTGATTGTGTGTATTTAGACACATCTTCTAAGACGTTTTATAATATTTTATTTAGGTACATACTTAATATTTTTATGATAACAATTTATGACATTCATTAGTCATTACAGTGTAAATGCTTAAAAATTAAGTTGAAATTACAAAAGTAAGTAATTTATTGCATACTCTTTTATAATGAAGGTTTAATGTTTAAAAAACAATAAGAACAAGAATATTTAGAAAACAAAAAAAATTGACTAGGTACTCTATAAAGAATTTTCTCTAATCAAAGTAAAAATATTTTTTAGAAAAATTATAAATATAATTTATTACAGTAATAAAATTAAGTTATGACAAAATCCCATTAAAAGGGCCCCACAATAAAATTTGCACTAGGGCCCCACAAAGCCTAGTTGCGGCACTGGATGACAATATGCCCATTGCTCTACTCTATTAAGATAATTACATTGAAAGTAATGATAAAATTCTTTTGTATCGTTGTCATCTCTCAATTCATCAGATATTCCAGCCAACATATTTTCAAAATCTTCCACATTTGTTTCATGTTGTAGTATTTTGAGTGTCTTATAAACGTAGGTTTTCTTTTCGAATGAACCCTTAATTTTTGTCTGTATTTGTTTACGCCATGAATGATCAACATGCCAACTACAGAGAAGTTTATGTTCAGCATTACCCATGACATTGCACCAAGCATTATAAAATGCTGGATCATCATCGCTCATAAAAACCTTTGTGTTTATATTGCCAGTTCTTTCTTTAACTTTTGTAAAAAAAGTGATCCATGTTTTGGTGTCTTTTTTCTTGGTAAAACAAAAACAACAAGGAAATCCATTACCATACTCATCCACTACAACTAGTGTAGTAAGAAGGTCATATTCTGTGGTACCGTGGGTAGAGTCTACACAGATTTTTTCATAACCAAATCTTTGAATCATTTCTAATTGAAACTTTGTTGCAATAATCAAAAATACATCATCATTTTCCCAATAGGAATAAATGATTGGATTTTCTTCTTCAGACAAACTGCTCATATTTTCCATCCATATACGTACACTAACATAGTCTGAAGAATTGCCCTGTGCCCTGAGCTTTGCCCTCAACTAAATTGAAATCCCTTTCAACATTTCGTAAATCTCTCTTTGAAATAACAGTGGTGACATCATAAATACTTTGGACATTATTTCTAATATCGTCCAAAATTTTTGAAAAGCTAACTCCTTCTGAGATTTATTCTACAACAAAAATAAAAGAATTGAGTACTTTTTTGAATAAGTATTTTTTTTAAATAAATTTGTTTCTTATACAAGGGTTTTTTCATTAAATGTTTTAAATTTTAGATACTGAGCGGAGTGAAAGAATTTATTGATTTTACAGTGATTTAGTATTTTTTTTCTATGTTTCAGTAACATTTTGGATAGTAAAAATGCTCTGATATTCGAGATCAGCATCTTTTCTGATAGAAAAGTGAATCTTGTTGGTATTTTGGGAGGTAAAAATTGAAAAACTGGAGAAGTTTTAGAAAGCATCGTCTAAATCTGTCAATTTTACAATTTCTAAATATTTAAAATTTTCCATGTGGCTTGTTAGACCAAAATCGGCCTGCCCAATATTTGGAGGCCCTATTTCAAATTGAAATGGTGCTACTGAGTTATAATTTATTAGGTATATTTTACAATAGCTGTAAGGAAATATTTAAAACTTGTCTAATAAATTCTATTACCTGCTATCATTGAACGTTCATTGGCAGTTAACCTACATCTACCTAAATTAGACCCATGCCCAAAATGGGTGCTGCTATAATCAACATTTATTCCATTAGCATCTTCCGTCACCACCTAAATAGTAATACAATACTTAATTAGTTTATAGACATCTAGAATCTAGATGTCCATTTTAGGTAGAATCACAATTAGTATTTACCATTGAAGACGTACATGTTGATCCTATCTTATTACTTCCTTGGCTTTTAATACGCTTAATCCCACGTGATTTACTACTAAAGTATCCACTACGATGACAATTGTAATAAGTTCGTTTTCCATTTTTAATACTAGCTGTTGATTTTGTAATATATGAACAAACATTTTCTTTTTCAACCTTCTGTTTCCATTCCTTAAAATCTGCAAAAAATTATATACCTACATAGTGAGTATTCAGGTATTCATTTTATTTAATTCTTAGATTAAATTACACTGTAGTCCAGTATGGTAAAGTATTTAAGTAAATACTTGTTTAATTAAGTATTCATAATACTTTCTGAATGAATGTATTGGTATCTATATTTAGATGCAATTTTAAAAGTATCTTTTATAATACTGTACTGTACACAATTTTAACATTACTCCAGCAGCAGAAATTGAAACAAATATACTACATATTTACACGTCCATAATACTAATTAGTAATGAATAATGACCAAAAATATTGATTAATCTAATAATTATTTAACAATAATAGTAAAGTCACTATTGTATTTCCTATTAAAAATTTTCATTTCTAATTGTTTTTAGTTAACAATATTTCATTTTTTGAATTCCAATATTAGGATTTAGATAATCGAAGCAAGTGTTCATTTCAATTTAATTATTAGTTTATTTTCCAAAAGAAATTTAATATAGTTATTCATAAGCAACTAAGCAATTTGGAAATAAGAAATTCTTAATGCTTATTATTAATAAATTATCAATTATCATCCATTTTCTACATAAATATTTTCTCTGTAAACCTTATAACCATATATTCAAATATGTAGTTGTTAATAATTATATAACATACCTACAGCTTTATGATAAAAAATTAATATATTTCCATGTAATATACCAATAATAACATTAAATAATATAAGAAAGCGCATATTTACATTATACCTACTTAGCATATTCATTAGACTCCACAGAATCCTATGAATTATGATTACCTGTCAATGTATTTACACTACCTATCTAGACAATTAAACAGCAGCTTAATTAAAGAATGGTTTTCACACTATACAGTACACATTATTAGTAGGTATAATATAAAATCTCCATTAACCATTATCAATATTATAATAAAAGGGGGAACTTTTATTTAACAGATTTATATTGTGTTTATAGTTTAGTGGTATATACATTTTTAAATTTTGGCAATTAATAAATACTTGCAATATTTAAGTATATCATTAATGAATAATAAAATAAAAGGTGATATAATCATGACTCTAAAAGATCTATTTGATAGATAAGATATTATTAATACCTATTTTACATACCATTTAGAGTTTTAAAATAAATATGTTCTTTTGTTAGAACGATTTTGTGGTACTCTTCAACATGTTTTCGTAGCAATGCATATCCGCTGAATAATTGTCCACATTTATTGTCTGGACATTTTATTGATTTTTTAATGATATTTTCTTCAACGATTCCACTGCCACACTTCTTTCTATGTGCTACTAAATTCCGTTGGTACCCAAAAACTTTTTTACATATATTGCACATAAGTGAAGATGAAGACGACATTATACTTACAACATTTATAAAATAAAAGGTAACGAATAAACACAATTAGGTATACGCGTCGTTGTATTATGATAATGCGCGGATAATGTATGTTTCTTAATAATTATATGATATTTATATTTATATTTAAACATGCGCGGGTAATATAATGTTTCTTAATAATTATATGATAATATGATAATAATCCTTACTTTCTGATTGGTCGCTGAATTTTGCTCTCGATCCTCTCGTGTCGGTAGGTCGTTCCTGTACGTGAAGTAATTTGGAATGTGAAGGTTGGTGGAGGGAGATAGACGAGTTTCGTTAAGTAAGATTATGTCGGTTTTTAGTTGGAGCGCGAGAGCTGTTAGTTCATTAAGTTTGTGTGTAATACCGTTGGAGTTCCAAGACAGGATTTTCAAGTTATTCATTGGGAGGCGTGAGAATTGTCAGGAATGCTTTTATGGTCGTTTCCATCAGTGTTTTGGGGTCCTGGTTGGTTGCCAGGGCAGTCAGTAGGTTGGTAAGGAGGTTTAGAATCAGGGACAGGTTGATTTGTTGTGCTTGGTAAGTGGGGGAGGGGGGAGCTGCTCCGGCAGTTGCAGTAGCGTAGGACAGGGTGGGCCTAGGTGCAGGTGGGGGAGGTGGTGTTTTTTGAATAGGAAGGGTTTTGTTTGGTTTTGGGATGGTTTGGGCCTGAGTTTGTGGTTTTGGTTGGTTTTGAGCCAGTAAGTGGGGGCATCCTCGGAAATTTGTGGTATGTGATCCGCCGCAGTTGCAGCATGTTGGGGCTTGTTCGCGGGTTTTTTGGCAGTCGCTAGCCAAGTGGTTACCTGCACATTTCACACATCTAGGTGGGTGACCGCAGTTGCGTGAACCGTGGCCGAAGCGTTGGCACGAAAAGCATTGGGCAGGGCCGGTGGATTTAAGGGGTTCGACGGAAATTTGTATATAGAAAAGATTGTTTAACAGGAAAATGTCTTTGGAATTTGGATTTGATGTGATGTGTACCACACAAATTGGCATCGGTTTTTCCGGGGTGCCGAAACGGCGGATGAATTTAACGGAGAATCCAAGGGTTTCCAGCTCCCCTTGGATTTCGTCGACCGGGATATCATTTGGGATGCCCTTCAGCACGACTTTGAGGGAACGTTGTTCGGGGAGCGAAAATGTGTGGAATTCCGTTCCTTTGGACATTAGCGTGTTTTGGATCAGACGGAATTGGGACGAATCAGAAGTTTGGATGGTGACTTGGTTGTTGGAGGACGATTTGGCGGTTAGTAAGGTAGGGGCAAGGTTTGGGAGGGCGTAGATCACGGGAGCGATCTTCCGCCAGGAGCCGGAGCTTAGCATGATTGGTGGTGGTCTGGCGGATGTAGGTTTAGTCGGAGTTTTTGGTGTGTTTGGTGCGGAAGTAGATTGTTTAGATGCGGAGGTGGTTTGATTTAGTGTGGAGGTTATTTGGTTTAGTGTGGAGGAGGTTTGGTTTTGTACGGAGGTGGTCTGATTTTGTGCGGAGCTATTTGTTTGGTTTGGTTTAGGTACGGAAGTTGATTTAGTAGATGTCGCAGAGGACGCAGAGGACAGTGAGTGGTTTGTAGAAAGGCTACAGTCAGAGAGAGAGTCTAAGGTTTCAGAGTCGGAAGTATTTGGTTTTATTTGAGGGGGAGAAAATGTGCGTTGCCGTGCAACTTTCGGAGGTGGGTTGTAAGTGGAGTTTCCCGTTTTGCGTTTTTGTTTGCCCATAGTCAAGGTTGTGGTCAACCTTTTTCTGGGGAGGGGACGGGGATGCTGTGGCTATGTGAGGGCGCGGCCCCACGACAGCTGGTTGCGGAGGGACACGTCGTTTTCGCGGCGGCTTACTTGTGGGCGCTGGTGCCCTGTTGGAGAGCGGTGAAAACGGCTGTTGCTATTGACTTTGACGTCGCTTCCGCGGCGGCTTTGGTGGGCGCTGGTGCCCTGTTGAGAGCGGTGAGAACGGCTTGTTGGTTTCGCTGTCGCTTCCGCGGCGGCTTATTGTAGACGCTGATGTCCTGTTGGAGTGAACCGGCAGTTGACGGTTGACGGTCGGTTTTGACCCGTGGGCGCTGTTGCCCTGTTGAAGGTACTGCTTCAGAAGCTGGATGCAGTGTTGGTCGGCAGAGTAGGTGTGAACCGGCTGGCTGTTGACTGGATTCTGGTGATGATGATGATGATGATAATAATGATGATACTGACTAAGTTATCGAGATCGTCCGGTATATATACCCTTTCTGATAACTTAGTCAGTCGCTGATTGGCCCGCGCGTTTGGTTATGACAGATGAACACCACACCATTGTATTGCCGTTTGCATTTACTTGGTGCGGTTTTCGTCTGTCACTTGTTCAGTTTTAACCTGTCATTTCGTTGTATTTGTTGGTTTTGATAAAAACCCTTTTATTTTGTTTATTCCGTAACATGGATTTGGTAATTCGGTCCATAGTATAAGTCCCATTGTAAAAACAAGTAGACGTGAAGTTGATTTACACGAAGTTGACTATTTAAAACAATACAGTCAACCAGTGAAAATGTAAGCCAACGCTTACAAATACAGCTAGAAAATAAAAAAGAAAAGAAAATTTGATGAAGCTGATGACGTTTTGAAATATCAAGTCATTAGCTGATGCTACTTTGTTCCAAGGAAGACAGCTAGAAAGAATTGCTAGAAATATTGTAGAACAGCAGTGCAATTCAATCCTTATGATGCGATATGGAATATCATTTGACAATGAAGATAAAGAAGACATTTTTCTTTATAATAGTGAGGATTTATTGTAAATAAAAAAAAAAATGAGAATATTACTAGGTTATTTTAATGAAATTGACTTTTTATTTTTAGTCACTAGTAAATAAAGTTAATAATCTTAAAACAAAATATATAATATAGTTATAATTAATAAATCAATAACTTATAATAATCAATATATAATATCACATTATAAAACAAATGAATATTGTCTCAATTCGATAGACATTTGACTCTCCAAGAGTCGATATTCAATCAGTCTGTCTTCAGTCTTTCACACTTACGATTCTACTCCGCGATACTTAGTTTATTCAAGTCTTTTAAATTTTCAAGTGGTTATTATTTTAAAACGATTTTTAAAAACATGGCTGGTTCAATTGAAGACAACGCAGCATTATATAAGAAGAAGACCTACACTTATGTGCCACCATCGTCACCGGCTGAACTCATTGAAGCCACAAGCTTCACACTTGACTTTGCGAGTCGCAAATTTATACAAGTCGGTATTCTACCAGATGCAAAATACCAGGTCGTTGTAAATATATTAACTTCACCGAGATACGTTCATATTACTCCAGTCTTTTTAAAAAAAATATTTTATTATATGGGGCATATCCTGTCTTTTATACTGGATACGCCGCAGAAATATAAACGCGTTATATTTTTCGAAGACGAGATAGTGAAACTATCAAGTATGGTCTATACCGGGGAAAATGTGCTTGTGATTAAGTCTAAAACCCGAGACGGTTGTAGAGTTCTACTGAACCGAGCAGATCTTATTCAACTACAATATCTGGAGCGGAGCATTACAGAAAGTATTATACGAAAAGAAGTTTACAGCACGCCATTAATTCAAAGCCAGAGCGAGGAGTTCGTAATATACCTACACAAGAAATGTTTACAGATGGAGTCACCACCGATAAATTTGAATGAGATGACAACATTCATTAAAAACGTGGAAGACGATAGAGTCATCAAATCTTTTCCAAACCTGGCACACCAAATACAAATATGTGCAGCTAAACCACTAGCAGAATCTGTGTTAAATAAGGTAATTCATAAATATAATAATATTACATGTAGAAAAAATATTTAATACAATTCTATTTTAGTTACAGAATGTTGAGATGGATTCACCAACGTCGCCAAGCTATTCACCGGTCGGCGATATATTCAACGAGCAAGACGAATCACTTATACAGTTAAAGGTAATTTATATAATCATATTTTTAAAAATAAAAACAATATTAATTTTATATTTTTTTCCCAGCCACTAGATTATATTGACGGCCCAACCGAGATTTCTAATCAACAATCGGTCGACGTAAACGATGGACCAGATTTCTACAATCTATTTTATTCACCGCCGGCTTACATCGAACATGCAGTGCCAACACAAAAACGATCTCCTTCAACATTCGCTGAACACCCAAAACCAGTACGCAATGTTAAACCGCGTCTATTTTAATATGTGTAAAATAATTTATGTGAAATAAAAACAAGCGTGATATATAAAAAAAAGTATTTTCATTTATTAATATTAAGGTTTACAATAAATATTAAGATTTACAATAAAATATTAAGGTTTACAAAAAGTATTTACAATAAATATTTACAAGGTTCTTACTTCGCCATTAAATGGATTATAAGTAATAATTTGGTCATGTAATATTAAACAATATGCGGAAGTGGAAGCTGGAAACGCCTCATCAGCTTCTAGTTCAATTCTGAGGTCAACAGTTGACATTTTCACGTTGTCGTTCTGTCGGCTCATGTCAACAACTATGATTGGAGAGTGATTTTTGAATTCTGATCGGTTCATTAGAGGTGTTACATCGTCGTGACCGTAGTAAGATTTTTGGAACTCTGCATACGCGGGGTATAATGTCGCCATCTTATTCTTGTTAAAGTCACTTTGAAAATCTTCATAGGGGAATACTTCGGAGTTTAAATAGACTTTCAAGTTTTTAATTTTACAATGATCGAAGTATGACATTGCTTTACTTGTGCTATTTTTCCTATCAGTTTGAAATCCGATTATAACATATCGAGGTTTTTCCAACTTGTTGGATGTCTTTACTTTCCACGAATGTGAAGTGTTTTGAGGTAAAAATGGGTATTCACACAGTTCCCACGACCTGAACGTACATGTCAGGGGTTTTTGACTGTTGACTACTTTCAACAGTCGAATTTTTTCTCTATCGCTAACTCTCACTATAGGCATCCGCCACAATATTTTTGTTATGTTTATTTTAGCGTCTTTTAGTTTAGGAGCGTCTACGACAGCTTCATTATTTTTATACTGTTTGATGGCATTCATATCAATCGAAGCTCTATTTAATATGAGTTGCTGGCTACAGTTTATTAAAATGCGTTTATAATCTTCACAAAAACCAAACAAATGTTTAAGATTAATACATCCGTTAAAATTACCACTATCAATAAAATCTTTATTAACATTTTTAAAATCACTATCCCAGGCAGCGTTTTGGTGTGAGGAAATATTTGTTTTATTGTACGAACAATATCCTTTTAATGTGGTCGATATACCCGGATTGACGAGTTTCTGAATTTGATTTCCGTTTATTTCATATTTCATTTCGGAGAAAAGAAATGCCAGTCCGTTGTTTATAAATCTAATCTCGTCAGTTATTTCTGCAGGTTTGGTTATTGTTCCCTCGATGTAAATATAACTCTCGCACGGTAGTGTATAAGAATCTGTGTTATGTAAAGCAATACGCACCTCATCATTATTAGAAAGAGCCGATGTTGAATACGGTAAAAAAGAATGATAGTCGATTTGAGTTATTTTACAATCATCGATGTATCCAGCCGTCACGTCTAAATATGTGTCGTCCATATTAAATGACGTTAATCGAGCGTAGAAAAACCAAATTGTCGGGTGTTAGACTATGTCTAGTCTGTTTTCGTCTCGAATATTTTTTCTTCTTCGGAGTTGTTACCTTGTTAGTGTTTTTAACACGACTAACGGGGTTTTCATATACAGGTCTATTTATATTGTAAAATTGAAGCCCCATCACGAGTCTTGAATTAATAATCGTATTGATAGCGGTTCGCCCCGTAGATCGATCAACTCGTCGTCCTGATTTTTTAAAATTATACTTGCGTGTGTTATAGATGTAGAATTAATGGAGTAAAAAACCAAATGTGTTGGTACCTCTATTATTTTATAGCCTGGAGGAACATTCGGATAGAACTCGTGGATTGTATGGCACTGCTTACCGTTGACGAATGAACCCATAACTAGATTTGAATCGATATATATACAGTTTGTTTTGGTAATATTAACCAACGTATCTGATTCGTGTTTGACATTAGCAGCATATTTACGATTTTTGAACCCCAACAACTGTCCTATACTATCAGTCATACGAAAATCTACAGTTTCACTACAAAACATTGTACATTTTAGTGTATTATTATCTGCTCTCAACTCGAATAAAGTATCTGTATTATGCAATACACGTTTTATAGCTGCTTCAATTTCATTCAACTCATAAGAGCCGGTAGGTATTACATAGCTGTCGCTATTCGTATTATTGTCATTACTGTATGTGAAGCATATTTTATTACACTTTTCGTTTACGTTAGGAATAGAATTATTCGTTTGAAAACCTAACAGACAGATTTTTGCATTTTTACTGACTTCTATCGGTGGAAAAAAGTCACATGACAATTCGCTAGAGTTGCCGGTTAACGTTATAGTGTACATGATAAAAATTTTAAGCACAGATGACCACAGTTTGTTGTGTTATATTTCTGATGTCTCTCGTAGTTATATTCGATATTGCAACCGTTGAAATATTTCTGTAATTCTAGCGGTGGCGTTAAATTTCCATAACTATCATAATATTTAACTTTTTTTCCGATTTTCTTATACGCTACCCAATGAGTACCTGTACCGTTTTCGATGTCTAAATTAACTACAGCTGACTCTTGATGTTTTGCTCGTCGAGGTAACTTGTCTCTAGCAAATACACCGATGAAATGAGGAATTTTCGACATGTCAGCGTATTTTATAATCTCATAATCGTACAACGCTCTATCGGGTAACGTAGAAATTAGTTTTTTGACCTTGATTTTTTAACCGAGCCGCCCTTGTGTGGTGCTAGGTATAAACCTTTACCTTTTACGATTTTATAAGAACTACCCTTGTGAGGAGTAAGATATAATCCTTTGCCTAAATGAATAGGTGTGCTTTTTCCAGAATTTAATTCTTTCACGACTTTTACTATATTACCTACTCCACCGGTAAGCGCGCCTAATGCTGATAAACCAGCAAAAATAGGAATTAAAGGTAGAACACCGCCTTTTTTCGGTATTGGTATAATTCTTGGTGTTTTAGTTTTCTTATTTTTATTCTTTTTAATTTTTTTCGCAGCTGACAGACATGTTCTTACTAATTGTGTTATATTATTTTCGTTCATTTTATTTTTGATGGAATTTTCAGCAGCCAAAACCATTTGTTTAAATCCGCAACCAGCTCCAAGCTTACGTTTGACTTTCATGGCTGTAGTGACTAGCCAAGACGCCGCTTTTTCTTTGATACCTGTGTTTTTAGATTTAAACACTTCCCAAGCCTGATTTTCTAATACTTCGTCTGCTCTATGTCGATCAGTTAGCAAATTACTTTCCTCGTATGCGATATCGTGTGCTCTGGCCAACTCGTCAAGTCTGTTTATACCACGTTCTCCTCGTGCTAATCTTTGTTTCAATTTGGTTCCGGGACCGGCAAATCTAAAAACAATTAATCACAAAATTTAAAACGGATTTATTAGTCAAAATATATTGTAGCGACTTACCTATAACCAGGTAAATGTAATTCCACGGGTAAATGATTTATAACAGAGTTAATAAGACCGGAGCCTTTATTGTTGTTTCGCTTACGAACAGGAGACATCGTGTGACGCTATCGCTAACATAGCACCTATATTTATAGTGAAAAATTTAAAAAAAAAATGCGCTTTATCGAACAAGAGAAAAAACTTCGAATTTATAATATTGATTCTCCCGAGACAATTCAACAGAGACATGGAGAGCTTTTCCCAAATACGATAAGGTCGTTGGTACTTGGCAGCTCGGGGTGTGGTAAGACCAATCTGATGTATTTTCTACTAGTCGATGAAAACGGGTTACGATTTGAAAACGTTTACATATACTCCAAGACGCTGGAACAACCTAAATATAAATTATTAAAACGTATTATTGATGGAATAGACGGTATGAACATTTTTACCTTTTTCGAGAATGATAAAGTAATTCCACCCGAGAAAGTTTTACCAAATTCAATTTTTATCTTGGACGATGTTATTGGTGAACACCAAAACGTTATAAGAGATTATTTTTCTCGAGGTCGCCACAATAAAATAGATATATTCTATCTGGCCCAGAGTTATTCAAAAGTACCAAAACAGCTGATACGTGACAACGCGAATTTAATAGTATTATTTAAACAGGACGAAACAAATTTAAAACATGTATACAACGAGCACTGTTCGGGCGATATGTCATATACACAATTTAAACATTTCTGTGTAACATGTTGGAACCGTGAGAGGTTTACATTTGTTGTTATTTGTAAAGATAGTGAGCGTGATAACGGACGTTATCGTTTTGGGTTTGATACTTTTGTAGTTATATAAGATGAAGCAACTAATAAATATTATCATTTAAAACGTAGTCATGACGGAAGCAACTACTGTGTTAGATGAGCTAGTTAAAGCTAAGGAAAGTATTAAACGTAAATATATCGCATTAAAAACCGGATCAGATAATGTTCAACAATTAATGACACAGACATTAAAACCAATAATCGATCCTTTAACTAAAATATCGAATAAACCTCGATTGAACAAAGAAAATATTGCCAATAAATCCTCGATTTTGGACTACAATCAACAAGAAATTGAAAATTGGTTTCAGTCTACCGACTTGGATAAGATCTATGGTCCGAAAAAACTTCCAAACGGACATATTATCTTGGGTAAAAAAGAAGTAAAATTTATAGAAAACACTATACTTATTGACGGTACTGTTTACCCATCTACGTCGGGTCTTAATCAGTTATTATTTTTAAAAAATCCACTTATTTTTACCGACAACGATTTAGATGAGTATAAATCTATATTAACTCAAACATCGGTACATTTATCCGCAGATGGAAATAAAATAAAAAAGGGTGGTACTAAATATTCAACAATTTTTAGTAAATTATTCCCCTCGGGTGGCGAGCTGTCTATAAAATTACAGAAAAATAACTTAGTGTATTGGGATAATCCAAACGAGTTGGTTGATCGATTACGTCTGCTTCTCGCGTCAAAAGCAGCTGGCAATACAAGCTTTTCAAACGAAATAATATCGATTTTCAACGAATTACACGAGGCTGGACTAATAAAGCGAATTCCCGATGTCTAAACGGGAAATCGCTAACGAACTTCACAAACCAGCAAGGAAAAATTTCACTAGGCGTCGAGTTAACGTCTATGGAAAAAATGATTTATGGCAAGCTGACTTGGTTGAAATGATACCATATTCAAAAGTAAATGGTGGTTACAAATACTTCCTGGTTGTGATTGATTGTTTTACAAAATTTTCTTGGGCGAAACCGTTAAAGTCTAAGACAGGTAAAGAAGTTACTAGTGCAATGTCTACAATATTACTTGATCGTTCGCCGAAACTTTTACAACTCGATAACGGAAAAGAATTTTACAACACCACTTTCGACGCTTTGATGACCAAGTATGGCATACACAAATATTCAACTTTCAGTATTCTAAAGGCCAGCATAGCAGAGAGGTTCAATCGTACTTTGAAGGGAAAAATGTATAAGGAGTTCACTGCCCGTGGCTCTCATGAATGGGTTTCTATTTTACCAAAGTTACTTGACGAATACAATAATTCATACCATAGAACTATAGGAATGACTCCAATACAAGCAGATTCCAACCCCGCTAAGCAGGACAACAAGAGTCGAAAAACTAATAAGTGGTTGGAACATAACTATCATAAACTTACTATAGAATATGGTGATGTTGAGTATGAAGAACTAAGTAGAATATTAAACTCTTTAAAGTTCTCATGCATTTACGTCAAAGGTGAGCAGAAAAAACAGCTGCTTACAGAATTTATACCTCAAGTCGCACTAATCAACATCGAAGACCTTGGATGCCCACGTTTGGATCAATTATGTGACGATGAAACTCTACCTTGTTGTATTTTTCATATGGAATTTAATCCAAAACAATGTACATTCTATAAAGTATTTGCTATAAGGAAATGGTTTATAAATAATTCTTAAAAAATTGTGAATGTATACATTTTATTTAATAAACATAATTATATTTTAACATTGTTTTTTTTAATTTATATACTAACATACATACATTTATATATATGTTAACATTTACATACATTTATATATATATGTTAACATTTACAAGGTTTTTTTTAAATATATTGGCTTCCATCTACCTGAAACAGAAAAAAATGATTATAAACATTTATACAGGAAAAAAACTTAAATATCTAACAATTATACATTATAAAATTATACCTGGATATTTATAAAGTATACAATATAAAATAATACATGAAATATATTAAACTAACTTAAATATCTAGCAATTATACATTATAAAATTATACAAGGATATTTATAAAATAATACATGAAATATATTAAACTAACTTAAATATCTAGCAATTTGACACTATAAAATTATACACGGATATTTAAAATATAAAATAAAAAAAAAAATATTACAAGTTTATACACTACTATTTTACAAACTACACTTACATTTAAAATATAAAGGTCTAATATTGCAATGAAACATAATAATCCAACTTATATCATGGTTATACGTACATAGTATTTACAATAATTTCAAGTTTATGTGAAACAAACTAAATATTAAAAAGGTAGAAATATATATATATTAATCTATCTCAAGTAACATGATAATATTTACAATATAAAAAAACTATATAACATTTACAATAAAACTATATAACATTTACAATAAAACTATTTAACATTTACAATAAAACTAATTAACAGAAAATATATAAATTAAGTTATACATTGTAGTAGCTCTCTCATCAATTCTTTTTCCTCAGCGCCCCATTTCCCTCCATCTTCCTCAAGTTCTGGCCATATGTCATCTTCTCTATAAAATTAAGAGACAATTTTAGTAAAATAATTTAAATATATATTTTGTAATAACTTACTCTATACTATAGTGTCCATGGGCTAGTGTGTTGACTTTATCTTCTAACACCACCCTCTTATCGTCATAGCTATTGTAAGTTAATTTTTTTGTCTTTATGGTCATGAGTTGATGGTTAAATGACCGTATTGAAATATTCTCCTTATACAACTCTAATCCTTCTTCCCCAAACAAACACTTCTTATGGTCCTCAAGAGTCATGTGGTTTTTAACCACATGTCGTTTTACCCCCTTCGCCTTAATCTTTTCTCCTCCTACTCGGTCTTCTTCATCTTTTTCCTCATCTTCCGGTCCAGCATATATATTGAAGGCATATGATTTTGCCCTCAGCGCACAAAATTCTGTTATAATGTTGCCGTCCACTTCATCGGAAAAGACACCCGGTTCTTTCTTTCTATCTGCTATGTAGCATGGATGATCATGAGGCAGGTTGGCGGTGTCCATCCTATCCAACAAGCTATGGTTGGCCGCCAAGTCTGCATAAAAATCATCCGTTTTTATGTGATATATCAGAGAATCTAGAATAATAATGATATTAAAATAATGATATACAAGAGAGTAGTTTTTAATATATTTACCTGTATCAGTGTACATTAATTTAATTTTGTCTCCATAGTGCCTCTGCATGACATCATAATGGTACTCATACATTAGCGTTTTTGATACATCCAGTACAGCGAATCCTGTAAATAATAAAATGTGTTAATAAATGATAAAAGTGGTAAAAAAGTATATTTACCAATATATATAGGTTTATCAAATTTAATAATTTTATTCTCCAGTGCGACAGCGTTTAGGTTTTCGTTATAATTGGTACAGTGTTTAAATGTACTCTTGTTGATTAATTTTTGTAACCTTCTCTCACACGACACTAGCTCCATCTTCATCTCCTTTCTTTTAGACTGCATAGTCTTCCCTAGAAAATTAAAAAAATATCAGTAAAAATGTTTAATACATAGTATTAGTGACTTACCAAATACAGCGTTGTTCATTAATTTAAAAAAGTCCTTTTCAAAATCATTCCTCGCCTTCTTCCTCATCTCGGTGTTCAACTCAATATATTTAGCCAGCCAGTTAGACTGGTTAAATTGTATCACTCTATGTACCTATAAAAATAAGAAAAATGTTAAAAATCTGTTTTAAAATCTTATAAAATATAAATATTTACTTTTTCTACTATTAGTCCATTCTTAATGGCCTGCTGCAGGCTCCTATAGTGAATTATGTAATTTTTTTTCTCCTCGAACGTCGCCATCAACTTCCTCACCTTCGAGCCACACTATTTTGCGGTAGGAAGGGTAAGTCATTGTGGTTATCATGCAAATGTCGTGGGTACGACACATCCACCTCATACACTCGCCCTATGGGGGAGGTAGCATCCAAATCATTCAATCCGTTCAATGTGGGTTCAACCCAGTTGAACCCACCGTACGGCATGTACTGCGACATGGCCCATCCATACAAGTTATTACCTATAAAAATAAAAAATAAGTATGAAAATAATAATACGGATATAAAAATATACTTACAGTCCTGATAAATAATCCACGATTTATCTTTTGTCTCGTCGTAATCCGGAGTCTTCTCGTTGTTCGCCTTTCCATACCTCTTACTCGCCTGCACCAATCCACCGCGTATACCTATAAAAAATAAATAAGATTATTATATGTACATTTTTAAAAATAATATATATATACTAACCATTTTCGAACATCAACAACATGTCATAATCGTGTAGCAATTGCAACTTTTGGCCTGTGAACTTTAGCATGGCGTCAAAACTTAAGCCTGGTGCTGTATAATAGTGAGCAGGGTCCAGGTTGTACGTCCTCATGCATACGTCACGAAAGTTTTCGAAAACGTGTGCCAGTAGTAAAACGTCAATTTTTAGGTAGAGGTCACTATAATCCCCGAGCGTCTCACAATCAAAGTGGTCCCAGACCTCCTTCGCATGCTCAAAGTCACTCTCCTTTATACTGGTTTCCGTCAACGTACTAAAAAAATCCCTCTTCCTCGGTAATCTCCTGTCTTCCAGCCGCTCCCAACTATCCGTGTACTCGTAAGGGTACACACCCTTCCGAGTCACGAGTGACATATCTCCGGTGACAAAATGTTTAGCTGTCTCACGGAAGTTCTCATGTTCGGGTGTAACTAAATTTTCGGCCAGGGACGACAAACTCGACGCCATAAACCTGAACGTGTCGATAAACCGAACAGTGAAGGTACTATTTATATATTTCGAAAAAGATATATATTTCTCCTCACTGTTCGGTATAACGTTGATAGTCTGAGTATCATAACCAAGTTCAGATATTATGAAGTGCGAGTCGTAGTTTGAGAGATTATGAAAAAATACGGGGACAAATTTAGGCTGTTGCAACTCTAAGTTACACCTAGAGCACAAGGTCTGCCTAAATTTGCCCGTCAGATGATCATGATCCCTAACCTTATCGCCCCTGACTAATACACATTTGCATAAATTACACGTACTACACTCTTGATATGTTTTTTCTTCGCCCTCAGTCATAATAATCGCTATATTCGTCTTCATCAGATTTTCAATTTTATGGGCCACCTCAACTATTGACTCTACAAAATGCCTCGCCACGTCCGTCCTGTCTTCACTTCCTCTATAGATTACCGGCCCCGCCGGTATATCGTGTTGTTCCAATAAATCCGCCGGCACGTCCTCGCTCGCCTTCACTAAAAACCCATAACTCATCGCCTCATGCCTCTGTATAACTGTCGTGCTACCTCCTTTTTTCTCCTCCGTCTTCACCAAGATCGCCTCGAAATCCGCGTAAATTACAAACGGGTGCCTAACCGTTTTTTTCCACGCCCTGAACTCTACACACTCCCCCTCCTTCGGCATCTCGGGTAGTATCGGCTTGTGCGCGCCGCAAATCAATTTGTGTTGGTCCAGGGCCTCCTGTCCGCTCAACTTGAATTTTAAATTTTGGTTGTCAAAGCTGGTGAAGCACCTTTTACAAAAAATGACACTCCCATTGTGTCTCGTTTTCTGCTTACGTATGAGCCGGGAAAAATTTGAAATGTAAACATAGTGTGAGTTGTCGCCATCTGTCACCATCAACAGGTCGAAATGGTCCGGTTTTTCTTCGCTGATTACTCGCAGCGGGTACACCTCGTATGTCGGGTATTTTCTAGGTGGTTGGAATTTCTTATCGAGCCCATAGACGTTAACACTTACATTGATATTATTTTTTTCAAAATTTGATATATCCGACAGAGGTGTAGGGAACGAAATACCGTCAAAATTATATTTCCCCTCATGCTGACTATATCTATTTCCCTCTACACGACATACCGTTGGTCCGGTCACATGCCTTGATAGGATTGCCCACTTTAAACAATGCTGGTCCGTATTCTTTGGGTTGATGGTACCCCGCTTCCTATCAATATATTCAGGTAATGGTATGTACGATGATCCGCCCATCGGCGTATATTTATACACTGCCAGCAACAGCCCATCGATCGACTCTAATGTAAATCCACTTCCTCTTCCCATATATTCGTCCTTCTCCTTCATTAACTTGATATACGCCCTCTCTATAATCGTTCTAAAATCGCTGTCCGGGTAAATTTCAACTGCCGAGGTCTTGAACGCCCTGTTCTCCGACGAATTGGGGACGTTGGGACGGTTGTAAGTCGCCTCGAGTTTCAAATTAAATTTTATTGCGTGTTTTTGTACGTGAGTTTTCAACAAATTTATTAGTTCAGGTATGAGGGGTCGAAGAAAGTCTGAATAAATCATTGTATTGCCGATATTTTTGGTATAGTACCACACGATTTTACGGCTCGCAGACGACAAAATTTCTACGAATCCGGGGGCCTTTACCATATCCATACGCGTCTTTTTTGCCCTAACAGCTGAGGTGGTGTTAGCAGTCGAAACACGTTTCCCGTTAACGGCAACGGTGTAAGAATCTTTAAAAATAAAAAATACCTAATATCAATATCTAATAAATAAATCTAATAAAAATCTAATCAACCTGCGACTGAGAAATAAAATCTTTGCAGCTTATAAAATAATATCTGTCTTTTTAAAAATCTGAAGATATAGATACATCTTAAAAAAAAAAAAAAAAATATTACTATATTTATCGTCATCGTAAATAATTCATATTACTATATTTATCGTCATCGTGCAAATAATTCGCGATAGGTAATTTAAAAAATCTAATGGTCGAATAATAAAATAAATCTAAGTATTTGATAAACATTGAGTGTTGTACGGTAACTTGTGATAAATCTATTGATATAGAAGCGTCTTTTAAAATAATGTAACGTATTCGTTTAAATAATTTAAGATGTTTAAAATCATTCAGTCTTTTAAAAATTTAATTAATTCTAATAAAACTAACCTGTATCCTCAAATTCGTCCATGGCTTCCATACACATTTCGTCTTCGGTTAACATGTTGGATCCACCGGCCGGGACATCAGGAACAAATATTTGCGGTGCAATCTGGACTTGAGCTGGAGCAAATTGATTCACGCTCGAGCGTGTTGGTTGATCGATGATCGGCGCAGCTGGCAATGGTCTTAAGTGGGCTGGAACAATTATGATACCTTAGGAAATATAATAAATTAATATTGTATAAAAAAAACTTTATATTTTTAGTACATACCATGAATGTTTTTCATATGTCTGTTAAGATGCGACTTGTCATTAAATGATTTAACACATGTAGTACATGGAAAAGATACACCTGTATGCTTCTTTTGGTGGGCGACTAAATTACGTTTAGCGGAGAAAACCGACGGACACTGATCGCATTTAAACATGATTAAAATGTTTTAAAATGAAAATGTTTTAAAATGAAAACGTATTTAAAACACTTGTAAAAATTAAACACTTAGAAAAATTAAACAGAGTGCGTAAAGCGAATCGTTAGGACTGTGAAAACACGGATAGAGCAAAGGCAGAGTAAACGTACAACAGGTATGGGTGTCTGGAACAGACTGATTATGTCTTGGCGGACAACGGAGCGAGTGTCCGGAAATCTGAGCATTTGTGGTAGGAGTAGCATTTCAAGCCGTGGGTTACCAAAATATTAATCGGGTATTTACTATGATAAATGTGTACATCACTAGTTATTACCAATTATTTTAGGAACCATCGTTTATCAGTACAATTTCTAGGAATTGTCCTGTGCATTGTCAACAACAACCCATCGAAAGACGGGTCGGAATAGGTCGCTGGGTTAACAATAGGTGATGTATACCATCTAGCGGCGTCTAGAGTACGTGATGGAAACAAAGGACGATTAACCGAAATACACTTCACTCGATGAAGCCGTACAAAAATAGTTACTAACATACCAAGAAATGTGAACATATGGCACTAAGAAATTACTATATAGCGTTTTTACCATCTAACGATATATTATATAAATATTAATAGGGATTTATAATAATAAGAGTGTACGTGTAAAAATGTTAAAAGATTATATTTTAAATAATATTACAAACAATTTTTTAACATGGGTACAACATTCATACGTATCCATATAACGGTTAAGCTCTTCATATGTATCCAGCCGTGACGGTTCAACTCTTCACCATTTCCAACGGCTGCTCTCCAAAAAGTAGATTCTACCACTCCCAAATTTCATCTTTACTTGACCCGAATTTGATATTGCGATGATTTTCCTGAATAGCTAATTTGTTACAATCGTAATGTATATCTAAGGAATCTAAAAATACATTTTTGTAGACAATTTTATTTGTTTCTATAGGTAAATCATACTTATTTATTGTAATATTAATATTATTTTCTTCACATTTTAATTCTAATATCTTATAAATTAAATTATTCCAATAATTGTTGCTGACAGTCGGCTTGTTGTGTGTTATGCTTTTTCTAGTAATTTTCCTCTTCCAGAAATCATGTCCACTATCGCAAATAATCCTGTACACTTTCTAATACAACTCGCGTAATAACACTTCAAAATCAAACGCTGAATATGTTGCAATATCATCTACTAACCATACTATTTCACATTTACCAAATTTACGACTTATAATTTCAAACCACTTTGAACTATTAACTAAATGATAATTTTTACAGAAGTTACCCCTTTTTATCCTACATTGCTTGCACATGTCCGATATAGCGCAATTTACACCACATATTGCTTCTAATTTCTCTCCCAACGATTTTTTTAAAACGATATGTAATATTTCATTGACTGAATAAAAAAATGTATCATAATATAATATAATATAATATAAAATATTCTTACATGATTGGGGATCCATTATGTAGTTAAAGACTCTTTGAATTAATTAAAACAAAGAATAGAACTGTTTATGTTTATTTGCGAAGTATTAAAACAGAGATAAGATTAATTAAAATATAGATGCTGATGTCGTGCCAGATGAATACGATGTGATTTAAATTAATAATGATTTTAGTGGTATGAATAAATTATTTTGGGGTGGTATAATGATCTCATATAAGTGAGAATGATCCAATTTATCAGGTGGGGTGTTGAAGGTATAATTCAGTTTGGAGGATATACCGTAATTCCGTTAATTTCATCCCACATCATGTAAAATATTCATAATTATAATACATATGATTTGACCTGAGACGAGTACAATAATATGGTGTACACAATAATATGGTATATTATGATACGTTAGTGATAACAGATATATGATAACATTGTTGCGACATGTGCGTGCGTGCGAGTACCTTCCTCGTGCGCAAGAGAAGTATAGAATAATATTCATAGAGCTATATACATTAAGAATCATTCTATTGGTATTACGGCTTTGTGGCTTAGTGGGTTAAGGCGTCACTTCGGTGATCGAGAGTTCGAATCTCTCCAAAGCCTTTTTTCAATATTTAATGATAGAAAAAAAATATATATGTTGGTAGTGATAACTTGATAACAGATATATGATAACATGTCTTGGTCATGTAGGCGGTCATTGTGTATTTCATTCATCTATATACGTTAAGAATCCGATTAAAAGTATATCAGGTCTGAGGTCTAGTGGGTTAAGGCGTCAGCGCTATAACTCGGGGGTCGTGGATTCGAATCCCACCAATCTTTTTTTCAATATTTATTTAATGAAAAAAAGTTTACAATAATATGTACAATAATATACACAATAATATGGTGTGTACAATAATATGGTATTTCGGCCACGTGATGAGGCGGGGTTGGCCAGCAGGTGGGGTGGGGAGGGCCAGCAAGGATCAGGGGACGAACAAAGATGAGCAAGGACGGGGTGGGGTAAAATATACGTCACGTACGTGCGCGATCGGGCGGCGGTGATGACGATGGTGAATGGCGAGGGCGAGGGCGAGGGCGAGTGGATCAGCAAGGATCAGCGGATCAGGGGGCGAGTGGATCAGCAAGGGCGAGGGCGAGGAGGGCCAGCAGGGCCAGGGGGCGAGCCTTCTGAACTCTCTATTATATACTACTCTTATCCACGCTGGCACTAATATAATTTAATAATTTATATTATCTGTGCTAATATCATATGTGATGGGTTTCCCATATTAATATTTATTAAAAATGTACGACTATTATAATATTTTAGTATTATACTATCTACAGTTTTTCTGAAATCCAATGGAATATAGGTAGGAACTAGGTACAATTTTGTATGGCCATATCAATAGTGAAGGCTAAAATATTATTTGTTTATCATAAACTGTCTAACAGGCTTATAGTTACTGTTACAATTTAATTTCTAGGACCTCATTTTGTGTTCACTCGCCACACACGACGCACTTTATTATATTATGTATTATTTTATAGTTATTATCTGTAAGTGTTGTGCATCACGGCCGTAGTGGTTTTTTTTTTTTTTTACATGGAGATGAACAAAGGCAGATTGCCGTGGAATGTCTACAACGAGCATTTTAAAATAATTAAAATTATCGATGACTATTTAAATCATTTAAAGTATGAAGTAAAATGTTTACATTGCATTCGATCAAAATCTCTAACTAAAGATACCAGATGACCTTCAAATTTGAAAAAAAACATTTGACAGTAAGTACTATCTTCCAATACTTAACATACATTTTATTATATAGGTACCTACCTAGTACCTACATAAATTTAACATAACTTCTCGTATTTTTCTCGCTATTTGGGCTTATAATATATTAATATGTACTGTTATTTTTATGATAATCATAACAGTTAGGTACTTACTTTTTATTGCTAAAAATTAAAACATAATTATAAAAAATAATATACAGTTGTACTTATTTACTGGCTACTGGGCGAGTGGATCAGCAAGGATCAGCGGATCAGGGGGCGAGTGGATCAGCAAGGGCGAGGGCGAGGAGGGCCAGCAGGGCCAGGGGGCGAGCCTTCTGAACTCTCTATTATATACTACTGATAAGCAACATTAGCCATTAGGTTATAAATCTGATATGTCATAACAAGTATATTAATAAATTTATTCTATTCTGTATTCAATAATAAACAATAATCAAATGGGTATAACCGATGATAATTTGATACACAGTTATACATTGAGTTTACATAACTGCAATATCTTATTAGTTACCTACTAATAGATAATTATATTGGCATTTGGCAATATAGTTTCAACGAAAACAAAATTATACATATTGTAATCAATTTTAATATTTGTAAAAAATTCAAAAATAATTATTTATACTAAGTTTATAGTATTAAAATACTTGTTTTCGAATACTTTACAAGACTGTTAATCAATTACGTGTACCTTATCTAAGTCTAATTTAATAGCAAACGAGTCGTAATTTTTCAGGTCAAAATTAGTATTAACCGGGATTTCACGTTTTTCGATGAACGCAAACGAGTTGTCAGTTTACAGGTAAAAATTGTGTACTGTGCGCCGGTACGCCCGTATCATTTATAATTTGGCGGGAAATTGTATCATTTATTATTATAAATTTAAATTTAGGTTGTATATTGGTATACATTTGTGTGCGTTATTGACGATTTCTTCGAGTTACCAACTTCGAATTTGCCACATACTTATAATGAGATTTATGTCAATAGTGCGGGATAGCATGCATTCATAAATAAGTAACTATATATTTATATAAATGTAAAAAACCAAATGAAACACCTCATGCTATTATATTATATATAATTAGAGCTCGGATGTTAATGACCAAAATTTCATTCAAATATGCATTTAAAAATTTAAAAATATGCAAATATATGCCTTAAAATATATCAAATATACCTATTTTTCAACAAAAATATGCAAAAAAATATACGTAAAAAAGAGGTTATTATTAATTCAAAATAAATTATAAAAAAAATGCATGGTAGAAATGAATTACTATAAATATAAATATATAAACTAAAATACATGTTACGTAGGTTAAATAATTTAAATATTAAGATTACACTGTATAACAATGATTTTGGATATATTTTCAAATTTGAATGATCTTCGACGATCTGACAGTATGTTTTTGTAAGCTGAAAATGACCTCTCCACGTCTACAGAGTTGACTGGTGCATACTTAAAGTTAACAATGTCGATAGTTTCTATAGCTTTAGGAAGTCCATCAAACGAATCTGTTTTGCCATCTATTATTTTAGAAATTTTGGATAATACTTTATACCCAGAATTTTTGTCCAAAACTTTTTGAAATTTTGTGTATATTGATTTACCTTGAGGAGATGAAGCTGCAATTGATAATTTTTCTGAAACGACGTTTATAATGGCAACTGAACTTGATAGAGATTTCCCCTTTTCTTCGAGAGATATTAGAGCCGAAGATAAGAATGAAAAATTTGATTTAATAAAAGCTAAATTGGCTTCAACTCTACGTTCACCCATAACTTCTTGAGCTGTTTTTATAGACAAAGCATCATCGGGATCAAATTTTTCTATAATTTGTTTAATTGTTTTATATGAGTCGCAGTAATAAATAGCCGCATTCAACCACGTCCCCCAACGTGTAACCACTGGTTCTGGGGGAAAACTTAGTTCTGGCGCTTCGTCTTTAAATATGTTTATTCTTGCTGGACATTTAAGAAAGACTTTTTTGACAGAAGAAATAAGTTTGTCAACCAACGGAAAATCACTGTGGATTTGCTCAGCTACACGATGTAAAGCGTGAGCGAGACAAGTTACATGAAGCATTTTTGGGAAAAATGTTTGAATCGCTGATCCGGCCTTTACCATGTATGGTGCGGCGTCACTAACTAACAATAAAACATTATTGTGTTCTACTCCTTGAGGCCAAATTAAATTCATAGATCTATCAAAGAGTTGAGCTATTGTTGTACTATTTGTTTTTTCTAAATGTTCACAATTAACAAGCATGACTTCACCAGGCATTTCAGAATCAAGTACGCCCACAATAACATTGGCTACATAGCGGCCATCTACATCCGTGGTCTCATCGATTGATACCCAAATTTTACGATTTAAGACCTTGGCCTGTATTTTAGTTAAAGTTTTTTTATAAATATCATCTACATAATTTTTCCTTAAGGTCGATTCGTCGGTGATATTTTTAGAGGTATAATTCTCTAAAAACTCTTTGAATTTAAAATTATTTACCTTGTACAGTGGAATATTAGCTGATAGTAATGCTTCAGCAAGATCGGAATTAAAATCACTTTTCTTGTTTGTATTTTGTGTAAATAACGGTTGAACTGTACTTTGTTCGCGTCTTTTTCGGAGATTTACTGCATGCTCATGCTTTGCAGTTTTCAAGTGTTGTGTTACTAAAAATCGTTTACTTGCAGATACTTTAACTTCACACAATTTGCAAAATAATATTTTACCATCGGAACTAAATACATGTTCCCCAAATTCTTTCACAAAACTACTTAAACTTGACGAACATTTCGGCATTTTGTGAATAATAAATTTTAAAAAAAAAACGTGTATCAGAAAAATCGTATAGTTTAATAAACACACAACAACACAACATATGAGGACTGCAGCAAACTGAAAATATTTAATGTCAACAAAATATAAATTCGTCGAAAATGTAGATAAAACCCACCCAAGCAGTCAATCTATACTGTTATACAATATACTTACCTATACCTATAGGCTATAATATTAATCTATTAATCTATTAACGATATGCGATAAGATAATGGTCGTCGACAGGCGATTACGAGATTCGTGTATACATAGTGATATAAAATAATTAATATGTGAGTATGAGATAAATATGCCATTAATTCTATAAATGATCAATTTATGCATTTATATGCTCAAAAATGTCAAATATGCAAAAATATGCAAAAAAAAGTTGCGTATTTGTAATATAGACTTCATGAATCAAATTTGTATCCCACTCCGGTGTAATTCTGGCTGCGTGAAAAAAATATGCCAAGTCATAAACATCCGAGCTCTATATATAATCTTCATCAAATTTTGTCCTAAACATAAAACACATGTATCTATAAGTGTAGGTATACAAAATATTGATAAAATAAATAATATAAATAAGTATATATAATAAAATTCCCATACTAATAATTGAAATGTCATAATAAAAATATATAAAAAAAATTGAAAATATAAATTGAGTAATAGATGTAAGTATAATAATAAAAAATGTCATGTCATTGAATTATATATCATCTTCATCAATTTTTTTAGCACATGTTAAACGTTTAAAAAATATAAAATATCATATAAATGAATAAATAAAAAAGTATAAAATATAAAATAGTACATAAAAATTAATCATAAATGTAGTTCTTTAAATTGTTCATCACTTGTTGTCCTAAAAATAAAACACATGTAATAATTTATGATTATGATTATTAAAATAAATTAATTACAATATATACCTAATATACTTATTACAAAATGATGATGTTGATAAATAGGTTTTAAGATCTTTTTTTTTTGAAATTATTGCATCCTTATAATGGATACTTTTCATTAGAATACATTTTTGGTCAGTATTTATTCTATTATAAAATGTTTATAAATTTCATCAAAATTTTCAAATATCGAACATTCTATATCAAAATTGTTTTTCAATATCAGCTGGGTATATTCTTGAAAATTTAATAGAAGGCTCCTTATAATTGAAGGGCAACATTCCAAAACGCACTATTGCCAAAATTCAAACTTTTCAGGAAAGAAGAAAAAATGTTTTTGGTATAAATTTTATGTATTACATTGATGGTTTTTATTAATATTTTATAAAAAAAGAAAAAGCTTTGAAGTGTTAGTGCGTTTTGGAATGTCGCCCTTCATATATTGTTTCAAAGGTAGATGAAATATATTAAAAATGTATAGTCACAATTTTTTTTTATAAGCATTTCAAGTTAAAATATCGACAAAGTACTTAAAAATGACAAAACTTTGCAAATTATTTTAAGTTAAAAATTCATAATTTTTTTTCTTTTTAAATCTAAGTTTTCAAAATTAAATACAAGATTGAAGAATCCCCAAAATGTTGTCTACCTATATGTCTAACATTAAGATGGTTACATACCTACAACATTGACCATTACATGGTGTTCGTGCTCAATCCAATGGTAATGCCCAATAGTTCTCCGGGCATCTCTATAGTCTATACTATATTCCGCTTTTACTCCTTCATCTATGCGGCGCATATTAGATAGCACTTTTAAAACGTCTATATTAGAATCGTTCATTTTTATGTTCGTGTTCACGGTTGAACTATGAATGAACATAATATTATCCAGATCACCTCCAAACCCACACAGAGATTGTATTAACGAGCCTAATTATTATAATAAATCAATAAATAAAAATGAAAATGTTTTGAAATATTATTTAATATGTGTATACCTGTATCTGTAATAGTAAATAGTTACATACCTAGAATATAAACTATTAAATTTAAATTTAAATTCCTAGTAGTTTATTAGTAAATATGTGGGTTTCACAGAAATTAAACACATTGTTTTGACTAGACTATTTTGTTTAAGATTTAGCAGTATTTTGTGACAGTTTAACCCTTTGTGCCAAATTAATTTTGACCAGTGGCACCTGCCTGACCAAGTTATTTTTGAATTTTTATTTTTATTTTTTTATATTTTATTATTTTTTTTCATTGAATATTATAATGACTAAAAAAAAAAGTTTTTTTGGACTTAAGTTTCCATAACACACAGAATCTTTATGTATACAAAAATTACCTTAACTTCAAATATTTTTCCAGAAATCACATGTTGAACCTAAATATATGGCATATTTTCATCATTTTAGCTGGTAATTTTGCTTTTGAACACAAGCGTATTTAAAACTTTTATTTCTTACCTAAACCTTATAAAGTTGTATTTTTCTGATAAATCAGAATGTGTCGAATGGTTATATGTAGGGCTCGGATTTATATGTAAATACATATTTTTACTGTGACTTGATAAATTAATTTAGGTAAGTGATAAATTCGTTTCAAGGGATTTCCATTGTAATGAACTATATTTTATTTTACATATTTTTACATATTTTGTCATAAGTACATATTTTTACATATTTCTCAATAATTCCATTTTTCCCTACATATTTCGACAATTTACGATTTATTAATAGTTTTATTGCATAGAACAATAGTAGTACCCTTGGGAGTTGCAGTAAAAGAAAAAATGCACAGCGTATTACATAAAAATCCTGGTTTAGACTGCCTAAAATTAATTAGAGATACACATTGCGAAATGAATGGGGTAATATTTCCGGCTGAACTCACTGCTTTGGACATTGCAAATATGAAATTTGCACCCATTACCTCGGTGGAAGTCGAGCGCTCCTTCAGTCGGTACCAATCTGTGTTACGACCAAATCGTAGATCATTTAACTTTGAAAATTTGAGCATGTATATGGTATCTCATTGCTTTCAAGACCAAGATAATCAAAATGAATAATGAATAATAGTATTAAAATAAGTAAATAAGTTAATAATGTCATTTATAAAGCAATTTTTTATATTTTTTTGTAATTTTTTTGTATTCCATATTTTCATTTTTTAATCACATATAAAGTGATTTATTATTACATATATATTTACATATTTTGGTTTTTTTAATACATATAAATCCGAGCCCTAGTTATATGTAACTTTTGTCACAGTACTATGGTTATTTTATATCGTCATTTTCACCCCATTATTTTGATCTTAGGGTTGATAAAAATTTTTCAACGGGTAAAATATGACTAATAATATCATCTTGAACAATTAAAAAAAAAAATCAGGTCGATAAGTGCAATATTAAAGAAAATAGGTTTTCATAGATTTTAATAAAAAGTCCAGGCTGCTTATGTATAGCTGCGAATATGATATTTCTTAACTCTGCGGACCAAATTTTATGTGTTAAAACCTATCGAAAACGTCAAACACCAAAAGAGGAATTACCATCAGGAACTATACTTAAAGATATTAATTTTACCGGATGGGAAATTCAAAATATAATTGGTAGAGGAGGTTTTGGTTATGTTTACTGTGGTAAGTTGAATTATTAATGATTTATACTATTTTTACAAAAAAAAGTGTCTGTGTGTTATTGTGGCACTGTATAATACCTACATTATTACATATACTACAATTTTATCAATTATGACATCTAGCGGTTAATAATAGTATGAATTATGTTAGCTTACAGATTTTAGTGTTATGCCGCATCCATTAGTTTAATATCAATGCTTATTACTAAATATTAAAATTGATTGGGTTATCGTTCTTAACTGACTGTATACGTAAGTTTCCGACAAAATTAGTGGATGAGTAAAAGTATAAATACTAAATGGATAGCGGTACAATGATTTCATCTAGTCCTTTAGAAAGATTAAAAGCAAATTTGGATTCACAAGTTGCTCCTAAACATTTGCCATGCCGTCAAGCTGAATATAAGAGTTTGCATTGTTTTTTAATTAGAAAAATGAATGATGAGTTATCAGTTATCCTGGGACTGGAAAAACGACCACAGTTAAGAGGGTAGTAGATTCACTAAATGCTATGAAACACAGTTTTAAAGTAATTTTTAATTTATTATACATATTAATTATTATTTTCGATTAAAACAAAAGTTATTCCAAAAGTCAGTTATATCGGTTACATTATTTACATTATTTACAATATTTACATTATATATATACATCATTATTTGCAATATTTACATTATATATAAACATTATTTACAATATTTACATAATATATATACATCATTATTTACATTATATATATATATCATTATTTGCAGTATTTACATTATATATATATACATTATTTACAATATTTACATTATATATTAATTAACCTAACCTAACAGGGGGGGGGGGGGATTCTTGAAGGAGTTAAACTAAGATTACAGTGGACGGCCAAGACATTTGTAAAGAGCTACGAAGTAGCCTTCACCTTTTCCTTTTTTAACTCCTTCAAGAATTTTACTTGTCCATCCACACATTGTGGCTGGAATGGTTGAACAAAACGATGGGGAATAGTAAAACTTTTTTTCACCTTTAAATAAGGGTGAAAATAGGTAATACTTTCCCCATCGTTTTATTCAACAATGGCAGCCAATTAGGGACGACCAGAAGTCAAAACATTCACAGCATCCCCTGGATTAAAGCCAAGAGATGCTGTGCCTGTTTGTACTAAAGGCGTCCCCTCGGTGGATGGACCAGGGACAGGGGCGAAGTGGGAAGAAGGAGGGGAACGGAGGGGGGATGGTTGGGAGGTCATTAAATTGAAAAATGGGATAATCAAGCGGGGAATCGGGGGTTGACGAAAGTGACCAATTTAAAGGGGGAGATATGCTGGGGAGAGGTGATGAGTGTGATGGGCCGGGGAGTGGTGATGAGTGGGATGGGGAGGGGGGGAGAAATCGCTAGTTGGTGTTTCGGCATCTGTTCAAGGACGAGCTAGAAAAAAAAAATATTAAATTATAGCTTAATTTGAAATTTTCGATACAATATTGAACTAAAATTATAAAATTCTTACTTCCAAATTGATGGGTTTTCGTTTTGGCTATAAAACATAATTTAAAAAACATTTAATTAGATTATGTAGGTAGATTCTATGTTATATACAAGGCAAACTAAAAAACCTACTTTTTCCGGTTTTGGAAAATTGAAATTCGGGTACTTTGGATTGCAATAAGCATCCAAGGTACCACGAATAGCGTTCAAAGTAGCACTACTTTGGTGGACCGTCTCGTGCGTCCTATGTACAAACCACGTTGATTGTAGGTTGTACATAGGATAAATTGATAGGTCACCACCCAGGTTTTTATTGTGCTTTGAACCATCATCAAATAAAAAAATAAAAACATTATTATTTAATACAATAGTAACCACTATGAGGCCATTAATTATTTAAAAATTATGAACTTACAGCTATGAGTCTTTGAGGATGTCGTATCCAATCCAACACTGGTGATATACCTTTTTTAGATTTGCATTCTTGTCCACACAGGGCAACGGATAACATTGAATTGAGTCCCAAATATTGAATTGAGTCCCGCAAATACTTTTGGGTTATCGGAGTTGAGTCCGACCAATATTTTTAGGTTGTTCGAGTTGAGTCCCTTCAGCCTATTAGCGTTACCCAGGAGACACCACGTGGAGGTTTGCTGAGTAGTCTTCCAAAAAATGTGTAATGTGTAATGTAATAATGTTTATAATTAAATAGTTGCTGGTAAAAATTTAAATGATACAGATTTTAAAAAGTCAAATTTGCCAATTTGCATATTTATGTATTTGTTTGTCTGCTCTCGTAAAAAATTTTCTTTTTCTAATGTTTTTTTACATGGTCTTTTTGCTTTGCTTCTTAGTTTTATATATGTATCGGAATGTATTCCCAGAAGAGTGTCCACAAGAATAAAAATATTTGGATGTCCCGAATGAAAAAAGGCATTTAATTTTGCATGAAAACTTTCACAACTGTTAGTGGTCCGATTAGTGGTTGCTGAAAAATCACTCCAAACTTTGGGGGGAAACTGTGCAACATCATTGTCAACGTAGTTATTTAAAATGTAATCTGTAAAACTATCAATTTTTTCGTCATCACATGGTTTTATTGCCATCAAATCTCCCGTGAAACATTGGACTACGTCATTTTCATTTAAAAATGGCAATCCAAAAAAATACTTGAGATATCTACTTTTCTCAGAATCAGACTTGTATTCTTTAGACAGACCTAACTTCTGAATTGTACGCCACCAACTTTGACCCAAATGGAATCGACATCCTTTAATTCTAACATCGGTCCAGACTTCTTTAATTGCATTATGGATTCCAATTACGAAATCTACATAAATTTCTGAAGGGCTAAATGTTAAACTTAGCGATGTACAATAGTTAATAATATGTTGAAATGCTTTTACATAAATATTCGACTCTTTCGTGGGCAACAACAAAAACACAAAAGGAACATATGAATCTTTATAGTAACCATGAATCGTAAAAATTTGGGTAAAGTATTTAGGACAGCTCTTAAACGTCCCGTCAATATATATATTTTTTACATCACACAAAACATCTAAATTAATTTTTGTTGAAAATCCTAATATCGAATTTTCGAAATCATTCAAAAACATAAAGTTCTCGTCATTATTTGTTATAATATTCATTGATTTTAATGCATTTTGAGTCTCATGGGTACTTTTAGGTAATTTTGGATGAAGCAGCGAACGAGTATGGTGAATGTTTTGTTTGATTAAAATAACGTCGTTTGTCGTGAGAGTTGAAATGTCACCATTTTTAAACTCATTATGTAAAATCTTCGATGGCCGGACAGAAATATCATCCACAGCTTTCCTTTTAACAGCGTTGCTGATTTTCTGTCTAGTAAGTACATTTTCGTCACACTTATCATGTCTGTGTTCATTGAAGATTTCTGACATAACATTATCAGAGGTTAATTTAAAAAAACACTTACACGAGTTTTTACAACATGTCCACCGTTGAACCTCGCCTTGCAACATTTTATGGAATCGAAACTTAAAACCTTTAATAATTTTTAATGTTTTTTGTTTTTCACTTAACATACACTCCATTTTTCACTCGTTATAATTTGATAATTATTGTGTAAGTATTAACTAATTGTGTGTTCACGAAGTATTCGGCACGACTGATTGATTTTGAACGAGTAACTTTATACCACCGTTGATGAATATCCGTTATCGTTACGTATCCGGTATAATATGATGTGCAAGGTTCAAGGTCACCGGCTTAACAAGTAGTTATGACATTTTATCTATACGGACTCAATTCAAAGATATTAAGATAATACCCTGGACTCAATTCAAACACATAAAAGTAGCATGGACTCAATTTAATATCACCGAGGGCAATATAGATGCACTGGACGAAATCGGCATATCCCTCCAGTGCATCTATGAATTCGGCCATCATATGTGGTTCCACTTTGGTGGCCGGAATATTACGGCTTAATGCCGTATATTCCCGGACCACCAAAGCGACACATATTCTAAAATGCATTGTGTTTTGAGTCGCAAGTGTCGTACAATCGTATCATTCTTATTTGTTATAACAGTTTATTGAACTAACCAGGCTAATTTACTACCTACATGAGTTTTTACTGCTTTAAATGCATTATAAAAGTTACCTAACTCAATTACTTATATTACATATTCACATACAAATTATCATGTAACTATTGTTTTGGTTTTATAATGATATACTATAATAACACTACACCAATTAAGATCGGCATAAATAAAGATAAAACATACCATACATTGGTTCATGAAACCATAAGCTTTGTCTGTGCTTAATAATGAAGGACGTATTTACAACTATCGTCTATCGAGAGCAAGGAGGGTCGTTGAAAATTTTTTTGGAATTCTAGTATCTAGGTTCGCAGTTCTTGGAAAACCCATCAACCTACAACCAACAAAAGTGAATGCCATAGTTCTAGCTTGTTGTTATTCACATAATTCTATTAGAAGACATTCCAGTTGTTATGTCAACAATCAACATGCAACCACTCAAATTTCACAAGGAATAGGATTAGATGGGCATGTATTTGGTATGAGAAGCAGCAGCAGTTCAGCTTCTTCTACAACAGCGAAAGTACATCGCGATACTTTCTGTAGTTACTTCAATAACGAAGAAAAAGTTGAATGGCAAGATAAAATTTAAATTAGCAACTTATAACTACTCTTATGTTTATTATTTTACATTATAATATACTATTGTGGAATGTATTTAAAAAAAAAATAGAAATTACCATAGTATTTATTTCGCTTTTCTCCTCAGCGCACAGCGGGCTAAAATTCAATTCTAAGCGGCTAAAAACCTAATTTTTTTAAATTGATTAAAAATAGTCCCTATCAATACGGAATGAAGGATTTTTTTTTTTTAATTGATTTTTCACATTTTATTCATTGTCATTTTATTTGTCTTGCTATATTATAACTTATAAAATAACATTTTAATTTTAATGATTTATTATATTTTTATTTATATTATTTCATTATTAAATATATGTACAATTCTTGTTCTCATAAATTTTAACATAGGTATACATTTTTATTTAATTTAATATAGATAATAAGTGTTAATGTGAATCAGAATTCGAGTTGTATCATTTTCTGATGACTGTGTTTCTTGATTTTCCAAGTTCAATAAATACATGCGTCCGGAGAAAATTTTTCTTTTAAATGTTTTTTTGGTGGGCTTAGCGATGATATTAGTGGATCCGAAGATATAAGATGAAAGTGTATTAAGTCTGAATTAATATTAATACGAGATGATTTTCTGGAATGATGTTCTCGATACCTTAAATAATCTTTATTTCGCGATTCTTGAGCTTCTTCTGATAGTTGCCCAATTGGGAGAAGCGCGTATTTTATTACAATAGAACCATGTATTAATAGGTAAACGACTCAAAAAGATCAGGCGCGGGAAGCGATGATGTATATGTTCCAAGCCTCTGGTACTTCAACGAATTGATGTTTTTGGTTGACCAGGAAACTCTGGACACGAGTCAATCAACTTTTGCAGTGGACAATGCAGTGGATAATGAAAACAGCCAGGATTCGGTAAGTGAAAGGGCTCTTTATTCTGTTGTTATTTTTATTTAATTTTAATTTAAATATACTCTACTTTTAAACATTGGTAATAACCAAGGTATTATGAAATAACTACTAAAATTACTCGTCGCTGTTGGGCATCCCAGCAAACATGTATGAAATAAAGTATATAAACCCCTCCAATTGTAAACAACGAAATTATTGTTTTCCGATAGCAACCAAATACCAAAATAAAGACTTAAAGACAATAGACTTTATTGGCCACAGTGGCGGATTTTTTTTTTAAACGTCGTTTTTCGAATACGTACTATTTGTCATATAACCGGAAACTTTGGATTGCTATAATTTCTAAAAAAAAAACACAGACATAATATTGTAAAATCAATAAATTCATCACTCCGTTCAGAATCTAAAATCAAGTGGTTTAAAAAAAAATTTTTGAAAATCGTGATAAAATTTTTAATTTAAATTCGTTTTGTCCCTGTTCCCTACTTGAGGTGGTTTTGCATAACAAGCCGAGGGATATTTTTCGATTTTCGGAATGGAGCGGCGCGCACAGTGGGCTAGAATTAAATTCTAAGCGGCCAAAAATAGAAGTTCTGAATATCCAAGATAAGAGATAAAACTTATTAAATAACATTTATTATTAGTTGCGGATAAGGATTATTTATGGTTATTTGCATTTAAAATTGCTTACAAAATTTGAAAGGAAAAAATTGATTTTTAAGCAAGTTACAGGCTTACAGACATAAGCGTCCCCACTTTGCCCCATTTTCCCCTACTTTGTGCACACTAGGGGGCATCCGATACCAGTTATATAAATGCACAAAAAGTTCTGCTGTTTATTTGGCGTAATTATCAAATCTTTCAAAATTAATGTCAAGACCACTGGAAATCACCGTTAGTATTGTCGAAAATCTCTTAATTAAATTAACGTTTACTCCAGTTATTTCCGATACCATTTCAGGGTCTTTAAAAAATCTACGGGCAACATTTCCGGTATTTCATTTTTTATTAGTTTTTCAATGAAAACATCGTACGCTGCTGTTTTTTTAATCCGATTCGAATATGAAGAGCATTCTATATCCCACAATTCTGGTAAACTTCTGTATGCATCAGTAAAATGCAAAAGTTGTTCTTTTTTTTTTGCCATGGCGGCGACAACAGTTGAGTAGTAGAATAATTACAAAATATAATAAATAATAAAAAATAAATAAATAATACAAAATAAAGCGGATGTGCGCGGTGACTAGAGAAGACCGTACAAACTGTTCGATTAACTGATTAAACTGCACCGTTAATCGGTGCAAAGTAGTCAATGTCGCGCAGGCCAAAAGCCTGCGTAAAAATCCGCCAGAACTGCACAGTTTCCTCAGTTTATCGCTCAGACATGAAGTCATACGTGATAAACTGCACAGTTAAACTGATTGTGTGTGGGCCCCTTAAAACTTTAATATTTTGAATATTTTTGATTAATTTAATAAAAAAATTAATATATGATTTATCCAGCATCATTTAAACATGAATTTGTCAAAGATGACAATGTTAATATATTTTTAAGGTGTGATGCCAAATCTATGGAAGATATTAATGTGTGGGTTGCTGAGTTAGGTAAACTTAATTGTATACATTGGAACGTTCGTTCAAGTATTCCAAATGGGCAGCGAATTATGTGTTCGTAAGTATTTTATATTGTATTAACTGAATAATAAACTATTTATGTTATAGGAATCCCAACTAAAATAATTTGATAATTTTTCAGTAAAAAGTTTGTTTGTCAACACAGTGTTTTTCAGAAGCCTAGTGCATTAGCAAACCAAAAATGCTTGTCCAAAAATGCAGAGTGTCCAGCATGATTAAAAGCTGTAATTTAACTAGACACAGTATCTACGAGGAAAAATGATCCACTTATTAAGGTATTTGCATCTGTATGATTAAGCTTACAATTAATGTTTTTGTTTTTTTGTTTAGCTTGTGAATTAGTGAATTCTTCCAGATCATCTATGGTGATATATTATCCTATTATTATTTTTATTTTAATTATGAGTATATCTCAAGGGTTGACTGCTTCGATCCTTGAAGGTTTCATAACGATAGGACTTATATTGAATGATTCAGGTTTTCAATATAATACGAATTTGAAAAACCTATCTAAAAACGTAAATCCTTCAATTAAAGTCCTATCGTTATGAAACCTTCGAGGATCGAAGCAGAAGCGTACGTAGATCATTTGCCATTTGGTAAAAGTTGTTTAACTCAATTATTAAGGGGATACGTTACATGTTCAAAATTTGAACTATTCAAAAAAAAAAATTGGCGGGAAATTTTGTTTTGCCAATTACTCAAACTTTAATACGAGACGCAAAATACAACCCATATTTAAGGAGCTAGTATTTCAAAATATACATACAATTTTGTGTTATTAGGTCAAATATAATATGTATTAGAGTGAATTGACCTATTATTTTAAAGGTTTTAATATATTATTCTTATATGCCTATCGATTTACACAAATAAATAATGAGCTACACGCTTACTAAAATAAGTGTGAAAAAAAAGTTCAAAATAATTATTACTTAAAACGTTATATAGACGTATATAGACGTAATGGAACGTCTGGTTATACGAATAATCACATATTGCGTTTTTAAACATTTTTCTACTACGATAACGGGTGAAATAATGGTCCCTTAACTTGGCAAGCATTAAAATATTAGAATGAAAATTTTAAAGTAGATATTTTCAAACTAATTTAAGGTCGCTGAATTCAAAAATGTTGTCAAAAAAAATATTGGACTTAAAAGTTCAAAGTTATGAATTGTATCTTAAAAGATACATAGCTATAAACTAATACTAATATTCATGTATCTAAAAGGATACATTGCCAGAAATCATGTACAAAAAACCAAGTATAAAATGATGTAATTTTAACAAAAAAGTACCTTTTATTATGTAAAATTTCAGTAACTTAAAACTTAAACTTTTAATATAACAATTCAGACTAGTCTTATTAAGAACAGTATTAATTATCACAGGAATTAGTTTTTAATTAATACTAACATAGGAATATTTAAAAATTAAAATTAAAATTACCATAGTATGTAGATATAACAAATTACTACATCAAGTTCTTCTTGCCAAGTTAACAATAAAAATCATATAAAAATTAAAAAAATAACAGACATTATTCAGTTACAATAAAAATTCAACAAATCAAAATTAAAGTTATTAACATAATACAGATAAAATAACCAATTTCTATAGCAATTTCTTTTTGCCTAATTAACAATTAAAATAAAATAACAATTAAAAAGTAATGACAAATTTTACTTTTCAGTCTTATACATAGGAATACAAATTTATTTTTTAGTATGAAAATCATTAAAACAGTCTCTTTTTTTCAGTGTACATAAACGTGTATCACATTTTGTACAGATGTAGACTGTTTGGACTTTTTTACAATGGCGACATCGACCTTTTGATACACGCGTTTGAAAATGATCAAATCTATCGAATTTTACATCACTAATAGGTCTAGGAATCACAGTTCGTCTGATCTTTTGGATATGTTCAATATGATTATTTTTGCTACTATATTTACCAGCTGGTGGAAGCATAGTTAAAATTTTTTCTGCTCTACGGCGTTGCATTTTTTTGGATCTAAAAAAATATGTATTATATAATACTTGTTGCATAAGTTGATTAATATATAAATATGTATTCTATAATATTTATTGTATACATTGAATATGTAATTTCTAAATTACTAGCATAATAAAGAAATCAAGCAATGTATCTTTTTGGATCCATATACAATAATCATATTAAAAGATAATTCTAGCAATGTATCTTTTTGGATACATACTTTTAGAATTGATATAAAATAAGCATTATTACATATATTATTAGAAATTTTACATAAAAATGATAATTATACTCACCTTAACTGAGTTTATGCGAAGTAGACTCTAGCAACACTTTACAATTTGATGAACTTAGCAGTTGAAGTCAACGAGTTTTGATCCAATTTAAATTTCCAAAAAATGATAACAAAAAACAGTTATTATCAATCCCAATCATCATAGAAATGTTACCATAGTGTACTCACGTGGGAGATATGACATTTATCAGAGTGTACAAATAATAAAAATAAAAATATTGTACATCGGATTCCGTACAAAAATTCACAAACTTTGTGTATCCAAAAAGATACAACACCAATTGAGTTAAATAACTTTTATCAAATAGAAAATTTTCTTACGTATGCTTCTGCTTCGATCCTCGAAGGTTTCATAACGATAGGACTTATATTGAATTATGTAGGTTTTCGATATAATACGAATTTGAAAAATATAATACCAAACAATTTAAAACCTTTAATATTGGTCATATCGTTTTGAAATTTTCAAGGATCAAAGCAGAAGAGTCTCTTGATTATTTCCCAGATAGTAAAAGTTTTTTAACTCAATTACCTATTATGAAGGTAGATTAAGTGTTCAAAATTTGAATTATTCAAAAATAAATTTGGAGGGAAATGTTATTTTGTCAATTTGTCAACCTTAAGATCGACACGCGACTTTTAACCATACATTAATACATACATTTGATCTTGAAGCTTCTGTGCGTTGTATCTCAGGCTTTATTGTAACGTGCAGTAGGACACTAATTGTGCATTAGTAAATATAAAATGTGCAGTTGGCTAAGCGAATATGTGCACTTGAGAAATACAACAAAAATTAGATTTCCAAAATTATTTAAATTTTGCATGATGTGTTATCTTATATTTATATTATTTTACTACGTAGTACGTAGTACATGAAATACTGAGAATTGAAATCAGTCACGCCCGATAACGAATGACGACTACGCGCTCGCTATCGACGTCGAACATGTTAAAAATAGATATTGACAGCAAGCGCGTCCAATTTTCCCATAATATCACATTATCACCAATCGTTGCCGATTATCTACCACTTATCATTTTATTTCTTGAAACTGTACGTATGTATACCATACATGCTTTTATTTGTTTCATTTACTTTGCATTATTCACGGGCTTGTCATCGTCGGATCGTCATCAAGGTAAAATTATTAATTAATATAAATAAATAGATACTCTTAATTCTTATATCGATGGCTTAGTACACACGTCTTGTTATAAGTTAATTTTTGTTGACGGCTCGTAATTATTTTCTACATATTTAATTTTTTTGTTTAGGTTATTCATATTTTATAATATAAATAATAAGTATGACATCGGATAGTTTGAATAATTGGTTAGTGAAACCGATAATGGCACCTTCCACGTCTTTAGATTCATCATCTGCTTTATCATAATCAATAACATCTCATAGCACTAACACAAAAACGTCTTCATCAGAAAGTCATGTAACAATCACAGAAACTACAACAACCACCACAACTTCTCGTGATTTTTCTTCATCGATTGAATCAACTCAAAATAGTTTTTCAAATCCCTCTATGATTATGACCGAAAAGCCTACACTTTCCAAAACATTTGATCATATGCACAGAGGACGTAAACATTTTGTTAGATGTATAATATGTCACAAATTCCCAGAACTTGTCAAAAAAAACTCAAGTTCCAAAGATCTGTCAGGACTTAGGTGCCCTGTATAGAACTGTAACTATTGTAAGAAATAACTAATACTTTCGTTTACAACAATTTATTACTTTCAATAACTTCAATACACATACATAATAATTCAATAAGTTAGGAACGACGTGCGTCCTACGTTCGCACACGACAACAACAACTACGAATATTATAGTGATGGTAAGAAATAGCAGTAGCAGCTTTAATAGCACTGCTATTTTGCTTTAGCAATCGCTGACTGCTATTTAGTGTTAATAATAGCAGTGATTGCTAAAATGTGTATATAGTAAGTTTTAGTATCTTGTGTTTTCCTACACTGTTCATTGTTATTATGTTATTTCTCCAATAGCTGCTATCATCGACTATCGACTATCGAGGTATAAAACTGCTATATTTTATAATTTAGCAGTTGCTGTTAAATTATTATAAAATAGCAACTTAGCAATCATATAATAAATATAGATACTAAAAGATAGTAGCTATTGCTTATTACTTATTTTGTTTTTAATCATTTATGTGTTACTTATCACTCACCATACAAGCTCTGTAATATATTTTTCTCTATGGCCTCTATGAATATCAATAGTGTATCAATAGTGTAATATTAATAGTATAATAATATCAATAGTATAATATTAATTATTAGTTATTAATTATTCGACAATTTGATTTAGTAGCCAGTAGGTAGTAGGTACGACTTAACGATTTTACCTAACTGTCCTAACTTAACAGTTAACTTTACTGTTTGCTGTTTAGTATTTACTGACTGTAAGTACTATACTGTTATATTATGTACTTATAATTTTATACTGGCCACTAGAATCTGTGGAATGTGGATACTGAATAGTTTTGAACTGTGGATTGATGTAAATAAAAATTAATATAGAATGTACGAGAGATAAAAAATGGTGAGTAGATACAACTAAATTTATAATAAAGAGTTAAATTAATTAACTTAATTTTATAATCTTCAGTAGGTATAAATTATATGCAATCTGCATATAAAAACTTAAAATAATAATCATTCTTATGAATTTTGATTCAAAAAAAGGAGCATTTCAACTTTCTTGCTACTAAGCCTACTTCGGCGGTCACTGATGAGTAACCCAGCTTTAGAGAACACGCGTTCACAGGGCACTGATGTACCAAGACAGCAAAGTGTTCTCCTGGCAAGCTGACTCAAATATGGATAATTATGTTTATTATCCATCCACCATTTTAATGCATCAGTGTTGCGGTTCTGTACATCATCTTCTAAGTACCTTTGTACCTCTATAATAGCCCTTGATGTATTGGTCCCTGAAGGTTGAATTTGGGACACTTTTGAATCGATGGAACTCCAAATTGAAAACCCTTGTTCATTTCCTGAAGCGGTAGGAGTCGGTAAAGTACGTTGCACCTCATTGTCTGACCTAATAGCTGATATAATTGATGCAGTTTTTTCTATAATGTCACTTTTAATCATTTGTAGGTGATTTTCAGTGAACGGAATGTTTTTGAATCGTGGATCGAGGAACGTACAACGGACTAGTGTATGACTACCTATTATGTTACCCCAGCGATCTCTATCATTCATTCCAGATAATAATTTATTTAAAACATTGTTCACTCTTTGATGGTAATTTTCTTTTTGTAGTTTGCTGCATACATTTTTGAGTCCTTCAGCTAAGACTATAACTAAAGAAGCTGTCATGTATTTATCGCCACTTACAGCTTTTGTTGCCTCTTCAAACGGACGTAACACTATACACAGTTCTCTAGTTACTTTCCACTCATCTACTGTTAAGCCTTCAGGAGGATTATCTAGTAAACCAAGAGTTCCACGAATAGAACTTTCAAGTTCAACCAACCGCTCGATCATGTACAGAGTTGAGTTCCAGCGGGTACTCACGTCTTGAAGTAATTTTTTTGGTTCTTTTGCTCCGTTACTTATTTGATAGTTGTTTAACTTTTTATTTGCAGATGTACTCTTTCTGAAATGTGTGACAATTGTTTTAATCTTTTCTAAAAGGTTAGATTCGATTGTGAGAGCCCCTTGAACGATCAAATTTAACGTGTGAGCAAAGCATCCAAAATGCTTTAACTCAAGGATAGATAAAGCTCTCTTTATATTATATGCGTTATCGGATACTGCAAAAGTAATTTTGTTTGTTAAATCCCATTCTTCTAATGTCAATTGTATTTGGTTACTTAAATTTACACTTGTGTGGTTTTCAGAGAATTCATGACAACCTAATAAAACAGATTTCAGACCAAAATTGTTGTCAATAAAATGAAATGTTATAGCTATGTAACCCATGTTACTTCTGGATGTCCAGCAATCGGTGGTAATGCAACCACACACAGCTTCACTTTTGATCATTTCCTTTGTTTCAATTAAACATTTTTGGTACAACGCAGGTATGTGAACTTTGGACAATGTATGGCGGTTTGGTATTTTGTATGAAGAATTTAGCAGATGAACAAAATGCCTAAAACCTTCGTCTTCGACTATTTTGAATGGTTGAAAATCTTTAGTGATCATTTGGATAAGGGCATCGTCAATTTTCTTTTGTGTGTCGAATGTCATTTTTCTTGGTACGTATTCTGAAATATTAGTTTGTTTTCTTTTGCGGATATTAGCTATTGAATTTTGAATAGATGTTGATGAAGCTGGATTTTGAAAAGATGTTGATGGAGTTGTATTTTGTATATCTGTAGTTGGAGTTGTATTTGGTACCATATTTGAAGAAGATGCGGGAAATTGATCACTAGACGTTTGACCAGGATCGTCAACGATTTCTTCGTTAACTTTGTTCGACTACAGAAAAAATAAACTTATTTAATAGTACTGTTCAGTGTATCAGTATAAACATAATATACTTATGTATACTTACTATACTTTATTTAAAAAAATTTAAATGAACTTACCTGGTTTTCTGCACTTATTGCTATCCAATGTACATTAGAATAATGCGTTTTTAAATTTGTAAGGCTAGTTTTAAACGAATATTTTTTTTTACAAATCATACATTTAGCATATGTAGAGTTTTCAATGACAGTGAAATGAGACCAAATATCACTTGTCTTGCGGCTCATATTGATATATTAAATCACTTAAAATAAAAATTAACAGATCAACTAGTATATCAGAGTTCAGCACAGACAACGCAATGTTCAACTATGATGTACTGTGGTAAAATGAGCTTAATTTATTTAATTTCCTACATGAATTGTTTTGTAGACATAACAGTTGGTATTTGTAGGAACATGTAAATTCTTGCAAAGAAATGGGTTATTATTGTTAGCATTTATTATAACTATGTACTATGTTTAATATACAAATGACTATATCCACATAAGACTTAATAAAAAAATATAATATAATATATTATAAATGATATAATTTTATTCCTTATATTATATTATATTATTTAACTTTTTATTAACTATCTCCATATCAACAGTACCTAGTTTTAACTCACACATTATGGTGGTGATTAAAAATTAAATATTTAACTTATTTTTAACTGAGTTAAGCATTTAATAAATTGTTTATTATATAAAACTTAACTTAACTGAAATAATTTTTCTCATCAATTTCCCCACTTTTGATAATGACAAAATTCAATAAGGTTCTTGTTCTCAAAACTTACTACTCTTAAATAAGTCTTGTAAACTATAAATATACCTATTATACCTATTTGAGTAAACGTATTTAAATACTTTTATAGGTAGCTTATGGAATACTATAATCAGTATTGGACATATTTGTATTTGTAATTCAAATACTTTTATGTAAATACTTAAAAAATTCAAAACAATTATTCATCAGTCATCAGATGTTAGATTTTTTTTGAAAATTATTTTATTATTTTATTTATAATAATATTAATATAAATATAATATCATAATACTATATTTTGTTCACTCATAAATTTTGAGAGCTCCTATTGACGATTACTTGCTTATGATTATTACAAATAATATACTGATTTCTGATACCTCTATAGAAACCCAGTACACTTGTTAATCAATTAAAATAAATGTTGAAAATTGAATATACTTCTTAAATTAATAATGTCTCACCTAGTAAAATAGTTAAATTGATTTTTGTTTTTATTAAAAAACTGTTTAATTACCAAAGAATAAAGTATTTAAAAATTATTATAAAACAAGTTTTATTTTCATTTTTTAGTATAAATTTAAGTAGGAGGTACAACAACTACTAATAGTACCTAATTGAATGTAACATTATATTATATACTATTTTAAATTAGTAATACAAAATTAATTTTACAAACAGACTTTTATTAAGTAAAATAAAAAAAGTATTTAAATGCATAGTATTTGTTCTTAAATTCTGAATCAATAATCAATAATTCTGAATCATTATATTATGTTAAGTAAAAACATTTGGTAATTTATTCAATAAAATTTCAAAAAATTAAAAAATTAAGGCGTATCATCCCCCCCCCTCTCGTGACCAATTGGACACTGTCCATCAAAGGTGTGAGTTCCGTTGTGATTGATGTAGCCACTATATAACTACAACACTATCCAGTGTATACTCGCTCCGAAATCGAGAGGGACTAGGAGGTGGAAAGTTCTCGCATTGAGTATGGAAAACCTTTATATTATATGAATCAATATGAACTAGGGCGTCACAAGGGAGAGCTAGAAAAGATCAAAAAGTGCCATCTAGTAGCTTATTTGGTATTGCTAAAGTGTTAACTATAGTATTAGCTGCTAAATATTAGAACTATTCAACTATACAATAGCATCACATTATCAGCTGTTTTTACAAAATTGAAAATAGCAATAGCTGCTATTTATCACTGCTATTTTACATTAGTAATAGCAATAGCTATTGCTAAATAAATTAATAGCATTTTACCATCACTAGAATATTAAACATAACCTCTAACATGAGTGGAAAAGTAATAATAATAATAATAATGATAAAAGTAATAGTAATAATAATAGTGATAATAGTAATAATGATAATAGTGTTAATGTCACAGCTCGGCCATCCTGACCTATCCCAGTCTCTGGGATCATTACACAATATCTTTAACTTAACATCATAATTTCTAATAATATCTGAACAATATTATAACAATACATAATAGGATATTACATTCATAATAGTATACATAAAATAATAATTAACCACAAACAAGTAAATAGTAAGTAAACAGTACATTTTTAATATAAACATCAATAAATAATAACATAACCATAATACATGAAATATAATAAAGGATCATTTTTCCAAGCTCCTAACCCAATGTCTCATGTTATCTGAGCTAATGACTCCTTCATAAGGCACCTGAGTGTGCTGAAAACCTTCAACGTCTTAGACTATAAATCTATCATTTAGTAACACTTTGTCTATTATATATGGGCCCTTAAATTTAGGTGTTAATTTTTTATTCACCCCCACACTAACATCTGTATTTTTAATTACAACAAAATCTCCTTTTTTATATAAGGTAGGTTTCTTATGTTTCTCATCATAATATTTTTTATTATATGATTGATTTTTTACTATCTTGTCCTTAGCCTCTTTTCTTATTTCCTCCAAGTTCCTGTCCTTCTCCACTTCCACCAATAACCTCCTAACTCACCTTCCACCGTACCATGTTGATATACACCAAATAATAACTTAGATGGGGCTTCACCCGTCGAAGCACATAACATATTGTTCAATGCGTACTCGACCTCATGCAATACCCTGTCCCACCTATTTAAATCTACTGTCTTTTTTGCCAGCATTGCTGTTATGCAACGGTTTACTCTCTCAACCTGACCATTTGCTCGGGGTGTTGCCGTTGCCACTAATACCAAATCTATTTTTTCTGGGCTAAGAATTCTCCAAATGCATTAGACGTAAACGTTGAACCTCTTGTCAGATATTACCCTTCTAGGTATACTATAAAACCTGAAGTAATCATTCATATGCTTAATTACTTCTACCGTGTTAGTTGTTTTACAAGGATATAACCTAACAAACTTTGTAAATGCATCAATGATTACAAACAAATATTTATTTTTTTTACCAGTCTTCTCAATAGTGACATTAACACTATTGATGAACATCTTAAACAGGATTACCACACCGAATGCTTAAAAGCATTCAAAATAAGCAAAATGTCAGTACCTGAAGTTGCGAAATCAACTACATTTGGCCAAATGGTAATCAAATCGAAAGAAAAACTTGCCAATAGAGTAGGATCTTTAATGATTCATGTATATGGTGATGCGAAAAAATTAACTTTAAGTGCTCATACTTATCCAATGAGAGTAATAACTGGTGAACTATCTTCATCATTCAAGTTTAATCATATTAATGAAGAAAACAATTTTGATACTTACGATTTTCAATATTTGACTCCTGCCACTCATAAAGATTTATTAAAAACTATAGTTACAAGTTATAGGAAACAGTTTTCTTTGAAATTAATGAAAGATGTTTTGACTATATCATTGAGATGTGATGGTTCAGTGGATAGGTCTCAAATAGACAAAATATATGTATTAATAAAAGTTATTGACAAGACTGGAAAAGAAGACCAATTTTTTCTCGGGGCTGGACTTCATTGGTTTCTAAACGTGGAGCTCAAGGAATCTTAGATGCAATTGAAGTCGCATCTATTAATACAATTGGTGCTGAAGCGACTGATTATGTTTTTAAAAATATTTCATCGATCGTGACGGATGGAGCTTCTGTAAATACTGGCGAACGAGGAGGACTTTGGACATTATTTAAACAAAAATATAGATCATTGGATGAAAATAGTATTCCATTAATTACAATTTGGTGTGCTGCTCATAGATCCAACTTAGCATGGAAAGATACAAGTAATTCAGTTTCCGAAGTACAGCATTTAGTTTTAACATTAACAGGTTTATCTACATTTTTCCATACATCGGCTCTCCGATCAAGAGAACTTGAGAATATTGCCAAAGTAAACGATTGCAAGCTCTTAAGAATCCCAAAATTTTTCCAAGTACGCTGGACTGAATTTTCGTTTTCCCTTGTAAACTCTGTTCATGTATCTAAACTCTGTTCATGTATCTTGGCATGCTCTTGTTCTATTTTTTCAAACCTCTAAAGAAAAAGAATCAAAAGGTTTTTTAAAATTTTTGACCAACATTTATAATTTGAGTTTATTATGCTTTTTAGCAGATACACTACTAATTTTTAGTCGATACCAACAAAAAATACAAAGTGATTTTATAACTATTTTAGATTTGACGAAAGAGACAGAGTTTGTTGTTAAACGGCTTCGAACATTATGTACAAATAATTTACTTGGTGGATGGGTGAATTCACTTGAATCTCAATTGAAAGAAAATAAATTAAAAGGTATTCAGTTAACTGGTGCTGATACCCTTAAGAAGAGGAGAACCCAACATCATTTATTTGTTACAGATTCACGAAATGTCACTTCTGTTTGTAATGAATTAGTGGAGAGTTTAGCCAATTTTTTATTAGACCGAATTGACATTAATGACGAATTAGTACAAGTTCTTAAGCCATTTATTAGTTTAGGCTCATTGACACAAGACCAATTAAAAAAAGTACATAAGTTAATTGGGAGGGATTTAGACTTATCAAATTTTGTACTCGAATATGAAGAAATTCAAGAAGTTAGTAACATTGAGAACCTACGAAAAATGTCTATGGCCTCTTTTGTTCAACATCTTTCTAAATCTGGATCATTTAACACCATACTAACTATTTTTTCTCGAGTTCTCGCTGCTAAGCCACATAGTGCAGATGTAGAGCGTCTCATCAGCACAAGTAACATTTTAAAATCTGCTGATAGACAAAATTTGCTCGTTGAGTCGGAGAACGAATATTTATTTGTTCATTTCAACATGTGGCATGTTCCTTATGGGACCCAAGAGATGCAGTTTTATCGTGGACAAATAGTCGCCGAGTAAAAGAGACTCTTAAGGCACGCGAACAAACTTGGTTCAAAGGAGTGTTCGCAGAAGCATCTCAAACTCAAGGTGTAAAAAGGGATTTACAAGATATTGAGAATAATACAGCAGAAAAGCATTCCAAAAACAGATAATTTTAAAAAACAATTTTCATCCATAAATATATTTAAAAATATTATTATTATTATGTTTAATAACTATTTTGTTTACTAAATAATTCATAATAAAATTAGTTTGACAATTTTTCGTGTAAAGTTTTTTTTTATAGTTTAAATATAGTATTTAGTGTAGAGCCCCCACTTATTACTGTTACATATATTTTATTTGTGCAGTTGGAAAAAATCCTTACAATAAATCCTGTTGTATCTTGAAGACTTCAAGTCGATACGATCAATATTGAAGAAGTTAGGATTTCAAGTCATATTTAAAAAAACTATAAATCTAAAATTCAATTTTTGGACTCAGATGATAAAATCTAGGTATAACAATATATATAATATAATATTGTAATTTCATAAATATTGTTATTACTTATTAATATAACATAATAATACAACAACAATTAATAATAATAAATATTTTACGTTATACCTATATAGTATATTAATGTACGTTCGTTTTTTTTCTCCCCGGTAATTACACTATGTCACGGAGATATTACACAGTCATTTGTTCTACACTTGTGACATTATAACTCAATATTTTTTTGATATAAAAGATATTATAAAATACGGTCTGCAAATGAGTAGGTATGGTATATTTAGTAGGAAAAGTTGTTATACATAGATTATTGTAATAATCTATGCATAACAACTTTAATAAGCAGACTAAAAACACAAATATTACAAACTATGTGTCATTGTTCACCTATTTGCCCTCACACAAAAATATTTTCAGTATTGCATCGTGCCTTACACAAAATGTTTACCTTATTTTATTATTACAGGGAGATTACACACTAAAAATCGGTTTTGCGAAAAACGAACGTACTGTGAAAGTGTAAACATAGTAACATACATATATATAATTATATAGGTAACTATTATTAATATATCACGACTTCATGATTAAGACTGTGCATCTTAAGTTCACTGTGTACGACATACGTCATGAACAATAAGAATTAACTTTAAAAACTATTACAAATAGGTACCTACTACCTATTACATAATTTTGATTATGTTTGATTCCATGGATCTACTGTACTACGCGGTACCGCGAAAAAATAACCACGGTTAATAATAACCCCATAGGCCATAATATGAGATTTTGCAAATTAATCTCACATCAATACAAAATGTATAACATACCTATTGGCTATATCACCTACGTACAATATTAGTTTTGGATTCAATGATAAATTATTGCATGTACCTACGATAAAAACAATTCAGAGCACGGTCTGACTGTCATAATATATCGATCAGATATACAATAACTAGGTACAGTGACATATTATTACGGATAAGAAAGGTACGAATAACTTTATCTTTATGTTCTGATAATCTGATAATATTATAAAAGTGGTAATTTCTAAAGTTTGTCTAAAGTGTTCTGTACTACAGCGGTGTACAACAGTGTTCTTTGAGTTCTTTCATATATTATTATATATTTCGTTATTTTCGCTAAGCATTTGATTTAATTTTTTTTGAATAGTTATGGATAATTTAGATATTTTCGAGAGCCAGAAGGGCAAAGAAAAGTTGGCATATAAAAAGTTTATGTATGTTGTACACAAAGAGTGTATACATTTTATAAGGTGGAAATGCTGCAAAAAAAATAACCACAAATGTCCATGCAATTTATACTTTATAACCAAATTATTATATTATTGAAACTGAAATTGAAAAATTGTATTGTACTCCACATTTATGGTGTGTATTTTTTATTTATATATTATTGACATTGTATTACAAATTTATACTTTATTATATTTATACTTACTAATCATTTTTATTATAGGGTTATTTTTTCCGGGGTTATTTTTTAGGCAAATCGTACTACGCGGAGATATAATAGAAAATTTAGTTGATTTAGTTATACAACTATCATAGACTATTATACCTAACTGATACAACAAGAAGTTTAAAGCTAAATTGGTATTTTTTCTTTGTATATAATTCACAAATTGGTCTCTCCACGAGAGTATTATAGGTACCTAGTATTTTTCTTATTCCAACTAAATACTAAGAAAATAAAGTTGACACAATCGATAAAAGGTTAACAACAGTTATTTAATTTAGATTGCGAATTATATTTAGTGTTCATTTAATTGATTAGTTATTCATCAAATATTCACTAGATACAAGTCTAAGGTCAAAAAAACTTCTCTAAAGTATAACGGAAATATTGTGGATGTCTGTAAGAAGATAAGATTAATGATTCAAACGTAAACGAGAGGTTATGAAATGTATGATGTATCGATAGGAAATTGTATGTAGATTTCATTAAAATTGTCAGTTTAACGAATATTCAAATAATTGCCCTAATAAATTCCAAAAACTCCAAAAAAATAAAATACCATATGGAAATTGCCTTTATCATCAATTATGAATAAATCATGATTTGTTAAATTTGATAACAAATTATTAATTTTAACCAAGGATCAGGTTTCAGAAGTTATCATTTGAATTTCTGTTATATATTTGAGGTTATGTTTTTAATTTGAAGTTAGAAGTTTAGAACTTTAAAAGCCATATAATGCATAAAGTAAATATTTAAAATTTTATATTTTCAAACTTTCAAGTATCAAAGTTTAATTTGTACATTATTACGGATTTAAATTATAAGTTATATCCACTGCATATAGGTTGTGGTGGGTAACCTTATATTGTTATGTTGTTTTTATTGTATTTTGTGATTGTGCAATTATTATTTGTAAAGACACAATATTGATAATAATTGAACAAAATAATGTACTGAAAAATATAATGCACTATGACAATAACGACAGAAACGAAACGAAGCAAGACTAAAATACCTCAGACTCCAAACGCAAGAGGCAAAAGAAACATTTGAACATGAGCGAAGAAAGTGCAAAGGCATTATACAAAAAGAAAAAAGAACGTATATGAACGATGTGTTACGTAGTACAGAGCAAGACTACTCACATGGAAAAATTAGACAATTTTTCAAGAAGATCAAAAGATTTAAGACATTTAACCCAAGCTTGAAAGCTATTAGAGATAAGGATAATAAAACAATTTTAATGGATCCCCAAGAGAAAACAACTAGATGGCGCGAATATTTTGAAGAACTATTAAACAGTGAACTACCTGAGTTACCAATACCAGAGTGGGCTGGTCATACAGCTGATGCAAGAGTGGAAGACCTATGTATAGAAGAAACTAATAGAGCCATCAATAGTCTAAAAGATTGGAAATCTCCAGGATCTGACGGGATACCAGCAGAATTAATTAAATACGGAGGCGAGGAAATACATAAGATCATTCATGAAATCTGTAGCGAAGTATGGAAAACAGAAGTACTGCCAAATGATTGGAAAAAAGCCATAATAATCCCACTATATAAAAAAGGCGACAAACTCAACTGCAGCAATTATAGAGGAATATCTTTACTGAACTCTGCATATAAAATATTCTCAAAGATTTTGCTAAGGGCTTTTGTAAGGGTAAGTCGACAATTGACCAACTAACAATAGTAGGGCAATTAATTGAAAAAAAATTCGAATTTAGACAAAACATATGGCAAGTGTTTGTCGATTTCAGAAAAGCATACGATAGCATACACCGTGATAGTCTGTACAATATTATGCAAGAATTTGGTTTCCCGAGAAAACTTATCGCCCTAACAAGGATATGCATGAATGACACGAAATATCAAGTGAGAGTAGACCAAACGCTGTCCGAAGAGTTTGAAGTCATAACTGGGTTGAAACAAGGGGACGCGCTATCACCACTATTATTTAATATAGCATTAGAGAAAATAATACGTAGTGTAAAAAATAATAACCTGGGAACCAATATTGGTACCACACAAATTGATATACTAGGATTTGCTGACGATTTAAACCTAATTGGTGATAGTATGGAAATAGTGGAACAGAATATAAACACACTCGTAGAAGGTGCTAAATCAGTCGGGTTAAAAATAAACCAAGATAAAACGAAAGTAATGGAATTACTCCCTAATGGGGAAGAAAACGTGGTTATCAATGATTATACCTTTGAGAAAGTTAAAGAATTCAAATACCTTGGAACGACGATTACCAACAACAATGATTGGAGTACCGAAATTATAAGTCGTATACGCAAGGCAGAAAGGGCTTATTTTGCATTACATAAATTTTTCAAATCAAAACTATTTTCCAGAAGAACTAAGATCAGACTGTACATGACCATAATAAGACCAATGGTAACCTATGGATGTGAAATATGGCCCACAACCAAACAATTAGAAAAAAGGCTGCTAGTATTTGAAAATAAAATACTGAGGAAGATTTGTGGTCCAGTGTTTGATAGCGAGCTAAATAATTGGCGTAGAAGAAAAAATACTGAACTAAGAGAAATCACTGAAGTTCCACTATTAACAAGCCACATTAAGTGTCAAAGACTCAAATGGTTTGGTCATACCATGCGGAAAACAGAAACCACTAATACGAGAGCAGTAATGGAGTGGCAACCGACAGGGAAAAGACCAAGAGGGAGGCCTAGAAAGCGATGGATGGATGGAATAAGGAAGGACTTAGAAACATTGGAAGTGACAAATTGGGAAGATGGAGTTCAGGATCGTGATTTTAATAAATCAGCGTAAGGTGTAACATCTATTTTATGTAAATTACCAACTGTACACTAATAAATAACCAATATTATGTAAGCTTTGATTATCCAATCATAAATTTCATGAAGTTTGACGCATTTTTACTAACTTATTGAATATTTTTACTCAAATACTTTACAAAACTGTACATACATAACATATATACAAATTACAAACTATACAAAATATTACAAATCAACAGTATTTACAAACATAATATTTATACATTTATTGCACAGCCTCAAATAAAAGAAGCTCTTCTTCGCCTGTAAGTAAACATGTTTATTATAATATTTATTTTGATGTTTTTTTAGAGATAAAATGGTAATTCAAAAACTGAAAAACGTACCAGGATGTGGTCCAATTTCTTGGGCTTTATACCCATCCACCCTATGACCAGCACGCCTTAAAAATGTAAATATTCGAGTAGGGCTCATATCTGTAGCAAGTTCCTGAAGGAAGTTCCTAATTGCATCAGAGTTCTGTATTCTTGCTCTAGTTGGTACTCCATTTCGAATCTGTATAAATCAAATAATAATTATTGAAAAAAAATAACCTATATTTTTATTTTAGGTAAATAAATCCATGAGAAGTAGTTGTATAATGGAATATGGTAAATTATGCTATTATAGATACACCTACATTTAAATTGTTCTTAGTCTGACGAAATTCAATATACTGCTGGTTTTCCAGAAATTGTAACTGAACTGTAATAAATTAAAGTAAGTTGTTTATTAGAAGTACTTACTAATAATATTATAATGTTATAGTAGGTATCTACATTGTGATTTATAGTTATTAGTTTAAAGTATTGAGTATTAGTTGATACTAAGGTCTAAGATAAAAGCTTCTAAGGTTATCTAGGATCCATATACACGTACTCTAAACATAAAATCTAGTATTTTATTATAAAACTTACCAAATTAAATCTTACTAAAACATAAAATAACAATAATTATTAAGATTAAAATTAAAATTTTTCTTGAGGTCTAAAATGTTCTCAATAATGATAAATAACACTTTAGTGTTGGTGGTTAACATAAACTTAATACTCATTATAGCGGCTACCTGTATCTGTATTCTGTGTATATAATATACTTACCTGAGACACTAACATAATGTTTTGTTTGAAGTTAAACATAGGTTTTATCGTGCAATATATTTTAGATATAACAACTCATACAAGTAACAATGCACAATTAATCCTTTTTTTTATTTTCTATAAAATAAAAAAATGTATAAATTAGGAATTACTCCTATATATTTTAAAACCGTTACTACTTACTAAGCCAAATATTTTTATTCTTGATTATTTCTAAAATTTTCTCAATACTGATACTTAAGTGTTGGTGGTTAACACAAACAGCATACACATATATAGTGCTTACCTGTATCTGAATTCTATAATGTATATATACTTACCTGAGACACAAACATATAGATTTGGTTAGAGTTAAACATGAATTGAATCATGCAACATTAAGAAATAACAACATAATATACAAGCTTAAATGTATAACTTTTCTCTCCTTTTCTATAAAATAAAAAATAAAAAATAACTTAGGTTTTGTTAGTCACTCAAATAAATAATACTAATATAATATTATTATAAAACAATTCACTGCACCAAACAAATTAACTTAAAAATATTCAATTATACTTAGAAACTCCCAAACTTTGGGATGAGGCTCTATCAGTCTAAGCAGTGACGCATGGTAGCTTTCTACAAAGTTGTTTGTCCTAATATCTTCGTTGAATACTGTTACAGCTGCTGGTCCCATTGTTATGAACCAATGTCCCCAAATGTAATTGAACATAAATGGGTTTAATTGCAATGCCAAATATGGGAATTGGTTTACATCAGTGGTTCCCAACCTTATTTATTCTACGCCCCCTTTGGAGATTTTCAAAAATTTCGCGCCCCCCCACATATAAATTGAAAAAATTATAATTTTTTTGTTTACTTTACATTTTACAAATAAACTTTATAATATTTAGAAAGACTACTTTTTTATTGATGATAGTAATTATAAAATATAAATAATTGTAAATAATATAGTATTATAATGAAATTATAAATTGACGTGAGTAATTAATTAAATTAGTAAAAAATATAAATAATAGAATGTATAATAAAATTAAGATTTAATGTGAAGGCTGACAACACTTTTCTTTGGACAATTTTTTAAAGTTCGGCTCGATGTTTGATAAAGAACACCTCAAGTCAGATTCGACATCCAAGCGATTTCTATGTTTGGTTTTTATAATGGCCAAGCTGGAGAACCCAGATTCACATAAATAAGTCGATGAAAATTGTACAAGGACTTGTAAGGCTTCATTTGAAATTTCAGGATAAATGGGTTGGTATTTTACCCAAAACTCTTCCAAAGAGCTGCCACTGAAAAATTAGGAGTCTCTTTGTTTACTCGGCGTTTCCACAGCTGTATCTTTTCTAGAAATGAGTTTATAGAATCTTTGATGGTTATAATATTCGTATTCCTCCCTTGTAATTTGAGATTTAGGTTATTAATAGTTTCAAAAATATCTACTAGGTACGCAAAGTAGAATGTGAAGTTTTCATCGGTTAAATTCTCACGAGATTGTCTTTTCCTAATTGTAAAAGCATAATTTCAACTTCAGATTTTAATTCGTACAAACGTTCAAACATATTCCCTTTGGATAACTAACGAACCTCTGTATGGAATAATAAAACAGAATGTTCCGCGGACAGCTCTGAACAAAGAATCTTAAAAAGACGCGAGTTAAGTGCACTGCTTTTGATGGTGTTAACAACTTTTATACATACTTCAAGTACATTTTTAAGTTCAGATGGCAGCGTTTTTGCAGCTAAAGCCTGTCGGTGTATTACACTATGAGAACCAATTATTGACGGGTTTTTATTTTTTGCTAGGCTTACAAAACCCGATCTTAACCCTAGCATTGCAGGTGCACCGTCTGTGCAGACACCTACAACATTTTTCCAAGACAAACCATTCTGATCAAAAAATATGTCAATGGCAGACAAAACGTCACTGCCTTTTGAGGTGGAATTTAAAGCCTGGGAAAATAGAAGTTCTTCTGCGATGGACTGTTCATTTATAAAACGGCAGTAAACTAATAGGTGGCAACAATTGGCCACATCAGTTGATTCATCTCACTGGATCGCAAAGAATACGGAACGTTTTAATTTATGAATCAACTGATTTTTAATGTCCAAAGTTAATTCATCTATACGTCGTTTCACTGTATTATCTGAAAGAGATAATTGAGCTATTTTCCTTTTGCTTTCTTCGCCAAGTACTATTTCAACAGCTTTAAGTATGCTAGGTTTAATAAATGTTTCACCCAAGTTATGGGGTTTCTTTTGCTGAGCCACCATGAAGTCGATGTGATATGAAGCTTCAACAATTTTTTCATTATTCTGTTGAAACTCACCGGTATGGTCAATTTTCATTTTACTTAAAGAATTTTTTTTAGCAACAAAAAACTCTAGGTTTTCCTTTTAGCATCGGATGAGCTGTGGTTAAATGTCGTTCTAGTAAAACTAGGTCGGAGGGCATCGTTACTTAATACAACGTGACAAATAACACACTGAGGCTTTTGGACACCATCTTTTTCAATGAACGTAAAACCAAATTTGACATAATCATCGATGAACGTTCTTATTTTCGGAGGAGCCATTACTTTGATATACGTGCACTCGCGACGACTACGTACTACGACACTGACGTGCACTGAGCAACTGCAAAATAAAACTAAATCGAGTCTAAACTAATCTAATAGTTTTTTCCCCTGGCTTTTTCTTATCGTACTGATTAATTTACGGACGATGTGGCATGGTGCACTATGGCTAAACACTTGTAATCTTTATCGATTACTTTATCGACTTTAACCACCCTATATTCTATAACGATAACCAGTCTTTATTAATTTTTCATTTTTTCTCTTCATTTTAAATATAATAAAATTTGATAAATAAAAATTTTACTTTGTGATGACTGCATGCGCCTCCCCAGCGATGTGTATACGCCCCCCAGGTTGGGAACCGCTGGATTACATTCTCAACAATGCTATGAAACCCATCCTCCATTGAAGGCAAAACATCACCAATTTGTGTAGCTGGTAAGTATGGTGATGCTAAAATCTGAATGTAAAAGCAAAATAAAAATGGATTAATTAATTTCTATAACTTGTGTATTGTTAATGTGATTAGGGTAAGGCTTAAAGATTGAATTAAAAATAATGAATGATGTTTAAAACTATATTTAACTATTTTCATGCTATAGTCAAATTTCAGTTATTATAAACTATAATAATATTTATTAAATTTTACAAATTACCATTGGAAGCACACGAGCAGCATTATTGTCAGCTTTGAATAATTGAAATATGTTGCTCCTCTTATTTCTGGCATATCTCATTACTGCCTAATGATGATGCTGATCATAACATAATGGAAGCACATTTCTTATGTATTGTAGTAATTCAACATAAATTTGTTGAGCTTTTCCAATCAAAATGGCATGAACTAAAGGGAAGCTCTGGAACAACATATTATATTACATTATTCTATAGAATTTATTATGTCCTTGTAAGTATTTACCATATTCTATTTCCATATAATAATTTTCATTGAATATATTAGTATTTGTTGAACTAACAGGGTATACTATAAGGTTTTAACAATGGGTAGTGGAATAAAATATTAATTTAAATAATATAGATATTAGTATTACTTAATGTGTGTTATACTGAAATTTTGAGGTACGCTAGTCATAATAAATTAATATACAACCTACTTTACTACACAGATATATTGAAACTTACTACATCCTTAAATGCCACTTGGAAAGAAAACAACTGATAGGCGTCATTTTCTAAAAACTTTGGTACAGTTTTAAACGTGCCATCACACCCTGTTATACGGACCTAAAAATCCATAAAAATAATTCATTAAATGACCTTTTTATAATTATTTATTTAATGTGAAATAGACCTACACTTCTCAAATCTGGTGCAATTATATTTATATTGGCGACGTTACAAAAAATGACTTCACTGACGATTCCCTCTACCATCAATGGACCTTGATAAAACCTATTAAAATTATGTATTTAAATACTTTTTGTATGTTTTGTGTTTAATGAATGAGAAAAATCAATATATTTTAACCTGTTAGGAGGGTTTTGCAGTGTCATTGCAAAATGTTCATTATCAGCAGCTGTCGACAAATCGTGCAAATGTGCCATGTTTCGTGGAGTCTGAGGGAAAAACTTACGTCTTATACGCCGCATTCTCTCTACACTCTGTAGAAAGGTATAATTTTCTGTAGCTTCTGGAAAACTAATTCATACATCATATCAAACTCAAGTAATCAAGGATATCAAAACTAACCATCGCCTATGCATAGTTACATACCTTATGTACAATATGTATTGTTATTTACAAAGTAAGCAAAAAATCAAGTTTATAGGTAGGTACTAACTTAGCAATTGCTTGCATATAAATTCCACGTGGAGTATACGAGTTTATGGTTCTCTCTAAAGCCATTTCAGTTATCTCCTGTCGAAGCAGTGGAACATTGAGATTGAGTTCCCTGACATGATGAAAATGTTGCTTCGACAGTGTCAACCTAACATCATTACGGTCCGGAGATATGTGAGCAGTTGCCCGGCACTGTCCTTCCAATTTCTTTTCGTAACATGCCAAGTAACTAAAAAGTATGTTCATAATTTAAAATACTTTTGTTTAAGGGGCCGCAACACTATTATTTTTATATGCGTTATAGGTGCTTTGCATTTCCTTGTTTTAAAGGTGTTAACGAAGTCTGATTCTAATTTTCAAAAAAGATATGGAATTCTTGATGAGTCTATTATGCTTCTACCGGATGATTTTCTAAAATATTAAAATCTTAATTAATTACATATTAATTAAGTTTTATTATTTTATTTATTTCACTCTGCTGAGAAATGAAGTGGAATTGTTCTTTTAAAAAATCATCCGGCCAAATCACAGTTTAACTTCTAATCTTTAATTTTGTTCGGATATATTTTAAGCATAAAATGTCTCTAAGTAGCGTAATTATGGAAATACAATAATATCTTTTTACACTAAATTGAAAAATATTCCTCCGACAAGTGCTGCTGCCTACTTATGAAGTTGAGTGTCAATTCCGACAGTGATTATTATTATTATTATTATCATTACTCTACACACCGAGAGCCAAACTAATATTATACCCGCGTCACGCGTGTAGAATTAGTAGAATATCCTTATCTGTGTTGGTCTATCGTACTCGGTTATTTTTAAAATCTAATATAAACATAATTTGGTTTATTATTATATTTTAATGATACATGCAATTATTGCAATACTACGAAAAAAATAATATCAAACTAGTCAACGTATTTGAAACATTGCACAGTTATTTAGAAGTACCTACTATCTACTTTTATGTCGTACTGTATGCCTACGAATAACTAGTGTTCCGTGTTATTTTTTTGAACTACTGTACTCTAAGTAGGTACTTGAGTTATTTGTATTTACAAAAATAATTTGTAAGTTACCTACTAGAAAAAGTAAGTATACCATTATAGTATTATATAATTATATATTCTTAAAATTAAATGTTAAATTTAAATTGTATACAGACATACAAGTGGCCCTAGAAATCAGGATAATTCCCGGTCGACCAATCTTTGTATTTGATTTTTGAATATACCATGTGCTACGGGAAAAATGTATAACTACAACTATTTGATATTTTTATTCGAATAATAAAAAAATCGTCCGATGAAAAATATAGTTAATTTACGAGAATCGAGAATTTAAATCAAGGATTCTCATAAAAAGTTTATACTGTACCTAATCGAAAAATCTCTAAAATATATAAGAACAATAATTATTTTTACAGTCGTTTTAATTTCAAATTTCAAATATTTGATCTTATAAAAATTGTATGGTGTTTACGTGTGGTATTTTTTTTTAGTTAGACCAAAAAAAGTAAATCGATAGCTTAGAAAACTGGTGTTGCATAAAAATTCGCGTTTTTCCTTATTTTAGATTTTGAACGAAATTATGAATGTATTGATTTTACAATGTGTGTTTTTTTTTTGTGTCTGTGGCCTGCGTACAGAAAGTACTCGAAATAATGATTGGATTTTTAAAGTCAGGCATGGTTTCTGGTAGAAAATTGGATATCCTTGGTGCATTATACAGGTCTAAAACAAAAAATTTCCAATAGTTACCAAAAGTGTCAAGAAAAACGCTAAAAAAATAACGGAAAAACTGTAATTTTTACGCAAAACCAATTTTTGACAAAAACTAAAATTTAATTTTACTGTAACTCAAAAAATAATTACTGTAAGTACTTGAAATTTTCAACAAATGTTTATATTAGCGTTGTCTATACAGGGTTAAATTTTCAAAGGGTTTTGACTTTTTTTGAGCTATATATAGACAATTGAACTTTTAAATTTTTCTAAGTATATTTTTTTTAAATAACGATTAAAAAATGTTGGTTGGCTAGATAATTTTGAAAATTTAATACAAGATTTGTTATAAGTTGTTCTCATAGTGATAATAGAAAATCCAAAATCGTTAGTCACAATTTTTTTTTATACGTGCTTAAAGTTCAAATTTATACAAAATGTGTCAAAATTAAGAACATTTGCAAGTAATTTTGTGGTTGAAAAATCGTAAAATTTTTTTCTTTTATAACTAAGTTTTTAAAATTTGGTAAAAGGTTCTCCATAAGTTTTTCTTTAAATATCTGTAAAAAAAACTCTACCGGACTAAGACAAAAAATTTTTAGAAGTGTTTGAAATTTAAATTACGTTAAATAACGGTTTAGCCTCAAACGATTTTTGATATTTGTTATTATTCAAAAAGTATAAGTCGTAGAAACTTTAAAATTTTACCAGTTGTTTAAATTGACATTTTCTTTATATAGTTTTATTTTCAAAATATTTCACTAATTTTTAATCTAATTATAGGCATTTGAAATAATCGATTTTTTTTTATTTTTTTTTTGTATAAATGTTGGTAAAAATAATTTAGCTGGGACAAAATACTTGAAAATTTAATAGTAGGGTCCACATAAGTTGTTGTAACTCCCATTCAAAAATTATAAAAATACATAGGCACAATTTTATTTTATAAGCGTTTATAAGTGCTAATATTGACGAAAATCGTCAAAATTATGAATATTTGCTAATTATTCTATAGTTAAAAATGTATAAACAATTTTTTATTAAAAGTTAAGAATTGAAAATTTAATACTAGGTTGTCCATAAGTTGAGCTTAGAATGATTATAAAAAAAATTGATGATTATTCAATTAAAAAAATTTTACGAGTGTTTAAATTGTCACGAATTTGTAGATTTTTGTAGATATTTTGTACCACGATTGTAGATAATATGTATCAGATATCTGCAATCAAGCTGTGGTATACCAGGTAATTTTACATATTATATTTTGGCAAGCATATACATCAATTTGTTATAATACTATGTTAAATATAACTTTAGGTTCATCTATTGACTATGCAAGTGATGAATCCTACAATCCAAATATAGATACTATTTTAAGTGGTATGTATTTAAACATAAATTAATATTAAATTTTATACATTTTATTGCATAGTAAAAAGTAAAATGTTATGATTAGATATAAATAATACTGTTATAAAATACTATTTTATTTTAAAAGATTAATTTTTTTACAATTTAAAGATGACATTTTGGTACCTGATACCCCAGAACATAGGTATGCTACCAATATTATAATTGAAGATGAGATCACTTTGATTCCTGAAAGCCCACAGACAGAAGCAAATTCTCATATTAGTACAGATATTTTTTATAAATCTTGTTCTACTGCACGGAAATTAAATTTTGATATCAATGAAATAATTAATCATTTAGGTAAAACCTATACTTTTCAATATTATATTATATATTAACAACCTAATATTTAAATGTAATATTGTATGAAAATTATACACCAATTTATGTTAAATTAATAATATTATTACAGATGAACTAGATTATACTAATTTAGTAGCAAGTAGCTTTGAAGAAGATGAAGTTGTTATTACAAACAATAATAATAGCATAGGTAAAAATATTTTTATTTATTAAGAACAATTTTGAATATTAATACCTACTTACATATTTTTTTTTTTAATATCTTAGTGTAATATAATAATATATTATAATACAACACCTACCTACTACCTAAAGGTATTATTTTTTTTTTACAAATACTGAAATACAACTATACATATTATTTTATGAAATTGTATAATATTTATTACAGAACTTATAAATGATACTGATTTAGCTGCTAGTCCAAATACTGATGGTCCATTTGCACAATATGAAATAATAACTCTTGACCAGCATAGTATTAATAATAACTCTCAGAATGAAAGTATAGGTAAAATAATAAAATACAATATCTGTTGTTTATAAATATTATATACTGATCAAATCTGTTAAAAATAAAATATTTTCAGAAAATAGTGAAGTTTTTAATAATAATTGTAAAAAAAAGAAAAGTAGGAAAAAAAAGAGAAATACAGAACAGTGGAAAAGAAATAAAGCAGCTGCACTAAGATCTAGGGGTAAAGAATATATGTCACAAAAAGGAATGATTGTTCCAGCCAAATCAGTTAATTTAGGCCTACTATGTACAAAATCATGTCGTTTTAAATGCAGTACAACTATAGATACAGAAACTAGAATACTATTATTCAATTAATTTTACAAAATGGAAATTAATGTAAAAAATGCTTATCTCTTTAAAAGTATAAAACAAAGTGAAACCTCTCGTGTGTAACTAAAAATCCAAATATTTTGTCAAAAAAATTGATAACGATGTTCGTGTTTGCAAAACTGCATTTTGTGAAATATTTCAAATTGGGAGAAAGAAGGTTGAACTACTACAAAAACAAATTCAAATTGAGGTATCTCCACAAGAAGATAAAAGAGGAAAACATTTATCTCGACCTCATAAAATGTCTGATGAAGTGATGGAATATATTGTAAGTGATATTCAAAGTTTTCCTTCTGAAAGTTCTCATTACTCCAGAAACAACAATCCCAATAGAAAATATTTATTACTATTATTAAATATAAGCAAAATGTTTTGATTGTACAAAGAAAAATGTGTCAATGATAATAAACCGGAATGTTATAGTATTAAAGATACTACCTACAGAAAAATATTTTGCCAACACTTCAATTTAAACTTTGGTAATCCTAGGAGTGACACGTGCAGTAGATGTGATGCTGGTGAATCCAACAATACAAAACATGTATCATTTTATAAAGCTCAAATATAAATAAAACTCAAAGGAAAGATCGTGAACTTGCAATAAATAATCATAAAATCTGTTATATTACCATGGATCTACAACAAACAATGCCTCTACCAAAACTGTCTACATCAAAGGCCTTTTACTTGAGACAATTATAGTTTTATAATTTTAGTATTCATGCTATCACCGTCAAGGGCCATCAACCATACATGTTTACTTGGACTGAGGACTTGGCAGGAAAGGGTAGTTATGCAATTGCAAGTTCTCTGTGGTATTTTGTACAACTTTCCAAAACCACTACTTTACAAGATGTAGATCACTTAGTTGTATGGTCAGATTCATGTGCTGGTCAAAATAAAAATTTTAATATTATATCATTATACCAGTACATGATTTTAAAAGGAGACTTTAAAATAATCGTTCACAAGTTTCCTGAAGTGGGACATTCATATTTGGATTCTGATAGAGATTTTGGAAGAATTGAGAAAATTTTAAGAAAAAATCAAAATATATATATTCCAGAACAGTACCGTAGTATAATAAAAGATGCTAGTAAAAAAAATGCTGTTCTGGTTGATATGGAACACAAGTTTAAAAAGGTTGACAATCTCAAGAATAAGTTGAGAATAGTAAATAAAGTAAAAAACACTGAAGGTAAGTGGATGTCGCTCTGCTGTACAGTACGTTGTGGGAGTGGGTCAATGTATAATGGATTGTATTAAACTTGAATTCAATGATATAATATATTAATATCATTGTATAAGAAAAACAATTATGAGCGTCAGTCTGGATTTTTTATATTGTTATTATTTTATATTCGTTGCTCTGGCGATAAGCAAAGCGTTAAAAATTAAAATCCCATTTTTAGCCAGTTTTCGAAATTTGTCGGTAGTTTTTCCTTTGGCATTAAATAACTATTGAAAAAAAACGAAAAATGACCTCTCTAAAGTACTATCTTGATCCAATTTGTTAAAATATAAGGTATTATATTATGTTGAAATTGAAGCACTCCTTCTGGTAGAAATTTTGCATACAGGATATAAAAAAAATAAATATAAAAAATAAACACCATTAAAAAACTACTAGCTTCCACACTCCACTCAGAATCCAAAATATATCTGAGACACACGAAACACATTAAATTAATATTAAAAACAGGATAAAGATATTCAGTAGATATTTTTATGATATAATTAATATGCTGTATGGGTTAAGAAATAATGTAGTTACAAACAGTAATTTTCATTCCAACGACTTAAAAAAAAATATATAATAATAGGCTCGAATAACTATAGTTATCGAAATATTTATATACTAACCATAACTGTTAATATTTAAATTGTGTGTAAACGCAAGTGATTTACTAATTTTTTTAATACTTTTATTTTATTACAATCATGGTCAAGATTCAGTTTTCCGTTAAAAATGCATTTATCCAAAAATATATACTCTTTCTAACAGTAGCTTGTATGGTAAGTATATAATATACCTATAATATAACATATCGTCTTACATCATAATATATATAATTTATGGTCGTTATGCCGTCGATGAATCCCACAACCACACGTACCTATTGTGTATACCTTATCTACCTAACGTTACACTAGGTGATGACGTTTATGAACATAATGAATCGAATTCACTACATTGGAGCCAGTTACGCCATCGGAGCAATATTAATGGTAATTTATCGTATTTCGTTTTTATGTTAAAATCATGTATAAGGATTAATTTAGGCATGAATAGAGTGGATCTTAAAGGGTCAAAATTCTAATTAACATATTTTTACCAATATTTGTGTGGCTGTATGTAAACTGCGGCAAAAAAAATTTTACATTATACAATCTGCGACAAAATCGATAAGATACATTATACAAATTGCGGCAACTTATTTTATATACCTTCTATATACCTATACTATATTATAGGACCTAAATTATAAATACCTACCCATGTGTACCTATGTACGTTTATCATTAAATTAATTATGTGATGTTGCGTCTTGCGTAGAAATTAGTAAGGTAAATCCAAATGTATTTTTAAATTTTAACGAAGCATATCGGTAATATTGGTTCCTTTACTTTTGATAATACTAGTTAGTATCTACTTACAAGCAGGGCCGTCCCTACAATTTGCGGGACCAGGGGCAAAACTATTTTAGCGGGGCCCACAAAAAAAAAATTCATCCATTCAACCGAAAGGCAATTATTACACTTCCGTAACCTCTCCCATTTTAAAACCAAGGGTGCCAGCAGAGGGTTGCTGGAGCCTGAAGGAGGTCATGGCCCACCTCCTATTTTATTTAATAATAATAGTTATATAACTTGAAAAAAAATATAGCATTACAGTATATGCTGTATTATTTTTAAATTGGTCCCACACTCTCGTTTACATTTCTGTCTTCTGTGGGCACCCTTATTAAATATGTAAAGTATTTTTACCTATTACCTTTACCAGTTACCAGTACCTCACATAACCATTTTTTACCAATGCTACATACACATATATATATTATCTATGAATAAATTGCTGTATATTTTTATAATAGATTAATAAAATTATTTATTATAGGTAACGACAGAAATAACAATGATAATTAAAAATTAACTTTTTTTGATTTGAGATCAGCAAATGTGCCAATAACATCATCCAAGTTCAATCCGTCTACTATTTCATGTTCTATAGATATTATTGCTAAATTTGTAGTTTTCTCTTGACTTAGTGTTGTTCTAAGGTAATATTTTACCAACTTTAATTTTGAAAATGACCTTTCAGCTGTTGCTGTTGTAACTGGTAATGTGAGCATAATCCTTAACGCTATAGCAACATTAGGATAAACATCACCAACACTGTTCCAAAGGATTTTTTGTAAAACTCTTAAAGGTGAGGTACCTTTATCTATAATTTCTGAAAGAAGGCAAAGTTCATCATACAATTCCGCTCCACTAATGTCCATGTTTTCCCCTATTTGTAACATAATCTGTAAATCATGGCAACTTTTTAACAATATATCTGAATCAGCAGTCGATAGATTACCAATATCAAATAGAAATTCAAAATAATTGTTAAAATGATCTAATTGGGTGAATCTTTGATTTATAGATACAATTCCTTGGTCTAAAATTGGTAAAAAAAAATCATTCACAAAACATTCTTCTTCATTTGTTGAGCATAATATAGGAGAGCTTTCATAACTAAACATTCGTTTCTTTAAACTTTTTCTTTTAGATTTAAACTAAATTTTTTCATTTTGCAGAGTTTTGCTTACTTTATTAATATTATTTAATAAATTATACCATATTACTGAACTTAGTACAAACTCATAAGACATTTCATGTTCAGCAAGAGAAAAAGCTTCACTTTTAATTGCTGGTATTTTTGTAGATTCACTTACTTCTATTAAAGCATTATTTATTTATTTGAGTTGCATTTTCACTGCCTTTACAGATTCTAATCGGCACTCCCATCGAGTCTCAGACAACTGTTTCAAAGTTAAACATTTTAAATGTTTGTTTAAAATTTCCCAACGCTCTGTAGAAGCAGAAAATAAAGTGTACAATCTTTGGATCACTCCAAAAAAGGTCATAGCTCGTGGTATGCAATTTGCCATATCTCCTAAAATAATAATATTCATATAATTATTAATGACATGTTGTTTACATAAAAAATAATTAAGTACAACTAAAAACTTACCTAATAGGAGGTTTAATGAATGAGCACAACATGGAAGGAACAAAGCTCTAGGATTATCATTCAATCTACAACTCAATCATTTAATACAGTTTAAATTAATTAATTAAGTAGGTAACTAGTAGCTAGTCATTAGGACTGTTTAAGTTAAATAATAATCAACGAATCAAGGTTTATTTGATAATTAAAAATTAATAAGTGATTTTGTGAAATAAAAAAATCGTAGCGCATATTCATTCATTATTCAGTCCAGAAAGGAATTATTATTAAAAATAAATATACTATAACTTATGAATATGATCGCTAGATCGCGTTATGTGCTAGTAAGTTTTTGTAAGCACTTTCTCTTACCACTTTTTTTCGATCGACGCGCAACCAGTCTATCTTAAACCGTGATAAGAACGCAGCTTAAACGTACCCGCACGCACACGATTGCAGCTAGTCGCTTATACATGCGTAATACGAATATTGTTCGGACTACGCTGCCGGTCGTCCAAACACTGCTTGTGTGTACATGCGTACGGCGTACCCATATGCTCCTGGTATCCGAGAGAACCAGTTTGCACACGACAATTAATGTAATATACAAATGTAAAGTAGGTAGTAACTAGTAGGTAATTTATAACTATTTTACTATTTAAAAATTTGCAATATTTTTTAAAAATGTACAATTAAGAATATTATACAATTAATTTTCTTCATTTAATTAATTTTAGTAGGGGGTGCGATCGTCCCGTCGTCCAAACCACGAGCCGTCACTGATATGTTGTATATACTCGCCGCGATCCGCCCATATTTCCCCTTTCAACCGGACCATGATATAAAAACAAGGTTTTTGACTGTCAGATCCGTCGGTAAGCATGTGACGTAGAGAAGTGCATAGATGTATACTAATAATAATTTAATGATAATATGAATAAGCAAGTGACGTATTGCGCGGACTTGGACAAAATCTGGACTTTTGCAATCATACCATGTTGTTTATATCATGAACCGGACTATGATCTCAGGCTTTGCCTATTTCCGTCGCACGTCGGTTGAAATCGCTAGTTAAACAATTCTTGGTAGTGGGGGTAACGCCGGCCGACTCATTGCGTACATCTATACATTTATTTTATCTTCTTCGCCAACAGCATTGAGTTTCTGCTTTGATATCCACGCGTCACTATATTTTTTATTTTTTTTTATCACCGTATTCATATACCTAATACCATCGATTATAAATACTAAACAAATAATAATAATAATAATAATAATAATATAATTCAAACAGTGCTAGTACGTATAATTATATTAAAATATTAATATGAATAAATAACTATATATTTTAATAAATACTTATTTGTTTATAAACTATGTCAAATTATTGGTAACTTACATGGTAAGAAGTTCACTTTATGTCTTATTTAATAAAGTTGATAATATGTGTATGTACATCTGTTATTGATATTTATGTATTACCTTGTCTTTTCAACCAATTAAAAAAAAAAAAATTTAAAAACAGTATACTATCCAAAATTTTAATAAAAAAATTAGTGATATCTCAACAAAAACATTACGTGGAAACCTAACCTTCCTTAGAAAAAATAACTCAAGTTAGAAAAGTTGCGATATCGAAAAGGGGCTATGTAATTTTTTAAATAGAAATTTTTTGTATTTGATGAAATGCAATAATTTAATAAAGATGAATTAACTTAGCTTGGTGGATACGATAGTATGGTTACTACACAAAATAGTACTGGTTGGACCTCTTTTTCCCACGACAATTTGACCGATAACGTTGTTTCTTTTCAACATTTAGTGCATGTGCACGACTTAGCAGTGCAGCCAACTGTGTTTTTAATTATTTACATTTTATCAGCCAAAGGAAGATCGGGCTGCTTGAATAAGTACAATGTGCATCGTATGTCAGTCTAATAATATTATAGTTATTGGTTGTTTGAAATCTCCTTGACATTGTTCGAAGGTACATAATATGAAGCGTGTTTCTATATAAAGATTTAAAAAAATTAATCTTGCACGGACAACGCCGGATGGGACAGCTAGTATAAATATAAAATAGGGATGTAAATATTTATGTCAGCATTTTATGTTTATACTCTGTTCAAAATAAGACCGGACCTCGGCGGCCGAGTTGTGCGCATGGGCGTGGCTTATTTCTGCGACTCGGCATGACACGTGATCTATGGTGGGGGAGGTGCCTGACCGTCGCGAACGAAAACTGGTCGCCGCCGAGGTCCGGTCTTATTTTGAACAGAGTATAGTTGTAGTTGTATATTTAGTAACCGCCAAGCTAAGTTAATTTATTTGTATTAAATTATCGCACTTCATCAAATACAAACAATTTCTATAATAATGAATTGAAGAAATTACTTAGCCCCTTTTTGATATCAGAACTTTTCTTACTAGAGTTTATTTTTTTATGAGGTTTTTTACACGTAGCATTTTTGTTGATTACAGTTAATAGCAACTAATACAATATAACGTTGGTTTTAAACAAATCGTTATCTATTTTATACTTTTCCTTAGGGAATAACCAATCACATCCATAACTCATTAAGCATAACAGGAATCGGATGCGTTTTGGACTTACTTCATCTTATTTTCCGCAGCTCTAAGTAAGTTGATTTGATTTGCCTTATTATTGTTGTACCTATTATTGTTTTAAAATTATACTTACATAATTCATAATCCTTATATTCTTTTATACATGGTGTTAGTTCAAGTTGGACTTCAGTCAGATATTTTCAATTTATAATACATGCTCTTGGTAAGTATGTAGGTATCTATATAATATATAATTAATAAATAGCTCAAATAAAGTTGGTTCAAAAAATATAATTTTTTGCCAACTTTAAATATTTACCCAAACCTAAGTATTATTGGCTTACTGAGTTTTATTAACAACTTAATTATGAGTTTAATATAGCTATCGTGTTCGAGTTAATGTACATGACGATGCTGCATTGCTACTGGCAATACACCGAAGCAACTAAAAATCATTCACAAACATGGCTACAAAACCAAACGATATTACCCATCAAACTTGGGCAATCCAGTGCAGCAGCACTAAATCCTAGTATTTCAATATCGGAACCTATTCAAGTGACAGAACCAGCTATGGACCCTGTAGCACACGAACCAAATGCAGCAGCGTCAAACTCTATTGCAGAAACACTAGAACCTATTGAAGTGACTAAAACTAGTCAAGTATTAACGGAACCTAATGTAACAATACTGGAACCAAATGCAGTGTCAGAACCTAGTGCAGAGACTGAACCCACCACAGCAACAGAAATAACCAGTATCAGTGTACCGGTATCAAAACCTACGTTATCATCAACAGAACTCAGTGTAAGAGCGCAAAATGGCATCGCAGAAATACAGAAACCTATCGAAACGCCAGAACCTGGAGCAAATGCAGAACTAAGTGGCGCATTAACTGACTCTATTACACCTATACAGGAACCCAATTCAGCAGCGGTGGACTCTATTGTAGAAACACATCAACCTATTGCGGCAACGGAACCTGATGAAATAAATCAGGAATATAGTGTGTCAACTCCAGAACCAAAAGAAGAAAAACAGTAATTCATTAGAGTTGGAATCAAGAGAAAAATCCTGTAGTAACAACGTCGTTATAATTTAATGTGGTATTGTTGGAGATGATGCAAGTAAATGAGTGCAACATATTAAAGCTTTTGTTACTACGGCGGATGTAACTATGTATAATGTACTATACGAAACATTTTTATTAATAATTAAAAATAGAATTTAAACAAATAAATATTTCACTTGTATCTATTATACATAGATTCTTTTACGTATATAAACATTTTTTAAATTATTATTTATAAAGCGTTTAATGATATTATGTTGGTTAATATTGTTAATATTACATTATATGAATTTATATAATATGTACCTACTGACTCTACCTTTTATTTAATATCTTATAATATAATAGGTAGTTATTTATTAAAAATTATTAGTAATTTTACTTTTATATAAATGGTTGTTACTGTGTTATGACTTATGCATTATGTATATAGCAGAGTAATATACTAATGTATGAAGTAGGTAAGTATATTATAATATGCATATATATGAATTAATAGGAGTTAGTAAATGATTAATGTAGTACAATATAGGTACACTAAGAGTACATAATATTAGTTTAAAAGTATATAATATTATAATTAATATATATACACTAGCTGATCCCATGCACTTCGTTGCAATTTAAAATGACAACTATTTAAAAAATTGTGATTGTTCAAATTCTTTTGGATGTAACTCGCAACAGTAAGTGTAATTCAGCCACCCTGTTAGGCAGACCGACTACGTAATACATAATACTAATTACTATGATATACTTAATATGTATGTTACTTGATATAAGCTTAAAACAAAAAATGTCCGTTAAGTTGTTGACATACCTACGATACGGTCCAGTTTTGTGCTTTTACGAAAGTAGAAAATCCGAAAGTCGTGTTTGACTGTCTATCAAGTTAGTCACATCGACTGACGATTACATAGTGGAATCCAGCCCATTCATTTAATGATTTACATAATTACATCGTTCGTAATGGATTGCTAGACGTTCAAACTTTTTAACGTACCCGCAAAAGCGCAGGAATTATCTCCAATCCATACCACTTATCCTTAGCACAAATCTTTATGAAACTTTCAACTTTTAACCGACAGAAACTGTATTCTCCAAAATTCACTTACCTACGCTTCTAACGGGGTTCACGATCCACTGCAGGTGGATTGAATACCTGGTGATATACGCTTCGAATATTGTCAGCGATTCTACTTTTATAACTCAAACTACTATACTTCCAAAATCGGTAATAGCATTCAGCGAGTCTCATAGGCCCACTATAATCTATATTTTTGATTATTGACTTATCTACGCTACTAATGGGGTCCGCAGTCGGATTGCCTACCTGTGTGATTTGATGACTGATAGCTAGACAATAGAATACAGCATAGACTACACTTTTTAACAATTTTAACATCCAAAAGTAGCGGACAAACGCAAGGAGATCCTGGAGATCGTATCCAGCGTCCGCTGCCGATCCATTTAGAACGTTCGTGACGGATTGCTAGACGCTCAAACTTTTTTTTTTTGGCCAAAGTGCCAAGCCTTATCTCCAATCCATATCCCTAATCATAAACGGTCGTCTTACAACTGTTGGGACTTTTATTATTCCAACGACATTGTCTCAAAATCGGTATCCACTCTCAGCGAGTCCAACGGGCCCCCGAGTTTCACTTAAAGCTAGTCTAGTATATTATAAAACAGCAAGAGTCTCTGTTTTTTTTCTGACAGGGGTGATGTAGTAAATAAGAAACACCAGAGAAAAAATTTCGTCGCCGCGGCCACGTTATCACATTTTTTCTTATTATTTCGCAGATTTTTGAAATTTTCAATAATTTAGCGCTTTTACACAATTTCGACCATTTTCGAGCCTTTTCGCTCCTTTTTATATTAGATTTGTGTAGCTCGCGTTTCTCGAAGCCACTGGTGTGCGGTGAATATTCGTGTGCTGTCCTGAGCGGTTGCAATGTCGATCTCAAAATTTTCAAATACTAATTTTGATTCATCACTCCAAAGAATGTGATTGACAATTAAAGGGTTATCATAAAATATAATATTGAACCAAGCTATGAATTCCAATCTACGAATAGAATCTCCTGCAAGCAAATGTTGGACATAATTGTTTTTATACGGGTTCATTTTGTGTTTTTTAAGAAATTTTTGGACATAACCATATGAAACCCCAATTTCGCGAGTAACATGCCTAATTGAAGTGGATAAGCTCTTATGTATGTTAGTTAATTCTGTATCGTCATCAAACATATTTGCTCTACGCCTTGGTTGGTTCATTTGTCTGCCAGGAAATCTTCCTTCCTGAGATAACCCTTGTAAAAGTCGTTGAACATAATTAGGTGGATGGTATCTTTCTGGGTATCGTTCGGCATACGTCATAGCGGCTAGGCGTACATTACGTTGGCATTCGTCATAAATTAAAACTAACTCAACCTTTTCAGCGTTATTCATATTTAAAAAAAAATTACAAGTTAAAGGAGTATTTAATAACCAGACATACATGGATAATGCACACACTTGGTACGGGTCTAGTTACAGAATAAAAGTAAAATTACATTTTTCATCGAACTAAATACCTTAATAATTACATTATCTGGTTATCTTATCGTTATTAGAGCTGTTGTAAAATAAAACAAAATTCCAATTTAAAAATAGTTAAAATTGTAATCCTACTATAGCAGTTTATTAAACACAAATCATCACATACTCGAGATACTCATTGTAGTGACCAACAGTATTATTAAATTATTATTTGTAAACAGATAAAGTAAATTAAACATTTATTTAATATTTTTTTTTTTTTTTTTGGGGGGGGGGGGTCGAAGCTTTGATAACTGTGGTCATTAGCTGGTGGAACTGTGGGGGAACGTACTGTAGGTTTTGGCAGAATTTTTAAGTGGGTACCCGTAGGTATCTGCCATGCCCGTGTGGGGGTTGGTGACCTCTCTCTCCGGACACTGTGACTACCCAAAGAAAAATGCCGCCAGTGGCCAAGTTCGAACCGTTGACTGGTGTTTCCATTTAAAAAAATGTAAGTTGTATTGCGCTTGCGCACACCAATAGTGTTAAAAATTTGAAATTTATCTGAAAATATGTATTTAAGTATTCCCCATCACTGTATATACACTAACTGATCCCCTGCACTTAGTAGCCCTTAAAAAATGTACAACTCTTTGAAAAATTGTGATTGTTCAATTCCTTTTGGATGTATTACGCAAGAGTAAGTGAAATTCAGCCACATTGTTAGGATATTCAACTACGTCGGATCGCGGACAATTTGCAACAGCATATCATATCATATAAGTAGACAATCCACCGCCGATAAGTGGCTATATTGGTAGGCAATATGCGACAATCCGATCTGATGCATGCTTGATTAACCCGTATGCAAATAAAATACTAATACGTCATTAATAATTATTATTAATAATAATATTTTAACTAATGATTAACCATAATTTACTTTAACTTCCAAAATAAGTTTGACCTATTTTTTTTTTAATGTACCATCAAATTAGTCATGCAAAAACACACATTTTGAAAAAAAAATCCAAAAAATCACTTGGGATATAAACTGCATTCGTCCCCGACATGGGCACACCAGAAGAAAATAATACCGGAATGTTTTAAGAATGGAGGAAAGCAATTGATAAAGCAGCTGCATATACTAATTAATAAAATCTTTGATCAAGAGGAAATACCAATAGCATGGAGCACCTCCGTACTATGCCCGGTGTTCCAAAAGGGTGACAATATGTGCTGTACAAATTATAGAGGGATTTCCCTACTCAATACATCGTACAAAGTGTTATCGAATGTCCTACTCAATAGATTAAAGCCGTACATAAAGGAAATTATTGGAGATTACCAAGCTGGTTTCATGGCTGGCAAATCGACGCTGGACCAAATCCATGTTGTTAAACAGATAATCGAAAAAAGCCATTAGTTTGACAAATATGTTCATCTACTGTTTGTGGACTTCAAGACTGCATATGATTCAGTTAATAGAGAAAGACTATGGAAAGTAATGGACCAATTGGGGATACCAAGAAAGATCATAAGAATGATTCGAGCATGTGTTAATGGGTTGAAATGTAAAGTTAAGTATGGAGGGGAGGAATCAGAAGAATTTGAGTTAAGGACAGGCTTAAGACAGGGAGACGCCTTATCACCAGCCCTTTTTAATATAGCACTGGAATCAGCAATGATAGAGACTTTGGATGGAGCAACGGGAATCAAAATAGGAAATGATCAACAACTGGTAGTGGCAGGATACGCAGACGATGTAATAATAATGGCGGAAAGCAAGGAAGACCATAAAAGAACGACTAGTAAACTGATAGAAGAGGGCGGAAAAATTGGATTAATGGTGAATGAGGAAAAAACAGAGTACATGATAGTCACGAGACACAATCATGAAATAAGGCATATGAAAGTGAATAATTATAACTTTGAAAGGGTAGCAAACTTTAAATATTTAGGGGTAAATATTAATGAGAATGCGGACAGTCACGAAGAAATAAGACTAAGACTAGTAGCGGCAAATAAATGCTACTTTGGACTAGTACCCCTACTCAAGTCAAAACTCCTATCATGGAAAACGAAAATAACGTTGTACAAAGTTCTGATAAGACCGGTAGCACCGAGAGGTAAACCACTGGCGGTAATCAGTGTATAAAATCTTGGTAATCATGGGTAATCACTGGTAATCATTGGTAATCATTGGTAATAATTGAACTTATTTTTGGAAAAATATTATTTGCACATTAAATAAAAACGAAAAATAAATATGTGATTAAATAGTATATTAAATAGTCTGTTATTTTAAACTTTTATCACAGTCACCCCACATATTAAAGACAATAAAAAATGATGATATTTTTTTCAAAAATTGTTTTCCAAATCTTATGATAATTACTAATATTAGTAGGCTTAAAAAAAAATGTGTTCAGTATTCAGGAAAGGACAAATGCTCCCCTGCTCAAATATCACATTTATACTCGCATTTATACCTACTTTCTTAATATTGAAACATAATTATGTAAATATTTATAGTTTTAATCAGTTTCATGTACCTTTACGAATGTTTTAAAAAACTTTTTTGATTCTGAGTGGAGCGGAGGATTTTATAGTTTTAGAATATTGTGTATTATTTTTTTTTTTTGTCTGGAAACATTTTTTCGGGTTGTAGATTTGGTCCTAAACGTTTATCTATCACCTATTTGGATCCCTATGTACCTCGAAATGGTACTTTAAAGAGGTCATTTTTCTCTAAAGTTCAAACCTATTTTAAATAATTTTTTTGAATTAAATACTAATTTATTATGAATAATTTTGGTTTTGTTTTTGAACATTTTATTATTATATTGCCTACTCTAGGAATAGATTTATTTGGTGTTAAGTAATGGCCAAAGATATGTGAAACCTAAAAATATTTAAATTTTATTGGTAATCATAGCCAATCAATGGTAAATGAGATTCAGTTATAGGTAGCTCTAGTGTAGACGGCAATGTCAGTTGTATTTGTTTAAGTTCGTGAATCAATTGAGATTGGGGGGTAGACATTTGTATGCATTTAATGCTGAGTTGACAATGGATTGGAGGTTTTGAATTTCCCAAGCGAATTGGTTTAGAAAAACTGTCAATATTGCAGTGTGCTCCAGGAAGGTGTTTTGTATTTCCAATACATTGATTGTTGACACAGAACGACTGGATTGTTCTTCTATTTTGTTTATATTTTGCTGCAATTTTTGATCATCTGCTAGTAGTTCATGCATGGTAGAATTAACATTATTCATGACTGAAGAGACTATGCGTATTTGTTCCTGTGATAGATGAACATGTTTATCCTCGGAATGTGCTAGATCTTCAATGTTTTTGTAAAAGAATTCTGCATCTTGATCAGAGCAAACTCCAAAAAGAATGTTTGCTAGCCTTCCTACTGCATTTATCAACCCGTGGGGTTGTCGATTTGGATGTTCAGAAGTTCTGTGGTTTGACCCAAGGATTCATATGACAGAATTGAAATTTGATTCAATTTCTTGCATGAACGGAAACGTGGATTGTATGAAATCCGTACACGCACTAGTTAAGATCGAGTCCTCTCTTTTTTTCAGTTGAATACAAACGTCTCCCGTTTGATCATGGAATTTCTGGAGTATTTGGTACTTCATGTAATAAGTTGTCAGATTTACGTAAGTGATGAAATCCCAATTTGTGTAAGATATGAGAAGAGGTCCCATTGCTTCAAAGTATAAGCCTGATGAGTTCTGGAATGAAGTAACTTGAAAACGTCCGCTCTGAGAGTTTGAAAGTCCACAACATAACAGTAAGATTCTGAAACACAATTTAGATTTCATTTATGAAATTTCTTCAATAGATTTTTGTGCAATTTTACATGTTTATTTTTTTTTTATATGGTCACATTCGGAGAGTCTGTATTAGTTTCCACCACTGTGAATGGTCCTAACCACTTAGGTGATAATTTTCCTTTACTTGCTTTTTCTTGCACTATGACTTTATAACCTACATTGATTTGCAATGGTACTGCTGTACGATCATATCGCTCCTGCGATTTGTGTTTTGATTTCATTTGTTGCTCTGTTACCATCTGATGCGTTTCTTGCATAAGACGTTTCATTTCATATTGGTAGTCTTGATAGTTATACTGAGGTTCTGGCTTACGACTTAATTTGGTAAATTGAATTTGGTATTGATAACGGATATCCATACACGACTTCATGTGGTTGAAACCCTGTGGAGGTGTGTACTGAAGAATTATGACAGAACATGGCATAAGGAACATATACATCCCAGTTTTGCGGATTTTTTCCAGAGTAGTTCCGAAAATATTCACCAAGGGTTCTATGATTTCTCTCTAAACTATCATTACTCTGAGGATGATACGGAGTAGTTGATGTTTGAGAGATCGTCAAGAGTTTGCATACTTCTTTAAAAACCTTACTAAGGAATTCGGTTCCACAGTCCGTCACTAGAGATTCTGGTTGTCCATGCAGATATACAAATTGAGTAACAAAATGCTGTGCGACGGTGTATGCTTCATGATCCTTCATGGCACACGCCCAAGTGAACTTTGAAAAATCATCGATCAGAGTAAATATATACGAATTCCCGTGGTAAGACTTGTTGAGAGGCCCTACGATGTCCATGAATACTTTTTCGAGTGGTTTCGAAGCAGTAGTTGTTATCACCATAGGTTCCCTGATGGTCTGGTTTGGAGTTTTGTTGATCTGATATACAGGACATTTCTTTATGTATTTCCAGATTTGTGCTCTCATGCCCTGCCATTGGTATTGTTGTGCGATTTCGTTGTATGTGCGCGTTACACCTTGATGTTCACCAAGAGGATTTTCATGAAATTCCTGGATGATCTGCAGTTTGCTATCTGCCGTTATATCATCGCAGGTGTATATCTGAATATGCACAGGAGAGTCACGGAAGATATACCTTAATATATTTCGTACGACTTCCCACTTCAGTCCATCTAGGTCGCAACCTAGACGTGGACAAGCGAGCTGTGTAACTTTATACTTGACACAGATTGATTTGAGGTTCTGCAGACTTTGAAAGAGAATTTCATAACTTGTTCTTTGCCAGAAAAATTATTTTGTGATTATATAAAACACCTGATTATTGTTCACATCGATTGTTGCAATCTCTGTTATTTGGCATTTTTGTCGACGGAGTTCATTAACTTTTCCAAATCGGTTTCGGAATTCAAATGCAATTCCTTTTCTCGATTTAAAATCTGCCGATACACAATGAGCTAATGAGATTCCAACATCTACGGAAAACAGATCTCCTGTTCGCTCGGCAATGTTCTTCGTAGGACCCAGCTTAGTTTCATCTGCTTTCAGAAATGCTTGATAACCAACATCACCTTCGCCCTTCGATTCTAAGTCTAGGTGTTCGTTATCTACTAATTGTAAAGAGGTTCCTTGAGTTTCTGGAGGTTCTGACGGGTATGATGTCCCAACGAGGTTTGAGCTCTCGTAGTTACTATTTGAATACGACTCAGTGCGTCTTCATTGGTATTATTCAATCCTGGTTTGTAATGAATAGTATACTGGTACTCTTCAAGCTTCAAACGCCATCGAGTTAAACTTGATCCCGGGTCTGTAATATTGAATAACCAAACCAATGCACGATGTTCCGTTATTACGTTAAAATGCTGTCCAAAAAGGTACGACCTAAATACTTTTATTCCCCATACAAAACTATTTAGTTCTTTTTCCGTAGTGTTGTAGTAGATTTCAGCCTTGTTTTGTGTGCTTGATGCGAAGGCTATTGGTAAATCCTTTCCAATAGGTCCTTGAGAAAGAATACAGCCTATGGCGTAGTTGCTCGCATCACACGTTAGATTAAATGGCTTCTGGAAATCTGGGTATTGTAGAATCGGAGTTTGAGTGAGGAGGTTCTTCAATGTTTCAAATGATTCCTGACATAAATCGCTCCATCTATAAGGAACGTCCTTTTTTAACAATGAGGTCAGTGGCTTAGCGATCTGCCCGTAGTTTCTGATGAATCTTCTGTAGTAACCTGATAGTCCTAGAAAAGACTTGACCTCTTTCACATTTCTCGGAATTGGAAATTGTTTCACACAACTTATTTTCTGAGGATCTGGCTTGACTCCTTCGTCAGTGATTTGATGTCTGAGATAATTAACTTCTTTTCGGAGAAATTCGCACTTCAGTGATTGAAGTTTGAGATTATATTGGCGGAGTCTCTGAAAAATCTCGGTGATTTTCTGTGAATGATCATTTAGATCTTTTGCATAGATGATGATATCATCTAGATATACGAATGCTTTGATTCCATTTATACCGATCAAAACTTTATTCATGAGCCTCTGGAAGGTCCCTGGAGCTCCCTTCAAACCAAATGGCATTCGTTCAAATTCGAAATGTCCCCGGTCTGTAGAGAACGCCGTTTTACTACGGTCGGAGGGATCCATCAAAATTTGGTGGTACCCATGGGCTAAATCCAAGGTACCGTAATATTTTGACCTGCCTAGTTGGTCCAAAATATCCACAATATTTGGAAGTGGGAAAGCATCTCCTATCGCGACCTCATTCAGTCGGCGAAAATCCACACAGACACGGTATTTAACCTGGCCATTGACGTCGGGTTTCTTCGGGACTACTAAGAGTGGAGCGTTCCAAGGTGATTCACTAGCTGTAATCACACCTTCCCGTTCGAGGGCCTCCATTTGGTCCGTAATTTCCTGTCTATGCCTTTGTGGTAACCGGTAGGACTTCACGTGAATTGGTGAAACCGCTTCTGAGGTTTTGATCCTGTGCGTCACCGCTGTAGTTGCTGATACTCGATCTCCTTCTAAAAAGAATATGTCTGAATAGTCTTGACAGATGGCCACTAATGATTCCTTTTCTTCAGAATTCAGATGATCGGTTCTAAGTGCTCCTTCCAGTTGTTTCAGTCGACTACTGCTTGCATGAGGTTCTTCCTATCGATCCGTGACTTATACCGAATGGATCAAAGCTTCCCTGAACTGCTCGTGGACCAGTTCCTTTAAATTTGGCGTATTTAGCCTAATCGCTTCTTCAGTTAATTTTTTCGGCAAATGATTTGCATTTTGTATACAAAGAGTTTATGTAATTTTCATTTCTTTTTTTTTTTTAATTTTCTTTTGTAAAGTTTTAATCATATTCCAAGCTTGTAAATAGTTAATTGATTTAGTTTGCAAATACACTGATACAGGACTTGTAATTGCATATATATCAAGCAACAAATTAGAAATTAATATTATTTCAAATTTTGACCAATTAGTTATTAAAGATTTGGCCATGTATTTAGTCTGAACATTAAAGTTTCCTTTGCAGACTGCAACTAAAAACTCTGCATAAAAAAAAATTATAATACATAAAAAAACATTTTTCCAATACACTTACCTTTAGTCCAAAATTGTTGCTTGGGCACTGGGAAAAAATTAATTTTTGTTTGATTTAAAGAAGATCCGACTTCTAATAGCAATTGTTTATTTTTCTTATTCCTTTTTTTATAACCTGACATGTAAACACGTTTCATATTTGATGACTGAAGCTTATTAAATTAAATAATAATATAATAAATATTTAGATATGTAAAAGAACCACATTCAACCACGTAGAGAAACAGAAAATTTAGAGCAGACAGCAGTAATATGTTATAATATAATTTTTATAACACTACACAACTCATTGTGATAGCTGAGTGCTCACATTGATTATCGAATGACAACATAAATAATTAAAAACAAAATTAACACACTGCACACGATTGAGTGATATTGGTATACCACCATAATCAGAAAACTGCAGTACAACAGTTCTAAATATAGGTACATGGTACATTGTTTTTTCCGTCTGGAGGTCGAAAACTATCTACTATTTACGATAACAATAATCATTCACACCGATAACAAAAGTTATCACATAAATACATAATTATATTATAAATGATAAAATCGTACAATAATATTATTAATAATAATTAAGGCAGAGAAGTTATAGGATTTGCATGTTTTATTCTGGGCCTCTATTTTATAGCAAACCAAGATATAAATATAAATCATAGGCCCCCCAGTTGAAAATTGTTTTTTGCATATTTTTGCATATTTTAAAGATTTAAAAGAAAGTTGCATATTTCGTTATTTTGTGCATATTTCATGCATATTCTACATAAAAACTTAGAAAATTAAAATCTAGCGGGCCATAGAGAGCAAAAGAATTCTAAACCGTCATTCTATAGTAAGATAAAAAAGGTATTTTAAAAATTTTGAATGGAGAAAAAAGTTCATCGATGGATGGTTTACCAGAAGACCTAATGGAAAATGATTTAACATTTTATAAATATGCACCAGTAACATCAACAGACGTCGAAAGAAGTTTTTCTTGGTATAAAACCATACTGGTCGACAATCGGTGATCATTCGACGTGGAAAATATTAAAAAAACATTAGTTGTGCAATGCAATAATTTATCAGGTGAGAAAAATGTTCTTAAAACTTTTTAGTCGGGTGGCACTACTGAGTGCCCTCCCCCATCTGTTATTCTCGACATGTAAATACTTTATCTAAATTACTTATTGTACCAAACTGTTGTATAGATTGTAATTATATTTTAAATAAAAAAAAAAAAAAAACTATTTTTTGTATTAATATATTTAATATTTATTTTAAGGATAAATCAAAAACTCGAGATTGAAGAAAACCATACTAACAACCGGCGATAATTCGACGTAGAAAATATTTAAAACAAAATTAATTGTGATTTTTATATTTCTTTTATATCTATTTTTTTTATTTTACTATAATATAATTCAATTTTTTTTTGTGCATATTATGTTGCATATTTAATAAATTTGAATGCATATTTTCAATTTTTTATGTGCGCATATTTGCATGCATATTTTTCCTATTTTACCTCCTATAACTTCTCTGCCCTAATAATAATATTCATTATCCAATATGTATTTATATTTCTGAGTACGATCGGGGGCGGGGGCCCCCCAACACAAATACGGCCGAGGGACCCGGATGCGTTTGCGGCCTAGCGACCATGGCCAGGCCGACACTGGATGTACATGTCTAATCGTACTGATAGAGACGCTCCATTAATATTCAAATTAAAAAAAGCGGGCAAGTGGATGTCGCTTTGCTGTACAGTAGGTTACAAGTGAGGCAATGTATAATGGATTGTATTAAACTTGAATTCAATGATATAATATCATTGTATAAGAAAAACGATTCTAAGCAATAACGGTTTATCAGTGGATTTTTTGAATTTTTATTATTTATTATAGCCTTTAAGTAGAATTAATATTATAATATTTTAATTTTTTATTCGTTGCTACGGTGATAAACAAATCGTTAGAAATATTAAATCCCATTTTAAGCGGTTTTTCGTAATTTGTCAATAGCTATTACTTATTCCCGTGGCATTAAATAACTATTGAGAAAATCGAAAAATGACTTCTCTAAAGTACCATCTTGATACAATTTGGTTAGGTTACCTGCCCACTTACTAATTTACCAAATATTACATTATAGCCAAATAACCTACTATATACAACGATACAAGCTTTGAACAGCAACGTTTACACATTGACAAATGTCTAACTTCTAAGTACCTACCTATATAACACAATACAAGTGAATAATTTGAATTACCTATCAATGTTACAATATTATTATATTTAATTAGAAATCTTATTCAATAATAATGTGCCTTTAGACTTGAGTATTTTAATAATTTCATCAATCATCATTATCTATTTCGTAAACAACATCCTTTTCTAGTTTTTATTGCCATGAGCTAAAAGCTTCTAGTTCACTGTATGTGCTACCTACAAGAAGGAAATCAACTCACAAAATCTGTGTACCTATAGGTATATTAAAATATTTTTAAAAAACTTTTTCTATGCTTGAAATTGTAGAAATTAATATTTCAGCTAATTTTTATAAAAAATTTACTATTATATTGTATTAATTTACATTTTAACATTCTATTTATAAAAATGCTTTTCTACATTTTTAAAATTGGATATTCTGACCTCAGGGGCGTATACAAGGGGGGGATGTGGGGGTCAGATCTCCCCCCAATAGGCCTTTTTTTTAAATGTTATAAAATAGTGTTCTTAATGACTTAATGTAAGGAAATTACAAGGAAAAAAAAATGGCAAGGATTTTTTGTAAATTTTTATTTTAACACATTCAACAATTAATTAAAAATAATTTACTTAATATTAATCAGTAATCATATATTTATTTCATATTCATATAATCGTACTATGTGATATTTGATAATATGTATATTATATATACAAGTATAATAAATTATTATAAGATAATAATATGTGGCAGACCAGCCACGGGCCGTCGCCAGTCGCCACCGTCACTGATATCAACGCGGCGGAGACGACGCCCGCATGTCCGTGCGTATAATAATACATTTTCCTATACATTAGGAAAAGAAATATAAAAATAGCTAAAAATAGCTTAAATAATAAATATTATTATCTAAAAACAAAAATCAACAACAAATATTATGTCAGTTGTACGAACAAGTCATAACAGATGTAATAGTACCAATGCCGATTGCCGAATTGAGTTAATTATGCAAAAAATAAAATATAATGAGGAAACAACAATCTTTGAACAGTTTTTTTAAACCATACTCGATTAATCCTCCTAATCCTATGACCAAACGAAATTCCGATGATGTCGATGATAATTCTATTATTTCTACATCGCCTAAAAAAAAACATTTGAATGGTTCAGAAATTGTTGAAGCTAATAATTCAATACAGCGTATAAATGATATTGGGTTGTTTATAAATTGCGATTTAAAAAATGCTGAAAAAAATCTTGTAAGTAAATTATTTTATTTATTTATGTTTGACACATTTAAGTATAGTATTATCGCTATTAATTATTTATTGATTGTGTTTTGTTATTTAACTTGTGCAGATTTTAACTAATTTATGGGTTCCAACAGAAACATATAAATTCCCATTAGTTGAAAAAAATAAAACTAGAAATCTTAGATTTCAACATCGTTGGTTACAACTGTATAAGTGGTTATCCTATTCAGAAATTAAACAGGGAGGTTTTTGTAAAGTATGTGTGGTTTTTTCAAAAACTGGTGAAATTGGTGGTCAAAAGCTTTGTATTCTTGTAGTGAAACCGATGGACAGTTTTAAAAAAGCTTTAGAAGTAAGTATAAATTGTATTTTCCAAATATTTTAAAATACAACAAATTAATTATTTTATTTTTATAATTATAAGACTTTAAACAATCATGCTAACCATGAATATCACAAATTAGCATTGCCTACGCGTTTGTGTAGCTTTACCGGTCCCCACCATTTCGGTGCGAAGCCGGCGTGAAATTTTTTGTGCGCGTTTGACAGGTGGTGTGCCTTGTAGTACACCGTGTCACCTGTTTTGTTCTTAGTGTCCGCCGGCCCACCTGTTACCGGTGGTGCGGTCCGTACATTGTTTTTGCGACTCACCCTAGCCATGTTTATTTGTTCGATCGGGTTGTCCGCTGTCCCCGACAGTATCCAGTCCCCCGGCTTTTTGCCCTCTCTCCCGAGGACGAGTACCGATGGTGGATATCCTGTCCGGTCGTTACGCCTGTTCCTGATCGAAAACAGAATGGGGGCTAGCTTGGTGTCCCAGGTGTTGTGGTTGCCGTCGACGAGTAGCGCGCGTAGACCTTTTTTTAATTCCTGGTTACGGCGTTCGACTGGGTTGGCCCTCGGGTGATATACCGGAGTTGTCCAGCCCTCGGCCCCCCACTGTTCGATCGCTTTACGCATATCGTTTGCTACGAACAGCCGTTGTCGCTTAAGCACACACGGGGGTATCCAAAACGTGAAAAGAATTCTCGTTCGAGCGTTTCAGTTATTGTTTTTGTAGTGGCTGTTCCGGGGGGGTATGCCTCGGTCCATCTACTAAACAGATCCGTGGTGACCAGTATATATTGTTTTCCCCTACTCGTACGCGGGTAGAGACCCATGAGGTCTATGCTAATCACCTCACAGGGGTGTCGTGGTATTCTGGTAGTCGCGGAGTCATCCGCGCGCGTGTTAAGTGGTTTGGTACACGCGCATATGTGACACGACTTGACGTACAGTCGGATGTCGTTTTTTTGTCCTTTCCAAAAAAAAACCGTTGTTTTACCGCTCTGTACGTTTCTTTCCAGCCCGGGTGGTTTGCGAGTACGTGATCGTGGTATGTCCAGATCACGTTCTGCGTCTTGTCTTTTGGGATGATTAGGGGTGTGTGTTCGCCCAAATTTATCCGCAGAAGACAGTCGGTAAAAATGTATTGTTTTTTTTTTATCCGTGGTACTTCCGGTATTGTGCGCTGGGTCGTCCGTTGTCATGTTGTGCGCTGTGTCTCGTGTATTGGGGTCATTGGCCTGCCATGTAACGAGCATAGCTTGTGTGATTGTGGGACCACTAGTGGTGTTAGCCGGGTCCGTCGTGGCGAACAGATTGTCGGCCGGTGAGCTAGTAGCAGTGGTGAGTGGTGAGGTGGGTACTCCTACTAGTCGTTCCTCGAGGTGTTCCTCGTTTACCGGTGGCCCGGTGGTTGGGTTGCGGGATAGCGTGTCCGGCGCCTCGTTCTGTACGCCGGGCAAATGTGTGGTTTTGTAGTCCAGGTTAGCCAGCTGTAGTGCCCACCTGGTTAACTTGGAATTTGTGTTTTTGGCTCGGTGGAGCCATGTGAGTGCCGAGTTGTCGGTGAATAGGTCAAAGCGGCGGGCCTCTAGGTATGGTCTAAACTTGTCAGTTGCCCAGATTATCGCGAGGCACTTTTGTCAATTAACTTAAAATTACTTATATTTAATTAGTAATTTGTACATTTTAAATACCTATCACATACTTATATTAATTGTCTTTAATTTAACGTAACCTATACTATCCTAATCTATTGTAAAGTCGCAGAATTTTGAATCTTTTTATTAAAAATATTAGTTTATAATATACATCCCAAATTTTTTTATATTATTTACATTATTCTTATTAGTTATTATGCATATGTATCGTTATTATTATGACAACGAGCGAGAAATTTCCATGTACTCTATTCGCCGTATTTGACCTACTCGCTCGACGGAAACGGGTCGCGGCCGCCGCGTCATTAGAGCGCTAGTGGTGATCGTATACACGGCGGCAGATGCTTACTACGGCTATTATAATAGTGTAAGTGTACTACCGCCGATCGCCGAACACGGACCACCTGTTTCGGCGAGGAAATAATTTTGAGTGGACTCAATTTTTTAATAATATTATATTCAATGTATAGTAAATATTATAATTTATAACACGGTTTTGCGACAATTAATAGCTAATATAATATTTTGTGCGGTTCGTAATATATGTGTATGAAAGAAATCTAAACTGCGCAAGTCTTGCTACAGTATAATTGTGTAGAACTCTGAGATGATTTTATGCTTAGTCGTAGTTGTAGTCGCAGGAGCCGCACGTGATTGTCTATGATTGGTTATTGCGCGTGGTCGCACGGCGGCTATAACGCTGGTTGCCCGCCGCATTGGCTGTTGTTGAAGTCCACTGTGTTCTGTCGTCGTAGGTCGTACGTGATGCGGCCGTGCTCGTGTTCTGTGACTGACCCAGGCACGTATCCAGAAAATGTCTACTAGGGGGGCCAATAATGTTTGGCCCTTTTATTATTTTCCATAATTTTTCTTTATGAAATTCTTGTAGGGGGTATGCAATAAAAAGAATCTTATCATTTAAATAATTTACCTTTAGTTGGTAATTGGTTAACATTTTTTTTTTCACAACATGTTATACTTATTACTTACCTATTAATTCTTTGTAAAATAAAAATTGCTTTAGTTAACTGTTAAGGTATCGAATATTTAAATATTCAAAATGGTTATTTTAAATTATTTAATTTAATAGTAATAGGTACCAGATGGAGTAGAACATATATTTTCAATAGCATCAAATTTAGTTGTACAATTTTTTTTAGCACTTGTACTAACATAGCTATTTAAATAACGTTTTATTGCATTAACAATTATATTAACAGTTCACATATGACAAGGTCAGGCGGTTAGCATTCAGGTGTCAATACAAATAATCAAATTGCAAAATATAATATTCCATAAGTGCTTCTTAGTTCTTAGTTTTTAATTCATCATCATTTATACCTATATAATCATTAATTAATATCTGATATCAGTGCTATCAACTATCAAGCATTAAGCATGTTATATTAGTTCGTCTTTGTTTAATAAAATGATATTTAATGGTTTAAGATTAAGATAACGACTGAATCGCTGACATTCTACAAATAGCAGTCTGGTACGCACTGACTATTTAAAGACTTAAAACTGCGGCTAGTATATTATTGTTTTTAAAACGGGTATCAAGACCCTATTATATTGTATTTTTTCAGATAAAGTTATTCCCGGTTCCGCGAATATAAAAATTAAATTATTGTATTACCTAGTAGTAATCACAATAGATTTTTCTCAATGTGTATAATCACATTTTTGATAATTGGTAAAAATAATTATATTTTGAATTTGGGGGGGCGGCTCTGGGCCAGAGTATATTTAGGGTGGGCCCGGCCCACCCAGGCCCCCCCTGGCTACGTGCCTGGACTGACCGGAGGGCGTCCGCCAGTCAGGAGCTAGCTGAGTCAGGAACAGAACATGGCACCGACGCCGGGGGCGTGTCGGCTGCAAGCAAGCTGGTTGCTCATTTATTCATTATCGCCGAATACGCGGGTCATCAAAAAGATTGGTTTGAGCAGTTTTGTAATTGCACATTATTGCAACCGGTGGTACCTTGTGACTGAACCGGTCTGACCCGCGCTTTACATAATACATAGATCCGGCGGGAGGTCTTTTCAATCCTATACTACGGCCCACGAGAGTCCATACGTAAACAGTGTTGCCAACAACTATTTTTGGAAACCAACGATCCAATTACAAAAAAAAACTAGAAAAAGACCAAAATCGAGATTATTAGGTTATTTATTAATTTGTCGCTTTTTAAATGTTTAATACATTTTTAATATTTCAAAATAACATAATGTTCTGTTGTGTGACTATTGTACAGTTCTAGTTATAAAATGAACAATTAAAAAAATGTATTTTGTTAATATAATTTTTAATAACTGGATAAAAAATACTGTTTTACAGCAAAACAAAAAAAAATTATAATAACGTAATAAATAAAATAATGCAATTGAACTTTAAAAAGTAAATTGTTTTATAACCTTTAACAAATCACTGAAACAAAATACTGTCTTATATTAACGATGAAAAAAAAAATATAATTATAAGATAATTAATAACATAGTAACTGAATAATAAAATTTAAATTGAATTATAGTGTTTAACAAATCACTGAAAATACTGTCTTATATTAACAATGAAAAAAAAAAAATATAAAATAATAAGATAGTTAATAAACATAGTAACTTAACTATAAAATATAAATTGAATTATAGGTATGGCATTTAATAAATCATTAAACAAAAACAACATAAAATGTAATAATAACATAATTAATTAACTGAGTTTATTATATAGGAACTATGTTATATCGGTAAGTCTTCAAAAATAGCTAATTCGTTTTCAGGAACATTGAAGTAACTTTCTTTAGTACCAATTTTATGCAGAACTGTATCTGGTAATATATAACTATCACAACATTTCCCATGTCTTTTCAAACCACTTCTGATATGTAATATTGAAATTAAAACATTAGATCCCATACGATTTCTTGTTTTAGTTTTCACCAGATTCATCTGACTGAATACTCTTTCAACAGCTGCATTAGAAAATGGTAAAGCTAAAAGCATGAATGCAAAATCAGCTAACTCTTCAAATGGATTAGAACCTGAAGCATCCTTGAATTTTTTTACTTCCGCCCAAAATATTCCAGCAGAAGAAGTATTGGACCATGCAATAAAATTAATTTTAAGCCATTTAATTTCAATTTATTCTATGTTTTTGAGATCTAATCCAAAATAGTCACATAATGGACTTATATTATATTTTATTTGATGTAATACTCTACTGGGAGATATGATTTATACTTTCTGTAGAATATCTAAATTTTCTGGAAGCCGTTGTTGGAGTTGTTTTACTAATACAGTCGCAAAACTTATACATCTACTTCTTAAATTTTTTTCTTCCAAATTCGTTAATAATTTTAAATTTCGCATATCTTCGACTTTTTTCAAAACCATAACTTAAATATGGATTTGGATTTAAAAAGTTACTAAAATGTTTAGTTATTGGGTTAAAGTTAAATGTTGTTATAACAAATAATTTCGACCAATCGAGCATATAAGGGTGACTAATTCATTCACTAATTTAGTTGGATCAACTGAATTAGACTCAAACAATTTATTTACCCGTTGTAGATCACTTAATTGACGGTCTTAAGAATAATATAAATGCTAAATTTTTTTCGTCTGAGTACATAGTATACAACATTTCTGCCAAGTAACATTTTTCTTTATTCCTACTTACATCAAAATGACATTTTAACTCATGCCACTGGTCTATAATACGAACTACCTCTGATTCAATCGAGAGCCATCTTGTGTTACATGCTTGAACGATTTTTAAGGGTTCATGGTCATCATTCATAACTTTAAAAATATGTCTATATGCTTGTTGTCGTAAGATAGATTTACTGAACCAATTGTATGTTTCTGATATAAGATAGGTACTCCAGATTCCGTGGCATAGTTTCACTGTGCTCAAGTGTTTGTCATAATATTTAAAATTGTTTTTTAAATTCATAAAATTTACATTTAATTATTGCATAATAAATATATCCATTGTCAACATTAGTTTTGTATGTATTAAAAATGTTTAAAAATTTTATTAAAATTTGTATTTTACAACAATCAATATACATTGTAAATATGTTTTTAAGATTATTTATACAATTGTCTATGCCGTATCTGTTATTATTGTAAATTAATGTAAATTATTGTTAAATACTGTTAAATTCTAAATGCTTAATACTCACGAATCTCTGTACACAAACATGTTTGAGTTTGGTATGTTATTAATATCAAAGATAGATGTCATCATTTGTATATACTCGGTGATATTTGTAATATTATTATTTTTATTATAAGACCAAAATTGGTAAGGAATTATTTTATTGTTACACTTATTCAATATTGTATTAATGAATGTGGATGTACTATATACAATTTTTATTTCATCTACACATTCAATCTCTTTTTCATCACTATAGTTAGTAATAAATTAATAGATTATTAGTGTTAAGTTAATTTATTGTTTAAGGTATTAAATATAGTATAGCTTACTTATTTGTTAAAGCATATAATTTTAATAAATTTATCATTTGTACGCTGCTTATTTTGTTCTTAGTAGACTGGTAGGCCTTTTTTTTATTGAAAATTTTGGATGATCATCAACAAATTTTTTTGCCAATATATTCAAATCCGTTATGTAGTCATGGTCAGTCACAAAATTAAAAATGGCTTCAACGTCATCGGGCAATTTTAAATTGTCTACATTGCCATTTAGAATGTTAGCTTGGACTATGCAAGCATTGCCCAAGTACTTGCATACATCCATTCGATAATGACCAAAACTCTTTAAAATGTAATCGAGTTGGACATTAGTCAAGAATAATGGATCACGATTGCGAGCTAGCAATCTGTGACCTAATACTATCGCATCTGATATATTTTTACTGATTTCCTTGTAAGATAGAAAAAAAAAATTTAATTTGGAAAAAAAAAATTAAACTCCATTTATGCTTAGGTACATTTCCAAAAACATTTTTTTTTTTCATAATTTGACGTACAATGGCCTCTTTTGCTTTCTCTTTGGGTTGCTCTAATATATAATATAATAAAAAAATTTGATATTTTATAATATTATAAAATAATTACTCACCAATACTTTGTAATTGTTCATAAATATAATTAATTGGCTCCTGTGGTGGATCTAATATGTATAAATATATTGTTAAATAAATATTTAAATTTTTAATATAATAAAGTAACTAGGTATTCATAATTATTAAAATAAAAATAAAGTAATTACCAATAAAATCAGAAAATTTTAAATTATCAAAAATATTTCTATACACATAGTATTTAACGATGTTTTGTTTCGCTGAATGTACCTTGAGTAATGTAATTTTTCGGAACATTATATTTTTTTTTAAATAAATTAAAAAATAATAAAAATTTAATTTAAAAAATTTAAAAAAATATATTGAAGGACAAAATATATTAGACTTCAAAAACTCAAACAGTGGACAACATAGACATGGACAGTGGATCAGTAAAACTTTCGATGATATATATTTTGTAGCTTATCGACAATTATTTATCATAATATGTGTTCTCTAACAAAAGCTGGGATTTTTTCTGTACATTTACATATTTAAATTTAATAAGACCTACCACAACGATTTGTTAAAAAAAAAAATTTAAAAAAATCGTATTTAAAATTATACTGAAAGTACAATAATGTGATATTATTTTCTAAACAAGCATGCAATATATAAAAGGTCTTATTTTATATCTGAATACATTAAGTAATATTGGTGATGACTGAATATGAAAATGTTTGATTTAGATCCAATGTTAAAATTTATTATTTCGACTTACCTGGAAGACAGCGCAAAAATTTATGGTGGCAAGAGAAAAATTTGCAAATTGTAATTTTGTCCATAATGGGGAGGGGGGGGGGCTGGGGAAATGCTCAAAATGGAAAAACGATTTTTCCGAGTATAACGGGTGTCGCACAAATTCACACTAATGACGCACTAATGTTTGGCAAAAGAAAATTTTGAAAATTGTAATTTTTTCCATGAGGGGGGGCTGGGGAAATGCTCAAAATGGAAAAACGATTTTTCCGAGTAGAACGGGTGTCGCACGAATTCTGGTTGTTGTCGCACAAATTCACACTAATGACGCACTAATGTTTGGCAAAAGAAAATTTTGAAAATTGTAATTTTTTCCATGAGGGGGGCTGGGGAAATGCTCAAAATGGAAAAACGATTTTTCCTAGTATAACGGGTGTCGCACGATTTCTGGTTGTTGTCGCACAAATTCATTCTAATGACGCACTAATGTTTGGCAAAAGAAAATTTTGAAAATTGTAATTTTTTCTATGAGGGGGGGCTGGGGAACATTTCTACAGCCCCCCCATATATATTTTTAAAATTACGATTAAACCAGTATCGCACAAATTCTGAAAATAGTCACACAAATTCACACTAATGGCACACTAATGTTTAGCAAAAAAAAAATGTCAAAAATTATATTTGGGGGGGGGGGGGGGGCTGGTGAAATGTACGTGAAACGAATCGGTTTATAATTCATTAAAAATAGAAATTTTGTACTACGACTTAGCCAAGCACATCCCTGGCTTCGTTAGGATGTCCCCTTTTTGGGAAATGCATTTTGGATACTTACAATTTGCATAAAGTGGTTGTGAGGTCGAGTTGTCCAGAAAACAGTATATCGGTGCAGGATTACATGGGTAAAATAATGGTTTTGCCCCCACTACAAGTATAATTCGCCTACCAGGGGACTTAAAACTGTTTGGGGGTATAGAGTAAGTGATTTAGAGTCGAGGGATATCGTTTTCAAAACGGTACTACCAAATTTGGATTTTATGTAATTGTATTTAATATGATATGTATCAATTAGACGTAATATACACTACTCCGGTAGAAACTAATCGGTTTAAAATTCATTAAAAATCGAAATATTGTACTACGAATTAGTCAATCATATCCCTGGATTCAATATTTATTATAACATTCAATCTATAGGTTTTTTGTATCGGTTAATTAATATTTAACACCGTTTTTGGCGATCCAAAGCACATTTTATTTCGTAATCCAGCACCAATGTAACTCGTATGTAATATATACGTTGCATGTATTTTCGAATAATATTATATTTTACTAAGAAAAAAAATGTGTGGTTTCGATAATTATGTTTCGGATCTATACCAAATTTGGTTCTACAGATTTCAAAATGGCATCCCTCGACTCTATATGACTTAGTCTGTACCACCAATTAGTTTTATTTCCCCTTGTAAGCTTGTTTTACTTATAGTTGTAGCTAAACGTAATATTTTTCACTCGGTAATCCTGCACCAAGTTTTTAATAATTTTTAATATAACATTCATATTATTTTACTTGCTATAGTAAAATTTATCATTTGACGTACGACGGAGATTGTTATACGATATCATTCGCGTTATCGAAATTACTTATACCTACTGGGTTTTCTCTAGGGGTCGTGGTTATACACGGTTATTAGAGTACACGTGTACACGTAACCCGGGTACACGTACTAAAAAACGTACTCTGTATTGGCCGACAGGATTACTAAGAATAGAAATGTACAACCAACGATCGCACGCCGTCAACGCTCTGAAGCACAGACCCCCTTCCGCCGCTGACTACCGATGGTTTCGATATTTGTATTTCGTAGCTTATTGCATATTATTTATTATAACGTACGTTATAAAGACAATGCATTTAACGACGACAACCATGGCTGGGTAGTCAACGGCGGAAGGGGGTCTCGTGATTCGTGCGATCGACGATTGCGGGTGTCTATTTTTAGTAATCCTGCCGGTCGATACAAAAAAAAAACCCAGTAGATATAATATGGTTAATGCGAATGAAATCATACCACCACCACCATCATATCTTTTAACCCCCCTTACCACCCGCTATGTCATCGAGTCGCCGCCGTTACCGTCGTTAATCGCTGTGTTACTCAGTGGACTTCAATTCTCTCTACACAGGCTTAGTGCACACGTTTACAAATGGCAAGAAGACGAAAATTCTAAATTTTGTCAGGGCCGACGACATGGCGACCTCTTCCATTTTGGACAAACATCTAGGTATATTTTTTTGCTCGTATTAATTTAATATTTTATCGGTTTCGGACAACAACTCATTAACACATTCGCTGCGTTTGTCCTCAACAATATGACTATTATTTTTTTTTATATTATAATATTTTATATTTTTATATTATTATATTTGCTTTTATATTAATATTTTTAAATTGTATAGGTTTTGCAACACATAAAACGAAAGCCGAAAAATTCGAATTTGAATCAAAATTTGAACTAAAAACATTAAAAAAACGGATGGATATGTATAGCAAGTCTATATTAGATAATTTTTATATGTACGAAAAAAACAAAATGTTTAATTTAGAAAACGATGTTAGAGTTGTTTCTAAAAAATTTATAAGTTCTGGAACAGTTATTAAAACACTTTGCGGGCAAACATCACCAATCAAACCAGAAGACATAATAGTATATATTGCTTAACTAAAACTATTTATAACAAATAAATTTTTTTTTTTTAATATTTTGTTTTACAGATTGGTGTTAATGACTTTTCAATAATAAAAAGTAACAAATCTAAAATTGATCTTTTATTTTTGGGCTCTGCCGCCTTTATTAATCATTGCTGTTCATCCAACACCAACTGGGTCGCCGATAAATTATATCCTAAAGTATGGTGCGCAAAAGCAATGAGGGATATAAATCCTGGTGAAGAAATTACTGCTGACTACGATAAAGAATATTTTGGTACCAACAACGTAGATTGCCAATGCAAGGGCTGTAATAAACGGCGAGTAAATAATGGTATGCATACAAATTCATTTAAAACATTGTAGTACAAAGTTTGAGTTGATTATGATTTATTTCCCTGTACTTTTCCTTGGGATTACCTCAGTAATCTTGACAGAAGGTGTATATTTCTAGACATAAAAATAATCTATATATTATATCATTTTAATAGAACCACTTGCATTATTTCAAATAAATTTATGACAATATTTTTGTGTTTGTTTCATTATATAATTTAATTTAATTTAATTTTTAACTTTTAGTGGTAAATGCGAATGCTGTCGACGCAGAACAAACACCAAATTGCATGGATGATGACAATGAAACAACTCATAAAGGTATAACATTTATAATGTAATTTAATTTAATGAGTAAATTTCTAAATGCCATGTTTTTTATTTTAAAATTTCATGAATTTATAACAGTTTCATAATATAATTTAATTTTTAACTTTAAGTGGTAAATGCGAATGTTGTCGACGCAGAACAAACACCAAATTGCATGGATGATGACATGGATGAAGCAGAAGAAGCATATTTTTCATCCCTTGTTGTTTTAAAAAAAAAAAAAAAGTATTTATATTTTATTTAATGAGTAGATCATTACAATTATTTTTATCTTATATTAAATTTTAGTTTTAAATTGCGAATACAGTAGTACTGAAGACAAATCTAGTGATGAAAAATCAGAAGGTTCTATTGAAGATGGTAAGCTGAAAATTTCCTTAAATTAGAATGCATATAATTATTATTAATTATGTTTTTGTTTTTCTATGTTACAGAGGTAACATATAAGTGCACATATCCCGGCTGTATAAAATCTTATAAAAAGCAAAGATGGTGCTCTAAACATTTAGACAGCCATTTTGATAGACATGTTTGTCAAAAATGTAATAAGGTTCTGTCTAGCAAAGGAACTTTAAAACGACACATACAAATGCACACAGACAAACGGACCAAATTTAAATCTGAAATATGCAACCGGACTTTCTTTCATGAAAGTAATTTAAAGTACCATCAAAAAACAATTCATGAAGACAACAGTTCAATTAAGTGTACACTTTGCGAGAAAACATATTCAACAAAAAAATTATTGAAAAATCATCATGAATTTGTTCATTTAAACTTAAAAAAATATCGTTACACAGACTGTGGTATGTTTTTTGGAATGTCAATCACGTTGCATCGAATAATTCCCTGTGAGTTACCCCGGCACCGGTGGCCAAACAATTATTTTGGCACCTAATTTCTCCAAAGATTTCATACATTTAAAACTTATCATCGTATAGAGTTCGATGCTGTGATCATTTTTAAATTTTTTCTGCTCATTGCAAACCATTATTTAAGGTGGTTTAGGGCTGGGAAGTGATCTGCGGTGCGGGGGGGCGGTAATATTACGTAATCGGTACGACTCGCGCTAACGATATAATACGTATAATACGTAAATGCGCGACACCGAACACGTCAAAAAATATCTGTGAACCAACGAACGTTATTTGAATTTTTTCGCGTTTAATCTGTGTAAGATCGTTGTGAGTGTAAAAAAACAAAACTTAGAGGATATTTCGAAAGAAAAACGTAAGACCGTTACGCCGGGCATTCGGATTTCGGACAGCAACGCGAAATATATTGCACGTGCGATCGCAGCAGAGGAATCTTTGTAAACACCTGAAGTATGATTTATAACTTGTAAGGGGACCCGAAAATATTTTGGCGTTTTGTCTGTTCATTGCAAACCATTATTTAAGGTGGTTTAGGGCTGGGAAGTGATCTGTGGTGCGGGGGGGGGGGGAGCGGTAATACCTCTTTGAACATGTATTGCATTTGTTCAGCAGACGGGGAGGGAAATAATATTATACACACACATTATTATATTAATATAAATAAAAAAAAAATATATATTATATACTATTATATATACTATTGACTTTTACCTTATAACCATAACAAGTTTTTTGCAATCGTTCCACACCGCCCAAGGGGCCATTGCACATGGTGCGTTTTTTTTTAAGTGGTGATCGCCATGAGCCCTAATCCACTGTTTTACCCTACCTAGTTTAAAGTTTTTTAGTTTAAACCAATAAATTTTTTTTCGTTTGGTTATACTACTTAAAAATGTAATACAACGTTCTTCATAAGTGATTTTAATAACAGTTAAATAATACTAAAGTTACATACACATGATTGTTTTTATAATCAATTATATTTATATGTAGAAAAAATTAGTCAAATTTTTCAGAGATTGTCAAGAAATGAAGTACGAATTTATGGTGGAGTTGTTGTTATAGACCACCAAAATGTATAACCTAATCGGCATTATAAACATATTTATGAAGCCTATTGAATTAAAACATATTACTTGCACTGAAAATAATTTACTGAGTAAGTAGCCCTAATCTACCTGTTCTAGAAGCCGCCACAAAGCATTGGAATCCACTATTTTACAACTATTCCAAATGCTTATAGAACTAACCCCGGTAGACTAGTTGTAAGTATTGACATTGATCACATTGCAGTTACTGTACAGTAATATTATAATATTCATGGAAAATTGAGAGTACCAAACATTTTTTTTTTATATAATATAATTGTTGTTTAGGGTTAGACACCACATGCCTCAATATGTAACGTTAATTGTAAGGAACCAATGTGCAAAGGTTTCATTATTTTAATGTGTGAAAAGTGCCACAAACATGGTATAGTACCTGGTGGTGTGTTGTACCCGGCAGAGTCTTTTAGCTAATAAAGACATAATCTTCGAAGATCTTTGAATTACTTAAATTATTCAGACAGTTCAAGAACATAGATGACTACAACAAATTTGTGTCAGTATATACCAAAGGTAAGCATGTTAATGAAAATAACTAACCAAAAAAAAAAATACCAAAATCGTTACGAGAAACCACACAAAATTCATGCCGCATGAGTCATATTATGAAAAGCAATAATAGTATTGAAGTTTACAATAAATATAAAACCAATATCCGTTTATTAAATTTGTCGGGCAGTCCGGCAACCGACGTCGGGCATCGGGACAATGGGGCATTCCGCCTAGTATACACTATACTTGTCTATGCATTCCGCTCTGAGTCTTCGACCGAGCATGTCTCGTTATAGCACTTGTACACTCCAAAGATGGACAACACCGAAGATACCATGATACCGCCAACACTGAAGATACCATGATAAAAGAAAACAGAGGCCGACAGAGAAACGATCAGGAACGATGTAATACCTAATAGTATCGCAATGGCCAAATTGTCTTTATTTAATTCGTAAACATTTGGAAACTACTATTTGTCACACTCACAAGTCGTGATCGTCTAATGGTTATACCTTATTTTTTACTATAATATTATTGATCATTAAAATGTACTTACCGCTAAGTAGGTGAAAATTTGAAATTAGTAAAATACTGTAATGCAATGAGTAAATTACATAATGACTAGGCCAAATCTACTAACTAGGATATGGCGATTGAAAGTGATAAGATGAAACGGGGACGTTGATAATTGATAAGCTTTCAATCACCAAAAGACGATACCACGGTTTAAGATATACAACCTTGGACGATACAGATGACATGGCACATGATATAAAAATAGACTTAAAGAAATAGACAGAACATTAGGTATGATAACGCGTGCAAGTGGGTGAAGCTTGTTAAGAGGATCGGGCGTCTTATCATTGTCTTATAATTTAGAAAATAATAAAATTGAACGAACGCTCTAATTGGCTGTCCTCGAAGCAGAGGCTATAATTCGCCTACCAGGGGACTTAAAACTGTTTGGGGGTATAGAGTAAGTCATTTAGAGTCGAGGGATATCTTTTTGAAAGCGGTAGTACAAAATTTGGATTTTTAGTAATTTTATTTCGTATTATAAGTGCCGGGCGGACGCAATATGCACTACTCCGGTAGAAACGAATCGGTTTATAATTCATTAAAAATCGAAATATTGTACTACGACTTAGCCAAGCACATCCTTGGCTTCGTTAGGATGTCCCCTTTTTGGAAAATGCATTTTGGATACTTACAATTTGCATAAAGTGGTTGTGAGGTCGAGTTGTCCAGAAAACGGTAAATTGGTGCAGGATTACATGGGTAAAATACTGGTTTTGCCACAACTACAAGTCTAATAAGCTTTTAAAATAGATTTACTATGCCAATGTATTTTTTTTTTGTATGCTAGGTATTTGTCAGAAATTAAATTACAATCACCAAAAAGTGATCAATATAAAAGAAACACCTGTGTAGTACTTGAAAGCATCGATGCAGAATAATTGCATTCTCTATGTCTGTTGAACATAATAAATAAGCCATTAGTAATGTGCTTTTTAATGTAGTTTTTATTTTTAAGTTTTCTTTGCAGTATTTGCTTGATATTTTTTCAGCTTTAGTGAAATCATTTAAAAATAAAATATTAAATTAAAGTAGGTTATACATTTATAATACTTGTGATTTGTTATTGACAATAGTTAGCTTTTTAGACACTGTACATGGTATATAACTATTCTTAAAATGTTAAATTTAGTAATTGTTGTAGACAATTTGTATTTTATTCTCTTTTATGAGTTAAATCGATATTAGCTATACGTGACCATGGGATGCTTTTAACCTTATAAACTAACATAATATTTTAAGTTTAATAAGTCTTTGATAAATAAACTAGGTAGGTATTAACATTTCAAGTTTTGTAGCGAAGTTTATGCACATTTAACAAAAGAAAAACGAAGAGAATGGGATCAAAAGGGAAGAAAAGGAATTTTCGTTGAATACTCCGAAGAAACGAAAGGATATCGATTATGCTTTGACGGAAGAGAAATTTCACTAAGCAGAGATGTAATATTCAAAGAGTCAACTAACCCATCAACAGCTACAGAAGTGGAAATCGTAAATGAAGCAGAAGAGGAAGAAATTAATTTAGTCAATACAGCTTGAAAACGTGGAAGACAAAAATGATGAAGAAGAAAAAAACTGGACGATGATAAATAGATGCCAGTAGTAGTAGAGGATCAACAACAGATGATACTCACAGACAGAGGAAAACTCAATAAACCTATTACGTATAGAGATGCACTTTTCTCAACATGCAATGACCCAGTTACATATTATAAAGAAGCTATGACAGGCAACAATGTAGACAATTGGAAGGCAGCAATGGACGACGAAGTGTTATCATTACAGAAAAATAAAACTTGGCAATCAATAGATTTACCAATAAATAATGGGCGGATATATAAAACTTAGTACAAAACAAATGAATAAGTAGATCGATTTAAAGCTAGGCTAGTTGTAAAAGGCTGTGCACAAGTTTTCGGAATAGACTACCAAGAAACATTTAGCCCTGTGGTTAAGTATGATACGATTCGTATGATATTGGCAGCAGCAGCAAAGAAACTAGTTCTCAAACAATTTGATATAAAGACAGCATTTCTTTATGGTGACCTTGATGTCAGAATTTGGTAGTCTGACTTAGTTTTAAAGTTATAGCTGATTCAAATATATAGTATGTTCATACATCCACTCGTTGCTCTTGCTCGGACAATTATAATCAAAAACATCCTTCGAGTTGTTATGTAAAAGTGTTAAAATTACCTTGGGTGGATCTCAGACCAAAAATAGCTAAAACTTCAAAACTAAGTCCGACTGTCAAATTTAGCCTACAGCATCATTTTCGGCATTCTTAACTAGTAACTACATATTTACACAGTTACGTAAAAAAAAATATACTGTACGCTTATTCAACAGTTTACAATAAAGTAAGGTTATATTCTAAGTTTAACAATAAACTCCTTACAGTTATTTTATATTTTTAAATGATATGTTATAATGATATATTTATTCATATAAAAACATTAATTTTATTTTTAAACATAAACAACGACATTGGCACATAAACTGCAGTCTGGTTGATGTTTAGAGGTTGAGTAGATTGAGATGATGTAGGAATGATGTCAACATCCGATATGTGAGATCCACCAGGCACGACGACAGTAAGCTTGGAACAGTTGGCTAACGGTTTGGAATGACGGTGCATCGACGGAGACTTCGCACCGGTATTTTCCGCTACTTGACAATTCCAAAGTCCTCAGAACAACACTTTCTGCCGACTGCTATGTTCAAATGACAAATTTGCCGACCAAAATGAACCAGGTGTCTTAGAGGGAACATTCAAATGTATTTCTAACAACAAAAATAGTGTACTTTATCACCATAAAAATATGTCTCTGCTCATTTTGGTGTAGCCAAATGATATAATATAAGTTAGGTTTCTCAAATATTTTATTTTTAAATTACATTATATGCAATACATGATATATTAATATTGTGCGAGTCCTATTTTTATACCTACGTTCCGCTAGCAATATTTGATAACGATGTGCAGGGCGCCCAAACAAGTAAAAAAACTCAATACGGGAGAAAACCGAGATAGAACGCTAGAGGGCGCACTACGCTAGAAATAATTATTTACTTAAACCAGACCCGAGTACCGACTTTGAATGATATGTCTATGTACTTAGAAGTTCGACTAATTTTTCAAAACCATAATATAGCCGCTTAGGTACAACCCTTGCGATTATTAAAAACAGATCTCAAAACTTCAGGTACGTACAAGAGGACGGTGCCCCGCCCGTTCATCGCGCGACACCTGCACCACGGCCGGCCGGACTTGGAAATTTTTTTTAATATACCTACAATCGTTTTGCGTCGCTCTAAGTAGTATGGAAATCTCCGTATTGAACTGGATATAAAAAAAAAAGTCAAGTTTTTCTTAAACATTTTTTATTTTAAAATAAATTAAGTTAGATAAATTACTGTTGTGTAGTATTCCCGGCTTCTGGTTCATCTGCAAAATAAAGTACAATTAATTTCTGTTAACAAATTCAAAATTCTCAGATGATCTATTTACTATCTAAATAATTAAATTTAAATTTATCTGCAAACTCATCATGTAAGAGATTGTGTTAAAAAAATATAAATTATTTTATCTAGATAATAGATTTAATAATTGTATGTGTTCTACAGTATTGTGTATTTGAGTATTAAAATGTGTTTGAAACTTACATATTGGAGTCTTAAATGTTCTATTCCTTCCAACTCGTGTTGGTGGCCTTATTACCAGTGGCGCCCTTTGCCTATATAATAATAAGAATTATTTACTAAATGTAAATTTTATGAATCCAATACTACACAACACAGTAACCTAATCAATGACAGGTACACTAAGACGGTAAATATTTAAAATTCAATAACAATGACGACTAAGTAGTTAAGGAGTGTTCTGTGGATATACAACAACTTTTGTTTTTCATATACGAGCACCGAACATTTTTTACTGTCCATTTTTCAGAGGATAACAATTAACTTTTTTAAACATTTTGACATATCAACGAGTATTTTTTAAATTTATTTAAGATTGCCCATCTTACAAACGCTAACCTACCAAATACTATACATTATAAATAAGAATACTGGTTACTTATGGAATTTCCGGTGTACCGTTGCCCGGTGACACTATAGTAGCACTAAATAAACTAGTGGTTGTCTATTCAACCACCTTATTTTGATAAAGTGATGTTTAATAAAATATAGATGTTTTTATTGTCAATTTGAAAATAGATTAAATTTATATATTTACACAAAAATATATTCATAGGCTAATAAGTATATAATATTGTCAACAAATGCTTTTAAAATAGATTTAGTATGCTAGGTATTTGTCAGAAATTAAATTACAATCACCAAAAAGTGATCAATATAAAAGAAACACCTGTGTAGTACTTGAAAGCATCGATGCAGAATAATTGCATTCTCTATGTCTGTTGAACATAATAAATAAGCCATTAGTAATGTGCTTTTTAATGTAGTTTTTATTTTTAAGTTTTCTTTGCAGTATTTGCTTGATATTTTTTCAGCTTTAGTGAAATCATTTAAAAATAAAATATTAAATTAAAGTAGGTTATACATTTATAATACTTGTGATTTGTTATTGACAATAGTTAGCTTTTTAGACACTGTACATGGTATATAACTATTCTTAAAATGTTAAATTTAGTAATTGTTGTAGACAATTTGTATTTTATTCTCTTTTATGAGTTAAATCGATATTAGCTATACGTGACCATGGGATGCTTTTAACCTTATAAACTAACATAATATTTTAAGTTTAATAAGTCTTTGATAAATAAACTAGGTAGGTATTAACATTTCAAGTTTTGTAGCGAAGTTTATGCACATTTAACAAAAGAAAAACGAAGAGAATGGGATCAAAAGGGAAGAAAAGGAATTTTCGTTGAATACTCCGAAGAAACGAAAGGATATCGATTATGCTTTGACGGAAGAGAAATTTCACTAAGCAGAGATGTAATATTCAAAGAGTCAACTAACCCATCAACAGCTACAGAAGTGGAAATCGTAAATGAAGCAGAAGAGGAAGAAATTAATTTAGTCAATACAGCTTGAAAACGTGGAAGACAAAAATGATGAAGAAGAAAAAAACTGGACGATGATAAACAGATGCCAGTAGTAGTAGAGGATCAACAACAGATGATACTCACAGACAGAGGAAAACTCAATAAACCTATTACGTATAGAGATGCACTTTTCTCAACATGCAATGACCCAGTTACATATTATAAAGAAGCTATGACAGGCAACAATGTAGACAATTGGAAGGCAGCAATGGACGACGAAGTGTTATCATTACAGAAAAATAAAACTTGGCAATTAATAGATTTACCAATAAATAATGGGCGGATATATAAAACTTAGTACAAAACAAATGAATAAGTAGATCGATTTAAAGCTAGGCTAGTTGTAAAAGGCTGTGCACAAGTTTTAGGAATAGACTACCAAGAAACATTTAGCCCTGTGGTTAAGTATGATACGATTCGTATGATATTGGCAGCAGCAGCAAAGAAACTAGTTCTCAAACAATTTGATATAAAGACAGCATTTCTTTATGGTGACCTTGATGTCAGAATTTGGTAGTCTGACTTAGTTTTAAAGTTATAGCTGATTCAAATATATAGTATGTTCATACATCCACTCGTTGCTCTTGCTCGGACAATTATAATCAAAAACATCCTTCGAGTTGTTATGTAAAAGTGTTAAAATTACCTTGGGTGGATCTCAGACCAAAAATAGCTAAAACTTCAAAACTAAGTCCGACTGTCAAATTTAGCCTACAGCATCATTTTCGGCATTCTTAACTAGTAACTACATATTTACATAGTTACGTAAAAAAAAATATACTGTACGCTTATTCAACAGTTTACAATAAAGTAAGGTTATATTCTAAGTTTAACAATAAACTCCTTACAGTTATTTTATATTTTTAAATGATATGTTATAATGATATATTTATTCATATAAAAACATTAATTATATTTTTAAACATAAACAACGACATTGGCACATAAACTGCAGTCTGGTTGATGTTTAGAGGTTGAGTAGATTGAGATGATGTAGGAATGATGTCAACATCCGATATGTGAGATCCACCAGGCACGACGACAGTAAGCTTGGAACAGTTGGCTAACGGTTTGGAATGACGGTGCATCGACGGAGACTTCGCACCGGTATTTTCCGCTACTTGACAATTCCAAAGTCCTCAGAACAACACTTTCTGCCGACTGCTATGTTCAAATGACAAATTTGCCGACCAAAATGAACCAGGTGTCTTAGAGGGAACATTCAAATGTATTTCTAACAACAAAAATAGTGTACTTTATCACCATAAAAATATGTCTCTGCTCATTTTGGTGTAGCCAAATGATATAATATAAGTTAGGTTTCTCAAATATTTTATTTTTAAATTACATTATATGCAATACATGATATATTAATATTGTGCGAGTCCTATTTTTATACCTACGTTCCGCTAGCAATATTTGATAACGATGTGCAGGGCGCCCAAACAAGTAAAAAAACTCAATACGGGAGAAAACCGAGATAGAACGCTAGAGGGCGCACTACGCTAGAAATAATTATTTACTTAAACCAGACCCGAGTACCGACTTTGAATGATATGTCTATGTACTTAGAAGTTCGACTAATTTTTCAAAACCATAATATAGCCGCTTAGGTACAACCCTTGCGATTATTAAAAACAGATCTCAAAACTTCAGGTACGTACAAGAGGACGGTGCCCCGCCCGTTCATCGCGCGACACCTGCACCACGGCCGGCCGGACTTGGAAATTTTTTTTAATATACCTACAATCGTTTTGCGTCGCTCTAAGTAGTATGGAAATCTCCGTATTGAACTGGATATAAAAAAAAAAGTCAAGTTTTTCTTAAACATTTTTTATTTTAAAATAAATTAAGTTAGATAAATTACTGTTGTGTAGTATTCCCGGCTTCTGGTTCATCTGCAAAATAAAGTACGATTAATTTCTGTTAACAAATTCAAAATTCTCAGATGATCTATTTACTATCTAAATAATTAAATTTAAATTTATCTGCAAACTCATCATGTAAGAGATTGTGTTAAAAAAATATAAATTATTTTATCTAGATAATAGATTTAATAATTGTATGTGTTCTACAGTATTGTGTATTTGAGTATTAAAATGTGTTTGAAACTTACATATTGGAGTCTTAAATGTTCTATTCCTTCCAACTCGTGTTGGTGGCCTTATTACCAGTGGCGCCCTTTGCCTATATAATAATAAGAATTATTTACTAAATGTAAATTTTATGAATCCAATACTACACAACACAGTAACCTAATCAATGACAGGTACACTAAGACGGTAAATATTTAAAATTCAATAACAATGACGACTAAGTAGTTAAGGAGTGTTCTGTGGATATACAACAACTTTTGTTTTTCATATACGAGCACCGAACATTTTTTACTGTCCATTTTTCAGAGGATAACAATTAACTTTTTTAAACATTTTGACATATCAACGAGTATTTTTTAAATTTATTTAAGATTGCCTATCTTACAAACGCTAACCTACCAAATACTATACATTATAAATAAGAATACTGGTTACTTATGGAATTTCCGGTGTACCGTTGCCCGGTGACACTATAGTAGCACTAAATAAACTAGTGGTTGTCTATTCAACCACCTTATTTTGATAAAGTGATGTTTAATAAAATATAGATGTTTTTATTGTCAATTTGAAAATAGATTAAATTTATATATTTACACAAAAATATATTCATAGGCTAATAAGTATATAATATTGTCAACAAATGTTTTTAAAATAGATTTAGTATGCTAGGTATTTGTCAGAAATTAAATTACAATCACCAAAAAGTGATCAATATAAAAGAAACACCTGTGTAGTACTTGAAAGCATCGATGCAGAATAATTGCATTCTCTATGTCTGTTGAACATAATAAATAAGCCATTAGTAATGTGCTTTTTAATGTAGTTTTTATTTTTAAGTTTTCTTTGCAGTATTTGCTTGATATTTTTTCAGCTTTAGTGAAATCATTTAAAAATAAAATATTAAATTAAAGTAGGTTATACATTTATAATACTTGTGATTTGTTATTGACAATAGTTAGCTTTTTAGACACTGTACATGGTATATAACTATTCTTAAAATGTTAAATTTAGTAATTGTTGTAGACAATTTGTATTTTATTCTCTTTTATGAGTTAAATCGATATTAGCTATACGTGACCATGGGATGCTTTTAACCTTATAAACTAACATAATATTTTAAGTTTAATAAGTCTTTGATAAATAAACTAGGTAGGTATTAACATTTCAAGTTTTGTAGCGAAGTTTATGCACATTTAACAAAAGAAAAACGAAGAGAATGGGATCAAAAGGGAAGAAAAGGAATTTTCGTTGAATACTCCGAAGAAACGAAAGGATATCGATTATGCTTTGACGGAAGAGAAATTTCACTAAGCAGAGATGTAATATTCAAAGAGTCAACTAACCCATCAACAGCTACAGAAGTGGAAATCGTAAATGAAGCAGAAGAGGAAGAAATTAATTTAGTCAATACAGCTTGAAAACGTGGAAGACAAAAATGATGAAGAAGAAAAAAACTGGACGATGATAAACAGATGCCAGTAGTAGTAGAGGATCAACAACAGATGATACTCACAGACAGAGGAAAACTCAATAAACCTATTACGTATAGAGATGCACTTTTCTCAACATGCAATGACCCAGTTACATATTATAAAGAAGCTATGACAGGCAACAATGTAGACAATTGGAAGGCAGCAATGGACGACGAAGTGTTATCATTACAGAAAAATAAAACTTGGCAATTAATAGATTTACCAATAAATAATGGGCGGATATATAAAACTTAGTACAAAACAAATGAATAAGTAGATCGATTTAAAGCTAGGCTAGTTGTAAAAGGCTGTGCACAAGTTTTAGGAATAGACTACCAAGAAACATTTAGCCCTGTGGTTAAGTATGATACGATTCGTATGATATTGGCAGCAGCAGCAAAGAAACTAGTTCTCAAACAATTTGATATAAAGACAGCATTTCTTTATGGTGATCTTGATGTCAGAATTTGGTAGTCTGACTTAGTTTTAAAGTTATAGCTGATTCAAATATATAGTATGTTCATACATCCACTCGTTGCTCTTGCTCGGACAATTATAATCAAAAACATCCTTCGAGTTGTTATGTAAAAGTGTTAAAATTACCTTGGGTGGATCTCAGACCAAAAATAGCTAAAACTTCAAAACTAAGTCCGACTGTCAAATTTAGCCTACAGCATCATTTTCGGCATTCTTAACTAGTAACTACATATTTACATAGTTACGTAAAAAAAAATATACTGTACGCTTATTCAACAGTTTACAATAAAGTAAGGTTATATTCTAAGTTTAACAATAAACTCCTTACAGTTATTTTATATTTTTAAATGATATGTTATAATGATATATTTATTCATATAAAAACATTAATTATATTTTTAAACATAAACAACGACATTGGCACATAAACTGCAGTCTGGTTGATGTTTAGAGGTTGAGTAGATTGAGATGATGTAGGAATGATGTCAACATCCGATATGTGAGATCCACCAGGCACGACGACAGTAAGCTTGGAACAGTTGGCTAACGGTTTGGAATGACGGTGCATCGACGGAGACTTCGCACCGGTATTTTCCGCTACTTGACAATTCCAAAGTCCTCAGAACAACACTTTCTGCCGACTGCTATGTTCAAATGACAAATTTGCCGACCAAAATGAACCAGGTGTCTTAGAGGGAACATTCAAATGTATTTCTAACAACAAAAATAGTGTACTTTATCACCATAAAAATATGTCTCTGCTCATTTTGGTGTAGCCAAATGATATAATATAAGTTAGGTTTCTCAAATATTTTATTTTTAAATTACATTATATGCAATACATGATATATTAATATTGTGCGAGTCCTATTTTTATACCTACGTTCCGCTAGCAATATTTGATAACGATGTGCAGGGCGCCCAAACAAGTAAAAAAACTCAATACGGGAGAAAACCGAGATAGAACGCTAGAGGGCGCACTACGCTAGAAATAATTATTTACTTAAACCAGACCCGAGTACCGACTTTGAATGATATGTCTATGTACTTAGAAGTTCGACTAATTTTTCAAAACCATAATATAGCCGCTTAGGTACAACCCTTGCGATTATTAAAAACAGATCTCAAAACTTCAGGTACGTACAAGAGGACGGTGCCCCGCCCGTTCATCGCGCGACACCTGCACCACGGCCGGCCGGACTTGGAAATTTTTTTTAATATACCTACAATCGTTTTGCGTCGCTCTAAGTAGTATGGAAATCTCCGTATTGAACTGGATATAAAAAAAAAAGTCAAGTTTTTCTTAAACATTTTTTATTTTAAAATAAATTAAGTTAGATAAATTACTGTTGTGTAGTATTCCCGGCTTCTGGTTCATCTGCAAAATAAAGTACAATTAATTTCTGTTAACAAATTCAAAATTCTCAGATGATCTATTTACTATCTAAATAATTAAATTTAAATTTATCTGCAAACTCATCATGTAAGAGATTGTGTTAAAAAAATATAAATTATTTTATCTAGATAATAGATTTAATAATTGTATGTGTTCTACAGTATTGTGTATTTGAGTATTAAAATGTGTTTGAAACTTACATATTGGAGTCTTAAATGTTCTATTCCTTCCAACTCGTGTTGGTGGCCTTATTACCAGTGGCGCCCTTTGCCTATATAATAATAAGAATTATTTACTAAATGTAAATTTTATGAATCCAATACTACACAACACAGTAACCTAATCAATGACAGGTACACTAAGACGGTAAATATTTAAAATTCAATAACAATGACGACTAAGTAGTTAAGGAGTGTTCTGTGGATATACAACAACTTTTGTTTTTCATATACGAGCACCGAACATTTTTTACTGTCCATTTTTCAGAGGATAACAATTAACTTTTTTAAACATTTTGACATATCAACGAGTATTTTTTAAATTTATTTAAGATTGCCTATCTTACAAACGCTAACCTACCAAATACTATACATTATAAATAAGAATACTGGTTACTTATGGAATTTCCGGTGTACCGTTGCCCGGTGACACTATAGTAGCACTAAATAAACTAGTGGTTGTCTATTCAACCACCTTATTTTGATAAAGTGATGTTTAATAAAATATAGATGTTTTTATTGTCAATTTGAAAATAGATTAAATTTATATATTTACACAAAAATATATTCATAGGCTAATAAGTATATAATATTGTCAACAAATGTTTTTAAAATAGATTTAGTATGCTAGGTATTTGTCAGAAATTAAATTACAATCACCAAAAAGTGATCAATATAAAAGAAACACCTGTGTAGTACTTGAAAGCATCGATGCAGAATAATTGCATTCTCTATGTCTGTTGAACATAATAAATAAGCCATTAGTAATGTGCTTTTTAATGTAGTTTTTATTTTTAAGTTTTCTTTGCAGTATTTGCTTGATATTTTTTCAGCTTTAGTGAAATCATTTAAAAATAAAATATTAAATTAAAGTAGGTTATACATTTATAATACTTGTGATTTGTTATTGACAATAGTTAGCTTTTTAGACACTGTACATGGTATATAACTATTCTTAAAATGTTAAATTTAGTAATTGTTGTAGACAATTTGTATTTTATTCTCTTTTATGAGTTAAATCGATATTAGCTATACGTGACCATGGGATGCTTTTAACCTTATAAACTAACATAATATTTTAAGTTTAATAAGTCTTTGATAAATAAACTAGGTAGGTATTAACATTTCAAGTTTTGTAGCGAAGTTTATGCACATTTAACAAAAGAAAAACGAAGAGAATGGGATCAAAAGGGAAGAAAAGGAATTTTCGTTGAATACTCCGAAGAAACGAAAGGATATCGATTATGCTTTGACGGAAGAGAAATTTCACTAAGCAGAGATGTAATATTCAAAGAGTCAACTAACCCATCAACAGCTACAGAAGTGGAAATCGTAAATGAAGCAGAAGAGGAAGAAATTAATTTAGTCAATACAGCTTGAAAACGTGGAAGACAAAAATGATGAAGAAGAAAAAAACTGGACGATGATAAACAGATGCCAGTAGTAGTAGAGGATCAACAACAGATGATACTCACAGACAGAGGAAAACTCAATAAACCTATTACGTATAGAGATGCACTTTTCTCAACATGCAATGACCCAGTTACATATTATAAAGAAGCTATGACAGGCAACAATGTAGACAATTGGAAGGCAGCAATGGACGACGAAGTGTTATCATTACAGAAAAATAAAACTTGGCAATTAATAGATTTACCAATAAATAATGGGCGGATATATAAAACTTAGTACAAAACAAATGAATAAGTAGATCGATTTAAAGCTAGGCTAGTTGTAAAAGGCTGTGCACAAGTTTTAGGAATAGACTACCAAGAAACATTTAGCCCTGTGGTTAAGTATGATACGATTCGTATGATATTGGCAGCAGCAGCAAAGAAACTAGTTCTCAAACAATTTGATATAAAGACAGCATTTCTTTATGGTGATCTTGATGTCAGAATTTGGTAGTCTGACTTAGTTTTAAAGTTATAGCTGATTCAAATATATAGTATGTTCATACATCCACTCGTTGCTCTTGCTCGGACAATTATAATCAAAAACATCCTTCGAGTTGTTATGTAAAAGTGTTAAAATTACCTTGGGTGGATCTCAGACCAAAAATAGCTAAAACTTCAAAACTAAGTCCGACTGTCAAATTTAGCCTACAGCATCATTTTCGGCATTCTTAACTAGTAACTACATATTTACATAGTTACGTAAAAAAAAATATACTGTACGCTTATTCAACAGTTTACAATAAAGTAAGGTTATATTCTAAGTTTAACAATAAACTCCTTACAGTTATTTTATATTTTTAAATGATATGTTATAATGATATATTTATTCATATAAAAACATTAATTATATTTTTAAACATAAACAACGACATTGGCACATAAACTGCAGTCTGGTTGATGTTTAGAGGTTGAGTAGATTGAGATGATGTAGGAATGATGTCAACATCCGATATGTGAGATCCACCAGGCACGACGACAGTAAGCTTGGAACAGTTGGCTAACGGTTTGGAATGACGGTGCATCGACGGAGACTTCGCACCGGTATTTTCCGCTACTTGACAATTCCAAAGTCCTCAGAACAACACTTTCTGCCGACTGCTATGTTCAAATGACAAATTTGCCGACCAAAATGAACCAGGTGTCTTAGAGGGAACATTCAAATGTATTTCTAACAACAAAAATAGTGTACTTTATCACCATAAAAATATGTCTCTGCTCATTTTGGTGTAGCCAAATGATATAATATAAGTTAGGTTTCTCAAATATTTTATTTTTAAATTACATTATATGCAATACATGATATATTAATATTGTGCGAGTCCTATTTTTATACCTACGTTCCGCTAGCAATATTTGATAACGATGTGCAGGGCGCCCAAACAAGTAAAAAAACTCAATACGGGAGAAAACCGAGATAGAACGCTAGAGGGCGCACTACGCTAGAAATAATTATTTACTTAAACCAGACCCGAGTACCGACTTTGAATGATATGTCTATGTACTTAGAAGTTCGACTAATTTTTCAAAACCATAATATAGCCGCTTAGGTACAACCCTTGCGATTATTAAAAACAGATCTCAAAACTTCAGGTACGTACAAGAGGACGGTGCCCCGCCCGTTCATCGCGCGACACCTGCACCACGGCCGGCCGGACTTGGAAATTTTTTTTAATATACCTACAATCGTTTTGCGTCGCTCTAAGTAGTATGGAAATCTCCGTATTGAACTGGATATAAAAAAAAAAGTCAAGTTTTTCTTAAACATTTTTTATTTTAAAATAAATTAAGTTAGATAAATTACTGTTGTGTAGTATTCCCGGCTTCTGGTTCATCTGCAAAATAAAGTACAATTAATTTCTGTTAACAAATTCAAAATTCTCAGATGATCTATTTACTATCTAAATAATTAAATTTAAATTTATCTGCAAACTCATCATGTAAGAGATTGTGTTAAAAAAATATAAATTATTTTATCTAGATAATAGATTTAATAATTGTATGTGTTCTACAGTATTGTGTATTTGAGTATTAAAATGTGTTTGAAACTTACATATTGGAGTCTTAAATGTTCTATTCCTTCCAACTCGTGTTGGTGGCCTTATTACCAGTGGCGCCCTTTGCCTATATAATAATAAGAATTATTTACTAAATGTAAATTTTATGAATCCAATACTACACAACACAGTAACCTAATCAATGACAGGTACACTAAGACGGTAAATATTTAAAATTCAATAACAATGACGACTAAGTAGTTAAGGAGTGTTCTGTGGATATACAACAACTTTTGTTTTTCATATACGAGCACCGAACATTTTTTACTGTCCATTTTTCAGAGGATAACAATTAACTTTTTTAAACATTTTGACATATCAACGAGTATTTTTTAAATTTATTTAAGATTGCCTATCTTACAAACGCTAACCTACCAAATACTATACATTATAAATAAGAATACTGGTTACTTATGGAATTTCCGGTGTACCGTTGCCCGGTGACACTATAGTAGCACTAAATAAACTAGTGGTTGTCTATTCAACCACCTTATTTTGATAAAGTGATGTTTAATAAAATATAGATGTTTTTATTGTCAATTTGAAAATAGATTAAATTTATATATTTACACAAAAATATATTCATAGGCTAATAAGTATATAATATTGTCAACAAATGTTTTTAAAATAGATTTAGTATGCTAGGTATTTGTCAGAAATTAAATTACAATCACCAAAAAGTGATCAATATAAAAGAAACACCTGTGTAGTACTTGAAAGCATCGATGCAGAATAATTGCATTCTCTATGTCTGTTGAACATAATAAATAAGCCATTAGTAATGTGCTTTTTAATGTAGTTTTTATTTTTAAGTTTTCTTTGCAGTATTTGCTTGATATTTTTTCAGCTTTAGTGAAATCATTTAAAAATAAAATATTAAATTAAAGTAGGTTATACATTTATAATACTTGTGATTTGTTATTGACAATAGTTAGCTTTTTAGACACTGTACATGGTATATAACTATTCTTAAAATGTTAAATTTAGTAATTGTTGTAGACAATTTGTATTTTATTCTCTTTTATGAGTTAAATCGATATTAGCTATACGTGACCATGGGATGCTTTTAACCTTATAAACTAACATAATATTTTAAGTTTAATAAGTCTTTGATAAATAAACTAGGTAGGTATTAACATTTCAAGTTTTGTAGCGAAGTTTATGCACATTTAACAAAAGAAAAACGAAGAGAATGGGATCAAAAGGGAAGAAAAGGAATTTTCGTTGAATACTCCGAAGAAACGAAAGGATATCGATTATGCTTTGACGGAAGAGAAATTTCACTAAGCAGAGATGTAATATTCAAAGAGTCAACTAACCCATCAACAGCTACAGAAGTGGAAATCGTAAATGAAGCAGAAGAGGAAGAAATTAATTTAGTCAATACAGCTTGAAAACGTGGAAGACAAAAATGATGAAGAAGAAAAAAACTGGACGATGATAAACAGATGCCAGTAGTAGTAGAGGATCAACAACAGATGATACTCACAGACAGAGGAAAACTCAATAAACCTATTACGTATAGAGATGCACTTTTCTCAACATGCAATGACCCAGTTACATATTATAAAGAAGCTATGACAGGCAACAATGTAGACAATTGGAAGGCAGCAATGGACGACGAAGTGTTATCATTACAGAAAAATAAAACTTGGCAATTAATAGATTTACCAATAAATAATGGGCGGATATATAAAACTTAGTACAAAACAAATGAATAAGTAGATCGATTTAAAGCTAGGCTAGTTGTAAAAGGCTGTGCACAAGTTTTAGGAATAGACTACCAAGAAACATTTAGCCCTGTGGTTAAGTATGATACGATTCGTATGATATTGGCAGCAGCAGCAAAGAAACTAGTTCTCAAACAATTTGATATAAAGACAGCATTTCTTTATGGTGACCTTGATGTCAGAATTTGGTAGTCTGACTTAGTTTTAAAGTTATAGCTGATTCAAATATATAGTATGTTCATACATCCACTCGTTGCTCTTGCTCGGACAATTATAATCAAAAACATCCTTCGAGTTGTTATGTAAAAGTGTTAAAATTACCTTGGGTGGATCTCAGACCAAAAATAGCTAAAACTTCAAAACTAAGTCCGACTGTCAAATTTAGCCTACAGCATCATTTTCGGCATTCTTAACTAGTAACTACATATTTACATAGTTACGTAAAAAAAAATATACTGTACGCTTATTCAACAGTTTACAATAAAGTAAGGTTATATTCTAAGTTTAACAATAAACTCCTTACAGTTATTTTATATTTTTAAATGATATGTTATAATGATATATTTATTCATATAAAAACATTAATTATATTTTTAAACATAAACAACGACATTGGCACATAAACTGCAGTCTGGTTGATGTTTAGAGGTTGAGTAGATTGAGATGATGTAGGAATGATGTCAACATCCGATATGTGAGATCCACCAGGCACGACGACAGTAAGCTTGGAACAGTTGGCTAACGGTTTGGAATGACGGTGCATCGACGGAGACTTCGCACCGGTATTTTCCGCTACTTGACAATTCCAAAGTCCTCAGAACAACACTTTCTGCCGACTGCTATGTTCAAATGACAAATTTGCCGACCAAAATGAACCAGGTGTCTTAGAGGGAACATTCAAATGTATTTCTAACAACAAAAATAGTGTACTTTATCACCATAAAAATATGTCTCTGCTCATTTTGGTGTAGCCAAATGATATAATATAAGTTAGGTTTCTCAAATATTTTATTTTTAAATTACATTATATGCAATACATGATATATTAATATTGTGCGAGTCCTATTTTTATACCTACGTTCCGCTAGCAATATTTGATAACGATGTGCAGGGCGCCCAAACAAGTAAAAAAACTCAATACGGGAGAAAACCGAGATAGAACGCTAGAGGGCGCACTACGCTAGAAATAATTATTTACTTAAACCAGACCCGAGTACCGACTTTGAATGATATGTCTATGTACTTAGAAGTTCGACTAATTTTTCAAAACCATAATATAGCCGCTTAGGTACAACCCTTGCGATTATTAAAAACAGATCTCAAAACTTCAGGTACGTACAAGAGGACGGTGCCCCGCCCGTTCATCGCGCGACACCTGCACCACGGCCGGCCGGACTTGGAAATTTTTTTTAATATACCTACAATCGTTTTGCGTCGCTCTAAGTAGTATGGAAATCTCCGTATTGAACTGGATATAAAAAAAAAAGTCAAGTTTTTCTTAAACATTTTTTATTTTAAAATAAATTAAGTTAGATAAATTACTGTTGTGTAGTATTCCCGGCTTCTGGTTCATCTGCAAAATAAAGTACAATTAATTTCTGTTAACAAATTCAAAATTCTCAGATGATCTATTTACTATCTAAATAATTAAATTTAAATTTATCTGCAAACTCATCATGTAAGAGATTGTGTTAAAAAAATATAAATTATTTTATCTAGATAATAGATTTAATAATTGTATGTGTTCTACAGTATTGTGTATTTGAGTATTAAAATGTGTTTGAAACTTACATATTGGAGTCTTAAATGTTCTATTCCTTCCAACTCGTGTTGGTGGCCTTATTACCAGTGGCGCCCTTTGCCTATATAATAATAAGAATTATTTACTAAATGTAAATTTTATGAATCCAATACTACACAACACAGTAACCTAATCAATGACAGGTACACTAAGACGGTAAATATTTAAAATTCAATAACAATGACGACTAAGTAGTTAAGGAGTGTTCTGTGGATATACAACAACTTTTGTTTTTCATATACGAGCACCGAACATTTTTTACTGTCCATTTTTCAGAGGATAACAATTAACTTTTTTAAACATTTTGACATATCAACGAGTATTTTTTAAATTTATTTAAGATTGCCTATCTTACAAACGCTAACCTACCAAATACTATACATTATAAATAAGAATACTGGTTACTTATGGAATTTCCGGTGTACCGTTGCCCGGTGACACTATAGTAGCACTAAATAAACTAGTGGTTGTCTATTCAACCACCTTATTTTGATAAAGTGATGTTTAATAAAATATAGATGTTTTTATTGTCAATTTGAAAATAGATTAAATTTATATATTTACACAAAAATATATTCATAGGCTAATAAGTATATAATATTGTCAACAAATGTTTTTAAAATAGATTTAGTATGCTAGGTATTTGTCAGAAATTAAATTACAATCACCAAAAAGTGATCAATATAAAAGAAACACCTGTGTAGTACTTGAAAGCATCGATGCAGAATAATTGCATTCTCTATGTCTGTTGAACATAATAAATAAGCCATTAGTAATGTGCTTTTTAATGTAGTTTTTATTTTTAAGTTTTCTTTGCAGTATTTGCTTGATATTTTTTCAGCTTTAGTGAAATCATTTAAAAATAAAATATTAAATTAAAGTAGGTTATACATTTATAATACTTGTGATTTGTTATTGACAATAGTTAGCTTTTTAGACACTGTACATGGTATATAACTATTCTTAAAATGTTAAATTTAGTAATTGTTGTAGACAATTTGTATTTTATTCTCTTTTATGAGTTAAATCGATATTAGCTATACGTGACCATGGGATGCTTTTAACCTTATAAACTAACATAATATTTTAAGTTTAATAAGTCTTTGATAAATAAACTAGGTAGGTATTAACATTTCAAGTTTTGTAGCGAAGTTTATGCACATTTAACAAAAGAAAAACGAAGAGAATGGGATCAAAAGGGAAGAAAAGGAATTTTCGTTGAATACTCCGAAGAAACGAAAGGATATCGATTATGCTTTGACGGAAGAGAAATTTCACTAAGCAGAGATGTAATATTCAAAGAGTCAACTAACCCATCAACAGCTACAGAAGTGGAAATCGTAAATGAAGCAGAAGAGGAAGAAATTAATTTAGTCAATACAGCTTGAAAACGTGGAAGACAAAAATGATGAAGAAGAAAAAAACTGGACGATGATAAACAGATGCCAGTAGTAGTAGAGGATCAACAACAGATGATACTCACAGACAGAGGAAAACTCAATAAACCTATTACGTATAGAGATGCACTTTTCTCAACATGCAATGACCCAGTTACATATTATAAAGAAGCTATGACAGGCAACAATGTAGACAATTGGAAGGCAGCAATGGACGACGAAGTGTTATCATTACAGAAAAATAAAACTTGGCAATTAATAGATTTACCAATAAATAATGGGCGGATATATAAAACTTAGTACAAAACAAATGAATAAGTAGATCGATTTAAAGCTAGGCTAGTTGTAAAAGGCTGTGCACAAGTTTTAGGAATAGACTACCAAGAAACATTTAGCCCTGTGGTTAAGTATGATACGATTCGTATGATATTGGCAGCAGCAGCAAAGAAACTAGTTCTCAAACAATTTGATATAAAGACAGCATTTCTTTATGGTGATCTTGATGTCAGAATTTGGTAGTCTGACTTAGTTTTAAAGTTATAGCTGATTCAAATATATAGTATGTTCATACATCCACTCGTTGCTCTTGCTCGGACAATTATAATCAAAAACATCCTTCGAGTTGTTATGTAAAAGTGTTAAAATTACCTTGGGTGGATCTCAGACCAAAAATAGCTAAAACTTCAAAACTAAGTCCGACTGTCAAATTTAGCCTACAGCATCATTTTCGGCATTCTTAACTAGTAACTACATATTTACATAGTTACGTAAAAAAAAATATACTGTACGCTTATTCAACAGTTTACAATAAAGTAAGGTTATATTCTAAGTTTAACAATAAACTCCTTACAGTTATTTTATATTTTTAAATGATATGTTATAATGATATATTTATTCATATAAAAACATTAATTATATTTTTAAACATAAACAACGACATTGGCACATAAACTGCAGTCTGGTTGATGTTTAGAGGTTGAGTAGATTGAGATGATGTAGGAATGATGTCAACATCCGATATGTGAGATCCACCAGGCACGACGACAGTAAGCTTGGAACAGTTGGCTAACGGTTTGGAATGACGGTGCATCGACGGAGACTTCGCACCGGTATTTTCCGCTACTTGACAATTCCAAAGTCCTCAGAACAACACTTTCTGCCGACTGCTATGTTCAAATGACAAATTTGCCGACCAAAATGAACCAGGTGTCTTAGAGGGAACATTCAAATGTATTTCTAACAACAAAAATAGTGTACTTTATCACCATAAAAATATGTCTCTGCTCATTTTGGTGTAGCCAAATGATATAATATAAGTTAGGTTTCTCAAATATTTTATTTTTAAATTACATTATATGCAATACATGATATATTAATATTGTGCGAGTCCTATTTTTATACCTACGTTCCGCTAGCAATATTTGATAACGATGTGCAGGGCGCCCAAACAAGTAAAAAAACTCAATACGGGAGAAAACCGAGATAGAACGCTAGAGGGCGCACTACGCTAGAAATAATTATTTACTTAAACCAGACCCGAGTACCGACTTTGAATGATATGTCTATGTACTTAGAAGTTCGACTAATTTTTCAAAACCATAATATAGCCGCTTAGGTACAACCCTTGCGATTATTAAAAACAGATCTCAAAACTTCAGGTACGTACAAGAGGACGGTGCCCCGCCCGTTCATCGCGCGACACCTGCACCACGGCCGGCCGGACTTGGAAATTTTTTTTAATATACCTACAATCGTTTTGCGTCGCTCTAAGTAGTATGGAAATCTCCGTATTGAACTGGATATAAAAAAAAAAGTCAAGTTTTTCTTAAACATTTTTTATTTTAAAATAAATTAAGTTAGATAAATTACTGTTGTGTAGTATTCCCGGCTTCTGGTTCATCTGCAAAATAAAGTACAATTAATTTCTGTTAACAAATTCAAAATTCTCAGATGATCTATTTACTATCTAAATAATTAAATTTAAATTTATCTGCAAACTCATCATGTAAGAGATTGTGTTAAAAAAATATAAATTATTTTATCTAGATAATAGATTTAATAATTGTATGTGTTCTACAGTATTGTGTATTTGAGTATTAAAATGTGTTTGAAACTTACATATTGGAGTCTTAAATGTTCTATTCCTTCCAACTCGTGTTGGTGGCCTTATTACCAGTGGCGCCCTTTGCCTATATAATAATAAGAATTATTTACTAAATGTAAATTTTATGAATCCAATACTACACAACACAGTAACCTAATCAATGACAGGTACACTAAGACGGTAAATATTTAAAATTCAATAACAATGACGACTAAGTAGTTAAGGAGTGTTCTGTGGATATACAACAACTTTTGTTTTTTCATATACGAGCACCGAACATTTTTTACTGTCCATTTTTCAGAGGATAACAATTAACTTTTTTAAACATTTTGACATATCAACGAGTATTTTTTAAATTTATTTAAGATTGCCTATCTTACAAACGCTAACCTACCAAATACTATACATTATAAATAAGAATACTGGTTACTTATGGAATTTCCGGTGTACCGTTGCCCGGTGACACTATAGTAGCACTAAATAAACTAGTGGTTGTCTATTCAACCACCTTATTTTGATAAAGTGATGTTTAATAAAATATAGATGTTTTTATTGTCAATTTGAAAATAGATTAAATTTATATATTTACACAAAAATATATTCATAGGCTAATAAGTATATAATATTGTCAACAAATGTTTTTAAAATAGATTTAGTATGCTAGGTATTTGTCAGAAATTAAATTACAATCACCAAAAAGTGATCAATATAAAAGAAACACCTGTGTAGTACTTGAAAGCATCGATGCAGAATAATTGCATTCTCTATGTCTGTTGAACATAATAAATAAGCCATTAGTAATGTGCTTTTTAATGTAGTTTTTATTTTTAAGTTTTCTTTGCAGTATTTGCTTGATATTTTTTCAGCTTTAGTGAAATCATTTAAAAATAAAATATTAAATTAAAGTAGGTTATACATTTATAATACTTGTGATTTGTTATTGACAATAGTTAGCTTTTTAGACACTGTACATGGTATATAACTATTCTTAAAATGTTAAATTTAGTAATTGTTGTAGACAATTTGTATTTTATTCTCTTTTATGAGTTAAATCGATATTAGCTATACGTGACCATGGGATGCTTTTAACCTTATAAACTAACATAATATTTTAAGTTTAATAAGTCTTTGATAAATAAACTAGGTAGGTATTAACATTTCAAGTTTTGTAGCGAAGTTTATGCACATTTAACAAAAGAAAAACGAAGAGAATGGGATCAAAAGGGAAGAAAAGGAATTTTCGTTGAATACTCCGAAGAAACGAAAGGATATCGATTATGCTTTGACGGAAGAGAAATTTCACTAAGCAGAGATGTAATATTCAAAGAGTCAACTAACCCATCAACAGCTACAGAAGTGGAAATCGTAAATGAAGCAGAAGAGGAAGAAATTAATTTAGTCAATACAGCTTGAAAACGTGGAAGACAAAAATGATGAAGAAGAAAAAAACTGGACGATGATAAACAGATGCCAGTAGTAGTAGAGGATCAACAACAGATGATACTCACAGACAGAGGAAAACTCAATAAACCTATTACGTATAGAGATGCACTTTTCTCAACATGCAATGACCCAGTTACATATTATAAAGAAGCTATGACAGGCAACAATGTAGACAATTGGAAGGCAGCAATGGACGACGAAGTGTTATCATTACAGAAAAATAAAACTTGGCAATTAATAGATTTACCAATAAATAATGGGCGGATATATAAAACTTAGTACAAAACAAATGAATAAGTAGATCGATTTAAAGCTAGGCTAGTTGTAAAAGGCTGTGCACAAGTTTTAGGAATAGACTACCAAGAAACATTTAGCCCTGTGGTTAAGTATGATACGATTCGTATGATATTGGCAGCAGCAGCAAAGAAACTAGTTCTCAAACAATTTGATATAAAGACAGCATTTCTTTATGGTGACCTTGATGTCAGAATTTGGTAGTCTGACTTAGTTTTAAAGTTATAGCTGATTCAAATATATAGTATGTTCATACATCCACTCGTTGCTCTTGCTCGGACAATTATAATCAAAAACATCCTTCGAGTTGTTATGTAAAAGTGTTAAAATTACCTTGGGTGGATCTCAGACCAAAAATAGCTAAAACTTCAAAACTAAGTCCGACTGTCAAATTTAGCCTACAGCATCATTTTCGGCATTCTTAACTAGTAACTACATATTTACATAGTTACGTAAAAAAAAATATACTGTACGCTTATTCAACAGTTTACAATAAAGTAAGGTTATATTCTAAGTTTAACAATAAACTCCTTACAGTTATTTTATATTTTTAAATGATATGTTATAATGATATATTTATTCATATAAAAACATTAATTATATTTTTAAACATAAACAACGACATTGGCACATAAACTGCAGTCTGGTTGATGTTTAGAGGTTGAGTAGATTGAGATGATGTAGGAATGATGTCAACATCCGATATGTGAGATCCACCAGGCACGACGACAGTAAGCTTGGAACAGTTGGCTAACGGTTTGGAATGACGGTGCATCGACGGAGACTTCGCACCGGTATTTTCCGCTACTTGACAATTCCAAAGTCCTCAGAACAACACTTTCTGCCGACTGCTATGTTCAAATGACAAATTTGCCGACCAAAATGAACCAGGTGTCTTAGAGGGAACATTCAAATGTATTTCTAACAACAAAAATAGTGTACTTTATCACCATAAAAATATGTCTCTGCTCATTTTGGTGTAGCCAAATGATATAATATAAGTTAGGTTTCTCAAATATTTTATTTTTAAATTACATTATATGCAATACATGATATATTAATATTGTGCGAGTCCTATTTTTATACCTACGTTCCGCTAGCAATATTTGATAACGATGTGCAGGGCGCCCAAACAAGTAAAAAAACTCAATACGGGAGAAAACCGAGATAGAACGCTAGAGGGCGCACTACGCTAGAAATAATTATTTACTTAAACCAGACCCGAGTACCGACTTTGAATGATATGTCTATGTACTTAGAAGTTCGACTAATTTTTCAAAACCATAATATAGCCGCTTAGGTACAACCCTTGCGATTATTAAAAACAGATCTCAAAACTTCAGGTACGTACAAGAGGACGGTGCCCCGCCCGTTCATCGCGCGACACCTGCACCACGGCCGGCCGGACTTGGAAATTTTTTTTAATATACCTACAATCGTTTTGCGTCGCTCTAAGTAGTATGGAAATCTCCGTATTGAACTGGATATAAAAAAAAAAGTCAAGTTTTTCTTAAACATTTTTTATTTTAAAATAAATTAAGTTAGATAAATTACTGTTGTGTAGTATTCCCGGCTTCTGGTTCATCTGCAAAATAAAGTACAATTAATTTCTGTTAACAAATTCAAAATTCTCAGATGATCTATTTACTATCTAAATAATTAAATTTAAATTTATCTGCAAACTCATCATGTAAGAGATTGTGTTAAAAAAATATAAATTATTTTATCTAGATAATAGATTTAATAATTGTATGTGTTCTACAGTATTGTGTATTTGAGTATTAAAATGTGTTTGAAACTTACATATTGGAGTCTTAAATGTTCTATTCCTTCCAACTCGTGTTGGTGGCCTTATTACCAGTGGCGCCCTTTGCCTATATAATAATAAGAATTATTTACTAAATGTAAATTTTATGAATCCAATACTACACAACACAGTAACCTAATCAATGACAGGTACACTAAGACGGTAAATATTTAAAATTCAATAACAATGACGACTAAGTAGTTAAGGAGTGTTCTGTGGATATACAACAACTTTTGTTTTTCATATACGAGCACCGAACATTTTTTACTGTCCATTTTTCAGAGGATAACAATTAACTTTTTTAAACATTTTGACATATCAACGAGTATTTTTTAAATTTATTTAAGATTGCCTATCTTACAAACGCTAACCTACCAAATACTATACATTATAAATAAGAATACTGGTTACTTATGGAATTTCCGGTGTACCGTTGCCCGGTGACACTATAGTAGCACTAAATAAACTAGTGGTTGTCTATTCAACCACCTTATTTTGATAAAGTGATGTTTAATAAAATATAGATGTTTTTATTGTCAATTTGAAAATAGATTAAATTTATATATTTACACAAAAATATATTCATAGGCTAATAAGTATATAATATTGTCAACAAATGTTTTTAAAATAGATTTAGTATGCTAGGTATTTGTCAGAAATTAAATTACAATCACCAAAAAGTGATCAATATAAAAGAAACACCTGTGTAGTACTTGAAAGCATCGATGCAGAATAATTGCATTCTCTATGTCTGTTGAACATAATAAATAAGCCATTAGTAATGTGCTTTTTAATGTAGTTTTTATTTTTAAGTTTTCTTTGCAGTATTTGCTTGATATTTTTTCAGCTTTAGTGAAATCATTTAAAAATAAAATATTAAATTAAAGTAGGTTATACATTTATAATACTTGTGATTTGTTATTGACAATAGTTAGCTTTTTAGACACTGTACATGGTATATAACTATTCTTAAAATGTTAAATTTAGTAATTGTTGTAGACAATTTGTATTTTATTCTCTTTTATGAGTTAAATCGATATTAGCTATACGTGACCATGGGATGCTTTTAACCTTATAAACTAACATAATATTTTAAGTTTAATAAGTCTTTGATAAATAAACTAGGTAGGTATTAACATTTCAAGTTTTGTAGCGAAGTTTATGCACATTTAACAAAAGAAAAACGAAGAGAATGGGATCAAAAGGGAAGAAAAGGAATTTTCGTTGAATACTCCGAAGAAACGAAAGGATATCGATTATGCTTTGACGGAAGAGAAATTTCACTAAGCAGAGATGTAATATTCAAAGAGTCAACTAACCCATCAACAGCTACAGAAGTGGAAATCGTAAATGAAGCAGAAGAGGAAGAAATTAATTTAGTCAATACAGCTTGAAAACGTGGAAGACAAAAATGATGAAGAAGAAAAAAACTGGACGATGATAAACAGATGCCAGTAGTAGTAGAGGATCAACAACAGATGATACTCACAGACAGAGGAAAACTCAATAAACCTATTACGTATAGAGATGCACTTTTCTCAACATGCAATGACCCAGTTACATATTATAAAGAAGCTATGACAGGCAACAATGTAGACAATTGGAAGGCAGCAATGGACGACGAAGTGTTATCATTACAGAAAAATAAAACTTGGCAATTAATAGATTTACCAATAAATAATGGGCGGATATATAAAACTTAGTACAAAACAAATGAATAAGTAGATCGATTTAAAGCTAGGCTAGTTGTAAAAGGCTGTGCACAAGTTTTAGGAATAGACTACCAAGAAACATTTAGCCCTGTGGTTAAGTATGATACGATTCGTATGATATTGGCAGCAGCAGCAAAGAAACTAGTTCTCAAACAATTTGATATAAAGACAGCATTTCTTTATGGTGATCTTGATGTCAGAATTTGGTAGTCTGACTTAGTTTTAAAGTTATAGCTGATTCAAATATATAGTATGTTCATACATCCACTCGTTGCTCTTGCTCGGACAATTATAATCAAAAACATCCTTCGAGTTGTTATGTAAAAGTGTTAAAATTACCTTGGGTGGATCTCAGACCAAAAATAGCTAAAACTTCAAAACTAAGTCCGACTGTCAAATTTAGCCTACAGCATCATTTTCGGCATTCTTAACTAGTAGTAACTACATATTTACATAGTTACGTAAAAAAAAATATACTGTACGCTTATTCAACAGTTTACAATAAAGTAAGGTTATATTCTAAGTTTAACAATAAACTCCTTACAGTTATTTTATATTTTTAAATGATATGTTATAATGATATATTTATTCATATAAAAACATTAATTATATTTTTAAACATAAACAACGACATTGGCACATAAACTGCAGTCTGGTTGATGTTTAGAGGTTGAGTAGATTGAGATGATGTAGGAATGATGTCAACATCCGATATGTGAGATCCACCAGGCACGACGACAGTAAGCTTGGAACAGTTGGCTAACGGTTTGGAATGACGGTGCATCGACGGAGACTTCGCACCGGTATTTTCCGCTACTTGACAATTCCAAAGTCCTCAGAACAACACTTTCTGCCGACTGCTATGTTCAAATGACAAATTTGCCGACCAAAATGAACCAGGTGTCTTAGAGGGAACATTCAAATGTATTTCTAACAACAAAAATAGTGTACTTTATCACCATAAAAATATGTCTCTGCTCATTTTGGTGTAGCCAAATGATATAATATAAGTTAGGTTTCTCAAATATTTTATTTTTAAATTACATTATATGCAATACATGATATATTAATATTGTGCGAGTCCTATTTTTATACCTACGTTCCGCTAGCAATATTTGATAACGATGTGCAGGGCGCCCAAACAAGTAAAAAAACTCAATACGGGAGAAAACCGAGATAGAACGCTAGAGGGCGCACTACGCTAGAAATAATTATTTACTTAAACCAGACCCGAGTACCGACTTTGAATGATATGTCTATGTACTTAGAAGTTCGACTAATTTTTCAAAACCATAATATAGCCGCTTAGGTACAACCCTTGCGATTATTAAAAACAGATCTCAAAACTTCAGGTACGTACAAGAGGACGGTGCCCCGCCCGTTCATCGCGCGACACCTGCACCACGGCCGGCCGGACTTGGAAATTTTTTTTAATATACCTACAATCGTTTTGCGTCGCTCTAAGTAGTATGGAAATCTCCGTATTGAACTGGATATAAAAAAAAAAGTCAAGTTTTTCTTAAACATTTTTTATTTTAAAATAAATTAAGTTAGATAAATTACTGTTGTGTAGTATTCCCGGCTTCTGGTTCATCTGCAAAATAAAGTACAATTAATTTCTGTTAACAAATTCAAAATTCTCAGATGATCTATTTACTATCTAAATAATTAAATTTAAATTTATCTGCAAACTCATCATGTAAGAGATTGTGTTAAAAAAATATAAATTATTTTATCTAGATAATAGATTTAATAATTGTATGTGTTCTACAGTATTGTGTATTTGAGTATTAAAATGTGTTTGAAACTTACATATTGGAGTCTTAAATGTTCTATTCCTTCCAACTCGTGTTGGTGGCCTTATTACCAGTGGCGCCCTTTGCCTATATAATAATAAGAATTATTTACTAAATGTAAATTTTATGAATCCAATACTACACAACACAGTAACCTAATCAATGACAGGTACACTAAGACGGTAAATATTTAAAATTCAATAACAATGACGACTAAGTAGTTAAGGAGTGTTCTGTGGATATACAACAACTTTTGTTTTTCATATACGAGCACCGAACATTTTTTACTGTCCATTTTTCAGAGGATAACAATTAACTTTTTTAAACATTTTGACATATCAACGAGTATTTTTTAAATTTATTTAAGATTGCCCATCTTACAAACGCTAACCTACCAAATACTATACATTATAAATAAGAATACTGGTTACTTATGGAATTTCCGGTGTACCATTGCCCGGTGACACTATAGTAGCACTAAATAAACTAGTGGTTGTCTATTCAACCACCTTATTTTGATAAAGTGATGTTTAATAAAATATAGATGTTTTTATTGTCAATTTGAAAATAGATTAAATTTATATATTTACACAAAAATATATTCATAGGCTAATAAGTATATAATATTGTCAACAAATGCTTTTAAAATAGATTTAGTATGCTAGGTATTTGTCAGAAATTAAATTACAATCACCAAAAAGTGATCAATATAAAAGAAACACCTGTGTAGTACTTGAAAGCATCGATGCAGAATAATTGCATTCTCTATGTCTGTTGAACATAATAAATAAGCCATTAGTAATGTGCTTTTTAATGTAGTTTTTATTTTTAAGTTTTCTTTGCAGTATTTGCTTGATATTTTTTCAGCTTTAGTGAAATCATTTAAAAATAAAATATTAAATTAAAGTAGGTTATACATTTATAATACTTGTGATTTGTTATTGACAATAGTTAGCTTTTTAGACACTGTACATGGTATATAACTATTCTTAAAATGTTAAATTTAGTAATTGTTGTAGACAATTTGTATTTTATTCTCTTTTATGAGTTAAATCGATATTAGCTATACGTGACCATGGGATGCTTTTAACCTTATAAACTAACATAATATTTTAAGTTTAATAAGTCTTTGATAAATAAACTAGGTAGGTATTAACATTTCAAGTTTTGTAGCGAAGTTTATGCACATTTAACAAAAGAAAAACGAAGAGAATGGGATCAAAAGGGAAGAAAAGGAATTTTCGTTGAATACTCCGAAGAAACGAAAGGATATCGATTATGCTTTGACGGAAGAGAAATTTCACTAAGCAGAGATGTAATATTCAAAGAGTCAACTAACCCATCAACAGCTACAGAAGTGGAAATCGTAAATGAAGCAGAAGAGGAAGAAATTAATTTAGTCAATACAGCTTGAAAACGTGGAAGACAAAAATGATGAAGAAGAAAAAAACTGGACGATGATAAACAGATGCCAGTAGTAGTAGAGGATCAACAACAGATGATACTCACAGACAGAGGAAAACTCAATAAACCTATTACGTATAGAGATGCACTTTTCTCAACATGCAATGACCCAGTTACATATTATAAAGAAGCTATGACAGGCAACAATGTAGACAATTGGAAGGCAGCAATGGACGACGAAGTGTTATCATTACAGAAAAATAAAACTTGGCAATTAATAGATTTACCAATAAATAATGGGCGGATATATAAAACTTAGTACAAAACAAATGAATAAGTAGATCGATTTAAAGCTAGGCTAGTTGTAAAAGGCTGTGCACAAGTTTTAGGAATAGACTACCAAGAAACATTTAGCCCTGTGGTTAAGTATGATACGATTCGTATGATATTGGCAGCAGCAGCAAAGAAACTAGTTCTCAAACAATTTGATATAAAGACAGCATTTCTTTATGGTGACCTTGATGTCAGAATTTGGTAGTCTGACTTAGTTTTAAAGTTATAGCTGATTCAAATATATAGTATGTTCATACATCCACTCGTTGCTCTTGCTCGGACAATTATAATCAAAAACATCCTTCGAGTTGTTATGTAAAAGTGTTAAAATTACCTTGGGTGGATCTCAGACCAAAAATAGCTAAAACTTCAAAACTAAGTCCGACTGTCAAATTTAGCCTACAGCATCATTTTCGGCATTCTTAACTAGTAACTACATATTTACATAGTTACGTAAAAAAAAATATACTGTACGCTTATTCAACAGTTTACAATAAAGTAAGGTTATATTCTAAGTTTAACAATAAACTCCTTACAGTTATTTTATATTTTTAAATGATATGTTATAATGATATATTTATTCATATAAAAACATTAATTATATTTTTAAACATAAACAACGACATTGGCACATAAACTGCAGTCTGGTTGATGTTTAGAGGTTGAGTAGATTGAGATGATGTAGGAATGATGTCAACATCCGATATGTGAGATCCACCAGGCACGACGACAGTAAGCTTGGAACAGTTGGCTAACGGTTTGGAATGACGGTGCATCGACGGAGACTTCGCACCGGTATTTTCCGCTACTTGACAATTCCAAAGTCCTCAGAACAACACTTTCTGCCGACTGCTATGTTCAAATGACAAATTTGCCGACCAAAATGAACCAGGTGTCTTAGAGGGAACATTCAAATGTATTTCTAACAACAAAAATAGTGTACTTTATCACCATAAAAATATGTCTCTGCTCATTTTGGTGTAGCCAAATGATATAATATAAGTTAGGTTTCTCAAATATTTTATTTTTAAATTACATTATATGCAATACATGATATATTAATATTGTGCGAGTCCTATTTTTATACCTACGTTCCGCTAGCAATATTTGATAACGATGTGCAGGGCGCCCAAACAAGTAAAAAAACTCAATACGGGAGAAAACCGAGATAGAACGCTAGAGGGCGCACTACGCTAGAAATAATTATTTACTTAAACCAGACCCGAGTACCGACTTTGAATGATATGTCTATGTACTTAGAAGTTCGACTAATTTTTCAAAACCATAATATAGCCGCTTAGGTACAACCCTTGCGATTATTAAAAACAGATCTCAAAACTTCAGGTACGTACAAGAGGACGGTGCCCCGCCCGTTCATCGCGCGACACCTGCACCACGGCCGGCCGGACTTGGAAATTTTTTTTAATATACCTACAATCGTTTTGCGTCGCTCTAAGTAGTATGGAAATCTCCGTATTGAACTGGATATAAAAAAAAAAGTCAAGTTTTTCTTAAACATTTTTTATTTTAAAATAAATTAAGTTAGATAAATTACTGTTGTGTAGTATTCCCGGCTTCTGGTTCATCTGCAAAATAAAGTACGATTAATTTCTGTTAACAAATTCAAAATTCTCAGATGATCTATTTACTATCTAAATAATTAAATTTAAATTTATCTGCAAACTCATCATGTAAGAGATTGTGTTAAAAAAATATAAATTATTTTATCTAGATAATAGATTTAATAATTGTATGTGTTCTACAGTATTGTGTATTTGAGTATTAAAATGTGTTTGAAACTTACATATTGGAGTCTTAAATGTTCTATTCCTTCCAACTCGTGTTGGTGGCCTTATTACCAGTGGCGCCCTTTGCCTATATAATAATAAGAATTATTTACTAAATGTAAATTTTATGAATCCAATACTACACAACACAGTAACCTAATCAATGACAGGTACACTAAGACGGTAAATATTTAAAATTCAATAACAATGACGACTAAGTAGTTAAGGAGTGTTCTGTGGATATACAACAACTTTTGTTTTTCATATACGAGCACCGAACATTTTTTACTGTCCATTTTTCAGAGGATAACAATTAACTTTTTTAAACATTTTGACATATCAACGAGTATTTTTTAAATTTATTTAAGATTGCCTATCTTACAAACGCTAACCTACCAAATACTATACATTATAAATAAGAATACTGGTTACTTATGGAATTTCCGGTGTACCGTTGCCCGGTGACACTATAGTAGCACTAAATAAACTAGTGGTTGTCTATTCAACCACCTTATTTTGATAAAGTGATGTTTAATAAAATATAGATGTTTTTATTGTCAATTTGAAAATAGATTAAATTTATATATTTACACAAAAATATATTCATAGGCTAATAAGTATATAATATTGTCAACAAATGTTTTTAAAATAGATTTAGTATGCTAGGTATTTGTCAGAAATTAAATTACAATCACCAAAAAGTGATCAATATAAAAGAAACACCTGTGTAGTACTTGAAAGCATCGATGCAGAATAATTGCATTCTCTATGTCTGTTGAACATAATAAATAAGCCATTAGTAATGTGCTTTTTAATGTAGTTTTTATTTTTAAGTTTTCTTTGCAGTATTTGCTTGATATTTTTTCAGCTTTAGTGAAATCATTTAAAAATAAAATATTAAATTAAAGTAGGTTATACATTTATAATACTTGTGATTTGTTATTGACAATAGTTAGCTTTTTAGACACTGTACATGGTATATAACTATTCTTAAAATGTTAAATTTAGTAATTGTTGTAGACAATTTGTATTTTATTCTCTTTTATGAGTTAAATCGATATTAGCTATACGTGACCATGGGATGCTTTTAACCTTATAAACTAACATAATATTTTAAGTTTAATAAGTCTTTGATAAATAAACTAGGTAGGTATTAACATTTCAAGTTTTGTAGCGAAGTTTATGCACATTTAACAAAAGAAAAACGAAGAGAATGGGATCAAAAGGGAAGAAAAGGAATTTTCGTTGAATACTCCGAAGAAACGAAAGGATATCGATTATGCTTTGACGGAAGAGAAATTTCACTAAGCAGAGATGTAATATTCAAAGAGTCAACTAACCCATCAACAGCTACAGAAGTGGAAATCGTAAATGAAGCAGAAGAGGAAGAAATTAATTTAGTCAATACAGCTTGAAAACGTGGAAGACAAAAATGATGAAGAAGAAAAAAACTGGACGATGATAAACAGATGCCAGTAGTAGTAGAGGATCAACAACAGATGATACTCACAGACAGAGGAAAACTCAATAAACCTATTACGTATAGAGATGCACTTTTCTCAACATGCAATGACCCAGTTACATATTATAAAGAAGCTATGACAGGCAACAATGTAGACAATTGGAAGGCAGCAATGGACGACGAAGTGTTATCATTACAGAAAAATAAAACTTGGCAATTAATAGATTTACCAATAAATAATGGGCGGATATATAAAACTTAGTACAAAACAAATGAATAAGTAGATCGATTTAAAGCTAGGCTAGTAAAGGCTGTGCACAAGTTTTCGGAATAGACTACCAAGAAACATTTAGCCCTGTGGTTAAGTATGATACGATTCGTATGATATTGGCAGCAGCAGCAAAGAAACTAGTTCTCAAACAATTTGATATAAAGACAGCATTTCTTTATGGTGACCTTGATGTCAGAATTTGGTAGTCTGACTTAGTTTTAAAGTTATAGCTGATTCAAATATATAGTATGTTCATACATCCACTCGTTGCTCTTGCTCGGACAATTATAATCAAAAACATCCTTCGAGTTGTTATGTAAAAGTGTTAAAATTACCTTGGGTGGATCTCAGACCAAAAATAGCTAAAACTTCAAAACTAAGTCCGACTGTCAAATTTAGCCTACAGCATCATTTTCGGCATTCTTAACTAGTAACTACATATTTACATAGTTACGTAAAAAAAAATATACTGTACGCTTATTCAACAGTTTACAATAAAGTAAGGTTATATTCTAAGTTTAACAATAAACTCCTTACAGTTATTTTATATTTTTAAATGATATGTTATAATGATATATTTATTCATATAAAAACATTAACTATATTTTTAAACATAAACAACGACATTGGCACATAAACTGCAGTCTGGTTGATGTTTAGAGGTTGAGTAGATTGAGATGATGTAGGAATGATGTCAACATCCGATATGTGAGATCCACCAGGCACGACGACAGTAAGCTTGGAACAGTTGGCTAACGGTTTGGAATGACGGTGCATCGACGGAGACTTCGCACCGGTATTTTCCGCTACTTGACAATTCCAAAGTCCTCAGAACAACACTTTCTGCCGACTGCTATGTTCAAATGACAAATTTGCCGACCAAAATGAACCAGGTGTCTTAGAGGGAACATTCAAATGTATTTCTAACAACAAAAATAGTGTACTTTATCACCATAAAAATATGTCTCTGCTCATTTTGGTGTAGCCAAATGATATAATATAAGTTAGGTTTCTCAAATATTTTATTTTTAAATTACATTATATGCAATACATGATATATTAATATTGTGCGAGTCCTATTTTTATACCTACGTTCCGCTAGCAATATTTGATAACGATGTGCAGGGCGCCCAAACAAGTAAAAAAACTCAATACGGGAGAAAACCGAGATAGAACGCTAGAGGGCGCACTACGCTAGAAATAATTATTTACTTAAACCAGACCCGAGTACCGACTTTGAATGATATGTCTATGTACTTAGAAGTTCGACTAATTTTTCAAAACCATAATATAGCCGCTTAGGTACAACCCTTGCGATTATTAAAAACAGATCTCAAAACTTCAGGTACGTACAAGAGGACGGTGCCCCGCCCGTTCATCGCGCGACACCTGCACCACGGCCGGCCGGACTTGGAAATTTTTTTTAATATACCTACAATCGTTTTGCGTCGCTCTAAGTAGTATGGAAATCTCCGTATTGAACTGGATATAAAAAAAAAAGTCAAGTTTTTCTTAAACATTTTTTATTTTAAAATAAATTAAGTTAGATAAATTACTGTTGTGTAGTATTCCCGGCTTCTGGTTCATCTGCAAAATAAAGTACAATTAATTTCTGTTAACAAATTCAAAATTCTCAGATGATCTATTTACTATCTAAATAATTAAATTTAAATTTATCTGCAAACTCATCATGTAAGAGATTGTGTTAAAAAAATATAAATTATTTTATCTAGATAATAGATTTAATAATTGTATGTGTTCTACAGTATTGTGTATTTGAGTATTAAAATGTGTTTGAAACTTACATATTGGAGTCTTAAATGTTCTATTCCTTCCAACTCGTGTTGGTGGCCTTATTACCAGTGGCGCCCTTTGCCTATATAATAATAAGAATTATTTACTAAATGTAAATTTTATGAATCCAATACTACACAACACAGTAACCTAATCAATGACAGGTACACTAAGACGGTAAATATTTAAAATTCAATAACAATGACGACTAAGTAGTTAAGGAGTGTTCTGTGGATATACAACAACTTTTGTTTTTCATATACGAGCACCGAACATTTTTTACTGTCCATTTTTCAGAGGATAACAATTAACTTTTTTAAACATTTTGACATATCAACGAGTATTTTTTAAATTTATTTAAGATTGCCTATCTTACAAACGCTAACCTACCAAATACTATACATTATAAATAAGAATACTGGTTACTTATGGAATTTCCGGTGTACCGTTGCCCGGTGACACTATAGTAGCACTAAATAAACTAGTGGTTGTCTATTCAACCACCTTATTTTGATAAAGTGATGTTTAATAAAATATAGATGTTTTTATTGTCAATTTGAAAATAGATTAAATTTATATATTTACACAAAAATATATTCATAGGCTAATAAGTATATAATATTGTCAACAAATGCTTTTAAAATAGATTTAGTATGCTAGGTATTTGTCAGAAATTAAATTACAATCACCAAAAAGTGATCAATATAAAAGAAACACCTGTGTAGTACTTGAAAGCATCGATGCAGAATAATTGCATTCTCTATGTCTGTTGAACATAATAAATAAGCCATTAGTAATGTGCTTATTAATGTAGTTTTTATTTTTAAGTTTTCTTTGCAGTATTTGCTTGATATTTTTTCAGCTTTAGTGAAATCATTTAAAAATAAAATATTAAATTAAAGTAGGTTATACATTTATAATACTTGTGATTTGTTATTGACAATAGTTAGCTTTTTAGACACTGTACATGGTATATAACTATTCTTAAAATGTTAAATTTAGTAATTGTTGTAGACAATTTGTATTTTATTCTCTTTTATGAGTTAAATCGATATTAGCTATACGTGACCATGGGATGCTTTTAACCTTATAAACTAACATAATATTTTAAGTTTAATAAGTCTTTGATAAATAAACTAGGTAGGTATTAACATTTCAAGTTTTGTAGCGAAGTTTATGCACATTTAACAAAAGAAAAACGAAGAGAATGGGATCAAAAGGGAAGAAAAGGAATTTTCGTTGAATACTCCGAAGAAACGAAAGGATATCGATTATGCTTTGACGGAAGAGAAATTTCACTAAGCAGAGATGTAATATTCAAAGAGTCAACTAACCCATCAACAGCTACAGAAGTGGAAATCGTAAATGAAGCAGAAGAGGAAGAAATTAATTTAGTCAATACAGCTTGAAAACGTGGAAGACAAAAATGATGAAGAAGAAAAAAACTGGACGATGATAAATAGATGCCAGTAGTAGTAGAGGATCAACAACAGATGATACTCACAGACAGAGGAAAACTCAATAAACCTATTACGTATAGAGATGCACTTTTCTCAACATGCAATGACCCAGTTACATATTATAAAGAAGCTATGACAGGCAACAATGTAGACAATTGGAAGGCAGCAATGGACGACGAAGTGTTATCATTACAGAAAAATAAAACTTGGCAATCAATAGATTTACCAATAAATAATGGGCGGATATATAAAACTTAGTACAAAACAAATGAATAAGTAGATCGATTTAAAGCTAGGCTAGTTGTAAAAGGCTGTGCACAAGTTTTCGGAATAGACTACCAAGAAACATTTAGCCCTGTGGTTAAGTATGATACGATTCGTATGATATTGGCAGCAGCAGCAAAGAAACTAGTTCTCAAACAATTTGATATAAAGACAGCATTTCTTTATGGTGACCTTGATGTCAGAATTTGGTAGTCTGACTTAGTTTTAAAGTTATAGCTGATTCAAATATATAGTATGTTCATACATCCACTCGTTGCTCTTGCTCGGACAATTATAATCAAAAACATCCTTCGAGTTGTTATGTAAAAGTGTTAAAATTACCTTGGGTGGATCTCAGACCAAAAATAGCTAAAACTTCAAAACTAAGTCCGACTGTCAAATTTAGCCTACAGCATCATTTTCGGCATTCTTAACTAGTAACTACATATTTACATAGTTACGTAAAAAAAAATATACTGTACGCTTATTCAACAGTTTACAATAAAGTAAGGTTATATTCTAAGTTTAACAATAAACTCCTTACAGTTATTTTATATTTTTAAATGATATGTTATAATGATATATTTATTCATATAAAAACATTAACTATATTTTTAAACATAAACAACGACATTGGCACATAAACTGCAGTCTGGTTGATGTTTAGAGGTTGAGTATATTGAGATGATGTAGGAATGATGTCAACATCCGATATGTGAGATCCACCAGGCACGACGACAGTAAGCTTGGAACAGTTGGCTAACGGTTTGGAATGACGGTGCATCGACGGAGACTTCGCACCGGTATTTTCCGCTACTTGACAATTCCAAAGTCCTCAGAACAACACTTTCTGCCGACTGCTATGTTCAAATGACAAATTTGCCGACCAAAATGAACCAGGTGTCTTAGAGGGAACATTCAAATGTATTTCTAACAACAAAAATAGTGTACTTTATCACCATAAAAATATGTCTCTGCTCATTTTGGTGTAGCCAAATGATATAATATAAGTTAGGTTTCTCAAATATTTTATTTTTAAATTACATTATATGCAATACATGATATATTAATATTGTGCGAGTCCTATTTTTATACCTACGTTCCGCTAGCAATATTTGATAACGATGTGCAGGGCGCCCAAACAAGTAAAAAAACTCAATACGGGAGAAAACCGAGATAGAACGCTAGAGGGCGCACTACGCTAGAAATAATTATTTACTTAAACCAGACCCGAGTACCGACTTTGAATGATATGTCTATGTACTTAGAAGTTCGACTAATTTTTCAAAACCATAATATAGCCGCTTAGGTACAACCCTTGCGATTATTAAAAACAGATCTCAAAACTTCAGGTACGTACAAGAGGACGGTGCCCCGCCCGTTCATCGCGCGACACCTGCACCACGGCCGGCCGGACTTGGAAATTTTTTTTAATATACCTACAATCGTTTTGCGTCGCTCTAAGTAGTATGGAAATCTCCGTATTGAACTGGATATAAAAAAAAAAGTCAAGTTTTTCTTAAACATTTTTTATTTTAAAATAAATTAAGTTAGATAAATTACTGTTGTGTAGTATTCCCGGCTTCTGGTTCATCTGCAAAATAAAGTACAATTAATTTCTGTTAACAAATTCAAAATTCTCAGATGATCTATTTACTATCTAAATAATTAAATTTAAATTTATCTGCAAACTCATCATGTAAGAGATTGTGTTAAAAAAATATAAATTATTTTATCTAGATAATAGATTTAATAATTGTATGTGTTCTACAGTATTGTGTATTTGAGTATTAAAATGTGTTTGAAACTTACATATTGGAGTCTTAAATGTTCTATTCCTTCCAACTCGTGTTGGTGGCCTTATTACCAGTGGCGCCCTTTGCCTATATAATAATAAGAATTATTTACTAAATGTAAATTTTATGAATCCAATACTACACAACACAGTAACCTAATCAATGACAGGTACACTAAGACGGTAAATATTTAAAATTCAATAACAATGACGACTAAGTAGTTAAGGAGTGTTCTGTGGATATACAACAACTTTTGTTTTTCATATACGAGCACCGAACATTTTTTACTGTCCATTTTTCAGAGGATAACAATTAACTTTTTTAAACATTTTGACATATCAACGAGTATTTTTTAAATTTATTTAAGATTGCCTATCTTACAAACGCTAACCTACCAAATACTATACATTATAAATAAGAATACTGGTTACTTATGGAATTTCCGGTGTACCGTTGCCCGGTGACACTATAGTAGCACTAAATAAACTAGTGGTTGTCTATTCAACCACCTTATTTTGATAAAGTGATGTTTAATAAAATATAGATGTTTTTATTGTCAATTTGAAAATAGATTAAATTTATATATTTACACAAAAATATATTCATAGGCTAATAAGTATATAATATTGTCAACAAATGCTTTTAAAATAGATTTAGTATGCTAGGTATTTGTCAGAAATTAAATTACAATCACCAAAAAGTGATCAATATAAAAGAAACACCTGTGTAGTACTTGAAAGCATCGATGCAGAATAATTGCATTCTCTATGTCTGTTGAACATAATAAATAAGCCATTAGTAATGTGCTTATTAATGTAGTTTTTATTTTTAAGTTTTCTTTGCAGTATTTGCTTGATATTTTTTCAGCTTTAGTGAAATCATTTAAAAATAAAATATTAAATTAAAGTAGGTTATACATTTATAATACTTGTGATTTGTTATTGACAATAGTTAGCTTTTTAGACACTGTACATGGTATATAACTATTCTTAAAATGTTAAATTTAGTAATTGTTGTAGACAATTTGTATTTTATTCTCTTTTATGAGTTAAATCGATATTAGCTATACGTGACCATGGGATGCTTTTAACCTTATAAACTAACATAATATTTTAAGTTTAATAAGTCTTTGATAAATAAACTAGGTAGGTATTAACATTTCAAGTTTTGTAGCGAAGTTTATGCACATTTAACAAAAGAAAAACGAAGAGAATGGGATCAAAAGGGAAGAAAAGGAATTTTCGTTGAATACTCCGAAGAAACGAAAGGATATCGATTATGCTTTGACGGAAGAGAAATTTCACTAAGCAGAGATGTAATATTCAAAGAGTCAACTAACCCATCAACAGCTACAGAAGTGGAAATCGTAAATGAAGCAGAAGAGGAAGAAATTAATTTAGTCAATACAGCTTGAAAACGTGGAAGACAAAAATGATGAAGAAGAAAAAAACTGGACGATGATAAATAGATGCCAGTAGTAGTAGAGGATCAACAACAGATGATACTCACAGACAGAGGAAAACTCAATAAACCTATTACGTATAGAGATGCACTTTTCTCAACATGCAATGACCCAGTTACATATTATAAAGAAGCTATGACAGGCAACAATGTAGACAATTGGAAGGCAGCAATGGACGACGAAGTGTTATCATTACAGAAAAATAAAACTTGGCAATCAATAGATTTACCAATAAATAATGGGCGGATATATAAAACTTAGTACAAAACAAATGAATAAGTAGATCGATTTAAAGCTAGGCTAGTTGTAAAAGGCTGTGCACAAGTTTTCGGAATAGACTACCAAGAAACATTTAGCCCTGTGGTTAAGTATGATACGATTCGTATGATATTGGCAGCAGCAGCAAAGAAACTAGTTCTCAAACAATTTGATATAAAGACAGCATTTCTTTATGGTGACCTTGATGTCAGAATTTGGTAGTCTGACTTAGTTTTAAAGTTATAGCTGATTCAAATATATAGTATGTTCATACATCCACTCGTTGCTCTTGCTCGGACAATTATAATCAAAAACATCCTTCGAGTTGTTATGTAAAAGTGTTAAAATTACCTTGGGTGGATCTCAGACCAAAAATAGCTAAAACTTCAAAACTAAGTCCGACTGTCAAATTTAGCCTACAGCATCATTTTCGGCATTCTTAACTAGTAACTACATATTTACATAGTTACGTAAAAAAAAATATACTGTACGCTTATTCAACAGTTTACAATAAAGTAAGGTTATATTCTAAGTTTAACAATAAACTCCTTACAGTTATTTTATATTTTTAAATGATATGTTATAATGATATATTTATTCATATAAAAACATTAACTATATTTTTAAACATAAACAACGACATTGGCACATAAACTGCAGTCTGGTTGATGTTTAGAGGTTGAGTATATTGAGATGATGTAGGAATGATGTCAACATCCGATATGTGAGATCCACCAGGCACGACGACAGTAAGCTTGGAACAGTTGGCTAACGGTTTGGAATGACGGTGCATCGACGGAGACTTCGCACCGGTATTTTCCGCTACTTGACAATTCCAAAGTCCTCAGAACAACACTTTCTGCCGACTGCTATGTTCAAATGACAAATTTGCCGACCAAAATGAACCAGGTGTCTTAGAGGGAACATTCAAATGTATTTCTAACAACAAAAATAGTGTACTTTATCACCATAAAAATATGTCTCTGCTCATTTTGGTGTAGCCAAATGATATAATATAAGTTAGGTTTCTCAAATATTTTATTTTTAAATTACATTATATGCAATACATGATATATTAATATTGTGCGAGTCCTATTTTTATACCTACGTTCCGCTAGCAATATTTGATAACGATGTGCAGGGCGCCCAAACAAGTAAAAAAACTCAATACGGGAGAAAACCGAGATAGAACGCTAGAGGGCGCACTACGCTAGAAATAATTATTTACTTAAACCAGACCCGAGTACCGACTTTGAATGATATGTCTATGTACTTAGAAGTTCGACTAATTTTTCAAAACCATAATATAGCCGCTTAGGTACAACCCTTGCGATTATTAAAAACAGATCTCAAAACTTCAGGTACGTACAAGAGGACGGTGCCCCGCCCGTTCATCGCGCGACACCTGCACCACGGCCGGCCGGACTTGGAAATTTTTTTTAATATACCTACAATCGTTTTGCGTCGCTCTAAGTAGTATGGAAATCTCCGTATTGAACTGGATATAAAAAAAAAAGTCAAGTTTTTCTTAAACATTTTTTATTTTAAAATAAATTAAGTTAGATAAATTACTGTTGTGTAGTATTCCCGGCTTCTGGTTCATCTGCAAAATAAAGTACAATTAATTTCTGTTAACAAATTCAAAATTCTCAGATGATCTATTTACTATCTAAATAATTAAATTTAAATTTATCTGCAAACTCATCATGTAAGAGATTGTGTTAAAAAAATATAAATTATTTTATCTAGATAATAGATTTAATAATTGTATGTGTTCTACAGTATTGTGTATTTGAGTATTAAAATGTGTTTGAAACTTACATATTGGAGTCTTAAATGTTCTATTCCTTCCAACTCGTGTTGGTGGCCTTATTACCAGTGGCGCCCTTTGCCTATATAATAATAAGAATTATTTACTAAATGTAAATTTTATGAATCCAATACTACACAACACAGTAACCTAATCAATGACAGGTACACTAAGACGGTAAATATTTAAAATTCAATAACAATGACGACTAAGTAGTTAAGGAGTGTTCTGTGGATATACAACAACTTTTGTTTTTCATATACGAGCACCGAACATTTTTTACTGTCCATTTTTCAGAGGATAACAATTAACTTTTTTAAACATTTTGACATATCAACGAGTATTTTTTAAATTTATTTAAGATTGCCTATCTTACAAACGCTAACCTACCAAATACTATACATTATAAATAAGAATACTGGTTACTTATGGAATTTCCGGTGTACCGTTGCCCGGTGACACTATAGTAGCACTAAATAAACTAGTGGTTGTCTATTCAACCACCTTATTTTGATAAAGTGATGTTTAATAAAATATAGATGTTTTTATTGTCAATTTGAAAATAGATTAAATTTATATATTTACACAAAAATATATTCATAGGCTAATAAGTATATAATATTGTCAACAAATGCTTTTAAAATAGATTTAGTATGCTAGGTATTTGTCAGAAATTAAATTACAATCACCAAAAAGTGATCAATATAAAAGAAACACCTGTGTAGTACTTGAAAGCATCGATGCAGAATAATTGCATTCTCTATGTCTGTTGAACATAATAAATAAGCCATTAGTAATGTGCTTATTAATGTAGTTTTTATTTTTAAGTTTTCTTTGCAGTATTTGCTTGATATTTTTTCAGCTTTAGTGAAATCATTTAAAAATAAAATATTAAATTAAAGTAGGTTATACATTTATAATACTTGTGATTTGTTATTGACAATAGTTAGCTTTTTAGACACTGTACATGGTATATAACTATTCTTAAAATGTTAAATTTAGTAATTGTTGTAGACAATTTGTATTTTATTCTCTTTTATGAGTTAAATCGATATTAGCTATACGTGACCATGGGATGCTTTTAACCTTATAAACTAACATAATATTTTAAGTTTAATAAGTCTTTGATAAATAAACTAGGTAGGTATTAACATTTCAAGTTTTGTAGCGAAGTTTATGCACATTTAACAAAAGAAAAACGAAGAGAATGGGATCAAAAGGGAAGAAAAGGAATTTTCGTTGAATACTCCGAAGAAACGAAAGGATATCGATTATGCTTTGACGGAAGAGAAATTTCACTAAGCAGAGATGTAATATTCAAAGAGTCAACTAACCCATCAACAGCTACAGAAGTGGAAATCGTAAATGAAGCAGAAGAGGAAGAAATTAATTTAGTCAATACAGCTTGAAAACGTGGAAGACAAAAATGATGAAGAAGAAAAAAACTGGACGATGATAAACAGATGCCAGTAGTAGTAGAGGATCAACAACAGATGATACTCACAGACAGAGGAAAACTCAATAAACCTATTACGTATAGAGATGCACTTTTCTCAACATGCAATGACCCAGTTACATATTATAAAGAAGCTATGACAGGCAACAATGTAGACAATTGGAAGGCAGCAATGGACGACGAAGTGTTATCATTACAGAAAAATAAAACTTGGCAATCAATAGATTTACCAATAAATAATGGGCGGATATATAAAACTTAGTACAAAACAAATGAATAAGTAGATCGATTTAAAGCTAGGCTAGTTGTAAAAGGCTGTGCACAAGTTTTCGGAATAGACTACCAAGAAACATTTAGCCCTGTGGTTAAGTATGATACGATTCGTATGATATTGGCAGCAGCAGCAAAGAAACTAGTTCTCAAACAATTTGATATAAAGACAGCATTTCTTTATGGTGACCTTGATGTCAGAATTTGGTAGTCTGACTTAGTTTTAAAGTTATAGCTGATTCAAATATATAGTATGTTCATACATCCACTCGTTGCTCTTGCTCGGACAATTATAATCAAAAACATCCTTCGAGTTGTTATGTAAAAGTGTTAAAATTACCTTGGGTGGATCTCAGACCAAAAATAGCTAAAACTTCAAAACTAAGTCCGACTGTCAAATTTAGCCTACAGCATCATTTTCGGCATTCTTAACTAGTAACTACATATTTACATAGTTACGTAAAAAAAAATATACTGTACGCTTATTCAACAGTTTACAATAAAGTAAGGTTATATTCTAAGTTTAACAATAAACTCCTTACAGTTATTTTATATTTTTAAATGATATGTTATAATGATATATTTATTCATATAAAAACATTAACTATATTTTTAAACATAAACAACGACATTGGCACATAAACTGCAGTCTGGTTGATGTTTAGAGGTTGAGTATATTGAGATGATGTAGGAATGATGTCAACATCCGATATGTGAGATCCACCAGGCACGACGACAGTAAGCTTGGAACAGTTGGCTAACGGTTTGGAATGACGGTGCATCGACGGAGACTTCGCACCGGTATTTTCCGCTACTTGACAATTCCAAAGTCCTCAGAACAACACTTTCTGCCGACTGCTATGTTCAAATGACAAATTTGCCGACCAAAATGAACCAGGTGTCTTAGAGGGAACATTCAAATGTATTTCTAACAACAAAAATAGTGTACTTTATCACCATAAAAATATGTCTCTGCTCATTTTGGTGTAGCCAAATGATATAATATAAGTTAGGTTTCTCAAATATTTTATTTTTAAATTACATTATATGCAATACATGATATATTAATATTGTGCGAGTCCTATTTTTATACCTACGTTCCGCTAGCAATATTTGATAACGATGTGCAGGGCGCCCAAACAAGTAAAAAAACTCAATACGGGAGAAAACCGAGATAGAACGCTAGAGGGCGCACTACGCTAGAAATAATTATTTACTTAAACCAGACCCGAGTACCGACTTTGAATGATATGTCTATGTACTTAGAAGTTCGACTAATTTTTCAAAACCATAATATAGCCGCTTAGGTACAACCCTTGCGATTATTAAAAACAGATCTCAAAACTTCAGGTACGTACAAGAGGACGGTGCCCCGCCCGTTCATCGCGCGACACCTGCACCACGGCCGGCCGGACTTGGAAATTTTTTTTAATATACCTACAATCGTTTTGCGTCGCTCTAAGTAGTATGGAAATCTCCGTATTGAACTGGATATAAAAAAAAAAGTCAAGTTTTTCTTAAACATTTTTTATTTTAAAATAAATTAAGTTAGATAAATTACTGTTGTGTAGTATTCCCGGCTTCTGGTTCATCTGCAAAATAAAGTACAATTAATTTCTGTTAACAAATTCAAAATTCTCAGATGATCTATTTACTATCTAAATAATTAAATTTAAATTTATCTGCAAACTCATCATGTAAGAGATTGTGTTAAAAAAATATAAATTATTTTATCTAGATAATAGATTTAATAATTGTATGTGTTCTACAGTATTGTGTATTTGAGTATTAAAATGTGTTTGAAACTTACATATTGGAGTCTTAAATGTTCTATTCCTTCCAACTCGTGTTGGTGGCCTTATTACCAGTGGCGCCCTTTGCCTATATAATAATAAGAATTATTTACTAAATGTAAATTTTATGAATCCAATACTACACAACACAGTAACCTAATCAATGACAGGTACACTAAGACGGTAAATATTTAAAATTCAATAACAATGACGACTAAGTAGTTAAGGAGTGTTCTGTGGATATACAACAACTTTTGTTTTTCATATACGAGCACCGAACATTTTTTACTGTCCATTTTTCAGAGGATAACAATTAACTTTTTTAAACATTTTGACATATCAACGAGTATTTTTTAAATTTATTTAAGATTGCCTATCTTACAAACGCTAACCTACCAAATACTATACATTATAAATAAGAATACTGGTTACTTATGGAATTTCCGGTGTACCGTTGCCCGGTGACACTATAGTAGCACTAAATAAACTAGTGGTTGTCTATTCAACCACCTTATTTTGATAAAGTGATGTTTAATAAAATATAGATGTTTTTATTGTCAATTTGAAAATAGATTAAATTTATATATTTACACAAAAATATATTCATAGGCTAATAAGTATATAATATTGTCAACAAATGCTTTTAAAATAGATTTAGTATGCTAGGTATTTGTCAGAAATTAAATTACAATCACCAAAAAGTGATCAATATAAAAGAAACACCTGTGTAGTACTTGAAAGCATCGATGCAGAATAATTGCATTCTCTATGTCTGTTGAACATAATAAATAAGCCATTAGTAATGTGCTTATTAATGTAGTTTTTATTTTTAAGTTTTCTTTGCAGTATTTGCTTGATATTTTTTCAGCTTTAGTGAAATCATTTAAAAATAAAATATTAAATTAAAGTAGGTTATACATTTATAATACTTGTGATTTGTTATTGACAATAGTTAGCTTTTTAGACACTGTACATGGTATATAACTATTCTTAAAATGTTAAATTTAGTAATTGTTGTAGACAATTTGTATTTTATTCTCTTTTATGAGTTAAATCGATATTAGCTATACGTGACCATGGGATGCTTTTAACCTTATAAACTAACATAATATTTTAAGTTTAATAAGTCTTTGATAAATAAACTAGGTAGGTATTAACATTTCAAGTTTTGTAGCGAAGTTTATGCACATTTAACAAAAGAAAAACGAAGAGAATGGGATCAAAAGGGAAGAAAAGGAATTTTCGTTGAATACTCCGAAGAAACGAAAGGATATCGATTATGCTTTGACGGAAGAGAAATTTCACTAAGCAGAGATGTAATATTCAAAGAGTCAACTAACCCATCAACAGCTACAGAAGTGGAAATCGTAAATGAAGCAGAAGAGGAAGAAATTAATTTAGTCAATACAGCTTGAAAACGTGGAAGACAAAAATGATGAAGAAGAAAAAAACTGGACGATGATAAATAGATGCCAGTACTAGTAGAGGATCAACAACAGATGATACTCACAGACAGAGGAAAACTCAATAAACCTATTACGTATAGAGATGCACTTTTCTCAACATGCAATGACCCAGTTACATATTATAAAGAAGCTATGACAGGCAACAATGTAGACAATTGGAAGGCAGCAATGGACGACGAAGTGTTATCATTACAGAAAAATAAAACTTGGCAATCAATAGATTTACCAATAAATAATGGGCGGATATATAAAACTTAGTACAAAACAAATGAATAAGTAGATCGATTTAAAGCTAGGCTAGTTGTAAAAGGCTGTGCACAAGTTTTCGGAATAGACTACCAAGAAACATTTAGCCCTGTGGTTAAGTATGATACGATTCGTATGATATTGGCAGCAGCAGCAAAGAAACTAGTTCTCAAACAATTTGATATAAAGACAGCATTTCTTTATGGTGACCTTGATGTCAGAATTTGGTAGTCTGACTTAGTTTTAAAGTTATAGCTGATTCAAATATATAGTATGTTCATACATCCACTCGTTGCTCTTGCTCGGACAATTATAATCAAAAACATCCTTCGAGTTGTTATGTAAAAGTGTTAAAATTACCTTGGGTGGATCTCAGACCAAAAATAGCTAAAACTTCAAAACTAAGTCCGACTGTCAAATTTAGCCTACAGCATCATTTTCGGCATTCTTAACTAGTAACTACATATTTACATAGTTACGTAAAAAAAAATATACTGTACGCTTATTCAACAGTTTACAATAAAGTAAGGTTATATTCTAAGTTTAACAATAAACTCCTTACAGTTATTTTATATTTTTAAATGATATGTTATAATGATATATTTATTCATATAAAAACATTAACTATATTTTTAAACATAAACAACGACATTGGCACATAAACTGCAGTCTGGTTGATGTTTAGAGGTTGAGTAGATTGAGATGATGTAGGAATGATGTCAACATCCGATATGTGAGATCCACCAGGCACGACGACAGTAAGCTTGGAACAGTTGGCTAACGGTTTGGAATGACGGTGCATCGACGGAGACTTCGCACCGGTATTTTCCGCTACTTGACAATTCCAAAGTCCTCAGAACAACACTTTCTGCCGACTGCTATGTTCAAATGACAAATTTGCCGACCAAAATGAACCAGGTGTCTTAGAGGGAACATTCAAATGTATTTCTAACAACAAAAATAGTGTACTTTATCACCATAAAAATATGTCTCTGCTCATTTTGGTGTAGCCAAATGATATAATATAAGTTAGGTTTCTCAAATATTTTATTTTTAAATTACATTATATGCAATACATGATATATTAATATTGTGCGAGTCCTATTTTTATACCTACGTTCCGCTAGCAATATTTGATAACGATGTGCAGGGCGCCCAAACAAGTAAAAAAACTCAATACGGGAGAAAACCGAGATAGAACGCTAGAGGGCGCACTACGCTAGAAATAATTATTTACTTAAACCAGACCCGAGTACCGACTTTGAATGATATGTCTATGTACTTAGAAGTTCGACTAATTTTTCAAAACCATAATATAGCCGCTTAGGTACAACCCTTGCGATTATTAAAAACAGATCTCAAAACTTCAGGTACGTACAAGAGGACGGTGCCCCGCCCGTTCATCGCGCGACACCTGCACCACGGCCGGCCGGACTTGGAAATTTTTTTTAATATACCTACAATCGTTTTGCGTCGCTCTAAGTAGTATGGAAATCTCCGTATTGAACTGGATATAAAAAAAAAAGTCAAGTTTTTCTTAAACATTTTTTATTTTAAAATAAATTAAGTTAGATAAATTACTGTTGTGTAGTATTCCCGGCTTCTGGTTCATCTGCAAAATAAAGTACAATTAATTTCTGTTAACAAATTCAAAATTCTCAGATGATCTATTTACTATCTAAATAATTAAATTTAAATTTATCTGCAAACTCATCATGTAAGAGATTGTGTTAAAAAAATATAAATTATTTTATCTAGATAATAGATTTAATAATTGTATGTGTTCTACAGTATTGTGTATTTGAGTATTAAAATGTGTTTGAAACTTACATATTGGAGTCTTAAATGTTCTATTCCTTCCAACTCGTGTTGGTGGCCTTATTACCAGTGGCGCCCTTTGCCTATATAATAATAAGAATTATTTACTAAATGTAAATTTTATGAATCCAATACTACACAACACAGTAACCTAATCAATGACAGGTACACTAAGACGGTAAATATTTAAAATTCAATAACAATGACGACTAAGTAGTTAAGGAGTGTTCTGTGGATATACAACAACTTTTGTTTTTCATATACGAGCACCGAACATTTTTTACTGTCCATTTTTCAGAGGATAACAATTAACTTTTTTAAACATTTTGACATATCAACGAGTATTTTTTAAATTTATTTAAGATTGCCTATCTTACAAACGCTAACCTACCAAATACTATACATTATAAATAAGAATACTGGTTACTTATGGAATTTCCGGTGTACCGTTGCCCGGTGACACTATAGTAGCACTAAATAAACTAGTGGTTGTCTATTCAACCACCTTATTTTGATAAAGTGATGTTTAATAAAATATAGATGTTTTTATTGTCAATTTGAAAATAGATTAAATTTATATATTTACACAAAAATATATTCATAGGCTAATAAGTATATAATATTGTCAACAAATGCTTTTAAAATAGATTTAGTATGCTAGGTATTTGTCAGAAATTAAATTACAATCACCAAAAAGTGATCAATATAAAAGAAACACCTGTGTAGTACTTGAAAGCATCGATGCAGAATAATTGCATTCTCTATGTCTGTTGAACATAATAAATAAGCCATTAGTAATGTGCTTATTAATGTAGTTTTTATTTTTAAGTTTTCTTTGCAGTATTTGCTTGATATTTTTTCAGCTTTAGTGAAATCATTTAAAAATAAAATATTAAATTAAAGTAGGTTATACATTTATAATACTTGTGATTTGTTATTGACAATAGTTAGCTTTTTAGACACTGTACATGGTATATAACTATTCTTAAAATGTTAAATTTAGTAATTGTTGTAGACAATTTGTATTTTATTCTCTTTTATGAGTTAAATCGATATTAGCTATACGTGACCATGGGATGCTTTTAACCTTATAAACTAACATAATATTTTAAGTTTAATAAGTCTTTGATAAATAAACTAGGTAGGTATTAACATTTCAAGTTTTGTAGCGAAGTTTATGCACATTTAACAAAAGAAAAACGAAGAGAATGGGATCAAAAGGGAAGAAAAGGAATTTTCGTTGAATACTCCGAAGAAACGAAAGGATATCGATTATGCTTTGACGGAAGAGAAATTTCACTAAGCAGAGATGTAATATTCAAAGAGTCAACTAACCCATCAACAGCTACAGAAGTGGAAATCGTAAATGAAGCAGAAGAGGAAGAAATTAATTTAGTCAATACAGCTTGAAAACGTGGAAGACAAAAATGATGAAGAAGAAAAAAACTGGACGATGATAAATAGATGCCAGTAGTAGTAGAGGATCAACAACAGATGATACTCACAGACAGAGGAAAACTCAATAAACCTATTACGTATAGAGATGCACTTTTCTCAACATGCAATGACCCAGTTACATATTATAAAGAAGCTATGACAGGCAACAATGTAGACAATTGGAAGGCAGCAATGGACGACGAAGTGTTATCATTACAGAAAAATAAAACTTGGCAATCAATAGATTTACCAATAAATAATGGGCGGATATATAAAACTTAGTACAAAACAAATGAATAAGTAGATCGATTTAAAGCTAGGCTAGTTGTAAAAGGCTGTGCACAAGTTTTCGGAATAGACTACCAAGAAACATTTAGCCCTGTGGTTAAGTATGATACGATTCGTATGATATTGGCAGCAGCAGCAAAGAAACTAGTTCTCAAACAATTTGATATAAAGACAGCATTTCTTTATGGTGACCTTGATGTCAGAATTTGGTAGTCTGACTTAGTTTTAAAGTTATAGCTGATTCAAATATATAGTATGTTCATACATCCACTCGTTGCTCTTGCTCGGACAATTATAATCAAAAACATCCTTCGAGTTGTTATGTAAAAGTGTTAAAATTACCTTGGGTGGATCTCAGACCAAAAATAGCTAAAACTTCAAAACTAAGTCCGACTGTCAAATTTAGCCTACAGCATCATTTTCGGCATTCTTAACTAGTAACTACATATTTACATAGTTACGTAAAAAAAAATATACTGTACGCTTATTCAACAGTTTACAATAAAGTAAGGTTATATTCTAAGTTTAACAATAAACTCCTTACAGTTATTTTATATTTTTAAATGATATGTTATAATGATATATTTATTCATATAAAAACATTAACTATATTTTTAAACATAAACAACGACATTGGCACATAAACTGCAGTCTGGTTGATGTTTAGAGGTTGAGTAGATTGAGATGATGTAGGAATGATGTCAACATCCGATATGTGAGATCCACCAGGCACGACGACAGTAAGCTTGGAACAGTTGGCTAACGGTTTGGAATGACGGTGCATCGACGGAGACTTCGCACCGGTATTTTCCGCTACTTGACAATTCCAAAGTCCTCAGAACAACACTTTCTGCCGACTGCTATGTTCAAATGACAAATTTGCCGACCAAAATGAACCAGGTGTCTTAGAGGGAACATTCAAATGTATTTCTAACAACAAAAATAGTGTACTTTATCACCATAAAAATATGTCTCTGCTCATTTTGGTGTAGCCAAATGATATAATATAAGTTAGGTTTCTCAAATATTTTATTTTTAAATTACATTATATGCAATACATGATATATTAATATTGTGCGAGTCCTATTTTTATACCTACGTTCCGCTAGCAATATTTGATAACGATGTGCAGGGCGCCCAAACAAGTAAAAAAACTCAATACGGGAGAAAACCGAGATAGAACGCTAGAGGGCGCACTACGCTAGAAATAATTATTTACTTAAACCAGACCCGAGTACCGACTTTGAATGATATGTCTATGTACTTAGAAGTTCGACTAATTTTTCAAAACCATAATATAGCCGCTTAGGTACAACCCTTGCGATTATTAAAAACAGATCTCAAAACTTCAGGTACGTACAAGAGGACGGTGCCCCGCCCGTTCATCGCGCGACACCTGCACCACGGCCGGCCGGACTTGGAAATTTTTTTTAATATACCTACAATCGTTTTGCGTCGCTCTAAGTAGTATGGAAATCTCCGTATTGAACTGGATATAAAAAAAAAAGTCAAGTTTTTCTTAAACATTTTTTATTTTAAAATAAATTAAGTTAGATAAATTACTGTTGTGTAGTATTCCCGGCTTCTGGTTCATCTGCAAAATAAAGTACAATTAATTTCTGTTAACAAATTCAAAATTCTCAGATGATCTATTTACTATCTAAATAATTAAATTTAAATTTATCTGCAAACTCATCATGTAAGAGATTGTGTTAAAAAAATATAAATTATTTTATCTAGATAATAGATTTAATAATTGTATGTGTTCTACAGTATTGTGTATTTGAGTATTAAAATGTGTTTGAAACTTACATATTGGAGTCTTAAATGTTCTATTCCTTCCAACTCGTGTTGGTGGCCTTATTACCAGTGGCGCCCTTTGCCTATATAATAATAAGAATTATTTACTAAATGTAAATTTTATGAATCCAATACTACACAACACAGTAACCTAATCAATGACAGGTACACTAAGACGGTAAATATTTAAAATTCAATAACAATGACGACTAAGTAGTTAAGGAGTGTTCTGTGGATATACAACAACTTTTGTTTTTCATATACGAGCACCGAACATTTTTTACTGTCCATTTTTCAGAGGATAACAATTAACTTTTTTAAACATTTTGACATATCAACGAGTATTTTTTAAATTTATTTAAGATTGCCTATCTTACAAACGCTAACCTACCAAATACTATACATTATAAATAAGAATACTGGTTACTTATGGAATTTCCGGTGTACCGTTGCCCGGTGACACTATAGTAGCACTAAATAAACTAGTGGTTGTCTATTCAACCACCTTATTTTGATAAAGTGATGTTTAATAAAATATAGATGTTTTTATTGTCAATTTGAAAATAGATTAAATTTATATATTTACACAAAAATATATTCATAGGCTAATAAGTATATAATATTGTCAACAAATGCTTTTAAAATAGATTTAGTATGCTAGGTATTTGTCAGAAATTAAATTACAATCACCAAAAAGTGATCAATATAAAAGAAACACCTGTGTAGTACTTGAAAGCATCGATGCAGAATAATTGCATTCTCTATGTCTGTTGAACATAATAAATAAGCCATTAGTAATGTGCTTATTAATGTAGTTTTTATTTTTAAGTTTTCTTTGCAGTATTTGCTTGATATTTTTTCAGCTTTAGTGAAATCATTTAAAAATAAAATATTAAATTAAAGTAGGTTATACATTTATAATACTTGTGATTTGTTATTGACAATAGTTAGCTTTTTAGACACTGTACATGGTATATAACTATTCTTAAAATGTTAAATTTAGTAATTGTTGTAGACAATTTGTATTTTATTCTCTTTTATGAGTTAAATCGATATTAGCTATACGTGACCATGGGATGCTTTTAACCTTATAAACTAACATAATATTTTAAGTTTAATAAGTCTTTGATAAATAAACTAGGTAGGTATTAACATTTCAAGTTTTGTAGCGAAGTTTATGCACATTTAACAAAAGAAAAACGAAGAGAATGGGATCAAAAGGGAAGAAAAGGAATTTTCGTTGAATACTCCGAAGAAACGAAAGGATATCGATTATGCTTTGACGGAAGAGAAATTTCACTAAGCAGAGATGTAATATTCAAAGAGTCAACTAACCCATCAACAGCTACAGAAGTGGAAATCGTAAATGAAGCAGAAGAGGAAGAAATTAATTTAGTCAATACAGCTTGAAAACGTGGAAGACAAAAATGATGAAGAAGAAAAAAACTGGACGATGATAAATAGATGCCAGTAGTAGTAGAGGATCAACAACAGATGATACTCACAGACAGAGGAAAACTCAATAAACCTATTACGTATAGAGATGCACTTTTCTCAACATGCAATGACCCAGTTACATATTATAAAGAAGCTATGACAGGCAACAATGTAGACAATTGGAAGGCAGCAATGGACGACGAAGTGTTATCATTACAGAAAAATAAAACTTGGCAATCAATAGATTTACCAATAAATAATGGGCGGATATATAAAACTTAGTACAAAACAAATGAATAAGTAGATCGATTTAAAGCTAGGCTAGTTGTAAAAGGCTGTGCACAAGTTTTCGGAATAGACTACCAAGAAACATTTAGCCCTGTGGTTAAGTATGATACGATTCGTATGATATTGGCAGCAGCAGCAAAGAAACTAGTTCTCAAACAATTTGATATAAAGACAGCATTTCTTTATGGTGACCTTGATGTCAGAATTTGGTAGTCTGACTTAGTTTTAAAGTTATAGCTGATTCAAATATATAGTATGTTCATACATCCACTCGTTGCTCTTGCTCGGACAATTATAATCAAAAACATCCTTCGAGTTGTTATGTAAAAGTGTTAAAATTACCTTGGGTGGATCTCAGACCAAAAATAGCTAAAACTTCAAAACTAAGTCCGACTGTCAAATTTAGCCTACAGCATCATTTTCGGCATTCTTAACTAGTAACTACATATTTACATAGTTACGTAAAAAAAAATATACTGTACGCTTATTCAACAGTTTACAATAAAGTAAGGTTATATTCTAAGTTTAACAATAAACTCCTTACAGTTATTTTATATTTTTAAATGATATGTTATAATGATATATTTATTCATATAAAAACATTAACTATATTTTTAAACATAAACAACGACATTGGCACATAAACTGCAGTCTGGTTGATGTTTAGAGGTTGAGTAGATTGAGATGATGTAGGAATGATGTCAACATCCGATATGTGAGATCCACCAGGCACGACGACAGTAAGCTTGGAACAGTTGGCTAACGGTTTGGAATGACGGTGCATCGACGGAGACTTCGCACCGGTATTTTCCGCTACTTGACAATTCCAAAGTCCTCAGAACAACACTTTCTGCCGACTGCTATGTTCAAATGACAAATTTGCCGACCAAAATGAACCAGGTGTCTTAGAGGGAACATTCAAATGTATTTCTAACAACAAAAATAGTGTACTTTATCACCATAAAAATATGTCTCTGCTCATTTTGGTGTAGCCAAATGATATAATATAAGTTAGGTTTCTCAAATATTTTATTTTTAAATTACATTATATGCAATACATGATATATTAATATTGTGCGAGTCCTATTTTTATACCTACGTTCCGCTAGCAATATTTGATAACGATGTGCAGGGCGCCCAAACAAGTAAAAAAACTCAATACGGGAGAAAACCGAGATAGAACGCTAGAGGGCGCACTACGCTAGAAATAATTATTTACTTAAACCAGACCCGAGTACCGACTTTGAATGATATGTCTATGTACTTAGAAGTTCGACTAATTTTTCAAAACCATAATATAGCCGCTTAGGTACAACCCTTGCGATTATTAAAAACAGATCTCAAAACTTCAGGTACGTACAAGAGGACGGTGCCCCGCCCGTTCATCGCGCGACACCTGCACCACGGCCGGCCGGACTTGGAAATTTTTTTTAATATACCTACAATCGTTTTGCGTCGCTCTAAGTAGTATGGAAATCTCCGTATTGAACTGGATATAAAAAAAAAAGTCAAGTTTTTCTTAAACATTTTTTATTTTAAAATAAATTAAGTTAGATAAATTACTGTTGTGTAGTATTCCCGGCTTCTGGTTCATCTGCAAAATAAAGTACAATTAATTTCTGTTAACAAATTCAAAATTCTCAGATGATCTATTTACTATCTAAATAATTAAATTTAAATTTATCTGCAAACTCATCATGTAAGAGATTGTGTTAAAAAAATATAAATTATTTTATCTAGATAATAGATTTAATAATTGTATGTGTTCTACAGTATTGTGTATTTGAGTATTAAAATGTGTTTGAAACTTACATATTGGAGTCTTAAATGTTCTATTCCTTCCAACTCGTGTTGGTGGCCTTATTACCAGTGGCGCCCTTTGCCTATATAATAATAAGAATTATTTACTAAATGTAAATTTTATGAATCCAATACTACACAACACAGTAACCTAATCAATGACAGGTACACTAAGACGGTAAATATTTAAAATTCAATAACAATGACGACTAAGTAGTTAAGGAGTGTTCTGTGGATATACAACAACTTTTATTTTTCATATACGAGCACCGAACATTTTTTACTGTCCATTTTTCAGAGGATAACAATTAACTTTTTTAAACATTTTGACATATCAACGAGTATTTTTTAAATTTATTTAAGATTGCCTATCTTACAAACGCTAACCTACCAAATACTATACATTATAAATAAGAATACTGGTTACTTATGGAATTTTCGGTGTACCGTTGCCCGGTGACACTATAGTAGCACTAAATAAACTAGTGGGTTGTCTATTCAACCACCTTATTTTGATAAAGTGATGTTTAATAAAATATAGATGTTTTTATTGTCAATTTGAAAATAGATTAAATTTATATATTTACACAAAAATATATTCATAGGCTAATAAGTATATAATATTGTCAACAAATGCTTTTAAAATAGATTTAGTATGCTAGGTTATTTGTCAGAAATTAAATTACAATCACCAAAAAGTGATCAATATAAAAGAAACACCTGTGTAGTACTTGAAAGCATCGATGCAGAATAATTGCATTCTCTATGTCTAATGAACATAATAAATAAGCCATTAGTAATGTGCTTATTAATGTAGTTTTTATTTTTAAGTTTTCTTTGCAGTAATTGCTTGATATTTTTTCAGCTTTAGTGAAATCATTTAAAAATAAAATATTAAATTAAAGTAGGTTATACATTTATAATACTTGTGATTTGTTATTGACAATAGTTAGCTTTTTAGACACTGTACATGGTATATAACTATTCTTAAAATGTTAAATTTAGTAATTGTTGTAGACAATTTGTATTTTATTCTCTTTTATGAGTTAAATCGATATTAGCTATACGTGACCATGGGATGCTTTTAACCTTATAAACTAACATAATATTTTAAGTTTAATAAGTCTTTGATAAATAAACTAGGTAGGTATTAACATTTCAAGTTTTGTAGCGAAGTTTATGCACATTTAACAAAAGAAAAACGAAGAGAATGGGATCAAAAGGGAAGAAAAGGAATTTTCGTTGAATACTCCGAAGAAACGAAAGGATATCGATTATGCTTTGACGGAAGAGAAATTTCACTAAGCAGAGATGTAATATTCAAAGAGTCAACTAACCCATCAACAGCTACAGAAGTGGAAATCGTAAATGAAGCAGAAGAGGAAGAAATTAATTTAGTCAATACAGCTTGAAAACGTGGAAGACAAAAATGATGAAGAAGAAAAAAACTGGACGATGATAAATAGATGCCAGTACTAGTAGAGGATCAACAACAGATGATACTCACAGACAGAGGAAAACTCAATAAACCTATTACGTATAGAGATGCACTTTTCTCAACATGCAATGACCCAGTTACATATTATAAAGAAGCTATGACAGGCAACAATGTAGACAATTGGAAGGCAGCAATGGACGACGAAGTGTTATCATTACAGAAAAATAAAACTTGGCAATCAATAGATTTACCAATAAATAATGGGCGGATATATAAAACTTAGTACAAAACAAATGAATAAGTAGATCGATTTAAAGCTAGGCTAGTTGTAAAAGGCTGTGCACAAGTTTTCGGAATAGACTACCAAGAAACATTTAGCCCTGTGGTTAAGTATGATACGATTCGTATGATATTGGCAGCAGCAGCAAAGAAACTAGTTCTCAAACAATTTGATATAAAGACAGCATTTCTTTATGGTGACCTTGATGTCAGAATTTGGTAGTCTGACTTAGTTTTAAAGTTATAGCTGATTCAAATATATAGTATGTTCATACATCCACTCGTTGCTCTTGCTCGGACAATTATAATCAAAAACATCCTTCGAGTTGTTATGTAAAAGTGTTAAAATTACCTTGGGTGGATCTCAGACCAAAAATAGCTAAAACTTCAAAACTAAGTCCGACTGTCAAATTTAGCCTACAGCATCATTTTCGGCATTCTTAACTAGTAACTACATATTTACATAGTTACGTAAAAAAAAATATACTGTACGCTTATTCAACAGTTTACAATAAAGTAAGGTTATATTCTAAGTTTAACAATAAACTCCTTACAGTTATTTTATATTTTTAAATGATATGTTATAATGATATATTTATTCATATAAAAACATTAACTATATTTTTAAACATAAACAACGACATTGGCACATAAACTGCAGTCTGGTTGATGTTTAGAGGTTGAGTAGATTGAGATGATGTAGGAATGATGTCAACATCCGATATGTGAGATCCACCAGGCACGACGACAGTAAGCTTGGAACAGTTGGCTAACGGTTTGGAATGACGGTGCATCGACGGAGACTTCGCACCGGTATTTTCCGCTACTTGACAATTCCAAAGTCCTCAGAACAACACTTTCTGCCGACTGCTATGTTCAAATGACAAATTTGCCGACCAAAATGAACCAGGTGTCTTAGAGGGAACATTCAAATGTATTTCTAACAACAAAAATAGTGTACTTTATCACCATAAAAATATGTCTCTGCTCATTTTGGTGTAGCCAAATGATATAATATAAGTTAGGTTTCTCAAATATTTTATTTTTAAATTACATTATATGCAATACATGATATATTAATATTGTGCGAGTCCTATTTTTATACCTACGTTCCGCTAGCAATATTTGATAACGATGTGCAGGGCGCCCAAACAAGTAAAAAAACTCAATACGGGAGAAAACCGAGATAGAACGCTAGAGGGCGCACTACGCTAGAAATAATTATTTACTTAAACCAGACCCGAGTACCGACTTTGAATGATATGTCTATGTACTTAGAAGTTCGACTAATTTTTCAAAACCATAATATAGCCGCTTAGGTACAACCCTTGCGATTATTAAAAACAGATCTCAAAACTTCAGGTACGTACAAGAGGACGGTGCCCCGCCCGTTCATCGCGCGACACCTGCACCACGGCCGGCCGGACTTGGAAATTTTTTTTAATATACCTACAATCGTTTTGCGTCGCTCTAAGTAGTATGGAAATCTCCGTATTGAACTGGATATAAAAAAAAAAGTCAAGTTTTTCTTAAACATTTTTTATTTTAAAATAAATTAAGTTAGATAAATTACTGTTGTGTAGTATTCCCGGCTTCTGGTTCATCTGCAAAATAAAGTACAATTAATTTCTGTTAACAAATTCAAAATTCTCAGATGATCTATTTACTATCTAAATAATTAAATTTAAATTTATCTGCAAACTCATCATGTAAGAGATTGTGTTAAAAAAATATAAATTATTTTATCTAGATAATAGATTTAATAATTGTATGTGTTCTACAGTATTGTGTATTTGAGTATTAAAATGTGTTTGAAACTTACATATTGGAGTCTTAAATGTTCTATTCCTTCCAACTCGTGTTGGTGGCCTTATTACCAGTGGCGCCCTTTGCCTATATAATAATAAGAATTATTTACTAAATGTAAATTTTATGAATCCAATACTACACAACACAGTAACCTAATCAATGACAGGTACACTAAGACGGTAAATATTTAAAATTCAATAACAATGACGACTAAGTAGTTAAGGAGTGTTCTGTGGATATACAACAACTTTTGTTTTTCATATACGAGCACCGAACATTTTTTACTGTCCATTTTTCAGAGGATAACAATTAACTTTTTTAAACATTTTGACATATCAACGAGTATTTTTTAAATTTATTTAAGATTGCCTATCTTACAAACGCTAACCTACCAAATACTATACATTATAAATAAGAATACTGGTTACTTATGGAATTTCCGGTGTACCGTTGCCCGGTGACACTATAGTAGCACTAAATAAACTAGTGGTTGTCTATTCAACCACCTTATTTTGATAAAGTGATGTTTAATAAAATATAGATGTTTTTATTGTCAATTTGAAAATAGATTAAATTTATATATTTACACAAAAATATATTCATAGGCTAATAAGTATATAATATTGTCAACAAATGCTTTTAAAATAGATTTAGTATGCTAGGTATTTGTCAGAAATTAAATTACAATCACCAAAAAGTGATCAATATAAAAGAAACACCTGTGTAGTACTTGAAAGCATCGATGCAGAATAATTGCATTCTCTATGTCTGTTGAACATAATAAATAAGCCATTAGTAATGTGCTTATTAATGTAGTTTTTATTTTTAAGTTTTCTTTGCAGTATTTGCTTGATATTTTTTCAGCTTTAGTGAAATCATTTAAAAATAAAATATTAAATTAAAGTAGGTTATACATTTATAATACTTGTGATTTGTTATTGACAATAGTTAGCTTTTTAGACACTGTACATGGTATATAACTATTCTTAAAATGTTAAATTTAGTAATTGTTGTAGACAATTTGTATTTTATTCTCTTTTATGAGTTAAATCGATATTAGCTATACGTGACCATGGGATGCTTTTAACCTTATAAACTAACATAATATTTTAAGTTTAATAAGTCTTTGATAAATAAACTAGGTAGGTATTAACATTTCAAGTTTTGTAGCGAAGTTTATGCACATTTAACAAAAGAAAAACGAAGAGAATGGGATCAAAAGGGAAGAAAAGGAATTTTCGTTGAATACTCCGAAGAAACGAAAGGATATCGATTATGCTTTGACGGAAGAGAAATTTCACTAAGCAGAGATGTAATATTCAAAGAGTCAACTAACCCATCAACAGCTACAGAAGTGGAAATCGTAAATGAAGCAGAAGAGGAAGAAATTAATTTAGTCAATACAGCTTGAAAACGTGGAAGACAAAAATGATGAAGAAGAAAAAAACTGGACGATGATAAACAGATGCCAGTAGTAGTAGAGGATCAACAACAGATGATACTCACAGACAGAGGAAAACTCAATAAACCTATTACGTATAGAGATGCACTTTTCTCAACATGCAATGACCCAGTTACATATTATAAAGAAGCTATGACAGGCAACAATGTAGACAATTGGAAGGCAGCAATGGACGACGAAGTGTTATCATTACAGAAAAATGAAACTTGGCAATCAATAGATTTACCAATAAATAATGGGCGGATATATAAAACTTAGTACAAAACAAATGAATAAGTAGATCGATTTAAAGCTAGGCTAGTTGTAAAAGGCTGTGCACAAGTTTTCGGAATAGACTACCAAGAAACATTTAGCCCTGTGGTTAAGTATGATACGATTCGTATGATATTGGCAGCAGCAGCAAAGAAACTAGTTCTCAAACAATTTGATATAAAGACAGCATTTCTTTATGGTGACCTTGATGTCAGAATTTGGTAGTCTGACTTAGTTTTAAAGTTATAGCTGATTCAAATATATAGTATGTTCATACATCCACTCGTTGCTCTTGCTCGGACAATTATAATCAAAAACATCCTTCGAGTTGTTATGTAAAAGTGTTAAAATTACCTTGGGTGGATCTCAGACCAAAAATAGCTAAAACTTCAAAACTAAGTCCGACTGTCAAATTTAGCCTACAGCATCATTTTCGGCATTCTTAACTAGTAACTACATATTTACATAGTTACGTAAAAAAAAAATATACTGTACGCTTATTCAACAGTTTACAATAAAGTAAGGTTATATTCTAAGTTTAACAATAAACTCCTTACAGTTATTTTATATTTTGAAATGATATGTTATAATGATATATTTATTCATATAAAAACATTAACTATATTTTTAAACATAAACAACGACATTGGCACATAAACTGCAGTCTGGTTGATGTTTAGAGGTTGAGTATATTGAGATGATGTAGGAATGATGTCAACATCCGATATGTGAGATCCACCAGGCACGACGACAGTAAGCTTGGAACAGTTGGCTAACGGTTTGGAATGACGGTGCATCGACGGAGACTTCGCACCGGTATTTTCCGCTACTTGACAATTCCAAAGTCCTCAGAACAACACTTTCTGCCGACTGCTATGTTCAAATGACAAATTTGCCGACCAAAATGAACCAGGTGTCTTAGAGGGAACATTCAAATGTATTTCTAACAACAAAAATAGTGTACTTTATCACCATAAAAATATGTCTCTGCTCATTTTGGTGTAGCCAAATGATATAATATAAGTTAGGTTTCTCAAATATTTTATTTTTAAATTACATTATATGCAATACATGATATATTAATATTGTGCGAGTCCTATTTTTATACCTACGTTCCGCTAGCAATATTTGATAACGATGTGCAGGGCGCCCAAACAAGTAAAAAAACTCAATACGGGAGAAAACCGAGATAGAACGCTAGAGGGCGCACTACGCTAGAAATAATTATTTACTTAAACCAGACCCGAGTACCGACTTTGAATGATATGTCTATGTACTTAGAAGTTCGACTAATTTTTCAAAACCATAATATAGCCGCTTAGGTACAACCCTTGCGATTATTAAAAACAGATCTCAAAACTTCAGGTACGTACAAGAGGACGGTGCCCCGCCCGTTCATCGCGCGACACCTGCACCACGGCCGGCCGGACTTGGAAATTTTTTTTTAATATACCTACAATCGTTTTGCGTCGCTCTAAGTAGTATGGAAATCTCCGTATTGAACTGGATATAAAAAAAAAAGTCAAGTTTTTCTTAAACATTTTTTATTTTAAAATAAATTAAGTTAGATAAATTACTGTTGTGTAGTATTCCCGGCTTCTGGTTCATCTGCAAAATAAAGTACAATTAATTTCTGTTAACAAATTCAAAATTCTCAGATGATCTATTTACTATCTAAATAATTAAATTTAAATTTATCTGCAAACTCATCATGTAAGAGATTGTGTTAAAAAAATATAAATTATTTTATCTAGATAATAGATTTAATAATTGTATGTGTTCTACAGTATTGTGTATTTGAGTATTAAAATGTGTTTGAAACTTACATATTGGAGTCTTAAATGTTCTATTCCTTCCAACTCGTGTTGGTGGCCTTATTACCAGTGGCGCCCTTTGCCTATATAATAATAAGAATTATTTACTAAATGTAAATTTTATGAATCCAATACTACACAACACAGTAACCTAATCAATGACAGGTACACTAAGACGGTAAATATTTAAAATTCAATAACAATGACGACTAAGTAGTTAAGGAGTGTTCTGTGGATATACAACAACTTTTGTTTTTCATATACGAGCACCGAACATTTTTTACTGTCCATTTTTCAGAGGATAACAATTAACTTTTTTAAACATTTTGACATATCAACGAGTATTTTTTAAATTTATTTAAGATTGCCTATCTTACAAACGCTAACCTACCAAATACTATACATTATAAATAAGAATACTGGTTACTTATGGAATTTCCGGTGTACCGTTGCCCGGTGACACTATAGTAGCACTAAATAAACTAGTGGTTGTCTATTCAACCACCTTATTTTGATAAAGTGATGTTTAATAAAATATAGATGTTTTTATTGTCAATTTGAAAATAGATTAAATTTATATATTTACACAAAAATATATTCATAGGCTAATAAGTATATAATATTGTCAACAAATGCTTTTAAAATAGATTTAGTATGCTAGGTATTTGTCAGAAATTAAATTACAATCACCAAAAAGTGATCAATATAAAAGAAACACCTGTGTAGTACTTGAAAGCATCGATGCAGAATAATTGCATTCTCTATGTCTGTTGAACATAATAAATAAGCCATTAGTAATGTGCTTATTAATGTAGTTTTTATTTTTAAGTTTTCTTTGCAGTATTTGCTTGATATTTTTTCAGCTTTAGTGAAATCATTTAAAAATAAAATATTAAATTAAAGTAGGTTATACATTTATAATACTTGTGATTTGTTATTGACAATAGTTAGCTTTTTAGACACTGTACATGGTATATAACTATTCTTAAAATGTTAAATTTAGTAATTGTTGTAGACAATTTGTATTTTATTCTCTTTTATGAGTTAAATCGATATTAGCTATACGTGACCATGGGATGCTTTTAACCTTATAAACTAACATAATATTTTAAGTTTAATAAGTCTTTGATAAATAAACTAGGTAGGTATTAACATTTCAAGTTTTGTAGCGAAGTTTATGCACATTTAACAAAAGAAAAACGAAGAGAATGGGATCAAAAGGGAAGAAAAGGAATTTTCGTTGAATACTCCGAAGAAACGAAAGGATATCGATTATGCTTTGACGGAAGAGAAATTTCACTAAGCAGAGATGTAATATTCAAAGAGTCAACTAACCCATCAACAGCTACAGAAGTGGAAATCGTAAATGAAGCAGAAGAGGAAGAAATTAATTTAGTCAATACAGCTTGAAAACGTGGAAGACAAAAATGATGAAGAAGAAAAAAACTGGACGATGATAAATAGATGCCAGTAGTAGTAGAGGATCAACAACAGATGATACTCACAGACAGAGGAAAACTCAATAAACCTATTACGTATAGAGATGCACTTTTCTCAACATGCAATGACCCAGTTACATATTATAAAGAAGCTATGACAGGCAACAATGTAGACAATTGGAAGGCAGCAATGGACGACGAAGTGTTATCATTACAGAAAAATAAAACTTGGCAATCAATAGATTTACCAATAAATAATGGGCGGATATATAAAACTTAGTACAAAACAAATGAATAAGTAGATCGATTTAAAGCTAGGCTAGTTGTAAAAGGCTGTGCACAAGTTTTCGGAATAGACTACCAAGAAACATTTAGCCCTGTGGTTAAGTATGATACGATTCGTATGATATTGGCAGCAGCAGCAAAGAAACTAGTTCTCAAACAATTTGATATAAAGACAGCATTTCTTTATGGTGACCTTGATGTCAGAATTTGGTAGTCTGACTTAGTTTTAAAGTTATAGCTGATTCAAATATATAGTATGTTCATACATCCACTCGTTGCTCTTGCTCGGACAATTATAATCAAAAACATCCTTCGAGTTGTTATGTAAAAGTGTTAAAATTACCTTGGGTGGATCTCAGACCAAAAATAGCTAAAACTTCAAAACTAAGTCCGACTGTCAAATTTAGCCTACAGCATCATTTTCGGCATTCTTAACTAGTAACTACATATTTACATAGTTACGTAAAAAAAAATATACTGTACGCTTATTCAACAGTTTACAATAAAGTAAGGTTATATTCTAAGTTTAACAATAAACTCCTTACAGTTATTTTATATTTTTAAATGATATGTTATAATGATATATTTATTCATATAAAAACATTATCTATATTTTTAAACATAAACAACGACATTGGCACATAAACTGCAGTCTGGTTGATGTTTAGAGGTTGAGTAGATTGAGATGATGTAGGAATGATGTCAACATCCGATATGTGAGATCCACCAGGCACGACGACAGTAAGCTTGGAACAGTTGGCTAACGGTTTGGAATGACGGTGCATCGACGGAGACTTCGCACCGGTATTTTCCGCTACTTGACAATTCCAAAGTCCTCAGAACAACACTTTCTGCCGACTGCTATGTTCAAATGACAAATTTGCCGACCAAAATGAACCAGGTGTCTTAGAGGGAACATTCAAATGTATTTCTAACAACAAAAATAGTGTACTTTATCACCATAAAAATATGTCTCTGCTCATTTTGGTGTAGCCAAATGATATAATATAAGTTAGGTTTCTCAAATATTTTATTTTTAAATTACATTATATGCAATACATGATATATTAATATTGTGCGAGTCCTATTTTTATACCTACGTTCCGCTAGCAATATTTGATAACGATGTGCAGGGCGCCCAAACAAGTAAAAAAACTCAATACGGGAGAAAACCGAGATAGAACGCTAGAGGGCGCACTACGCTAGAAATAATTATTTACTTAAACCAGACCCGAGTACCGACTTTGAATGATATGTCTATGTACTTAGAAGTTCGACTAATTTTTCAAAACCATAATATAGCCGCTTAGGTACAACCCTTGCGATTATTAAAAACAGATCTCAAAACTTCAGGTACGTACAAGAGGACGGTGCCCCGCCCGTTCATCGCGCGACACCTGCACCACGGCCGGCCGGACTTGGAAATTTTTTTTAATATACCTACAATCGTTTTGCGTCGCTCTAAGTAGTATGGAAATCTCCGTATTGAACTGGATATAAAAAAAAAAGTCAAGTTTTTCTTAAACATTTTTTATTTTAAAATAAATTAAGTTAGATAAATTACTGTTGTGTAGTATTCCCGGCTTCTGGTTCATCTGCAAAATAAAGTACAATTAATTTCTGTTAACAAATTCAAAATTCTCAGATGATCTATTTACTATCTAAATAATTAAATTTAAATTTATCTGCAAACTCATCATGTAAGAGATTGTGTTAAAAAAATATAAATTATTTTATCTAGATAATAGATTTAATAATTGTATGTGTTCTACAGTATTGTGTATTTGAGTATTAAAATGTGTTTGAAACTTACATATTGGAGTCTTAAATGTTCTATTCCTTCCAACTCGTGTTGGTGGCCTTATTACCAGTGGCGCCCTTTGCCTATATAATAATAAGAATTATTTACTAAATGTAAATTTTATGAATCCAATACTACACAACACAGTAACCTAATCAATGACAGGTACACTAAGACGGTAAATATTTAAAATTCAATAACAATGACGACTAAGTAGTTAAGGAGTGTTCTGTGGATATACAACAACTTTTGTTTTTCATATACGAGCACCGAACATTTTTTACTGTCCATTTTTCAGAGGATAACAATTAACTTTTTTAAACATTTTGACATATCAACGAGTATTTTTTAAATTTATTTAAGATTGCCTATCTTACAAACGCTAACCTACCAAATACTATACATTATAAATAAGAATACTGGTTACTTATGGAATTTCCGGTGTACCGTTGCCCGGTGACACTATAGTAGCACTAAATAAACTAGTGGTTGTCTATTCAACCACCTTATTTTGATAAAGTGATGTTTAATAAAATATAGATGTTTTTATTGTCAATTTGAAAATAGATTAAATTTATATATTTACACAAAAATATATTCATAGGCTAATAAGTATATAATATTGTCAACAAATGCTTTTAAAATAGATTTAGTATGCTAGGTATTTGTCAGAAATTAAATTACAATCACCAAAAAGTGATCAATATAAAAGAAACACCTGTGTAGTACTTGAAAGCATCGATGCAGAATAATTGCATTCTCTATGTCTGTTGAACATAATAAATAAGCCATTAGTAATGTGCTTATTAATGTAGTTTTTATTTTTAAGTTTTCTTTGCAGTATTTGCTTGATATTTTTTCAGCTTTAGTGAAATCATTTAAAAATAAAATATTAAATTAAAGTAGGTTATACATTTATAATACTTGTGATTTGTTATTGACAATAGTTAGCTTTTTAGACACTGTACATGGTATATAACTATTCTTAAAATGTTAAATTTAGTAATTGTTGTAGACAATTTGTATTTTATTCTCTTTTATGAGTTAAATCGATATTAGCTATACGTGACCATGGGATGCTTTTAACCTTATAAACTAACATAATATTTTAAGTTTAATAAGTCTTTGATAAATAAACTAGGTAGGTATTAACATTTCAAGTTTTGTAGCGAAGTTTATGCACATTTAACAAAAGAAAAACGAAGAGAATGGGATCAAAAGGGAAGAAAAGGAATTTTCGTTGAATACTCCGAAGAAACGAAAGGATATCGATTATGCTTTGACGGAAGAGAAATTTCACTAAGCAGAGATGTAATATTCAAAGAGTCAACTAACCCATCAACAGCTACAGAAGTGGAAATCGTAAATGAAGCAGAAGAGGAAGAAATTAATTTAGTCAATACAGCTTGAAAACGTGGAAGACAAAAATGATGAAGAAGAAAAAAACTGGACGATGATAAACAGATGCCAGTAGTAGTAGAGGATCAACAACAGATGATACTCACAGACAGAGGAAAACTCAATAAACCTATTACGTATAGAGATGCACTTTTCTCAACATGCAATGACCCAGTTACATATTATAAAGAAGCTATGACAGGCAACAATGTAGACAATTGGAAGGCAGCAATGGACGACGAAGTGTTATCATTACAGAAAAATAAAACTTGGCAATCAATAGATTTACCAATAAATAATGGGCGGATATATAAAACTTAGTACAAAACAAATGAATAAGTAGATCGATTTAAAGCTAGGCTAGTTGTAAAAGGCTGTGCACAAGTTTTCGGAATAGACTACCAAGAAACATTTAGCCCTGTGGTTAAGTATGATACGATTCGTATGATATTGGCAGCAGCAGCAAAGAAACTAGTTCTCAAACAATTTGATATAAAGACAGCATTTCTTTATGGTGACCTTGATGTCAGAATTTGGTAGTCTGACTTAGTTTTAAAGTTATAGCTGATTCAAATATATAGTATGTTCATACATCCACTCGTTGCTCTTGCTCGGACAATTATAATCAAAAACATCCTTCGAGTTGTTATGTAAAAGTGTTAAAATTACCTTGGGTGGATCTCAGACCAAAAATAGCTAAAACTTCAAAACTAAGTCCGACTGTCAAATTTAGCCTACAGCATCATTTTCGGCATTCTTAACTAGTAACTACATATTTACATAGTTACGTAAAAAAAAATATACTGTACGCTTATTCAACAGTTTACAATAAAGTAAGGTTATATTCTAAGTTTAACAATAAACTCCTTACAGTTATTTTATATTTTTAAATGATATGTTATAATGATATATTTATTCATATAAAAACATTAACTATATTTTTAAACATAAACAACGACATTGGCACATAAACTGCAGTCTGGTTGATGTTTAGAGGTTGAGTAGATTGAGATGATGTAGGAATGATGTCAACATCCGATATGTGAGATCCACCAGGCACGACGACAGTAAGCTTGGAACAGTTGGCTAACGGTTTGGAATGACGGTGCATCGACGGAGACTTCGCACCGGTATTTTCCGCTACTTGACAATTCCAAAGTCCTCAGAACAACACTTTCTGCCGACTGCTATGTTCAAATGACAAATTTGCCGACCAAAATGAACCAGGTGTCTTAGAGGGAACATTCAAATGTATTTCTAACAACAAAAATAGTGTACTTTATCACCATAAAAATATGTCTCTGCTCATTTTGGTGTAGCCAAATGATATAATATAAGTTAGGTTTCTCAAATATTTTATTTTTAAATTACATTATATGCAATACATGATATATTAATATTGTGCGAGTCCTATTTTTATACCTACGTTCCGCTAGCAATATTTGATAACGATGTGCAGGGCGCCCAAACAAGTAAAAAAACTCAATACGGGAGAAAACCGAGATAGAACGCTAGAGGGCGCACTACGCTAGAAATAATTATTTACTTAAACCAGACCCGAGTACCGACTTTGAATGATATGTCTATGTACTTAGAAGTTCGACTAATTTTTCAAAACCATAATATAGCCGCTTAGGTACAACCCTTGCGATTATTAAAAACAGATCTCAAAACTTCAGGTACGTACAAGAGGACGGTGCCCCGCCCGTTCATCGCGCGACACCTGCACCACGGCCGGCCGGACTTGGAAATTTTTTTTAATATACCTACAATCGTTTTGCGTCGCTCTAAGTAGTATGGAAATCTCCGTATTGAACTGGATATAAAAAAAAAAGTCAAGTTTTTCTTAAACATTTTTTATTTTAAAATAAATTAAGTTAGATAAATTACTGTTGTGTAGTATTCCCGGCTTCTGGTTCATCTGCAAAATAAAGTACAATTAATTTCTGTTAACAAATTCAAAATTCTCAGATGATCTATTTACTATCTAAATAATTAAATTTAAATTTATCTGCAAACTCATCATGTAAGAGATTGTGTTAAAAAAATATAAATTATTTTATCTAGATAATAGATTTAATAATTGTATGTGTTCTACAGTATTGTGTATTTGAGTATTAAAATGTGTTTGAAACTTACATATTGGAGTCTTAAATGTTCTATTCCTTCCAACTCGTGTTGGTGGCCTTATTACCAGTGGCGCCCTTTGCCTATATAATAATAAGAATTATTTACTAAATGTAAATTTTATGAATCCAATACTACACAACACAGTAACCTAATCAATGACAGGTACACTAAGACGGTAAATATTTAAAATTCAATAACAATGACGACTAAGTAGTTAAGGAGTGTTCTGTGGATATACAACAACTTTTGTTTTTCATATACGAGCACCGAACATTTTTTACTGTCCATTTTTCAGAGGATAACAATTAACTTTTTTAAACATTTTGACATATCAACGAGTATTTTTTAAATTTATTTAAGATTGCCTATCTTACAAACGCTAACCTACCAAATACTATACATTATAAATAAGAATACTGGTTACTTATGGAATTTCCGGTGTACCGTTGCCCGGTGACACTATAGTAGCACTAAATAAACTAGTGGTTGTCTATTCAACCACCTTATTTTGATAAAGTGATGTTTAATAAAATATAGATGTTTTTATTGTCAATTTGAAAATAGATTAAATTTATATATTTACACAAAAATATATTCATAGGCTAATAAGTATATAATATTGTCAACAAATGCTTTTAAAATAGATTTAGTATGCTAGGTATTTGTCAGAAATTAAATTACAATCACCAAAAAGTGATCAATATAAAAGAAACACCTGTGTAGTACTTGAAAGCATCGATGCAGAATAATTGCATTCTCTATGTCTGTTGAACATAATAAATAAGCCATTAGTAATGTGCTTTTTAATGTAGTTTTTATTTTTAAGTTTTCTTTGCAGTATTTGCTTGATATTTTTTCAGCTTTAGTGAAATCATTTAAAAATAAAATATTAAATTAAAGTAGGTTATACATTTATAATACTTGTGATTTGTTATTGACAATAGTTAGCTTTTTAGACACTGTACATGGTATATAACTATTCTTAAAATGTTAAATTTAGTAATTGTTGTAGACAATTTGTATTTTATTCTCTTTTATGAGTTAAATCGATATTAGCTATACGTGACCATGGGATGCTTTTAACCTTATAAACTAACATAATATTTTAAGTTTAATAAGTCTTTGATAAATAAACTAGGTAGGTATTAACATTTCAAGTTTTGTAGCGAAGTTTATGCACATTTAACAAAAGAAAAACGAAGAGAATGGGATCAAAAGGGAAGAAAAGGAATTTTCGTTGAATACTCCGAAGAAACGAAAGGATATCGATTATGCTTTGACGGAAGAGAAATTTCACTAAGCAGAGATGTAATATTCAAAGAGTCAACTAACCCATCAACAGCTACAGAAGTGGAAATCGTAAATGAAGCAGAAGAGGAAGAAATTAATTTAGTCAATACAGCTTGAAAACGTGGAAGACAAAAATGATGAAGAAGAAAAAAACTGGACGATGATAAACAGATGCCAGTAGTAGTAGAGGATCAACAACAGATGATACTCACAGACAGAGGAAAACTCAATAAACCTATTACGTATAGAGATGCACTTTTCTCAACATGCAATGACCCAGTTACATATTATAAAGAAGCTATGACAGGCAACAATGTAGACAATTGGAAGGCAGCAATGGACGACGAAGTGTTATCATTACAGAAAAATAAAACTTGGCAATCAATAGATTTACCAATAAATAATGGGCGGATATATAAAACTTAGTACAAAACAAATGAATAAGTAGATCGATTTAAAGCTAGGCTAGTTGTAAAAGGCTGTGCACAAGTTTTCGGAATAGACTACCAAGAAACATTTAGCCCTGTGGTTAAGTATGATACGATTCGTATGATATTGGCAGCAGCAGCAAAGAAACTAGTTCTCAAACAATTTGATATAAAGACAGCATTTCTTTATGGTGACCTTGATGTCAGAATTTGGTAGTCTGACTTAGTTTTAAAGTTATAGCTGATTCAAATATATAGTATGTTCATACATCCACTCGTTGCTCTTGCTCGGACAATTATAATCAAAAACATCCTTCGAGTTGTTATGTAAAAGTGTTAAAATTACCTTGGGTGGATCTCAGACCAAAAATAGCTAAAACTTCAAAACTAAGTCCGACTGTCAAATTTAGCCTACAGCATCATTTTCGGCATTCTTAACTAGTAACTACATATTTACATAGTTACGTAAAAAAAAAATATACTGTACGCTTATTCAACAGTTTACAATAAAGTAAGGTTATATTCTAAGTTTAACAATAAACTCCTTACAGTTATTTTATATTTTTAAATGATATGTTATAATGATATATTTATTCATATAAAAACATTAACTATATTTTTAAACATAAACAACGACATTGGCACATAAACTGCAGTCTGGTTGATGTTTAGAGGTTGAGTAGATTGAGATGATGTAGGAATGATGTCAACATCCGATATGTGAGATCCACCAGGCACGACGACAGTAAGCTTGGAACAGTTGGCTAACGGTTTGGAATGACGGTGCATCGACGGAGACTTCGCACCGGTATTTTCCGCTACTTGACAATTCCAAAGTCCTCAGAACAACACTTTCTGCCGACTGCTATGTTCAAATGACAAATTTGCCGACCAAAATGAACCAGGTGTCTTAGAGGGAACATTCAAATGTATTTCTAACAACAAAAATAGTGTACTTTATCACCATAAAAATATGTCTCTGCTCATTTTGGTGTAGCCAAATGATATAATATAAGTTAGGTTTCTCAAATATTTTATTTTTAAATTACATTATATGCAATACATGATATATTAATATTGTGCGAGTCCTATTTTTATACCTACGTTCCGCTAGCAATATTTGATAACGATGTGCAGGGCGCCCAAACAAGTAAAAAAACTCAATACGGGAGAAAACCGAGATAGAACGCTAGAGGGCGCACTACGCTAGAAATAATTATTTACTTAAACCAGACCCGAGTACCGACTTTGAATGATATGTCTATGTACTTAGAAGTTCGACTAATTTTTCAAAACCATAATATAGCCGCTTAGGTACAACCCTTGCGATTATTAAAAACAGATCTCAAAACTTCAGGTACGTACAAGAGGACGGTGCCCCGCCCGTTCATCGCGCGACACCTGCACCACGGCCGGCCGGACTTGGAAATTTTTTTTAATATACCTACAATCGTTTTGCGTCGCTCTAAGTAGTATGGAAATCTCCGTATTGAACTGGATATAAAAAAAAAAGTCAAGTTTTTCTTAAACATTTTTTATTTTAAAATAAATTAAGTTAGATAAATTACTGTTGTGTAGTATTCCCGGCTTCTGGTTCATCTGCAAAATAAAGTACAATTAATTTCTGTTAACAAATTCAAAATTCTCAGATGATCTATTTACTATCTAAATAATTAAATTTAAATTTATCTGCAAACTCATCATGTAAGAGATTGTGTTAAAAAAATATAAATTATTTTATCTAGATAATAGATTTAATAATTGTATGTGTTCTACAGTATTGTGTATTTGAGTATTAAAATGTGTTTGAAACTTACATATTGGAGTCTTAAATGTTCTATTCCTTCCAACTCGTGTTGGTGGCCTTATTACCAGTGGCGCCCTTTGCCTATATAATAATAAGAATTATTTACTAAATGTAAATTTTATGAATCCAATACTACACAACACAGTAACCTAATCAATGACAGGTACACTAAGACGGTAAATATTTAAAATTCAATAACAATGACGACTAAGTAGTTAAGGAGTGTTCTGTGGATATACAACAACTTTTGTTTTTCATATACGAGCACCGAACATTTTTTACTGTCCATTTTTCAGAGGATAACAATTAACTTTTTTAAACATTTTGACATATCAACGAGTATTTTTTAAATTTATTTAAGATTGCCTATCTTACAAACGCTAACCTACCAAATACTATACATTATAAATAAGAATACTGGTTACTTATGGAATTTCCGGTGTACCGTTGCCCGGTGACACTATAGTAGCACTAAATAAACTAGTGGTTGTCTATTCAACCACCTTATTTTGATAAAGTGATGTTTAATAAAATATAGATGTTTTTATTGTCAATTTGAAAATAGATTAAATTTATATATTTACACAAAAATATATTCATAGGCTAATAAGTATATAATATTGTCAACAAATGCTTTTAAAATAGATTTAGTATGCTAGGTATTTGTCAGAAATTAAATTACAATCACCAAAAAGTGATCAATATAAAAGAAACACCTGTGTAGTACTTGAAAGCATCGATGCAGAATAATTGCATTCTCTATGTCTGTTGAACATAATAAATAAGCCATTAGTAATGTGCTTATTAATGTAGTTTTTATTTTTAAGTTTTCTTTGCAGTATTTGCTTGATATTTTTTCAGCTTTAGTGAAATCATTTAAAAATAAAATATTAAATTAAAGTAGGTTATACATTTATAATACTTGTGATTTGTTATTGACAATAGTTAGCTTTTTAGACACTGTACATGGTATATAACTATTCTTAAAATGTTAAATTTAGTAATTGTTGTAGACAATTTGTATTTTATTCTCTTTTATGAGTTAAATCGATATTAGCTATACGTGACCATGGGATGCTTTTAACCTTATAAACTAACATAATATTTTAAGTTTAATAAGTCTTTGATAAATAAACTAGGTAGGTATTAACATTTCAAGTTTTGTAGCGAAGTTTATGCACATTTAACAAAAGAAAAACGAAGAGAATGGGATCAAAAGGGAAGAAAAGGAATTTTCGTTGAATACTCCGAAGAAACGAAAGGATATCGATTATGCTTTGACGGAAGAGAAATTTCACTAAGCAGAGATGTAATATTCAAAGAGTCAACTAACCCATCAACAGCTACAGAAGTGGAAATCGTAAATGAAGCAGAAGAGGAAGAAATTAATTTAGTCAATACAGCTTGAAAACGTGGAAGACAAAAATGATGAAGAAGAAAAAAACTGGACGATGATAAACAGATGCCAGTAGTAGTAGAGGATCAACAACAGATGATACTCACAGACAGAGGAAAACTCAATAAACCTATTACGTATAGAGATGCACTTTTCTCAACATGCAATGACCCAGTTACATATTATAAAGAAGCTATGACAGGCAACAATGTAGACAATTGGAAGGCAGCAATGGACGACGAAGTGTTATCATTACAGAAAAATAAAACTTGGCAATCAATAGATTTACCAATAAATAATGGGCGGATATATAAAACTTAGTACAAAACAAATGAATAAGTAGATCGATTTAAAGCTAGGCTAGTTGTAAAAGGCTGTGCACAAGTTTTCGGAATAGACTACCAAGAAACATTTAGCCCTGTGGTTAAGTATGATACGATTCGTATGATATTGGCAGCAGCAGCAAAGAAACTAGTTCTCAAACAATTTGATATAAAGACAGCATTTCTTTATGGTGACCTTGATGTCAGAATTTGGTAGTCTGACTTAGTTTTAAAGTTATAGCTGATTCAAATATATAGTATGTTCATACATCCACTCGTTGCTCTTGCTCGGACAATTATAATCAAAAACATCCTTCGAGTTGTTATGTAAAAGTGTTAAAATTACCTTGGGTGGATCTCAGACCAAAAATAGCTAAAACTTCAAAACTAAGTCCGACTGTCAAATTTAGCCTACAGCATCATTTTCGGCATTCTTAACTAGTAACTACATATTTACATAGTTACGTAAAAAAAAATATACTGTACGCTTATTCAACAGTTTACAATAAAGTAAGGTTATATTCTAAGTTTAACAATAAACTCCTTACAGTTATTTTATATTTTTAAATGATATGTTATAATGATATATTTATTCATATAAAAACATTAACTATATTTTTAAACATAAACAACGACATTGGCACATAAACTGCAGTCTGGTTGATGTTTAGAGGTTGAGTAGATTGAGATGATGTAGGAATGATGTCAACATCCGATATGTGAGATCCACCAGGCACGACGACAGTAAGCTTGGAACAGTTGGCTAACGGTTTGGAATGACGGTGCATCGACGGAGACTTCGCACCGGTATTTTCCGCTACTTGACAATTCCAAAGTCCTCAGAACAACACTTTCTGCCGACTGCTATGTTCAAATGACAAATTTGCCGACCAAAATGAACCAGGTGTCTTAGAGGGAACATTCAAATGTATTTCTAACAACAAAAATAGTGTACTTTATCACCATAAAAATATGTCTCTGCTCATTTTGGTGTAGCCAAATGATATAATATAAGTTAGGTTTCTCAAATATTTTATTTTTAAATTACATTATATGCAATACATGATATATTAATATTGTGCGAGTCCTATTTTTATACCTACGTTCCGCTAGCAATATTTGATAACGATGTGCAGGGCGCCCAAACAAGTAAAAAAACTCAATACGGGAGAAAACCGAGATAGAACGCTAGAGGGCGCACTACGCTAGAAATAATTATTTACTTAAACCAGACCCGAGTACCGACTTTGAATGATATGTCTATGTACTTAGAAGTTCGACTAATTTTTCAAAACCATAATATAGCCGCTTAGGTACAACCCTTGCGATTATTAAAAACAGATCTCAAAACTTCAGGTACGTACAAGAGGACGGTGCCCCGCCCGTTCATCGCGCGACACCTGCACCACGGCCGGCCGGACTTGGAAATTTTTTTTAATATACCTACAATCGTTTTGCGTCGCTCTAAGTAGTATGGAAATCTCCGTATTGAACTGGATATAAAAAAAAAAGTCAAGTTTTTCTTAAACATTTTTTATTTTAAAATAAATTAAGTTAGATAAATTACTGTTGTGTAGTATTCCCGGCTTCTGGTTCATCTGCAAAATAAAGTACAATTAATTTCTGTTAACAAATTCAAAATTCTCAGATGATCTATTTACTATCTAAATAATTAAATTTAAATTTATCTGCAAACTCATCATGTAAGAGATTGTGTTAAAAAAATATAAATTATTTTATCTAGATAATAGATTTAATAATTGTATGTCTTCTACAGTATTGTGTATTTGAGTATTAAAATGTGTTTGAAACTTACATATTGGAGTCTTAAATGTTCTATTCCTTCCAACTCGTGTTGGTGGCCTTATTACCAGTGGCGCCCTTTGCCTATATAATAATAAGAATTATTTACTAAATGTAAATTTTATGAATCCAATACTACACAACACAGTAACCTAATCAATGACAGGTACACTAAGACGGTAAATATTTAAAATTCAATAACAATGACGACTAAGTAGTTAAGGAGTGTTCTGTGGATATACAACAACTTTTGTTTTTCATATACGAGCACCGAACATTTTTTACTGTCCATTTTTCAGAGGATAACAATTAACTTTTTTAAACATTTTGACATATCAACGAGTATTTTTTAAATTTATTTAAGATTGCCTATCTTACAAACGCTAACCTACCAAATACTATACATTATAAATAAGAATACTGGTTACTTATGGAATTTCCGGTGTACCGTTGCCCGGTGACACTATAGTAGCACTAAATAAACTAGTGGTTGTCTATTCAACCACCTTATTTTGATAAAGTGATGTTTAATAAAATATAGATGTTTTTATTGTCAATTTGAAAATAGATTAAATTTATATATTTACACAAAAATATATTCATAGGCTAATAAGTATATAATATTGTCAACAAATGCTTTTAAAATAGATTTAGTATGCTAGGTATTTGTCAGAAATTAAATTACAATCACCAAAAAGTGATCAATATAAAAGAAACACCTGTGTAGTACTTGAAAGCATCGATGCAGAATAATTGCATTCTCTATGTCTGTTGAACATAATAAATAAGCCATTAGTAATGTGCTTTTTAATGTAGTTTTTATTTTTAAGTTTTCTTTGCAGTATTTGCTTGATATTTTTTCAGCTTTAGTGAAATCATTTAAAAATAAAATATTAAATTAAAGTAGGTTATACATTTATAATACTTGTGATTTGTTATTGACAATAGTTAGCTTTTTAGACACTGTACATGGTATATAACTATTCTTAAAATGTTAAATTTAGTAATTGTTGTAGACAATTTGTATTTTATTCTCTTTTATGAGTTAAATCGATATTAGCTATACGTGACCATGGGATGCTTTTAACCTTATAAACTAACATAATATTTTAAGTTTAATAAGTCTTTGATAAATAAACTAGGTAGGTATTAACATTTCAAGTTTTGTAGCGAAGTTTATGCACATTTAACAAAAGAAAAACGAAGAGAATGGGATCAAAAGGGAAGAAAAGGAATTTTCGTTGAATACTCCGAAGAAACGAAAGGATATCGATTATGCTTTGACGGAAGAGAAATTTCACTAAGCAGAGATGTAATATTCAAAGAGTCAACTAACCCATCAACAGCTACAGAAGTGGAAATCGTAAATGAAGCAGAAGAGGAAGAAATTAATTTAGTCAATACAGCTTGAAAACGTGGAAGACAAAAATGATGAAGAAGAAAAAAACTGGACGATGATAAACAGATGCCAGTAGTAGTAGAGGATCAACAACAGATGATACTCACAGACAGAGGAAAACTCAATAAACCTATTACGTATAGAGATGCACTTTTCTCAACATGCAATGACCCAGTTACATATTATAAAGAAGCTATGACAGGCAACAATGTAGACAATTGGAAGGCAGCAATGGACGACGAAGTGTTATCATTACAGAAAAATAAAACTTGGCAATCAATAGATTTACCAATAAATAATGGGCGGATATATAAAACTTAGTACAAAACAAATGAATAAGTAGATCGATTTAAAGCTAGGCTAGTTGTAAAAGGCTGTGCACAAGTTTTCGGAATAGACTACCAAGAAACATTTAGCCCTGTGGTTAAGTATGATACGATTCGTATGATATTGGCAGCAGCAGCAAAGAAACTAGTTCTCAAACAATTTGATATAAAGACAGCATTTCTTTATGGTGACCTTGATGTCAGAATTTGGTAGTCTGACTTAGTTTTAAAGTTATAGCTGATTCAAATATATAGTATGTTCATACATCCACTCGTTGCTCTTGCTCGGACAATTATAATCAAAAACATCCTTCGAGTTGTTATGTAAAAGTGTTAAAATTACCTTGGGTGGATCTCAGACCAAAAATAGCTAAAACTTCAAAACTAAGTCCGACTGTCAAATTTAGCCTACAGCATCATTTTCGGCATTCTTAACTAGTAACTACATATTTACATAGTTACGTAAAAAAAAATATACTGTACGCTTATTCAACAGTTTACAATAAAGTAAGGTTATATTCTAAGTTTAACAATAAACTCCTTACAGTTATTTTATATTTTTAAATGATATGTTATAATGATATATTTATTCATATAAAAACATTAACTATATTTTTAAACATAAACAACGACATTGGCACATAAACTGCAGTCTGGTTGATGTTTAGAGGTTGAGTAGATTGAGATGATGTAGGAATGATGTCAACATCCGATATGTGAGATCCACCAGGCACGACGACAGTAAGCTTGGAACAGTTGGCTAACGGTTTGGAATGACGGTGCATCGACGGAGACTTCGCACCGGTATTTTCCGCTACTTGACAATTCCAAAGTCCTCAGAACAACACTTTCTGCCGACTGCTATGTTCAAATGACAAATTTGCCGACCAAAATGAACCAGGTGTCTTAGAGGGAACATTCAAATGTATTTCTAACAACAAAAATAGTGTACTTTATCACCATAAAAATATGTCTCTGCTCATTTTGGTGTAGCCAAATGATATAATATAAGTTAGGTTTCTCAAATATTTTATTTTTAAATTACATTATATGCAATACATGATATATTAATATTGTGCGAGTCCTATTTTTATACCTACGTTCCGCTAGCAATATTTGATAACGATGTGCAGGGCGCCCAAACAAGTAAAAAAACTCAATACGGGAGAAAACCGAGATAGAACGCTAGAGGGCGCACTACGCTAGAAATAATTATTTACTTAAACCAGACCCGAGTACCGACTTTGAATGATATGTCTATGTACTTAGAAGTTCGACTAATTTTTCAAAACCATAATATAGCCGCTTAGGTACAACCCTTGCGATTATTAAAAACAGATCTCAAAACTTCAGGTACGTACAAGAGGACGGTGCCCCGCCCGTTCATCGCGCGACACCTGCACCACGGCCGGCCGGACTTGGAAATTTTTTTTAATATACCTACAATCGTTTTGCGTCGCTCTAAGTAGTATGGAAATCTCCGTATTGAACTGGATATAAAAAAAAAAGTCAAGTTTTTCTTAAACATTTTTTATTTTAAAATAAATTAAGTTAGATAAATTACTGTTGTGTAGTATTCCCGGCTTCTGGTTCATCTGCAAAATAAAGTACAATTAATTTCTGTTAACAAATTCAAAATTCTCAGATGATCTATTTACTATCTAAATAATTAAATTTAAATTTATCTGCAAACTCATCATGTAAGAGATTGTGTTAAAAAAATATAAATTATTTTATCTAGATAATAGATTTAATAATTGTATGTGTTCTACAGTATTGTGTATTTGAGTATTAAAATGTGTTTGAAACTTACATATTGGAGTCTTAAATGTTCTATTCCTTCCAACTCGTGTTGGTGGCCTTATTACCAGTGGCGCCCTTTGCCTATATAATAATAAGAATTATTTACTAAATGTAAATTTTATGAATCCAATACTACACAACACAGTAACCTAATCAATGACAGGTACACTAAGACGGTAAATATTTAAAATTCAATAACAATGACGACTAAGTAGTTAAGGAGTGTTCTGTGGATATACAACAACTTTTGTTTTTCATATACGAGCACCGAACATTTTTTACTGTCCATTTTTCAGAGGATAACAATTAACTTTTTTAAACATTTTGACATATCAACGAGTATTTTTTAAATTTATTTAAGATTGCCTATCTTACAAACGCTAACCTACCAAATACTATACATTATAAATAAGAATACTGGTTACTTATGGAATTTCCGGTGTACCGTTGCCCGGTGACACTATAGTAGCACTAAATAAACTAGTGGTTGTCTATTCAACCACCTTATTTTGATAAAGTGATGTTTAATAAAATATAGATGTTTTTATTGTCAATTTGAAAATAGATTAAATTTATATATTTACACAAAAATATATTCATAGGCTAATAAGTATATAATATTGTCAACAAATGCTTTTAAAATAGATTTAGTATGCTAGGTATTTGTCAGAAATTAAATTACAATCACCAAAAAGTGATCAATATAAAAGAAACACCTGTGTAGTACTTGAAAGCATCGATGCAGAATAATTGCATTCTCTATGTCTGTTGAACATAATAAATAAGCCATTAGTAATGTGCTTTTTAATGTAGTTTTTATTTTTAAGTTTTCTTTGCAGTATTTGCTTGATATTTTTTCAGCTTTAGTGAAATCATTTAAAAATAAAATATTAAATTAAAGTAGGTTATACATTTATAATACTTGTGATTTGTTATTGACAATAGTTAGCTTTTTAGACACTGTACATGGTATATAACTATTCTTAAAATGTTAAATTTAGTAATTGTTGTAGACAATTTGTATTTTATTCTCTTTTATGAGTTAAATCGATATTAGCTATACGTGACCATGGGATGCTTTTAACCTTATAAACTAACATAATATTTTAAGTTTAATAAGTCTTTGATAAATAAACTAGGTAGGTATTAACATTTCAAGTTTTGTAGCGAAGTTTATGCACATTTAACAAAAGAAAAACGAAGAGAATGGGATCAAAAGGGAAGAAAAGGAATTTTCGTTGAATACTCCGAAGAAACGAAAGGATATCGATTATGCTTTGACGGAAGAGAAATTTCACTAAGCAGAGATGTAATATTCAAAGAGTCAACTAACCCATCAACAGCTACAGAAGTGGAAATCGTAAATGAAGCAGAAGAGGAAGAAATTAATTTAGTCAATACAGCTTGAAAACGTGGAAGACAAAAATGATGAAGAAGAAAAAAACTGGACGATGATAAACAGTTGCCAGTAGTAGTAGAGGATCAACAACAGATGATACTCACAGACAGAGGAAAACTCAATAAACCTATTACGTATAGAGATGCACTTTTCTCAACATGCAATGACCCAGTTACATATTATAAAGAAGCTATGACAGGCAACAATGTAGACAATTGGAAGGCAGCAATGGACGACGAAGTGTTATCATTACAGAAAAATAAAACTTGGCAATCAATAGATTTACCAATAAATAATGGGCGGATATATAAAACTTAGTACAAAACAAATGAATAAGTAGATCGATTTAAAGCTAGGCTAGTTGTAAAAGGCTGTGCACAAGTTTTCGGAATAGACTACCAAGAAACATTTAGCCCTGTGGTTAAGTATGATACGATTCGTATGATATTGGCAGCAGCAGCAAAGAAACTAGTTCTCAAACAATTTGATATAAAGACAGCATTTCTTTATGGTGACCTTGATGTCAGAATTTGGTAGTCTGACTTAGTTTTAAAGTTATAGCTGATTCAAATATATAGTATGTTCATACATCCACTCGTTGCTCTTGCTCGGACAATTATAATCAAAAACATCCTTCGAGTTGTTATGTAAAAGTGTTAAAATTACCTTGGGTGGATCTCAGACCAAAAATAGCTAAAACTTCAAAACTAAGTCCGACTGTCAAATTTAGCCTACAGCATCATTTTCGGCATTCTTAACTAGTAACTACATATTTACATAGTTACGTAAAAAAAAATATACTGTACGCTTATTCAACAGTTTACAATAAAGTAAGGTTATATTCTAAGTTTAACAATAAACTCCTTACAGTTATTTTATATTTTTAAATGATATGTTATAATGATATATTTATTCATATAAAAACATTAACTATATTTTTAAACATAAACAACGACATTGGCACATAAACTGCAGTCTGGTTGATGTTTAGAGGTTGAGTAGATTGAGATGATGTAGGAATGATGTCAACATCCGATATGTGAGATCCACCAGGCACGACGACAGTAAGCTTGGAACAGTTGGCTAACGGTTTGGAATGACGGTGCATCGACGGAGACTTCGCACCGGTATTTTCCGCTACTTGACAATTCCAAAGTCCTCAGAACAACACTTTCTGCCGACTGCTATGTTCAAATGACAAATTTGCCGACCAAAATGAACCAGGTGTCTTAGAGGGAACATTCAAATGTATTTCTAACAACAAAAATAGTGTACTTTATCACCATAAAAATATGTCTCTGCTCATTTTGGTGTAGCCAAATGATATAATATAAGTTAGGTTTCTCAAATATTTTATTTTTAAATTACATTATATGCAATACATGATATATTAATATTGTGCGAGTCCTATTTTTATACCTACGTTCCGCTAGCAATATTTGATAACGATGTGCAGGGCGCCCAAACAAGTAAAAAAACTCAATACGGGAGAAAACCGAGATAGAACGCTAGAGGGCGCACTACGCTAGAAATAATTATTTACTTAAACCAGACCCGAGTACCGACTTTGAATGATATGTCTATGTACTTAGAAGTTCGACTAATTTTTCAAAACCATAATATAGCCGCTTAGGTACAACCCTTGCGATTATTAAAAACAGATCTCAAAACTTCAGGTACGTACAAGAGGACGGTGCCCCGCCCGTTCATCGCGCGACACCTGCACCACGGCCGGCCGGACTTGGAAATTTTTTTTAATATACCTACAATCGTTTTGCGTCGCTCTAAGTAGTATGGAAATCTCCGTATTGAACTGGATATAAAAAAAAAAGTCAAGTTTTTCTTAAACATTTTTTATTTTAAAATAAATTAAGTTAGATAAATTACTGTTGTGTAGTATTCCCGGCTTCTGGTTCATCTGCAAAATAAAGTACAATTAATTTCTGTTAACAAATTCAAAATTCTCAGATGATCTATTTACTATCTAAATAATTAAATTTAAATTTATCTGCAAACTCATCATGTAAGAGATTGTGTTAAAAAAATATAAATTATTTTATCTAGATAATAGATTTAATAATTGTATGTGTTCTACAGTATTGTGTATTTGAGTATTAAAATGTGTTTGAAACTTACATATTGGAGTCTTAAATGTTCTATTCCTTCCAACTCGTGTTGGTGGCCTTATTACCAGTGGCGCCCTTTGCCTATATAATAATAAGAATTATTTACTAAATGTAAATTTTATGAATCCAATACTACACAACACAGTAACCTAATCAATGACAGGTACACTAAGACGGTAAATATTTAAAATTCAATAACAATGACGACTAAGTAGTTAAGGAGTGTTCTGTGGATATACAACAACTTTTGTTTTTCATATACGAGCACCGAACATTTTTTACTGTCCATTTTTCAGAGGATAACAATTAACTTTTTTAAACATTTTGACATATCAACGAGTATTTTTTAAATTTATTTAAGATTGCCTATCTTACAAACGCTAACCTACCAAATACTATACATTATAAATAAGAATACTGGTTACTTATGGAATTTCCGGTGTACCGTTGCCCGGTGACACTATAGTAGCACTAAATAAACTAGTGGTTGTCTATTCAACCACCTTATTTTGATAAAGTGATGTTTAATAAAATATAGATGTTTTTATTGTCAATTTGAAAATAGATTAAATTTATATATTTACACAAAAATATATTCATAGGCTAATAAGTATATAATATTGTCAACAAATGCTTTTAAAATAGATTTAGTATGCTAGGTATTTGTCAGAAATTAAATTACAATCACCAAAAAATGATCAATATAAAAGAAACACCTGTGTAGTACTTGAAAGCATCGATGCAGAATAATTGCATTCTCTATGTCTGTTGAACATAATAAATAAGCCATTAGTAATGTGCTTTTTAATGTAGTTTTTATTTTTAAGTTTTCTTTGCAGTATTTGCTTGATATTTTTTCAGCTTTAGTGAAATCATTTAAAAATAAAATATTAAATTAAAGTAGGTTATACATTTATAATACTTGTGATTTGTTATTGACAATAGTTAGCTTTTTAGACACTGTACATGGTATATAACTATTCTTAAAATGTTAAATTTAGTAATTGTTGTAGACAATTTGTATTTTATTCTCTTTTATGAGTTAAATCGATATTAGCTATACGTGACCATGGGATGCTTTTAACCTTATAAACTAACATAATATTTTAAGTTTAATAAGTCTTTGATAAATAAACTAGGTAGGTATTAACATTTCAAGTTTTGTAGCGAAGTTTATGCACATTTAACAAAAGAAAAACGAAGAGAATGGGATCAAAAGGGAAGAAAAGGAATTTTCGTTGAATACTCCGAAGAAACGAAAGGATATCGATTATGCTTTGACGGAAGAGAAATTTCACTAAGCAGAGATGTAATATTCAAAGAGTCAACTAACCCATCAACAGCTACAGAAGTGGAAATCGTAAATGAAGCAGAAGAGGAAGAAATTAATTTAGTCAATACAGCTTGAAAACGTGGAAGACAAAAATGATGAAGAAGAAAAAAACTGGACGATGATAAACAGATGCCAGTAGTAGTAGAGGATCAACAACAGATGATACTCACAGACAGAGGAAAACTCAATAAACCTATTACGTATAGAGATGCACTTTTCTCAACATGCAATGACCCAGTTACATATTATAAAGAAGCTATGACAGGCAACAATGTAGACAATTGGAAGGCAGCAATGGACGACGAAGTGTTATCATTACAGAAAAATAAAACTTGGCAATCAATAGATTTACCAATAAATAATGGGCGGATATATAAAACTTAGTACAAAACAAATGAATAAGTAGATCGATTTAAAGCTAGGCTAGTTGTAAAAGGCTGTGCACAAGTTTTAGGAATAGACTACCAAGAAACATTTAGCCCTGTGGTTAAGTATGATACGATTCGTATGATATTGGCAGCAGCAGCAAAGAAACTAGTTCTCAAACAATTTGATATAAAGACAGCATTTCTTTATGGTGACCTTGATGTCAGAATTTGGTAGTCTGACTTAGTTTTAAAGTTATAGCTGATTCAAATATATAGTATGTTCATACATCCACTCGTTGCTCTTGCTCGGACAATTATAATCAAAAACATCCTTCGAGTTGTTATGTAAAAGTGTTAAAATTACCTTGGGTGGATCTCAGACCAAAAATAGCTAAAACTTCAAAACTAAGTCCGACTGTCAAATTTAGCCTACAGCATCATTTTCGGCATTCTTAACTAGTAGTAACTACATATTTACATAGTTACGTAAAAAAAAATATACTGTACGCTTATTCAACAGTTTACAATAAAGTAAGGTTATATTCTAAGTTTAACAATAAACTCCTTACAGTTATTTTATATTTTTAAATGATATGTTATAATGATATATTTATTCATATAAAAACATTAATTATATTTTTAAACATAAACAACGACATTGGCACATAAACTGCAGTCTGGTTGATGTTTAGAGGTTGAGTAGATTGAGATGATGTAGGAATGATGTCAACATCCGATATGTGAGATCCACCAGGCACGACGACAGTAAGCTTGGAACAGTTGGCTAACGGTTTGGAATGACGGTGCATCGACGGAGACTTCGCACCGGTATTTTCCGCTACTTGACAATTCCAAAGTCCTCAGAACAACACTTTCTGCCGACTGCTATGTTCAAATGACAAATTTGCCGACCAAAATGAACCAGGTGTCTTAGAGGGAACATTCAAATGTATTTCTAACAACAAAAATAGTGTACTTTATCACCATAAAAATATGTCTCTGCTCATTTTGGTGTAGCCAAATGATATAATATAAGTTAGGTTTCTCAAATATTTTATTTTTAAATTACATTATATGCAATACATGATATATTAATATTGTGCGAGTCCTATTTTTATACCTACGTTCCGCTAGCAATATTTGATAACGATGTGCAGGGCGCCCAAACAAGTAAAAAAACTCAATACGGGAGAAAACCGAGATAGAACGCTAGAGGGCGCACTACGCTAGAAATAATTATTTACTTAAACCAGACCCGAGTACCGACTTTGAATGATATGTCTATGTACTTAGAAGTTCGACTAATTTTTCAAAACCATAATATAGCCGCTTAGGTACAACCCTTGCGATTATTAAAAACAGATCTCAAAACTTCAGGTACGTACAAGAGGACGGTGCCCCGCCCGTTCATCGCGCGACACCTGCACCACGGCCGGCCGGACTTGGAAATTTTTTTTAATATACCTACAATCGTTTTGCGTCGCTCTAAGTAGTATGGAAATCTCCGTATTGAACTGGATATAAAAAAAAAAGTCAAGTTTTTCTTAAACATTTTTTATTTTAAAATAAATTAAGTTAGATAAATTACTGTTGTGTAGTATTCCCGGCTTCTGGTTCATCTGCAAAATAAAGTACAATTAATTTCTGTTAACAAATTCAAAATTCTCAGATGATCTATTTACTATCTAAATAATTAAATTTAAATTTATCTGCAAACTCATCATGTAAGAGATTGTGTTAAAAAAATATAAATTATTTTATCTAGATAATAGATTTAATAATTGTATGTGTTCTACAGTATTGTGTATTTGAGTATTAAAATGTGTTTGAAACTTACATATTGGAGTCTTAAATGTTCTATTCCTTCCAACTCGTGTTGGTGGCCTTATTACCAGTGGCGCCCTTTGCCTATATAATAATAAGAATTATTTACTAAATGTAAATTTTATGAATCCAATACTACACAACACAGTAACCTAATCAATGACAGGTACACTAAGACGGTAAATATTTAAAATTCAATAACAATGACGACTAAGTAGTTAAGGAGTGTTCTGTGGATATACAACAACTTTTGTTTTTCATATACGAGCACCGAACATTTTTTACTGTCCATTTTTCAGAGGATAACAATTAACTTTTTTAAACATTTTGACATATCAACGAGTATTTTTTAAATTTATTTAAGATTGCCTATCTTACAAACGCTAACCTACCAAATACTATACATTATAAATAAGAATACTGGTTACTTATGGAATTTCCGGTGTACCGTTGCCCGGTGACACTATAGTAGCACTAAATAAACTAGTGGTTGTCTATTCAACCACCTTATTTTGATAAAGTGATGTTTAATAAAATATAGATGTTTTTATTGTCAATTTGAAAATAGATTAAATTTATATATTTACACAAAAATATATTCATAGGCTAATAAGTATATAATATTGTCAACAAATGCTTTTAAAATAGATTTAGTATGCTAGGTATTTGTCAGAAATTAAATTACAATCACCAAAAAGTGATCAATATAAAAGAAACACCTGTGTAGTACTTGAAAGCATCGATGCAGAATAATTGCATTCTCTATGTCTGTTGAACATAATAAATAAGCCATTAGTAATGTGCTTATTAATGTAGTTTTTATTTTTAAGTTTTCTTTGCAGTATTTGCTTGATATTTTTTCAGCTTTAGTGAAATCATTTAAAAATAAAATATTAAATTAAAGTAGGTTATACATTTATAATACTTGTGATTTGTTATTGACAATAGTTAGCTTTTTAGACACTGTACATGGTATATAACTATTCTTAAAATGTTAAATTTAGTAATTGTTGTAGACAATTTGTATTTTATTCTCTTTTATGAGTTAAATCGATATTAGCTATACGTGACCATGGGATGCTTTTAACCTTATAAACTAACATAATATTTTAAGTTTAATAAGTCTTTGATAAATAAACTAGGTAGGTATTAACATTTCAAGTTTTGTAGCGAAGTTTATGCACATTTAACAAAAGAAAAACGAAGAGAATGGGATCAAAAGGGAAGAAAAGGAATTTTCGTTGAATACTCCGAAGAAACGAAAGGATATCGATTATGCTTTGACGGAAGAGAAATTTCACTAAGCAGAGATGTAATATTCAAAGAGTCAACTAACCCATCAACAGCTACAGAAGTGGAAATCGTAAATGAAGCAGAAGAGGAAGAAATTAATTTAGTCAATACAGCTTGAAAACGTGGAAGACAAAAATGATGAAGAAGAAAAAAACTGGACGATGATAAACAGATGCCAGTAGTAGTAGAGGATCAACAACAGATGATACTCACAGACAGAGGAAAACTCAATAAACCTATTACGTATAGAGATGCACTTTTCTCAACATGCAATGACCCAGTTACATATTATAAAGAAGCTATGACAGGCAACAATGTAGACAATTGGAAGGCAGCAATGGACGACGAAGTGTTATCATTACAGAAAAATAAAACTTGGCAATCAATAGATTTACCAATAAATAATGGGCGGATATATAAAACTTAGTACAAAACAAATGAATAAGTAGATCGATTTAAAGCTAGGCTAGTTGTAAAAGGCTGTGCACAAGTTTTCGGAATAGACTACCAAGAAACATTTAGCCCTGTGGTTAAGTATGATACGATTCGTATGATATTGGCAGCAGCAGCAAAGAAACTAGTTCTCAAACAATTTGATATAAAGACAGCATTTCTTTATGGTGACCTTGATGTCAGAATTTGGTAGTCTGACTTAGTTTTAAAGTTATAGCTGATTCAAATATATAGTATGTTCATACATCCACTCGTTGCTCTTGCTCGGACAATTATAATCAAAAACATCCTTCGAGTTGTTATGTAAAAGTGTTAAAATTACCTTGGGTGGATCTCAGACCAAAAATAGCTAAAACTTCAAAACTAAGTCCGACTGTCAAATTTAGCCTACAGCATCATTTTCGGCATTCTTAACTAGTAACTACATATTTACATAGTTACGTAAAAAAAAAATATACTGTACGCTTATTCAACAGTTTACAATAAAGTAAGGTTATATTCTAAGTTTAACAATAAACTCCTTACAGTTATTTTATATTTTTAAATGATATGTTATAATGATATATTTATTCATATAAAAACATTAACTATATTTTTAAACATAAACAACGACATTGGCACATAAACTGCAGTCTGGTTGATGTTTAGAGGTTGAGTAGATTGAGATGATGTAGGAATGATGTCAACATCCGATATGTGAGATCCACCAGGCACGACGACAGTAAGCTTGGAACAGTTGGCTAACGGTTTGGAATGACGGTGCATCGACGGAGACTTCGCACCGGTATTTTCCGCTACTTGACAATTCCAAAGTCCTCAGAACAACACTTTCTGCCGACTGCTATGTTCAAATGACAAATTTGCCGACCAAAATGAACCAGGTGTCTTAGAGGGAACATTCAAATGTATTTCTAACAACAAAAATAGTGTACTTTATCACCATAAAAATATGTCTCTGCTCATTTTGGTGTAGCCAAATGATATAATATAAGTTAGGTTTCTCAAATATTTTATTTTTAAATTACATTATATGCAATACATGATATATTAATATTGTGCGAGTCCTATTTTTATACCTACGTTCCGCTAGCAATATTTGATAACGATGTGCAGGGCGCCCAAACAAGTAAAAAAACTCAATACGGGAGAAAACCGAGATAGAACGCTAGAGGGCGCACTACGCTAGAAATAATTATTTACTTAAACCAGACCCGAGTACCGACTTTGAATGATATGTCTATGTACTTAGAAGTTCGACTAATTTTTCAAAACCATAATATAGCCGCTTAGGTACAACCCTTGCGATTATTAAAAACAGATCTCAAAACTTCAGGTACGTACAAGAGGACGGTGCCCCGCCCGTTCATCGCGCGACACCTGCACCACGGCCGGCCGGACTTGGAAATTTTTTTTAATATACCTACAATCGTTTTGCGTCGCTCTAAGTAGTATGGAAATCTCCGTATTGAACTGGATATAAAAAAAAAAGTCAAGTTTTTCTTAAACATTTTTTATTTTAAAATAAATTAAGTTAGATAAATTACTGTTGTGTAGTATTCCCGGCTTCTGGTTCATCTGCAAAATAAAGTACAATTAATTTCTGTTAACAAATTCAAAATTCTCAGATGATCTATTTACTATCTAAATAATTAAATTTAAATTTATCTGCAAACTCATCATGTAAGAGATTGTGTTAAAAAAATATAAATTATTTTATCTAGATAATAGATTTAATAATTGTATGTGTTCTACAGTATTGTGTATTTGAGTATTAAAATGTGTTTGAAACTTACATATTGGAGTCTTAAATGTTCTATTCCTTCCAACTCGTGTTGGTGGCCTTATTACCAGTGGCGCCCTTTGCCTATATAATAATAAGAATTATTTACTAAATGTAAATTTTATGAATCCAATACTACACAACACAGTAACCTAATCAATGACAGGTACACTAAGACGGTAAATATTTAAAATTCAATAACAATGACGACTAAGTAGTTAAGGAGTGTTCTGTGGATATACAACAACTTTTGTTTTTCATATACGAGCACCGAACATTTTTTACTGTCCATTTTTCAGAGGATAACAATTAACTTTTTTAAACATTTTGACATATCAACGAGTATTTTTTAAATTTATTTAAGATTGCCTATCTTACAAACGCTAACCTACCAAATACTATACATTATAAATAAGAATACTGGTTACTTATGGAATTTCCGGTGTACCGTTGCCCGGTGACACTATAGTAGCACTAAATAAACTAGTGGTTGTCTATTCAACCACCTTATTTTGATAAAGTGATGTTTAATAAAATATAGATGTTTTTATTGTCAATTTGAAAATAGATTAAATTTATATATTTACACAAAAATATATTCATAGGCTAATAAGTATATAATATTGTCAACAAATGCTTTTAAAATAGATTTAGTATGCTAGGTATTTGTCAGAAATTAAATTACAATCACCAAAAAGTGATCAATATAAAAGAAACACCTGTGTAGTACTTGAAAGCATCGATGCAGAATAATTGCATTCTCTATGTCTGTTGAACATAATAAATAAGCCATTAGTAATGTGCTTTTTAATGTAGTTTTTATTTTTAAGTTTTCTTTGCAGTATTTGCTTGATATTTTTTCAGCTTTAGTGAAATCATTTAAAAATAAAATATTAAATTAAAGTAGGTTATACATTTATAATACTTGTGATTTGTTATTGACAATAGTTAGCTTTTTAGACACTGTACATGGTATATAACTATTCTTAAAATGTTAAATTTAGTAATTGTTGTAGACAATTTGTATTTTATTCTCTTTTATGAGTTAAATCGATATTAGCTATACGTGACCATGGGATGCTTTTAACCTTATAAACTAACATAATATTTTAAGTTTAATAAGTCTTTGATAAATAAACTAGGTAGGTATTAACATTTCAAGTTTTGTAGCGAAGTTTATGCACATTTAACAAAAGAAAAACGAAGAGAATGGGATCAAAAGGGAAGAAAAGGAATTTTCGTTGAATACTCCGAAGAAACGAAAGGATATCGATTATGCTTTGACGGAAGAGAAATTTCACTAAGCAGAGATGTAATATTCAAAGAGTCAACTAACCCATCAACAGCTACAGAAGTGGAAATCGTAAATGAAGCAGAAGAGGAAGAAATTAATTTAGTCAATACAGCTTGAAAACGTGGAAGACAAAAATGATGAAGAAGAAAAAAAACTGGACGATGATAAACAGATGCCAGTAGTAGTAGAGGATCAACAACAGATGATACTCACAGACAGAGGAAAACTCAATAAACCTATTACGTATAGAGATGCACTTTTCTCAACATGCAATGACCCAGTTACATATTATAAAGAAGCTATGACAGGCAACAATGTAGACAATTGGAAGGCAGCAATGGACGACGAAGTGTTATCATTACAGAAAAATAAAACTTGGCAATCAATAGATTTACCAATAAATAATGGGCGGATATATAAAACTTAGTACAAAACAAATGAATAAGTAGATCGATTTAAAGCTAGGCTAGTTGTAAAAGGCTGTGCACAAGTTTTCGGAATAGACTACCAAGAAACATTTAGCCCTGTGGTTAAGTATGATACGATTCGTATGATATTGGCAGCAGCAGCAAAGAAACTAGTTCTCAAACAATTTGATATAAAGACAGCATTTCTTTATGGTGACCTTGATGTCAGAATTTGGTAGTCTGACTTAGTTTTAAAGTTATAGCTGATTCAAATATATAGTATGTTCATACATCCACTCGTTGCTCTTGCTCGGACAATTATAATCAAAAACATCCTTCGAGTTGTTATGTAAAAAGTGTTAAAATTACCTTGGGTGGATCTCAGACCAAAAATAGCTAAAACTTCAAAACTAAGTCCGACTGTCAAATTTAGCCTACAGCATCATTTTCGGCATTCTTAACTAGTAACTACATATTTACATAGTTACGTAAAAAAAAAATATACTGTACGCTTATTCAACAGTTTACAATAAAGTAAGGTTATATTCTAAGTTTAACAATAAACTCCTTACAGTTATTTTATATTTTTAAATGATATGTTATAATGATATATTTATTCATATAAAAACATTAACTATATTTTTAAACATAAACAACGACATTGGCACATAAACTGCAGTCTGGTTGATGTTTAGAGGTTGAGTAGATTGAGATGATGTAGGAATGATGTCAACATCCGATATGTGAGATCCACCAGGCACGACGACAGTAAGCTTGGAACAGTTGGCTAACGGTTTGGAATGACGGTGCATCGACGGAGACTTCGCACCGGTATTTTCCGCTACTTGACAATTCCAAAGTCCTCAGAACAACACTTTCTGCCGACTGCTATGTTCAAATGACAAATTTGCCGACCAAAATGAACCAGGTGTCTTAGAGGGAACATTCAAATGTATTTCTAACAACAAAAATAGTGTACTTTATCACCATAAAAATATGTCTCTGCTCATTTTGGTGTAGCCAAATGATATAATATAAGTTAGGTTTCTCAAATATTTTATTTTTAAATTACATTATATGCAATACATGATATATTAATATTGTGCGAGTCCTATTTTTATACCTACGTTCCGCTAGCAATATTTGATAACGATGTGCAGGGCGCCCAAACAAGTAAAAAAACTCAATACGGGAGAAAACCGAGATAGAACGCTAGAGGGCGCACTACGCTAGAAATAATTATTTACTTAAACCAGACCCGAGTACCGACTTTGAATGATATGTCTATGTACTTAGAAGTTCGACTAATTTTTCAAAACCATAATATAGCCGCTTAGGTACAACCCTTGCGATTATTAAAAACAGATCTCAAAACTTCAGGTACGTACAAGAGGACGGTGCCCCGCCCGTTCATCGCGCGACACCTGCACCACGGCCGGCCGGACTTGGAAATTTTTTTTAATATACCTACAATCGTTTTGCGTCGCTCTAAGTAGTATGGAAATCTCCGTATTGAACTGGATATAAAAAAAAAAGTCAAGTTTTTCTTAAACATTTTTTATTTTAAAATAAATTAAGTTAGATAAATTACTGTTGTGTAGTATTCCCGGCTTCTGGTTCATCTGCAAAATAAAGTACAATTAATTTCTGTTAACAAATTCAAAATTCTCAGATGATCTATTTACTATCTAAATAATTAAATTTAAATTTATCTGCAAACTCATCATGTAAGAGATTGTGTTAAAAAAATATAAATTATTTTATCTAGATAATAGATTTAATAATTGTATGTCTTCTACAGTATTGTGTATTTGAGTATTAAAATGTGTTTGAAACTTACATATTGGAGTCTTAAATGTTCTATTCCTTCCAACTCGTGTTGGTGGCCTTATTACCAGTGGCGCCCTTTGCCTATATAATAATAAGAATTATTTACTAAATGTAAATTTTATGAATCCAATACTACACAACACAGTAACCTAATCAATGACAGGTACACTAAGACGGTAAATATTTAAAATTCAATAACAATGACGACTAAGTAGTTAAGGAGTGTTCTGTGGATATACAACAACTTTTGTTTTTCATATACGAGCACCGAACATTTTTTACTGTCCATTTTTCAGAGGATAACAATTAACTTTTTTAAACATTTTGACATATCAACGAGTATTTTTTAAATTTATTTAAGATTGCCTATCTTACAAACGCTAACCTACCAAATACTATACATTATAAATAAGAATACTGGTTACTTATGGAATTTCCGGTGTACCGTTGCCCGGTGACACTATAGTAGCACTAAATAAACTAGTGGTTGTCTATTCAACCACCTTATTTTGATAAAGTGATGTTTAATAAAATATAGATGTTTTTATTGTCAATTTGAAAATAGATTAAATTTATATATTTACACAAAAATATATTCATAGGCTAATAAGTATATAATATTGTCAACAAATGCTTTTAAAATAGATTTAGTATGCTAGGTATTTGTCAGAAATTAAATTACAATCACCAAAAAGTGATCAATATAAAAGAAACACCTGTGTAGTACTTGAAAGCATCGATGCAGAATAATTGCATTCTCTATGTCTGTTGAACATAATAAATAAGCCATTAGTAATGTGCTTTTTAATGTAGTTTTTATTTTTAAGTTTTCTTTGCAGTATTTGCTTGATATTTTTTCAGCTTTAGTGAAATCATTTAAAAATAAAATATTAAATTAAAGTAGGTTATACATTTATAATACTTGTGATTTGTTATTGACAATAGTTAGCTTTTTAGACACTGTACATGGTATATAACTATTCTTAAAATGTTAAATTTAGTAATTGTTGTAGACAATTTGTATTTTATTCTCTTTTATGAGTTAAATCGATATTAGCTATACGTGACCATGGGATGCTTTTAACCTTATAAACTAACATAATATTTTAAGTTTAATAAGTCTTTGATAAATAAACTAGGTAGGTATTAACATTTCAAGTTTTGTAGCGAAGTTTATGCACATTTAACAAAAGAAAAACGAAGAGAATGGGGATCAAAAGGGAAGAAAAGGAATTTTCGTTGAATACTCCCGAAGAAACGAAAGGATATCGATTATGCTTTGACGGAAGAGAAATTTCACTAAGCAAGAGATGTAATATTCAAAGAGTCAACTAACCCATCAACAGCTACAGAAGTGGAAAATCGTAAATGAGAGCAGAAGAGGAAGAAATTAATTTAGTCAATACAGCTTGAAAAACGTGGAAGACAAAAATGATGAAGAAGAAAAAAAAACTGGACGATGATAAACAGTTGCCAGTAGTAGTAGAGGATCAACAACAGATGATACTCACAGACAGAGGAAAACTCAATAAACCTATTACGTATAGAGATGCACTTTTCTCAACATGCAATGACCCAGTTACATATTATAAAGAAGCTATGACAGGCAACAATGTAGACAATTGGAAGGCAGCAATGGACGACGAAGTGTTATCATTACAGAAAAATAAAACTTGGCAATCAATAGATTTACCAATAAATAATGGGCGGATATAATAAAACTTAGTACAAAACAAATGAATAAGTAGATCGATTTAAAGCTAGGCTAGTTGTAAAAGGCTGTGCACAAGTTTTCGGAATAGACTACCAAGAAACATTTAGCCCTGTGGTTAAGTATGATACGATTCGTATGATATTGGCAGCAGCAGCAAAGAAACTAGTTCTCAAACAATTTTGATATAAAGACAGCATTTCTTTATGGTGACCTTGATGTCAGAATTTGGTAGTCTGACTTAGTTTTAAAGTTATAGCTGATTCAAATATATAGTATGTTCATACATCCACTACGTTGCTCTCTTGCTCGGACAATTATAATCAAAAACATCCTTCGAGTTGTTATGTAAAAGTGTTAAAATTACCTTGGGTGGATCTCAGACCAAAAATAGCTAAAACTTCAAAACTAAGTCCGACTGTCAAATTAGCCTACAGCATCATTTTCGGGCATTCTTAACTAGTAACTACATATTTACATAGTTACGTAAAAAAAAAATATACTGTACGCTTATTCAACAGTTTACAATAAAGTAAGGTTATATTCTAAGTTTAACAATAAACTCCTTACAGTTATTTTATATTTTTAAATGATATGTTATAATGATATATTTATTCATATAAAAAACATTAACTATATTTTTAAACATAAACAAACGACATTGGCACATAAACTGCAGTCTGGTTGATGTTTAGAGGTTGAGTAGATTGAGATGATGTAGGAATGATGTCAACATCCGATATGTGAGATCCACCAGGCACGACGACAGTAAGCTTGGAACAGTTGGCTAACGGTTTGGAATGACGGTGCATCGACGGAGACTTCGCACCGGTATTTTCCGCTACTTGACAATTCCAAAGTCCTCAGAACAACACTTTCTGCCGACTGCTAGTGTTCAAATGACAAAATTTGCCGGACCAAAATGAACCAGGTGTCTTAGAGGGAACATTCAAATGTATTTCTAACAACAAAAATAGTGTACTTTATCACCATAAAAATATGTCTCTGCTCATTTTGGTGTAGCCAAATGATATAATATAAGTTAGGTTTCCTCAAATATTTTATTTTTAAATTACATTATATGGCTATACATGATATATTAATATTGTGCGAGTCCCTATATTTTATTGATAACGATGTGCAGGGCGCCCAAACAAGTAAAAAAACTCAATACGGGAGAAAACCGAGATAGAACGCTAGAGGGCGCACTACGCTAGAAATAATTATTTACTTAAACCAGACCCGAGTACCGACTTTGAATGATATGTCTATGTACTTAGAAGTTCGACTAATTTTTCAAAACCATAATATAGCCGCTTAGGTACAACCCTTGCGATTATTAAAAACAGATCTCAAAACTTCAGGTACGTACAAGAGGACGGTGCCCCGCCCGTTCATCGCGCGACACCTGCACCACGGCCGGCCGGACTTGGAAATTTTTTTTAATATACCTACAATCGTTTTGCGTCGCTCTAAGTAGTATGGAAATCTCCGTATTGAACTGGATATAAAAAAAAAAGTCAAGTTTTTCTTAAACATTTTTTATTTTAAAATAAATTAAGTTAGATAAATTACTGTTGTGTAGTATTCCCGGCTTCTGGTTCATCTGCAAAATAAAGTACAATTAATTTCTGTTAACAAATTCAAAATTCTCAGATGATCTATTTACTATCTAAATAATTAAATTTAAATTTATCTGCAAACTCATCATGTAAGAGATTGTGTTAAAAAAATATAAATTATTTTATCTAGATAATAGATTTAATAATTGTATGTGTTCTACAGTATTGTGTATTTGAGTATTAAAATGTGTTTGAAACTTACATATTGGAGTCTTAAATGTTCTATTCCTTCCAACTCGTGTTGGTGGCCTTATTACCAGTGGCGCCCTTTGCCTATATAATAATAAGAATTATTTACTAAATGTAAATTTTATGAATCCAATACTACACAACACAGTAACCTAATCAATGACAGGTACACTAAGACGGTAAATATTTAAAATTCAATAACAATGACGACTAAGTAGTTAAGGAGTGTTCTGTGGATATACAACAACTTTTGTTTTTCATATACGAGCACCGAACATTTTTTACTGTCCATTTTTCAGAGGATAACAATTAACTTTTTTAAACATTTTGACATATCAACGAGTATTTTTTAAATTTATTTAAGATTGCCTATCTTACAAACGCTAACCTACCAAATACTATACATTATAAATAAGAATACTGGTTACTTATGGAATTTCCGGTGTACCGTTGCCCGGTGACACTATAGTAGCACTAAATAAACTAGTGGTTGTCTATTCAACCACCTTATTTTGATAAAGTGATGTTTAATAAAATATAGATGTTTTTATTGTCAATTTGAAAATAGATTAAATTTATATATTTACACAAAAATATATTCATAGGCTAATAAGTATATAATATTGTCAACAAATGCTTTTAAAATAGATTTAGTATGCTAGGTATTTGTCAGAAATTAAATTACAATCACCAAAAAATGATCAATATAAAAGAAACACCTGTGTAGTACTTGAAAGCATCGATGCAGAATAATTGCATTCTCTATGTCTGTTGAACATAATAAATAAGCCATTAGTAATGTGCTTTTTAATGTAGTTTTTATTTTTAAGTTTTCTTTGCAGTATTTGCTTGATATTTTTTCAGCTTTAGTGAAATCATTTAAAAATAAAATATTAAATTAAAGTAGGTTATACATTTATAATACTTGTGATTTGTTATTGACAATAGTTAGCTTTTTAGACACTGTACATGGTATATAACTATTCTTAAAATGTTAAATTTAGTAATTGTTGTAGACAATTTGTATTTTATTCTCTTTTATGAGTTAAATCGATATTAGCTATACGTGACCATGGGATGCTTTTAACCTTATAAACTAACATAATATTTTAAGTTTAATAAGTCTTTGATAAATAAACTAGGTAGGTATTAACATTTCAAGTTTTGTAGCGAAGTTTATGCACATTTAACAAAAGAAAAACGAAGAGAATGGGATCAAAAGGGAAGAAAAGGAATTTTCGTTGAATACTCCGAAGAAACGAAAGGATATCGATTATGCTTTGACGGAAGAGAAATTTCACTAAGCAGAGATGTAATATTCAAAGAGTCAACTAACCCATCAACAGCTACAGAAGTGGAAATCGTAAATGAAGCAGAAGAGGAAGAAATTAATTTAGTCAATACAGCTTGAAAACGTGGAAGACAAAAATGATGAAGAAGAAAAAAACTGGACGATGATAAACAGATGCCAGTAGTAGTAGAGGATCAACAACAGATGATACTCACAGACAGAGGAAAACTCAATAAACCTATTACGTATAGAGATGCACTTTTCTCAACATGCAATGACCCAGTTACATATTATAAAGAAGCTATGACAGGCAACAATGTAGACAATTGGAAGGCAGCAATGGACGACGAAGTGTTATCATTACAGAAAAATAAAACTTGGCAATCAATAGATTTACCAATAAATAATGGGCGGATATATAAAACTTAGTACAAAACAAATGAATAAGTAGATCGATTTAAAGCTAGGCTAGTTGTAAAAGGCTGTGCACAAGTTTTAGGAATAGACTACCAAGAAACATTTAGCCCTGTGGTTAAGTATGATACGATTCGTATGATATTGGCAGCAGCAGCAAAGAAACTAGTTCTCAAACAATTTGATATAAAGACAGCATTTCTTTATGGTGACCTTGATGTCAGAATTTGGTAGTCTGACTTAGTTTTAAAGTTATAGCTGATTCAAATATATAGTATGTTCATACATCCACTCGTTGCTCTTGCTCGGACAATTATAATCAAAAACATCCTTCGAGTTGTTATGTAAAAGTGTTAAAATTACCTTGGGTGGATCTCAGACCAAAAATAGCTAAAACTTCAAAACTAAGTCCGACTGTCAAATTTAGCCTACAGCATCATTTTCGGCATTCTTAACTAGTAGTAACTACATATTTACATAGTTACGTAAAAAAAAATATACTGTACGCTTATTCAACAGTTTACAATAAAGTAAGGTTATATTCTAAGTTTAACAATAAACTCCTTACAGTTATTTTATATTTTTAAATGATATGTTATAATGATATATTTATTCATATAAAAACATTAATTATATTTTTAAACATAAACAACGACATTGGCACATAAACTGCAGTCTGGTTGATGTTTAGAGGTTGAGTAGATTGAGATGATGTAGGAATGATGTCAACATCCGATATGTGAGATCCACCAGGCACGACGACAGTAAGCTTGGAACAGTTGGCTAACGGTTTGGAATGACGGTGCATCGACGGAGACTTCGCACCGGTATTTTCCGCTACTTGACAATTCCAAAGTCCTCAGAACAACACTTTCTGCCGACTGCTATGTTCAAATGACAAATTTGCCGACCAAAATGAACCAGGTGTCTTAGAGGGAACATTCAAATGTATTTCTAACAACAAAAATAGTGTACTTTATCACCATAAAAATATGTCTCTGCTCATTTTGGTGTAGCCAAATGATATAATATAAGTTAGGTTTCTCAAATATTTTATTTTTAAATTACATTATATGCAATACATGATATATTAATATTGTGCGAGTCCTATTTTTATACCTACGTTCCGCTAGCAATATTTGATAACGATGTGCAGGGCGCCCAAACAAGTAAAAAAACTCAATACGGGAGAAAACCGAGATAGAACGCTAGAGGGCGCACTACGCTAGAAATAATTATTTACTTAAACCAGACCCGAGTACCGACTTTGAATGATATGTCTATGTACTTAGAAGTTCGACTAATTTTTCAAAACCATAATATAGCCGCTTAGGTACAACCCTTGCGATTATTAAAAACAGATCTCAAAACTTCAGGTACGTACAAGAGGACGGTGCCCCGCCCGTTCATCGCGCGACACCTGCACCACGGCCGGCCGGACTTGGAAATTTTTTTTAATATACCTACAATCGTTTTGCGTCGCTCTAAGTAGTATGGAAATCTCCGTATTGAACTGGATATAAAAAAAAAAGTCAAGTTTTTCTTAAACATTTTTTATTTTAAAATAAATTAAGTTAGATAAATTACTGTTGTGTAGTATTCCCGGCTTCTGGTTCATCTGCAAAATAAAGTACAATTAATTTCTGTTAACAAATTCAAAATTCTCAGATGATCTATTTACTATCTAAATAATTAAATTTAAATTTATCTGCAAACTCATCATGTAAGAGATTGTGTTAAAAAAATATAAATTATTTTATCTAGATAATAGATTTAATAATTGTATGTGTTCTACAGTATTGTGTATTTGAGTATTAAAATGTGTTTGAAACTTACATATTGGAGTCTTAAATGTTCTATTCCTTCCAACTCGTGTTGGTGGCCTTATTACCAGTGGCGCCCTTTGCCTATATAATAATAAGAATTATTTACTAAATGTAAATTTTATGAATCCAATACTACACAACACAGTAACCTAATCAATGACAGGTACACTAAGACGGTAAATATTTAAAATTCAATAACAATGACGACTAAGTAGTTAAGGAGTGTTCTGTGGATATACAACAACTTTTGTTTTTCATATACGAGCACCGAACATTTTTTACTGTCCATTTTTCAGAGGATAACAATTAACTTTTTTAAACATTTTGACATATCAACGAGTATTTTTTAAATTTATTTAAGATTGCCTATCTTACAAACGCTAACCTACCAAATACTATACATTATAAATAAGAATACTGGTTACTTATGGAATTTCCGGTGTACCGTTGCCCGGTGACACTATAGTAGCACTAAATAAACTAGTGGTTGTCTATTCAACCACCTTATTTTGATAAAGTGATGTTTAATAAAATATAGATGTTTTTATTGTCAATTTGAAAATAGATTAAATTTATATATTTACACAAAAATATATTCATAGGCTAATAAGTATATAATATTGTCAACAAATGCTTTTAAAATAGATTTAGTATGCTAGGTATTTGTCAGAAATTAAATTACAATCACCAAAAAGTGATCAATATAAAAGAAACACCTGTGTAGTACTTGAAAGCATCGATGCAGAATAATTGCATTCTCTATGTCTGTTGAACATAATAAATAAGCCATTAGTAATGTGCTTATTAATGTAGTTTTTATTTTTAAGTTTTCTTTGCAGTATTTGCTTGATATTTTTTCAGCTTTAGTGAAATCATTTAAAAATAAAATATTAAATTAAAGTAGGTTATACATTTATAATACTTGTGATTTGTTATTGACAATAGTTAGCTTTTTAGACACTGTACATGGTATATAACTATTCTTAAAATGTTAAATTTAGTAATTGTTGTAGACAATTTGTATTTTATTCTCTTTTATGAGTTAAATCGATATTAGCTATACGTGACCATGGGATGCTTTTAACCTTATAAACTAACATAATATTTTAAGTTTAATAAGTCTTTGATAAATAAACTAGGTAGGTATTAACATTTCAAGTTTTGTAGCGAAGTTTATGCACATTTAACAAAAGAAAAACGAAGAGAATGGGATCAAAAGGGAAGAAAAGGAATTTTCGTTGAATACTCCGAAGAAACGAAAGGATATCGATTATGCTTTGACGGAAGAGAAATTTCACTAAGCAGAGATGTAATATTCAAAGAGTCAACTAACCCATCAACAGCTACAGAAGTGGAAATCGTAAATGAAGCAGAAGAGGAAGAAATTAATTTAGTCAATACAGCTTGAAAACGTGGAAGACAAAAATGATGAAGAAGAAAAAAACTGGACGATGATAAACAGATGCCAGTACTAGTAGAGGATCAACAACAGATGATACTCACAGACAGAGGAAAACTCAATAAACCTATTACGTATAGAGATGCACTTTTCTCAACATGCAATGACCCAGTTACATATTATAAAGAAGCTATGACAGGCAACAATGTAGACAATTGGAAGGCAGCAATGGACGACGAAGTGTTATCATTACAGAAAAATAAAACTTGGCAATTAATAGATTTACCAATAAATAATGGGCGGATATATAAAACTTAGTACAAAACAAATGAATAAGTAGATCGATTTAAAGCTAGGCTAGTTGTAAAAGGCTGTGCACAAGTTTTCGGAATAGACTACCAAGAAACATTTAGCCCTGTGGTTAAGTATGATACGATTCGTATGATATTGGCAGCAGCAGCAAAGAAACTAGTTCTCAAACAATTTGATATAAAGACAGCATTTCTTTATGGTGACCTTGATGTCAGAATTTGGTAGTCTGACTTAGTTTTAAAGTTATAGCTGATTCAAATATATAGTATGTTCATACATCCACTCGTTGCTCTTGCTCGGACAATTATAATCAAATACATCCTTCGAGTTGTTATGTAAAAGTGTTAAAATTACCTTGGGTGGATCTCTGACCAAAAATAGCTAAAACTTCAAAACTAAGTCCGACTGTCAAATTTAGCCTACAGCATCATTTTCGGCATTCTTAACTAGTAACTACATATTTACATAGTTACGTAAAAAAAAATATACTGTACGCTTATTCAACAGTTTACAATAAAGTAAGGTTATATTCTAAGTTTAACAATAAACTCCTTACAGTTATTTTATATTTTTAAATGATATGTTATAATGATATATTTATTCATATAAAAACATTAACTATATTTTTAAACATAAACAACGACATTGGCACATAAACTGCAGTCTGGTTGATGTTTAGAGGTTGAGTAGATTGAGATGATGTAGGAATGATGTCAACATCCGATATGTGAGATCCACCAGGCACGACGACAGTAAGCTTGGAACAGTTGGCTAACGGTTTGGAATTACGGTGCATCGACGGAGACTTCGCACCGGTATTTTCCGCTACTTGACAATTCCAAAGTCCTCAGAACAACACTTTCTGCCGACTGCTATGTTCAAATGACAAATTTGCCGACCAAAATGAACCAGGTGTCTTAGAGGGAACATTCAAATGTATTTCTAACAACAAAAATAGTGTACTTTATCACCATAAAAATATGTCTCTGCTCATTTTGGTGTAGCCAAATGATATAATATAAGTTAGGTTTCTCAAATATTTTATTTTTAAATTACATTATATGCAATACATGATATATTAATATTGTGCGAGTCCTATTTTTATACCTACGTTCCGCTAGCAATATTTGATAACGATGTGCAGGGCGCCCAAACAAGTAAAAAAACTCAATACGGGAGAAAACCGAGATAGAACGCTAGAGGGCGCACTACGCTAGAAATAATTATTTACTTAAACCAGACCCGAGTACCGACTTTGAATGATATGTCTATGTACTTAGAAGTTCGACTAATTTTTCAAAACCATAATATAGCCGCTTAGGTACAACCCTTGCGATTATTAAAAACAGATCTCAAAACTTCAGGTACGTACAAGAGGACGGTGCCCCGCCCGTTCATCGCGCGACACCTGCACCACGGCCGGCCGGACTTGGAAATTTTTTTTAATATACCTACAATCGTTTTGCGTCGCTCTAAGTAGTATGGAAATCTCCGTATTGAACTGGATATAAAAAAAAAAGTCAAGTTTTTCTTAAACATTTTTTATTTTAAAATAAATTAAGTTAGATAAATTACTGTTGTGTAGTATTCCCGGCTTCTGGTTCATCTGCAAAATAAAGTACAATTAATTTCTGTTAACAAATTCAAAATTCTCAGATGATCTATTTACTATCTAAATAATTAAATTTAAATTTATCTGCAAACTCATCATGTAAGAGATTGTGTTAAAAAAATATAAATTATTTTATCTAGATAATAGATTTAATAATTGTATGTGTTCTACAGTATTGTGTATTTGAGTATTAAAATGTGTTTGAAACTTACATATTGGAGTCTTAAATGTTCTATTCCTTCCAACTCGTGTTGGTGGCCTTATTACCAGTGGCGCCCTTTGCCTATATAATAATAAGAATTATTTACTAAATGTAAATTTTATGAATCCAATACTACACAACACAGTAACCTAATCAATGACAGGTACACTAAGACGGTAAATATTTAAAATTCAATAACAATGACGACTAAGTAGTTAAGGAGTGTTCTGTGGATATACAACAACTTTTGTTTTTCATATACGAGCACCGAACATTTTTTACTGTCCATTTTTCAGAGGATAACAATTAACTTTTTTAAACATTTTGACATATCAACGAGTATTTTTTAAATTTATTTAAGATTGCCTATCTTACAAACGCTAACCTACCAAATACTATACATTATAAATAAGAATACTGGTTACTTATGGAATTTCCGGTGTACCGTTGCCCGGTGACACTATAGTAGCACTAAATAAACTAGTGGTTGTCTATTCAACCACCTTATTTTGATAAAGTGATGTTTAATAAAATATAGATGTTTTTATTGTCAATTTGAAAATAGATTAAATTTATATATTTACACAAAAATATATTCATAGGCTAATAAGTATATAATATTGTCAACAAATGCTTTTAAAATAGATTTAGTATGCTAGGTATTTGTCAGAAATTAAATTACAATCACCAAAAAGTGATCAATATAAAAGAAACACCTGTGTAGTACTTGAAAGCATCGATGCAGAATAATTGCATTCTCTATGTCTGTTGAACATAATAAATAAGCCATTAGTAATGTGCTTATTAATGTAGTTTTTATTTTTAAGTTTTCTTTGCAGTATTTGCTTGATATTTTTTCAGCTTTAGTGAAATCATTTAAAAATAAAATATTAAATTAAAGTAGGTTATACATTTATAATACTTGTGATTTGTTATTGACAATAGTTAGCTTTTTAGACACTGTACATGGTATATAACTATTCTTAAAATGTTAAATTTAGTAATTGTTGTAGACAATTTGTATTTTATTCTCTTTTATGAGTTAAATCGATATTAGCTATACGTGACCATGGGATGCTTTTAACCTTATAAACTAACATAATATTTTAAGTTTAATAAGTCTTTGATAAATAAACTAGGTAGGTATTAACATTTCAAGTTTTGTAGCGAAGTTTATGCACATTTAACAAAAGAAAAACGAAGAGAATGGGATCAAAAGGGAAGAAAAGGAATTTTCGTTGAATACTCCGAAGAAACGAAAGGATATCGATTATGCTTTGACGGAAGAGAAATTTCACTAAGCAGAGATGTAATATTCAAAGAGTCAACTAACCCATCAACAGCTACAGAAGTGGAAATCGTAAATGAAGCAGAAGAGGAAGAAATTAATTTAGTCAATACAGCTTGAAAACGTGGAAGACAAAAATGATGAAGAAGAAAAAAACTGGACGATGATAAACAGATGCCAGTACTAGTAGAGGATCAACAACAGATGATACTCACAGACAGAGGAAAACTCAATAAACCTATTACGTATAGAGATGCACTTTTCTCAACATGCAATGACCCAGTTACATATTATAAAGAAGCTATGACAGGCAACAATGTAGACAATTGGAAGGCAGCAATGGACGACGAAGTGTTATCATTACAGAAAAATAAAACTTGGCAATTAATAGATTTACCAATAAATAATGGGCGGATATATAAAACTTAGTACAAAACAAATGAATAAGTAGATCGATTTAAAGCTAGGCTAGTTGTAAAAGGCTGTGCACAAGTTTTCGGAATAGACTACCAAGAAACATTTAGCCCTGTGGTTAAGTATGATACGATTCGTATGATATTGGCAGCAGCAGCAAAGAAACTAGTTCTCAAACAATTTGATATAAAGACAGCATTTCTTTATGGTGACCTTGATGTCAGAATTTGGTAGTCTGACTTAGTTTTAAAGTTATAGCTGATTCAAATATATAGTATGTTCATACATCCACTCGTTGCTCTTGCTCGGACAATTATAATCAAATACATCCTTCGAGTTGTTATGTAAAAGTGTTAAAATTACCTTGGGTGGATCTCTGACCAAAAATAGCTAAAACTTCAAAACTAAGTCCGACTGTCAAATTTAGCCTACAGCATCATTTTCGGCATTCTTAACTAGTAACTACATATTTACATAGTTACGTAAAAAAAAATATACTGTACGCTTATTCAACAGTTTACAATAAAGTAAGGTTATATTCTAAGTTTAACAATAAACTCCTTACAGTTATTTTATATTTTTAAATGATATGTTATAATGATATATTTATTCATATAAAAACATTAACTATATTTTTAAACATAAACAACGACATTGGCACATAAACTGCAGTCTGGTTGATGTTTAGAGGTTGAGTAGATTGAGATGATGTAGGAATGATGTCAACATCCGATATGTGAGATCCACCAGGCACGACGACAGTAAGCTTGGAACAGTTGGCTAACGGTTTGGAATGACGGTGCATCGACGGAGACTTCGCACCGGTATTTTCCGCTACTTGACAATTCCAAAGTCCTCAGAACAACACTTTCTGCCGACTGCTATGTTCAAATGACAAATTTGCCGACCAAAATGAACCAGGTGTCTTAGAGGGAACATTCAAATGTATTTCTAACAACAAAAATAGTGTACTTTATCACCATAAAAATATGTCTCTGCTCATTTTGGTGTAGCCAAATGATATAATATAAGTTAGGTTTCTCAAATATTTTATTTTTAAATTACATTATATGCAATACATGATATATTAATATTGTGCGAGTCCTATTTTTATACCTACGTTCCGCTAGCAATATTTGATAACGATGTGCAGGGCGCCCAAACAAGTAAAAAAACTCAATACGGGAGAAAACCGAGATAGAACGCTAGAGGGCGCACTACGCTAGAAATAATTATTTACTTAAACCAGACCCGAGTACCGACTTTGAATGATATGTCTATGTACTTAGAAGTTCGACTAATTTTTCAAAACCATAATATAGCCGCTTAGGTACAACCCTTGCGATTATTAAAAACAGATCTCAAAACTTCAGGTACGTACAAGAGGACGGTGCCCCGCCCGTTCATCGCGCGACACCTGCACCACGGCCGGCCGGACTTGGAAATTTTTTTTAATATACCTACAATCGTTTTGCGTCGCTCTAAGTAGTATGGAAATCTCCGTATTGAACTGGATATAAAAAAAAAAGTCAAGTTTTTCTTAAACATTTTTTATTTTAAAATAAATTAAGTTAGATAAATTACTGTTGTGTAGTATTCCCGGCTTCTGGTTCATCTGCAAAATAAAGTACAATTAATTTCTGTTAACAAATTCAAAATTCTCAGATGATCTATTTACTATCTAAATAATTAAATTTAAATTTATCTGCAAACTCATCATGTAAGAGATTGTGTTAAAAAAATATAAATTATTTTATCTAGATAATAGATTTAATAATTGTATGTGTTCTACAGTATTGTGTATTTGAGTATTAAAATGTGTTTGAAACTTACATATTGGAGTCTTAAATGTTCTATTCCTTCCAACTCGTGTTGGTGGCCTTATTACCAGTGGCGCCCTTTGCCTATATAATAATAAGAATTATTTACTAAATGTAAATTTTATGAATCCAATACTACACAACACAGTAACCTAATCAATGACAGGTACACTAAGACGGTAAATATTTAAAATTCAATAACAATGACGACTAAGTAGTTAAGGAGTGTTCTGTGGATATACAACAACTTTTGTTTTTCATATACGAGCACCGAACATTTTTTACTGTCCATTTTTCAGAGGATAACAATTAACTTTTTTAAACATTTTGACATATCAACGAGTATTTTTTAAATTTATTTAAGATTGCCTATCTTACAAACGCTAACCTACCAAATACTATACATTATAAATAAGAATACTGGTTACTTATGGAATTTCCGGTGTACCGTTGCCCGGTGACACTATAGTAGCACTAAATAAACTAGTGGTTGTCTATTCAACCACCTTATTTTGATAAAGTGATGTTTAATAAAATATAGATGTTTTTATTGTCAATTTGAAAATAGATTAAATTTATATATTTACACAAAAATATATTCATAGGCTAATAAGTATATAATATTGTCAACAAATGTTTTTAAAATAGATTTAGTATGCTAGGTATTTGTCAGAAATTAAATTACAATCACCAAAAAGTGATCAATATAAAAGAAACACCTGTGTAGTACTTGAAAGCATCGATGCAGAATAATTGCATTCTCTATGTCTGTTGAACATAATAAATAAGCCATTAGTAATGTGCTTTTTAATGTAGTTTTTATTTTTAAGTTTTCTTTGCAGTATTTGCTTGATATTTTTTCAGCTTTAGTGAAATCATTTAAAAATAAAATATTAAATTAAAGTAGGTTATACATTTATAATACTTGTGATTTGTTATTGACAATAGTTAGCTTTTTAGACACTGTACATGGTATATAACTATTCTTAAAATGTTAAATTTAGTAATTGTTGTAGACAATTTGTATTTTATTCTCTTTTATGAGTTAAATCGATATTAGCTATACGTGACCATGGGATGCTTTTAACCTTATAAACTAACATAATATTTTAAGTTTAATAAGTCTTTGATAAATAAACTAGGTAGGTATTAACATTTCAAGTTTTGTAGCGAAGTTTATGCACATTTAACAAAAGAAAAACGAAGAGAATGGGATCAAAAGGGAAGAAAAGGAATTTTCGTTGAATACTCCGAAGAAACGAAAGGATATCGATTATGCTTTGACGGAAGAGAAATTTCACTAAGCAGAGATGTAATATTCAAAGAGTCAACTAACCCATCAACAGCTACAGAAGTGGAAATCGTAAATGAAGCAGAAGAGGAAGAAATTAATTTAGTCAATACAGCTTGAAAACGTGGAAGACAAAAATGATGAAGAAGAAAAAAACTGGACGATGATAAACAGATGCCAGTAGTAGTAGAGGATCAACAACAGATGATACTCACAGACAGAGGAAAACTCAATAAACCTATTACGTATAGAGATGCACTTTTCTCAACATGCAATGACCCAGTTACATATTATAAAGAAGCTATGACAGGCAACAATGTAGACAATTGGAAGGCAGCAATGGACGACGAAGTGTTATCATTACAGAAAAATAAAACTTGGCAATCAATAGATTTACCAATAAATAATGGGCGGATATATAAAACTTAGTACAAAACAAATGAATAAGTAGATCGATTTAAAGCTAGGCTAGTTGTAAAAGGCTGTGCACAAGTTTTCGGAATAGACTACCAAGAAACATTTAGCCCTGTGGTTAAGTATGATACGATTCGTATGATATTGGCAGCAGCAGCAAAGAAACTAGTTCTCAAACAATTTGATATAAAGACAGCATTTCTTTATGGTGACCTTGATGTCAGAATTTGGTAGTCTGACTTAGTTTTAAAGTTATAGCTGATTCAAATATATAGTATGTTCATACATCCACTCGTTGCTCTTGCTCGGACAATTATAATCAAAAACATCCTTCGAGTTGTTATGTAAAAGTGTTAAAATTACCTTGGGTGGATCTCAGACCAAAAATAGCTAAAACTTCAAAACTAAGTCCGACTGTCAAATTTAGCCTACAGCATCATTTTCGGCATTCTTAACTAGTAACTACATATTTACATAGTTACGTAAAAAAAAATATACTGTACGCTTATTCAACAGTTTACAATAAAGTAAGGTTATATTCTAAGTTTAACAATAAACTCCTTACAGTTATTTTATATTTTTAAATGATATGTTATAATGATATATTTATTCATATAAAAACATTAACTATATTTTTAAACATAAACAACGACATTGGCACATAAACTGCAGTCTGGTCGATGTTTAGAGGTTGAGTAGATTGAGATGATGTAGGAATGATGTCAACATCCGATATGTGAGATCCACCAGGCACGACGACAGTAAGCTTGGAACAGTTGGCTAACGGTTTGGAATGACGGTGCATCGACGGAGACTTCGCACCGGTATTTTCCGCTACTTGACAATTCCAAAGTCCTCAGAACAACACTTTCTGCCGACTGCTATGTTCAAATGACAAATTTGCCGACCAAAATGAACCAGGTGTCTTAGAGGGAACATTCAAATGTATTTCTAACAACAAAAATAGTGTACTTTATCACCATAAAAATATGTCTCTGCTCATTTTGGTGTAGCCAAATGATATAATATAAGTTAGGTTTCTCAAATATTTTATTTTTAAATTACATTATATGCAATACATGATATATTAATATTGTGCGAGTCCTATTTTTATACCTACGTTCCGCTAGCAATATTTGATAACGATGTGCAGGGCGCCCAAACAAGTAAAAAAACTCAATACGGGAGAAAACCGAGATAGAACGCTAGAGGGCGCACTACGCTAGAAATAATTATTTACTTAAACCAGACCCGAGTACCGACTTTGAATGATATGTCTATGTACTTAGAAGTTCGACTAATTTTTCAAAACCATAATATAGCCGCTTAGGTACAACCCTTGCGATTATTAAAAACAGATCTCAAAACTTCAGGTACGTACAAGAGGACGGTGCCCCGCCCGTTCATCGCGCGACACCTGCACCACGGCCGGCCGGACTTGGAAATTTTTTTTAATATACCTACAATCGTTTTGCGTCGCTCTAAGTAGTATGGAAATCTCCGTATTGAACTGGATATAAAAAAAAAAGTCAAGTTTTTCTTAAACATTTTTTATTTTAAAATAAATTAAGTTAGATAAATTACTGTTGTGTAGTATTCCCGGCTTCTGGTTCATCTGCAAAATAAAGTACAATTAATTTCTGTTAACAAATTCAAAATTCTCAGATGATCTATTTACTATCTAAATAATTAAATTTAAATTTATCTGCAAACTCATCATGTAAGAGATTGTGTTAAAAAAATATAAATTATTTTATCTAGATAATAGATTTAATAATTGTATGTGTTCTACAGTATTGTGTATTTGAGTATTAAAATGTGTTTGAAACTTACATATTGGAGTCTTAAATGTTCTATTCCTTCCAACTCGTGTTGGTGGCCTTATTACCAGTGGCGCCCTTTGCCTATATAATAATAAGAATTATTTACTAAATGTAAATTTTATGAATCCAATACTACACAACACAGTAACCTAATCAATGACAGGTACACTAAGACGGTAAATATTTAAAATTCAATAACAATGACGACTAAGTAGTTAAGGAGTGTTCTGTGGATATACAACAACTTTTGTTTTTCATATACGAGCACCGAACATTTTTTACTGTCCATTTTTCAGAGGATAACAATTAACTTTTTTAAACATTTTGGACATATCAACGAGTATTTTTTAAATTTATTTAAGATTGCCTATCTTACAAACGCTAACCTACCAAATACTATACATTATAAATAAGAATACTGGTTACTTATGGAATTTCCGGTGTACCGTTGCCCGGTGACACTATAGTAGCACTAAATAAACTAGTGGTTGTCTATTCAACCACCTTATTTTGATAAAAGTGATGTTTAATAAAATATAGATGTTTTTTATTGTCAATTTGAAAATAGATTAAATTTATATATTTACACAAAAATATATTCATAGGCTAATAAAGTATATAATATTGTCAACAAATGCTTTTAAAATAGATTTAGTATGCTAGGTATTTGTCAGAAATTAAATTACAATCACCAAAAAGTGATCAATATAAAAGAAACACCTGTGTAGTACTTGAAAGCATCGATGCAGAATAATTGCATTCTCTATGTCTGTTGAACATAATAAATAAGCCATTAGTAATGTGCTTATTAATGTAGTTTTTATTTTTAAGTTTTCTTTGCAGTATTTGCTTGATATTTTTTCAGCCTTTAGTGAAATCATTTAAAAATAAAATATTAAATTAAAGTAGGTTATACATTTTATAATACTTGTGATTTGTTATTGACAATAGTTAGCTTTTAGACACTGTACATGGTATATAACTATTCTTAAAATGTTAAATTTAGTAATTGTTGTAGACAATTTGTATTTTATTCTCTTTTATGAGTTAAATCGATATTAGCTATACGTGACCATGGGATGCTTTTAACCTTATAAACTAACATAATATTTTAAGTTTAATAAGTCTTTGATAAATAAACTAGGTAGGTATTAACATTTCAAGTTTTGTAGCGAAGTTTATGCACATTTAACAAAAGAAAAACGAAGAGAATGGGATCAAAAGGGAAGAAAAGGAATTTTCGTTGAATACTCCGAAGAAACGAAGGATATCGATTATGCTTTGACGGAAGAGAAATTTCACTAAGCAGAGATGTAATATTCAAAGAGTCAACTAACCCATCAACAGCTACAGAAGTGGAAATCGTAAATGAAGCAGAAGAGGAAGAAATTAATTTAGTCAATACAGCTTGAAAACGTGGAAGACAAAAATGATGAAGAAGAAAAAAACTGGACGATGATAAACAGATGCCAGTAGTAGTAGAGGATCAACAACAGATGATACTCACAGACAGAGGAAAACTCAATAAACCTATTACGTATAGAGATGCACTTTTCTCAACATGCAATGACCCAGTTACATATTATAAAGAAGCTATGACAGGCAACAATGTAGACAATTGGAAGGCAGCAATGGACGACGAAGTGTTATCATTACAGAAAAATAAAACTTGGCAATCAATAGATTTACCAATAAATAATGGGGCGGATATATAAAACTTAGTACAAAAACAAATGAATAAGTAGATCGATTTAAAGCTAGGCTAGTTGTAAAAGGCTGTGCACAAGTTTTCGGAATAGACTACCAAGAAACATTTAGCCCTGTGGTTAAGTATGATACGATTCGTATGATATTGGCAGCAGCAGCAAAGAAACTAGTTCTCAAACAATTTGATATAAAGACAGCATTTCTTTATGGTGACCTCTTGATGTCAGAATTTGGTAGTCTGACTTAGTTTTAAAGTTATAGCTGATTCAAATATATAGTATGTTCATACATCCACTCGTTGCTCTTGCTCGGACAATTATAATCAAAAACATCCTTCGAGTTTGTTATGTAAAAGTGTTAAAATTACCTTGGGTGGATCTCAGACCAAAAATAGCTAAAACTTCAAAACTAAGTCCGACTGTCAAATTTAGCCTACAGCATCATTTTCCGGCATTCTTAACTAGTAACTACATATTTACATAGTTACGTAAAAAAAAATATACTGTACGCTTATTCAACAGTTTACAATAAAGTAAGGTTATATTCTAAGTTTAACAATAAACTCCTTACAGTTATTTTATATTTTTAAATGATATGTTATAATGATATATTTATTCATATAAAAACATTAACTATATTTTTAAAACATAAACAACGACATTGGCACATAAACTGCAGTCTGGTCGATGTTTAGAGGTTGAGTAGATTGAGATGATGTAGGAATGATGTCAACATCCGATATGTGAGATCCACCAGGCACGACGACAGTAAGCTTGGAACAGTTGGCTAACGGTTTGGAATGACGGTGCATCGACGGAGACTTTCGCACCGGTATTTTCCGCTACTTGACAATTCCAAAGTCCTCAGAACAACACTTTCTGCCGACTGCTATGTTCAAATGACAAATTTGCCGACCAAAATGAACCAGGTGTCTTAGAGGGAACATTCAAATGTATTTCTAACAACAAAAATAGTGTACTTTATCACCATAAAAATATGTCTCTGCTCATTTTGGTGTAGCCAAATGATATAATATAAGTTAGGTTTCTCAAATATTTTATTTTTAAATTACATTATATGCAATACATGATATATTAATATTGTGCGAGTCCTATTTTTATACCTACGTTCCGCTAGCAATATTTGATAACGATGTGCAGGGCGCCCAAACAAGTAAAAAAACTCAATACGGGAGAAAACCGAGATAGAACGCTAGAGGGCGCACTACGCTAGAAATAATTATTTACTTAAACAGACCCGAGTACCGACTTTGAATGATATGTCTATGTACTTAGAAGTTCGACTAATTTTTCAAAACCATAATATAGCCGCTTAGGTACAACCCTTGCGATTATTAAAAACAGATCTCAAAACTTCAGGTACGTACAAGAGGACGGTGCCCCGCCCGTTCATCGCGCGACACCTGCACCACGGCCGGCCGGACTTGGAAATTTTTTTTAATATACCTACAATCGTTTTGCGTCGCTCTAAGTAGTATGGAAATCTCCGTATTGAACTGGATATAAAAAAAAAAAGTCAAGTTTTTTCTTAAACATTTTTTATTTTAAAATAAATTAAGTTAGATAAATTACTGTTGTGTAGTATTCCCGGCTTCTGGTTCATCTGCAAAATAAAGTACAATTAATTTCTGTTAACAAATTCAAAATTCTCAGATGATCTATTTACTATCTAAATAATTAAATTTAAATTTATCTGCAAACTCATCATGTAAGAGATTGTGTTAAAAAAATATAAATTATTTTATCTAGATAATAGATTTAATAATTGTATGTGTTCTACAGTATTGTGTATTTGAGTATTAAAATGTGTTTGAAACTTACATATTGGAGTCTTAAATGTTCTATTCCTTCCAACTCGTGTTGGTGGCCTTATTACCAGTGGCGCCCTTTGCCTATATAATAATAAGAATTATTTACTAAATGTAAATTTTATGAATCCAATACTACACAACACAGTAACCTAATCAATGACAGGTACACTAAGACGGTAAATATTTAAAATTCAATAACAATGACGACTAAGTAGTTAAGGAGTGGTTCTGTGGATATACAACAACTTTTGTTTTTCATATACGAGCACCGAACATTTTTTACTGTCCATTTTTCAGAGGATAACAATTAACTTTTTTAAACATTTTGACATATCAACGAGTATTTTTTAAATTTATTTAAGATTGCCTATCTTACAAACGCTAACCTACCAAATACTATACATTATAAATAAGAATACTGGTTACTTATGGAATTTCCGGTGTACCCGTTGCCCGGTGACACTATAGTAGCACTAAATAAACTAGTGGTTGTCTATTCAACCACCTTATTTTGATAAAGTGATGTTTAATAAAATATAGATGTTTTTATTGTCAATTTGAAAATAGATTAAATTTATATATTTACACAAAAATATATTCATAGGCTAATAAGTATATAATATTGTCAACAAATGCTTTTAAAATAGATTTAGTATGCTAGGTATTTGTCAGAAATTAAATTACAATCACCAAAAAGTGATCAATATAAAAGAAACACCTGTGTAGTACTTGAAAGCATCGATGCAGAATAATTGCATTCTCTATGTCCTGTTGAACATAATAAATAAGCCATTAGTAATGTGCTTATTAATGTAGTTTTTTATTTTTAAGTTTTCTTTGCAGTATTTGCTTGATATTTTTTCAGCTTTAGTGAAATCATTTAAAAATAAAATATTAAATTAAAGTAGGTTATACATTTATAATACTTGTGATTTGTTATTGACAATAGTTAGCTTTTTAGACACTGTACATGGTATATAACTATTCTTAAAATGTTAAATTTAGTAATTGTTGTAGACAATTTGTATTTTATTCTCTTTTATGAGTTAAATCGATATTAGCTATACGTGACCATGGGATGCTTTTAACCTTATAAACTAACATAATATTTTAAGTTTAATAAGTCTTTGATAAATAAACTAGGTAGGTATTAACATTTCAAGTTTTGTAGCGAAGTTTATGCACATTTAACAAAAGAAAAACGAAGAGAATGGGATCAAAAGGGAAGAAAAGGAATTTTCGTTGAATACTCCGAAGAAACGAAAGGATATCGATTATGCTTTGACGGAAGAGAAATTTCACTAAGCAGAGATGTAATATTCAAAGAGTCAACTAACCCATCAACAGCTACAGAAATCGTAAATGAAGCAGAAGAGGAAGAAATTAATTTAGTCAATACAGCTTGAAAACGTGGAAGACAAAAATGATGAAGAAGAAAAAAACTGGACGATGATAAATAGATGCCAGTACTAGTAGAGGATCAACAACAGATGATACTCACAGACAGAGGAAAACTCAATAAACCTATTACGTATAGAGATGCACTTTTCTCAACATGCAATGACCCAGTTACATATTATAAAGAAGCTATGACAGGCAACAATGTAGACAATTGGAAGGCAGCAATGGACGACGAAGTGTTATCATTACAGAAAAATAAAACTTGGCAATCAATAGATTTACCAATAAATAATGGGCGGATATATAAAACTTAGTACAAAACAAATGAATAAGTAGATCGATTTAAAGCTAGGCTAGTTGTAAAAGGCTGTGCACAAGTTTTCGGAATAGACTACCAAGAAACATTTAGCCCTGTGGTTAAGTATGATACGATTCGTATGATATTGGCAGCAGCAGCAAAGAAACTAGTTCTCAAACAATTTGATATAAAGACAGCATTTCTTTATGGTGACCTTGATGTCAGAATTTGGTAGTCTGACTTAGTTTTAAAGTTATAGCTGATTCAAATATATAGTATGTTCATACATCCACTCGTTGCTCTTGCTCGGACAATTATAATCAAAAACATCCTTCGAGTTGTTATGTAAAAGTGTTAAAATTACCTTGGGTGGATCTCAGACCAAAAATAGCTAAAACTTCAAAACTAAGTCCGACTGTCAAATTTAGCCTACAGCATCATTTTCGGCATTCTTAACTAGTAACTACATATTTACATAGTTACGTAAAAAAAAATATACTGTACGCTTATTCAACAGTTTACAATAAAGTAAGGTTATATTCTAAGTTTAACAATAAACTCCTTACAGTTATTTTATATTTTTAAATGATATGTTATAATGATATATTTATTCATATAAAAACATTAACTATATTTTTAAACATAAACAACGACATTGGCACATAAACTGCAGTCTGGTCGATGTTTAGAGGTTGAGTAGATTGAGATGATGTAGGAATGATGTCAACATCCGATATGTGAGATCCACCAGGCACGACGACAGTAAGCTTGGAACAGTTGGCTAACGGTTTGGAATGACGGTGCATCGACGGAGACTTCGCACCGGTATTTTCCGCTACTTGACAATTCCAAAGTCCTCAGAACAACACTTTCTGCCGACTGCTATGTTCAAATGACAAATTTGCCGACCAAAATGAACCAGGTGTCTTAGAGGGAACATTCAAATGTATTTCTAACAACAAAAATAGTGTACTTTATCACCATAAAAATATGTCTCTGCTCATTTTGGTGTAGCCAAATGATATAATATAAGTTAGGTTTCTCAAATATTTTATTTTTAAATTACATTATATGCAATACATGATATATTAATATTGTGCGAGTCCTATTTTTATACCTACGTTCCGCTAGCAATATTTGATAACGATGTGCAGGGCGCCCAAACAAGTAAAAAAACTCAATACGGGAGAAAACCGAGATAGAACGCTAGAGGGCGCACTACGCTAGAAATAATTATTTACTTAAACCAGACCCGAGTACCGACTTTGAATGATATGTCTATGTACTTAGAAGTTCGACTAATTTTTCAAAACCATAATATAGCCGCTTAGGTACAACCCTTGCGATTATTAAAAACAGATCTCAAAACTTCAGGTACGTACAAGAGGACGGTGCCCCGCCCGTTCATCGCGCGACACCTGCACCACGGCCGGCCGGACTTGGAAATTTTTTTTAATATACCTACAATCGTTTTGCGTCGCTCTAAGTAGTATGGAAATCTCCGTATTGAACTGGATATAAAAAAAAAAGTCAAGTTTTTCTTAAACATTTTTTATTTTAAAATAAATTAAGTTAGATAAATTACTGTTGTGTAGTATTCCCGGCTTCTGGTTCATCTGCAAAATAAAGTACAATTAATTTCTGTTAACAAATTCAAAATTCTCAGATGATCTATTTACTATCTAAATAATTAAATTTAAATTTATCTGCAAACTCATCATGTAAGAGATTGTGTTAAAAAAATATAAATTATTTTATCTAGATAATAGATTTAATAATTGTATGTGTTCTACAGTATTGTGTATTTGAGTATTAAAATGTGTTTGAAACTTACATATTGGAGTCTTAAATGTTCTATTCCTTCCAACTCGTGTTGGTGGCCTTATTACCAGTGGCGCCCTTTGCCTATATAATAATAAGAATTATTTACTAAATGTAAATTTTATGAATCCAATACTACACAACACAGTAACCTAATCAATGACAGGTACACTAAGACGGTAAATATTTAAAATTCAATAACAATGACGACTAAGTAGTTAAGGAGTGTTCTGTGGATATACAACAACTTTTGTTTTTCATATACGAGCACCGAACATTTTTTACTGTCCATTTTTCAGAGGATAACAATTAACTTTTTTAAACATTTTGACATATCAACGAGTATTTTTTAAATTTATTTAAGATTGCCTATCTTACAAACGCTAACCTACCAAATACTATACATTATAAATAAGAATACTGGTTACTTATGGAATTTCCGGTGTACCGTTGCCCGGTGACACTATAGTAGCACTAAATAAACTAGTGGTTGTCTATTCAACCACCTTATTTTGATAAAGTGATGTTTAATAAAATATAGATGTTTTTATTGTCAATTTGAAAATAGATTAAATTTATATATTTACACAAAAATATATTCATAGGCTAATAAGTATATAATATTGTCAACAAATGCTTTTAAAATAGATTTAGTATGCTAGGTATTTGTCAGAAATTAAATTACAATCACCAAAAAGTGATCAATATAAAAGAAACACCTGTGTAGTACTTGAAAGCATCGATGCAGAATAATTGCATTCTCTATGTCTGTTGAACATAATAAATAAGCCATTAGTAATGTGCTTATTAATGTAGTTTTTATTTTTAAGTTTTCTTTGCAGTATTTGCTTGATATTTTTTCAGCTTTAGTGAAATCATTTAAAAATAAAATATTAAATTAAAGTAGGTTATACATTTATAATACTTGTGATTTGTTATTGACAATAGTTAGCTTTTTAGACACTGTACATGGTATATAACTATTCTTAAAATGTTAAATTTAGTAATTGTTGTAGACAATTTGTATTTTATTCTCTTTTATGAGTTAAATCGATATTAGCTATACGTGACCATGGGATGCTTTTAACCTTATAAACTAACATAATATTTTAAGTTTAATAAGTCTTTGATAAATAAACTAGGTAGGTATTAACATTTCAAGTTTTGTAGCGAAGTTTATGCACATTTAACAAAAGAAAAACGAAGAGAATGGGATCAAAAGGGAAGAAAAGGAATTTTCGTTGAATACTCCGAAGAAACGAAAGGATATCGATTATGCTTTGACGGAAGAGAAATTTCACTAAGCAGAGATGTAATATTCAAAGAGTCAACTAACCCATCAACAGCTACAGAAGTGGAAATCGTAAATGAAGCAGAAGAGGAAGAAATTAATTTAGTCAATACAGCTTGAAAACGTGGAAGACAAAAATGATGAAGAAGAAAAAAACTGGACGATGATAAATAGATGCCAGTAGTAGTAGAGGATCAACAACAGATGATACTCACAGACAGAGGAAAACTCAATAAACCTATTACGTATAGAGATGCACTTTTCTCAACATGCAATGACCCAGTTACATATTATAAAGAAGCTATGACAGGCAACAATGTAGACAATTGGAAGGCAGCAATGGACGACGAAGTGTTATCATTACAGAAAAATAAAACTTGGCAATCAATAGATTTACCAATAAATAATGGGCGGATATATAAAACTTAGTACAAAACAAATGAATAAGTAGATCGATTTAAAGCTAGGCTAGTTGTAAAAGGCTGTGCACAAGTTTTCGGAATAGACTACCAAGAAACATTTAGCCCTGTGGTTAAGTATGATACGATTCGTATGATATTGGCAGCAGCAGCAAAGAAACTAGTTCTCAAACAATTTGATATAAAGACAGCATTTCTTTATGGTGACCTTGATGTCAGAATTTGGTAGTCTGACTTAGTTTTAAAGTTATAGCTGATTCAAATATATAGTATGTTCATACATCCACTCGTTGCTCTTGCTCGGACAATTATAATCAAAAACATCCTTCGAGTTGTTATGTAAAAGTGTTAAAATTACCTTGGGTGGATCTCAGACCAAAAATAGCTAAAACTTCAAAACTAAGTCCGACTGTCAAATTTAGCCTACAGCATCATTTTCGGCATTCTTAACTAGTAACTACATATTTACATAGTTACGTAAAAAAAAATATACTGTACGCTTATTCAACAGTTTACAATAAAGTAAGGTTATATTCTAAGTTTAACAATAAACTCCTTACAGTTATTTTATATTTTTAAATGATATGTTATAATGATATATTTATTCATATAAAAACATTAACTATATTTTTAAACATAAACAACGACATTGGCACATAAACTGCAGTCTGGTCGATGTTTAGAGGTTGAGTAGATTGAGATGATGTAGGAATGATGTCAACATCCGATATGTGAGATCCACCAGGCACGACGACAGTAAGCTTGGAACAGTTGGCTAACGGTTTGGAATGACGGTGCATCGACGGAGACTTCGCACCGGTATTTTCCGCTACTTGACAATTCCAAAGTCCTCAGAACAACACTTTCTGCCGACTGCTATGTTCAAATGACAAATTTGCCGACCAAAATGAACCAGGTGTCTTAGAGGGAACATTCAAATGTATTTCTAACAACAAAAATAGTGTACTTTATCACCATAAAAATATGTCTCTGCTCATTTTGGTGTAGCCAAATGATATAATATAAGTTAGGTTTCTCAAATATTTTATTTTTAAATTACATTATATGCAATACATGATATATTAATATTGTGCGAGTCCTATTTTTATACCTACGTTCCGCTAGCAATATTTGATAACGATGTGCAGGGCGCCCAAACAAGTAAAAAAACTCAATACGGGAGAAAACCGAGATAGAACGCTAGAGGGCGCACTACGCTAGAAATAATTATTTACTTAAACCAGACCCGAGTACCGACTTTGAATGATATGTCTATGTACTTAGAAGTTCGACTAATTTTTCAAAACCATAATATAGCCGCTTAGGTACAACCCTTGCGATTATTAAAAACAGATCTCAAAACTTCAGGTACGTACAAGAGGACGGTGCCCCGCCCGTTCATCGCGCGACACCTGCACCACGGCCGGCCGGACTTGGAAATTTTTTTTAATATACCTACAATCGTTTTGCGTCGCTCTAAGTAGTATGGAAATCTCCGTATTGAACTGGATATAAAAAAAAAAGTCAAGTTTTTCTTAAACATTTTTTATTTTAAAATAAATTAAGTTAGATAAATTACTGTTGTGTAGTATTCCCGGCTTCTGGTTCATCTGCAAAATAAAGTACAATTAATTTCTGTTAACAAATTCAAAATTCTCAGATGATCTATTTACTATCTAAATAATTAAATTTAAATTTATCTGCAAACTCATCATGTAAGAGATTGTGTTAAAAAAATATAAATTATTTTATCTAGATAATAGATTTAATAATTGTATGTGTTCTACAGTATTGTGTATTTGAGTATTAAAATGTGTTTGAAACTTACATATTGGAGTCTTAAATGTTCTATTCCTTCCAACTCGTGTTGGTGGCCTTATTACCAGTGGCGCCCTTTGCCTATATAATAATAAGAATTATTTACTAAATGTAAATTTTATGAATCCAATACTACACAACACAGTAACCTAATCAATGACAGGTACACTAAGACGGTAAATATTTAAAATTCAATAACAATGACGACTAAGTAGTTAAGGAGTGTTCTGTGGATATACAACAACTTTTGTTTTTCATATACGAGCACCGAACATTTTTTACTGTCCATTTTTCAGAGGATAACAATTAACTTTTTTAAACATTTTGACATATCAACGAGTATTTTTTAAATTTATTTAAGATTGCCTATCTTACAAACGCTAACCTACCAAATACTATACATTATAAATAAGAATACTGGTTACTTATGGAATTTCCGGTGTACCGTTGCCCGGTGACACTATAGTAGCACTAAATAAACTAGTGGTTGTCTATTCAACCACCTTATTTTGATAAAGTGATGTTTAATAAAATATAGATGTTTTTATTGTCAATTTGAAAATAGATTAAATTTATATATTTACACAAAAATATATTCATAGGCTAATAAGTATATAATATTGTCAACAAATGCTTTTAAAATAGATTTAGTATGCTAGGTATTTGTCAGAAATTAAATTACAATCACCAAAAAGTGATCAATATAAAAGAAACACCTGTGTAGTACTTGAAAGCATCGATGCAGAATAATTGCATTCTCTATGTCTGTTGAACATAATAAATAAGCCATTAGTAATGTGCTTATTAATGTAGTTTTTATTTTTAAGTTTTCTTTGCAGTATTTGCTTGATATTTTTTCAGCTTTAGTGAAATCATTTAAAAATAAAATATTAAATTAAAGTAGGTTATACATTTATAATACTTGTGATTTGTTATTGACAATAGTTAGCTTTTTAGACACTGTACATGGTATATAACTATTCTTAAAATGTTAAATTTAGTAATTGTTGTAGACAATTTGTATTTTATTCTCTTTTATGAGTTAAATCGATATTAGCTATACGTGACCATGGGATGCTTTTAACCTTATAAACTAACATAATATTTTAAGTTTAATAAGTCTTTGATAAATAAACTAGGTAGGTATTAACATTTCAAGTTTTGTAGCGAAGTTTATGCACATTTAACAAAAGAAAAACGAAGAGAATGGGATCAAAAGGGAAGAAAAGGAATTTTCGTTGAATACTCCGAAGAAACGAAAGGATATCGATTATGCTTTGACGGAAGAGAAATTTCACTAAGCAGAGATGTAATATTCAAAGAGTCAACTAACCCATCAACAGCTACAGAAGTGGAAATCGTAAATGAAGCAGAAGAGGAAGAAATTAATTTAGTCAATACAGCTTGAAAACGTGGAAGACAAAAATGATGAAGAAGAAAAAAACTGGACGATGATAAATAGATGCCAGTAGTAGTAGAGGATCAACAACAGATGATACTCACAGACAGAGGAAAACTCAATAAACCTATTACGTATAGAGATGCACTTTTCTCAACATGCAATGACCCAGTTACATATTATAAAGAAGCTATGACAGGCAACAATGTAGACAATTGGAAGGCAGCAATGGACGACGAAGTGTTATCATTACAGAAAAATAAAACTTGGCAATCAATAGATTTACCAATAAATAATGGGCGGATATATAAAACTTAGTACAAAACAAATGAATAAGTAGATCGATTTAAAGCTAGGCTAGTTGTAAAAGGCTGTGCACAAGTTTTCGGAATAGACTACCAAGAAACATTTAGCCCTGTGGTTAAGTATGATACGATTCGTATGATATTGGCAGCAGCAGCAAAGAAACTAGTTCTCAAACAATTTGATATAAAGACAGCATTTCTTTATGGTGACCTTGATGTCAGAATTTGGTAGTCTGACTTAGTTTTAAAGTTATAGCTGATTCAAATATATAGTATGTTCATACATCCACTCGTTGCTCTTGCTCGGACAATTATAATCAAAAACATCCTTCGAGTTGTTATGTAAAAGTGTTAAAATTACCTTGGGTGGATCTCAGACCAAAAATAGCTAAAACTTCAAAACTAAGTCCGACTGTCAAATTTAGCCTACAGCATCATTTTCGGCATTCTTAACTAGTAACTACATATTTACATAGTTACGTAAAAAAAAATATACTGTACGCTTATTCAACAGTTTACAATAAAGTAAGGTTATATTCTAAGTTTAACAATAAACTCCTTACAGTTATTTTATATTTTTAAATGATATGTTATAATGATATATTTATTCATATAAAAACATTAACTATATTTTTAAACATAAACAACGACATTGGCACATAAACTGCAGTCTGGTCGATGTTTAGAGGTTGAGTAGATTGAGATGATGTAGGAATGATGTCAACATCCGATATGTGAGATCCACCAGGCACGACGACAGTAAGCTTGGAACAGTTGGCTAACGGTTTGGAATGACGGTGCATCGACGGAGACTTCGCACCGGTATTTTCCGCTACTTGACAATTCCAAAGTCCTCAGAACAACACTTTCTGCCGACTGCTATGTTCAAATGACAAATTTGCCGACCAAAATGAACCAGGTGTCTTAGAGGGAACATTCAAATGTATTTCTAACAACAAAAATAGTGTACTTTATCACCATAAAAATATGTCTCTGCTCATTTTGGTGTAGCCAAATGATATAATATAAGTTAGGTTTCTCAAATATTTTATTTTTAAATTACATTATATGCAATACATGATATATTAATATTGTGCGAGTCCTATTTTTATACCTACGTTCCGCTAGCAATATTTGATAACGATGTGCAGGGCGCCCAAACAAGTAAAAAAACTCAATACGGGAGAAAACCGAGATAGAACGCTAGAGGGCGCACTACGCTAGAAATAATTATTTACTTAAACCAGACCCGAGTACCGACTTTGAATGATATGTCTATGTACTTAGAAGTTCGACTAATTTTTCAAAACCATAATATAGCCGCTTAGGTACAACCCTTGCGATTATTAAAAACAGATCTCAAAACTTCAGGTACGTACAAGAGGACGGTGCCCCGCCCGTTCATCGCGCGACACCTGCACCACGGCCGGCCGGACTTGGAAATTTTTTTTAATATACCTACAATCGTTTTGCGTCGCTCTAAGTAGTATGGAAATCTCCGTATTGAACTGGATATAAAAAAAAAAGTCAAGTTTTTCTTAAACATTTTTTATTTTAAAATAAATTAAGTTAGATAAATTACTGTTGTGTAGTATTCCCGGCTTCTGGTTCATCTGCAAAATAAAGTACAATTAATTTCTGTTAACAAATTCAAAATTCTCAGATGATCTATTTACTATCTAAATAATTAAATTTAAATTTATCTGCAAACTCATCATGTAAGAGATTGTGTTAAAAAAATATAAATTATTTTATCTAGATAATAGATTTAATAATTGTATGTGTTCTACAGTATTGTGTATTTGAGTATTAAAATGTGTTTGAAACTTACATATTGGAGTCTTAAATGTTCTATTCCTTCCAACTCGTGTTGGTGGCCTTATTACCAGTGGCGCCCTTTGCCTATATAATAATAAGAATTATTTACTAAATGTAAATTTTATGAATCCAATACTACACAACACAGTAACCTAATCAATGACAGGTACACTAAGACGGTAAATATTTAAAATTCAATAACAATGACGACTAAGTAGTTAAGGAGTGTTCTGTGGATATACAACAACTTTTGTTTTTCATATACGAGCACCGAACATTTTTTACTGTCCATTTTTCAGAGGATAACAATTAACTTTTTTAAACATTTTGACATATCAACGAGTATTTTTTAAATTTATTTAAGATTGCCTATCTTACAAACGCTAACCTACCAAATACTATACATTATAAATAAGAATACTGGTTACTTATGGAATTTCCGGTGTACCGTTGCCCGGTGACACTATAGTAGCACTAAATAAACTAGTGGTTGTCTATTCAACCACCTTATTTTGATAAAGTGATGTTTAATAAAATATAGATGTTTTTATTGTCAATTTGAAAATAGATTAAATTTATATATTTACACAAAAATATATTCATAGGCTAATAAGTATATAATATTGTCAACAAATGCTTTTAAAATAGATTTAGTATGCTAGGTATTTGTCAGAAATTAAATTACAATCACCAAAAAGTGATCAATATAAAAGAAACACCTGTGTAGTACTTGAAAGCATCGATGCAGAATAATTGCATTCTCTATGTCTGTTGAACATAATAAATAAGCCATTAGTAATGTGCTTATTAATGTAGTTTTTATTTTTAAGTTTTCTTTGCAGTATTTGCTTGATATTTTTTCAGCTTTAGTGAAATCATTTAAAAATAAAATATTAAATTAAAGTAGGTTATACATTTATAATACTTGTGATTTGTTATTGACAATAGTTAGCTTTTTAGACACTGTACATGGTATATAACTATTCTTAAAATGTTAAATTTAGTAATTGTTGTAGACAATTTGTATTTTATTCTCTTTTATGAGTTAAATCGATATTAGCTATACGTGACCATGGGATGCTTTTAACCTTATAAACTAACATAATATTTTAAGTTTAATAAGTCTTTGATAAATAAACTAGGTAGGTATTAACATTTCAAGTTTTGTAGCGAAGTTTATGCACATTTAACAAAAGAAAAACGAAGAGAATGGGATCAAAAGGGAAGAAAAGGAATTTTCGTTGAATACTCCGAAGAAACGAAAGGATATCGATTATGCTTTGACGGAAGAGAAATTTCACTAAGCAGAGATGTAATATTCAAAGAGTCAACTAACCCATCAACAGCTACAGAAGTGGAAATCGTAAATGAAGCAGAAGAGGAAGAAATTAATTTAGTCAATACAGCTTGAAAACGTGGAAGACAAAAATGATGAAGAAGAAAAAAACTGGACGATGATAAATAGATGCCAGTAGTAGTAGAGGATCAACAACAGATGATACTCACAGACAGAGGAAAACTCAATAAACCTATTACGTATAGAGATGCACTTTTCTCAACATGCAATGACCCAGTTACATATTATAAAGAAGCTATGACAGGCAACAATGTAGACAATTGGAAGGCAGCAATGGACGACGAAGTGTTATCATTACAGAAAAATAAAACTTGGCAATCAATAGATTTACCAATAAATAATGGGCGGATATATAAAACTTAGTACAAAACAAATGAATAAGTAGATCGATTTAAAGCTAGGCTAGTTGTAAAAGGCTGTGCACAAGTTTTCGGAATAGACTACCAAGAAACATTTAGCCCTGTGGTTAAGTATGATACGATTCGTATGATATTGGCAGCAGCAGCAAAGAAACTAGTTCTCAAACAATTTGATATAAAGACAGCATTTCTTTATGGTGACCTTGATGTCAGAATTTGGTAGTCTGACTTAGTTTTAAAGTTATAGCTGATTCAAATATATAGTATGTTCATACATCCACTCGTTGCTCTTGCTCGGACAATTATAATCAAAAACATCCTTCGAGTTGTTATGTAAAAGTGTTAAAATTACCTTGGGTGGATCTCAGACCAAAAATAGCTAAAACTTCAAAACTAAGTCCGACTGTCAAATTTAGCCTACAGCATCATTTTCGGCATTCTTAACTAGTAACTACATATTTACATAGTTACGTAAAAAAAAATATACTGTACGCTTATTCAACAGTTTACAATAAAGTAAGGTTATATTCTAAGTTTAACAATAAACTCCTTACAGTTATTTTATATTTTTAAATGATATGTTATAATGATATATTTATTCATATAAAAACATTAACTATATTTTTAAACATAAACAACGACATTGGCACATAAACTGCAGTCTGGTTGATGTTTAGAGGTTGAGTAGATTGAGATGATGTAGGAATGATGTCAACATCCGATATGTGAGATCCACCAGGCACGACGACAGTAAGCTTGGAACAGTTGGCTAACGGTTTGGAATGACGGTGCATCGACGGAGACTTCGCACCGGTATTTTCCGCTACTTGACAATTCCAAAGTCCTCAGAACAACACTTTCTGCCGACTGCTATGTTCAAATGACAAATTTGCCGACCAAAATGAACCAGGTGTCTTAGAGGGAACATTCAAATGTATTTCTAACAACAAAAATAGTGTACTTTATCACCATAAAAATATGTCTCTGCTCATTTTGGTGTAGCCAAATGATATAATATAAGTTAGGTTTCTCAAATATTTTATTTTTAAATTACATTATATGCAATACATGATATATTAATATTGTGCGAGTCCTATTTTTATACCTACGTTCCGCTAGCAATATTTGATAACGATGTGCAGGGCGCCCAAACAAGTAAAAAAACTCAATACGGGAGAAAACCGAGATAGAACGCTAGAGGGCGCACTACGCTAGAAATAATTATTTACTTAAACCAGACCCGAGTACCGACTTTGAATGATATGTCTATGTACTTAGAAGTTCGACTAATTTTTCAAAACCATAATATAGCCGCTTAGGTACAACCCTTGCGATTATTAAAAACAGATCTCAAAACTTCAGGTACGTACAAGAGGACGGTGCCCCGCCCGTTCATCGCGCGACACCTGCACCACGGCCGGCCGGACTTGGAAATTTTTTTTAATATACCTACAATCGTTTTGCGTCGCTCTAAGTAGTATGGAAATCTCCGTATTGAACTGGATATAAAAAAAAAAGTCAAGTTTTTCTTAAACATTTTTTATTTTAAAATAAATTAAGTTAGATAAATTACTGTTGTGTAGTATTCCCGGCTTCTGGTTCATCTGCAAAATAAAGTACAATTAATTTCTGTTAACAAATTCAAAATTCTCAGATGATCTATTTACTATCTAAATAATTAAATTTAAATTTATCTGCAAACTCATCATGTAAGAGATTGTGTTAAAAAAATATAAATTATTTTATCTAGATAATAGATTTAATAATTGTATGTGTTCTACAGTATTGTGTATTTGAGTATTAAAATGTGTTTGAAACTTACATATTGGAGTCTTAAATGTTCTATTCCTTCCAACTCGTGTTGGTGGCCTTATTACCAGTGGCGCCCTTTGCCTATATAATAATAAGAATTATTTACTAAATGTAAATTTTATGAATCCAATACTACACAACACAGTAACCTAATCAATGACAGGTACACTAAGACGGTAAATATTTAAAATTCAATAACAATGACGACTAAGTAGTTAAGGAGTGTTCTGTGGATATACAACAACTTTTGTTTTTCATATACGAGCACCGAACATTTTTTACTGTCCATTTTTCAGAGGATAACAATTAACTTTTTTAAACATTTTGACATATCAACGAGTATTTTTTAAATTTATTTAAGATTGCCTATCTTACAAACGCTAACCTACCAAATACTATACATTATAAATAAGAATACTGGTTACTTATGGAATTTCCGGTGTACCGTTGCCCGGTGACACTATAGTAGCACTAAATAAACTAGTGGTTGTCTATTCAACCACCTTATTTTGATAAAGTGATGTTTAATAAAATATAGATGTTTTTATTGTCAATTTGAAAATAGATTAAATTTATATATTTACACAAAAATATATTCATAGGCTAATAAGTATATAATATTGTCAACAAATGCTTTTAAAATAGATTTAGTATGCTAGGTATTTGTCAGAAATTAAATTACAATCACCAAAAAGTGATCAATATAAAAGAAACACCTGTGTAGTACTTGAAAGCATCGATGCAGAATAATTGCATTCTCTATGTCTGTTGAACATAATAAATAAGCCATTAGTAATGTGCTTATTAATGTAGTTTTTATTTTTAAGTTTTCTTTGCAGTATTTGCTTGATATTTTTTCAGCTTTAGTGAAATCATTTAAAAATAAAATATTAAATTAAAGTAGGTTATACATTTATAATACTTGTGATTTGTTATTGACAATAGTTAGCTTTTTAGACACTGTACATGGTATATAACTATTCTTAAAATGTTAAATTTAGTAATTGTTGTAGACAATTTGTATTTTATTCTCTTTTATGAGTTAAATCGATATTAGCTATACGTGACCATGGGATGCTTTTAACCTTATAAACTAACATAATATTTTAAGTTTAATAAGTCTTTGATAAATAAACTAGGTAGGTATTAACATTTCAAGTTTTGTAGCGAAGTTTATGCACATTTAACAAAAGAAAAACGAAGAGAATGGGATCAAAAGGGAAGAAAAGGAATTTTCGTTGAATACTCCGAAGAAACGAAAGGATATCGATTA